>NC_046641.1:403298-1077798 GCF_900324485.2 Mastacembelus armatus
ACAACGACATGTGGCATGCATGTCATCGCTGGTCAGATTGGGGAGGGGTCCAGAGAAAATTCTGGAATCCGACATTGTTTTGGCAAAATTACACACGACTCAACATTAATTATAGTGACCTCCAATTGGCACAATCGGGTGTCATTGCTGCCGACGTGAATAACAATCTTGCAATATTTACGATTAGCCTTAGCCAGCAGTTTCAGGTTTGACTCGACGTTGCCCGCTCTGGCCCCGGGAATACATTTAACTACGGTCGCTATGTGACTATAGAATCACCAATTATCAGAGTTGATTTCTCAGGGCTAGATTACTGTAACTTATTACTATCTGGATGTCCCAGTATCTCCATAAAAAGCCTCCAGTTAATCCAGAATGCTGCAGCCAGAGTAAAGTGCCTTGAGATGACTGTATTGTGATTTGGTGCTATACAAATAAAATAAATTGAAATTGATTTGACTTTTCTAAGGCCTTTTGTTGTAAAAAGGGCATATGCAAGAAGGCGTGCATGACCATGAATAATCATGTGATTCACCTGAGAAAACAAAGACCGCATCATGAGCTGCATAATAAGCCTTTCAGTCAGGAATGTGGCTGAGAGGGAATTATATCCTCCGCTGGGTCCAGTGAGCACTTACAGTGCACTCAGTGCAAGGCGGGATCACATTAGCTATAATAAGGTAAAACAGGAGAAACCATACTGCTCCTTATTTTCATATGGATTACATAAAAAGAGATTATTTGTTTTCAATTGAATTGTTTCATCTAAAAGTAGACATTTCAAGCTTTCAAGAGAAGTGACAGAGACAGAAAAGACAGAGAGCGCACCCTGTCTGCTTTCTTTATTTTACAAAAGCACAGCATTTTGTTGTTGTTGACCCCTGAGGATTAAGCCAGATTACCTTATACGTCACTGGCTGTCTAGGTGGTGTCCAGTAAACGATGTGGGCTTCATAGACAATTGGGCCACTTTCTGGGGAAAACCCGGTCTGGTAGCGAGGGACGGCATCCATCCTACTTTGGATGGTGCAGCTCTCATCTCTAGAAATTTGGCCGAGTTTATTAGCCAACCTAAAGTTTGACAATCTAGAGTGGGGACGGGGACGCAGAGACTCAGTCTAAAACACCTCTCTGCAGTTTCCTTAGAGCTGTCACCCCCCTCAAACCACACAGAGATTGTGGATGCCCCTCGAACATATACAGTGGTGTGAAAAAGTGTTGGCCGCTTTCTTGATTTCTTTTTTTTTTTGCATGTTTGTCACACTTTGTTTCAGATCATCAAACAAATTTAAATATTAGTCAAAGATAACACAAGTAAACACATCATGCAGTTTTTAAATGAAGGTTTTTATTATTAAGGGAAAACAAAATCCAAAACTACATGGCCCTGTGTGAATCAAGTGTTTGCGATAATTTGCAATGAGTCTGTTACAGCACTGTGGAGGAATTTTGGCCCACTCACCTTTGCAGAATTGTTGTAATTCAGCCACATTGGAGGGTTTTCGAGCATGAACCGCCTTTTTAAGGTCATGCCACACCATCTCAATCGGATTCAGGTCAGGACTTTGACTAGGCCACTCCAAAGTCTTCATTTTGTTTTTCTTCAGCCATTCAGAGGTGGACTTGCTGGTGTGTTTTGGATCATAGTCCTGCTGCAGAACCCAAGTTCGCTTCAGCTTGAGGTCAGAAACAGATGTTCAGACATTCTTCTTCAGGATTTTTTGGTAGACAGCAGAATTCATGGTTTCATTTATCACAGCAAAACAGCAACAGACCATCACACTACCACCACCATATTTTACTGTTGGTATGATGTTCTCTTTTTGAAATGCGGTGTTACTTTGATGCCAGACGTAATGGGGGACACACCTTCCAAAAAGTTCAACTTTTGTCTCATCAGTCCACAGAGTATTTTCCCAAAAATCTTGGGGATCATCAAGATGTTTTCTGGCAAAACTAAGACGAGCCTTTATGTTCTTTTTGCTCAGCAGCGGTTTTCGTCTTGGAACTCTGCCATGCAGACCATTTTTGCCCAGTCTCTTTCTTATGGTGGAGTCATGAACAGTGACCTTAACTGAGGCAAGTGAGGCCTGCAGTTCTTTG
Source organism: Mastacembelus armatus (assembly GCF_900324485.2). NCBI lineage: Eukaryota > Metazoa > Chordata > Actinopteri > Synbranchiformes > Mastacembelidae > Mastacembelus > Mastacembelus armatus. Next base: position 405,402 of record NC_046641.1, read on the forward strand.
GATGTTGTTATGGGGTTTTTTGTGACCTCTTGGATGAGTCGTCATTGCTCTCTTGGGGTAATTTTGGTCGGCCGGCCACTCCTGGGAAGGTTCTCCACTGTTCCATGTTTTCGCCATTTGTAGATAATGGCTCTCGCTGTGGTTCGCTGCAATCCCAAAGCTTTAGAAATGGCTTTATAACTTTTTCCAGACTGATAGATCTCAATTACTTTCTTTCTCATTTGTTTTTGAATTTCTTTGGATCTCACCATGATGTTTAGCTTTTGAGGATCTTTTGGTCTACTTCACTTTGTCAGGCAAGTCCTATTTAAGTGATTTCTTGATTGCAAACAGGTGTGGCAGTAATCAGGCCAGGGTGTGGCTAGAGGAATTGAACTCAGGTGTGATAAACCACAGTTAAGTTTTTTTTTACGGGGGGGGGGCAAACACTTTTTCACACAGGGCCATGTAGTTTTGGATTTTGTTTTGTTTTCCTTTAATAATAAAAACTTTCATTTAAAAACTGCATGATGTGTTTACTTGTGTTATCTTTGACTAATATTTAAATTTGTTTGATGATCTGAAACAAAGTGTGACAAACATGCAAAAAAATAAGAAATCAGGAAGGGGGCCAACACTTTTTCACACCAATGTACATCAAATAAATCAGAAGTTAACACAAGAGGAGTTAAAATAAAAGCCTAATAAAAAATTAAGTCTGCTCCTCTTATTGAACTGAAAAACAGAACAACAAGATGTGGATTATTAAATATTAGGTCTCTTTCATCTAAATCTGTTAAGTAAATGATTTGATAACTGATCACCAAATTGACTTACTCTATTTTACTGAAACCTGGCTACAACAAGATGAATATGTCAGTCTGAATGAATCAACCGCCCTCAGTCATAAAAATTATCATGTTCCTCGAAGCACAGGCCGAGGAGTAGCTGCAATCTTCCACTCAAACTTATTTAACTTTCATCCTCAGAACAGTTATAACTCAATTGAGAGGATCACTCTTAGTCTCTCACATCCAAACTGCAAAACACAAAAACCAGTTCTACTTGTCATTGTGTACCGTCCACCTGTCCCTTATTCTGAGTTTTTAACTGAATTTCCAGACTTCCTGTCTGATTTAGTGCTTAGTTCAGATAAAGTCATTATAGTGGGAGATTTTAACATCCATGTAGATGTTGAAAATAATAGTCTAGGCACTGCATTTAATTCTATATTAGATTCAATTGGTTTCATTCAAAACGTTAATAAACCCACCCACTGTTTCAGTCACACCCTTGATCTTGTTCTGACCTATGGCATCGAAATGGAACATTTAATAGTTTCTCCCCAAAATCCTATTTTGTCAGATCATTCTTTAAAAACTTTCAAATTTAAGATAATGGATCATGCAGCGTTTGGAAGAAAATTCCACTACAGCAGATGTTTATCTGACAACATGGTTAATAAATTTAAGGAAATTATTACATCTTTATTTACATACCATGTGCCAACACAGTGGAGGGCAGCTCCCTCAATCCTACTCCCTACCAAATTGATCATGTTGACAGTGCTGTAGCCTCACTGCGTGAAACTCTTGATACTTTGGCCCCTCTGAAAAAGAAGTTAGTGAATCAGAGGAGATTAGCTCCATGGTACAGTTTACATATTCGTACCTTAAAGCAGGCATCACAAAGGCTGGAAAGGAAGTGGCATTCCACAGATTTAGAGGAATTTTATCTAGCCTGAAAAAACAGTCTATTAACATATAAAAAAGCTCTCTGTAAGCCGGAACTGCATACTGTTCATCACTAATAGAGGAAAATAAGAACAATCCCAGTTTTTTTTTTTCAGTACTGTAGCCAGGCTGACAAAAAGTCACAGCTCTGTTGAGCCCAGTGTTCCCTTAGCTCTCAGCAGTGATGAATTTATGAGTTTCTTTACAAATAAAATCACAACTATTAGAGATAAAATTCATCAGATGATTCCTATACTTGAATCTTCTACTACAGTAGCTTTTGAATCATCTGTGAGACCTCAGTTATGTTTAGACTGCTTCTCTCCCATATATCTCTCTGAATTCACATCAGTAGTTGCTTCATCTAAATCATCACCGTGTCTCTTAGACCCCATCCCGACTAGACTGCTTAAAGACACCCTGCCATTAATTAACTCATCTTTATTAGACTTGGTAAATTTATCTGTAGTATCAGGCTACGTACCACAAGCTTTTAAGACTGCAGGAATCAAAGTCTTATTCAAAAAGCCTAGTCTTGATCCAGGAGTCTTGGCTAATTATAGACCAATATCCAACCTATCATTTATTTCTGAAATCCTAGAAAAAGCTGCTGCTAAGCAGCTATCAGACCACTTAGACAGAAATTAACTATCCACCATCCATCCATTTTCTATACCCGCTGATTCCTTAACCAGGGTCACGGGGATCTGCTGGAGCCTATCCCAGGTCTCTTTCGGGTGGAACGCAAAGATACGCCCTGGACAGGTCACCAGTCCATCACAGAGACACATATAGACACACAAAGACAAACAACGACTCACACTCACTTCTATGGGCAATTTAGAATTCAATTCAATTCAATTCAATTTTATTTGTATAGCGCCAAATCACAATACAAATCATCTCAAGGCACTTTACAAAAACTAAAACTAAAAACCCAACAATTCCCTTATGAGCAAGCACTTGGCGACAGTGGAGAGGAAAAACTCCCTTTAACGGAAGGGTTAGGGTAGGGGAGCTCAGTGCACCGATGGTCCTCGGGCTGTCTAGGCCTATATCAGCATAATTAAGGGATGGTTCAGGGTTGCCTGAAGCCAGCCCTAACTACACTGGGTACGGAAAGTATTCAGACCCCTTTTACATTTTTCACTCTGTGTCATTGCAGCCATTTGCCAAAATCAAAAAAGTTCATTTTATTTCTCATTAATGTACACTCAGCACCCCATCTTGACAGAAAAAAACAGAAATGTAGAATTTTTTGGAAAATTTATTAAAAAAGAAAAACTGAAATATCACATGGTCATAAGTATTCAAACCCTTTGCAATGACACTCATATTTAACTCACATGCTGTCCATTTCTTCTGATCCTCCTTGAGATGGTTCTGCTCCTTCATTGGAGTCCAGCTGTGTTTAATTAAACTGCCCAAGGAGCTCAGAGACAGAATTGTGGCAAGGCACAGATCTGGTCAAGGTTGCAAAAGAATTTCTGCAGCACTCAAGGTTCCTAAGAGCACAGTGGCCTCCATAATCCTCAATGGAAAAAGTTTGGGACGACCAGAACTCTTCCTAGACCTGGCCGTCCAGCCAAACTGAGCAATCGTGGGAGAAGAGCCTTGGTGAGAGAGGTAAAGAAGAACCCAAAGATCACTGTGGCTGAGCTCCAGAGATGCAGTAGGGAGATGGGAGAAAGTTCCACAAAGTCAACTATCACTGCAGCCCTCCAACAGTCGGGGCTTTATGGCCCGACGGAAGCCTCTCCTCAGTGCAAGACACATGAAAGCCCGCATAGAGTTTGTTAAAAAACACATGAAGGACTCCCAGACCATGAGAAATAAGATTCTCTGGTCTGATGAGACCAAGATTGAACTTTTTGGCGTTAATTCTAAGCGGTATGTGTGGAGAAAACCAGGCACTGCTCATCACCTGCCCAATACAATCCCTACAGTGAAACATGGTGGTGGGAGCATCATGTTGTGGGGGTGTTTTCAGCTGCAGGGACAGGACGACTGGTTGCAATTGAAGGAAAGATGAATGCGGCCAAGTACCAAGATATCCTGGAAGAAAACCTCTTCCAGAGTGCTCAGGACTTCAGACTGGGCCGAAGGTTCACCTTTCAACAGGGCAATGACCCTAAGCACACAGCTAAAATAACAAAGGAGTGGCTTCGGAACAACTCTGTGACCGTTCTTGACTGGCCCCGCCAGAGCCCTGACCTAAACCCAATTGAGCATCTCTGGAGAGACCTGAAAATGGCTGTCCACCAACGTTCACCATCCAACCTGACAGAACTGGAGAGGATCTGCAAGGAAGAATGGCAGAGGATCCCCAAATCCAGGTGTGAAAAACTTGTTGCATCATTCCCAAGAAGACTCATGGCTGTACTAGTTCAAAAGGGTGCTTCTACTCAATACTGAGCACAGGGTCTGAATACTTATGACCATGTGATATTTCAGTTTTTCTTTTGTAATAAATTTGCAAAAATTTCTACATTTCTGTTTTTTTCTGTCAAGATGGGGTGCTGAGTGTACATTAATGAGAAATAAAATGAACTTTTTTGATTTTGGCAAATGGCTGCAATGACATAAAGAGTGAAAAATTTAAAGGGGTCTGAATACTTTCTGTACCCACTGTAATTAATTCGGTCCACATTCTTATTGGGTGTAATTGGGAAGATTGCCGAGACAATTGGGATGTTTTCGAACCCAGTTGCAATTTGGTCCGCTAATTTATACTCGTTGGGAACTCCGCGAGGTACACCAATGGCATCCATGTAGGTGGGAGAGCCCACCGACAGATCGAAATTTGGAGTGGTACTGGTGGTGGATCGTCGGGCCAAAATGTGATGTCTCCGACGTGCAGTTAATGAAGCGGCCCTTCCAACTTGTTCAGTCGACTTTAGCTCTAAGCCTTACCATGGCGCATGTTCCTGTACTGGAAGCTGGAATATACGGACTAGGAGACGATGTCCCCCACAGTAGTAATACAAACCTGCTCGGGCCCACTGTCCTAGCACCGAACCATTTAGTGTGCGGTTGCACCAGTGGGGTGGTATCCGCCATAGTCCAATGGTTGGGGAAGTGTGTAAGATGTTGAAGCATGTGTAAGAGCCATTACTTTGATCTGGAGTGAAAGGGCCTGTCCTAGTGGCATTATCTACAAGCGAGAAGATGCTGGCCAAAGTGGTACAATTGGCCGGAGTGGCTTCCTGGGTCAGTCCTAGCATACTCCGATAACCCCATTGGTCCTCTGGATACAGAGGTGCAGGTTCAGTGCACAGGTGAGATCATGCTGCAGCACAGGCTACACAATTGCCAATATTTTGTTCTTTTGCATTTTGCGCGACACAGGATAGCCACAGGTTATCTTCAGAGTACCCTGTAGCCAATTCCATAATGTCCAGTGGTTTGAGGGTGGAGTAATCTACAGCGACCACCTTGTCGTTTGAGGGTAGCCCTAAAGACTTTGGAGTGGCGACCACCGGGGCGTCGGTGGAAGTCACATGAGGGACTGGGTCTTGGAAATTGATTCTAATCAATTCCAGTGGATCTCTTCCCGTGATGTCTACACCTAGGTAGAAGTAAGCAGTGGATCGGTTGTAGGAGGAGTTACGCAAATTGCCCAGAGATAAGGATAAGGGATTGGTGGAGGGGCTGAACTCTCTTTGAAAACCCACCTTGGACCACCACCTTAACCGTGTGATATCAAAATAGGTATCCCAATAAGTGCTGGGATCCCACAACCCTGTGTATTTGGTCATGTGTCCCCATTCGCATGGCCCCCCCGTGTGTTTACGCCCTCTGGCCTCACAGTCTTGGACTGAGGCTGGAGGTGCACATAAATATACATCATAACCTCGCCACTTCCCTGGGCCTCCACGGCAAGCTATTACTGAGCACAGATCGAAGTGGAAAAGTGTAGAGGCACCTCTAGTATAATTTAGAGTCAATTTGGCTTTACAAGGATATCCTTTCACGAAGTTGCGTCGTCCCCTGGATACCTCTGCATGGTCAGTGGAGAGATCAATCAATGTGAAACATAACACAACAATCAGTGCCACAAGGACCCCTAAAACTTTCCAGGGACCAAAAACATTTTGCAAATATAATACTCCCTGAATCTCAGTGTAAGCAAACAAACCCAAAATTAGCAAACTCAACACACTGTCTACTAAAAATCTCTTCTGTTCTTTTGGTGCAGATCAACCAATGGTTGGAGGTTTGGCACACCCCTTGGCGGAGAGGGGCGCTACTTTCACCCCCTCCCTTCTGCTTCTCCGCTGCTGCTCTTCTTTCTTCAGTATTGAGGGTAGACTGCCTGAATACCAGGGATTATTCTGCCCCTTTCTGAGGAGGGTTCTTCTCTGTCTCAGCCGAGTCAGAGGTATTGTGTTGCAGGTGCTCCTGGACCTGTGTCAGAGATCTGGATGGTGGTTCACCTCGGGCACACTGAGACCAGAACATCTAACAGACATGAGAGCAAGTGGTAAAGCATCAACCCAGTTCAATTTGGTCTGTGCACAGATTTTAGCCAATTTGGTCTTGACAGTTCTATTCATTCGTTCTACGTTCCCCTGGGACTGGGGATGATACACTGTCCCAAACCCATGTTTTAGACCCATCATTGCCTCTACCTTTTGTAGGTCTTGGTTTTTGAAATGTGTCCCATTATCCGACCTGCCTTTCTCTGGGAACCCATGCATTGGAATGTATTGATTTATCAGACACTTGATCACCGTTTTACTGTCCTCTGTCTTAGCAGGCCAGGCTTCTGGCCACCCTGAAAAGGCGTCCTTCTTGGGAACAAAGAATAGTCGCCCCTAGTTTGATTAATAAGTCCCGGCCCAAGAGGTTGACAGGGGTGCCTGGAGAGTAGATGTAGGGATGATGAACACACTGGTTATCCACTTGGGTGAGCAATGGAAGTGTCAGCGGCAGAGTCTGTTTCTCCCCCGAGAAGCCCATAACAGTAGTCTTCTGAGTCGACAGTGTGGATTTCCCCGTGGCATTCAATGTGGAGCAGGTGGCTCCAGTGTCGACCAGGAATGACAGATCTGTGTGGTTGACCCTCACGGACAGCAGAGGATCTGCCGTGGTGATGCTGCTGTCCGGGTCTCTCGGTGGGGTGTGTCATTCTTGATAGACGGCGGCAGGAGGCGTCCAATCCATTACATCCAATCCATTACAGGCATGTTGTGTGCCGCTAGGCCTCCTCGCCCGCGGTGAAAGTCAGCACCCTGTCCCTCTCGGGCTCGCCCTCGAGCAAAATATCCTCGGTAAGGACAGTTTTTGATCCAATGGTCTGTTCCGTCACACAGGAAACACTGTGTTGGGCCTCCTCGTGACGGACCTCCTCATTGCCCGCGACCTCTCCACCCGTTGCCTCCCCTCGGAGCTCCCCTGTGTCCTCCTCTGTTCACCGGAGAGCGGTGATGCGGCTCCCAGGGTGGTATAGGGAACGGGTCAGGAGTGTCCTGAGCATCCATACCCCATTGCCACATTATCTTTTTTGTGTCTTCCTTTTTATCTTTCTTCTTCTCAGAGTTCACCCTTTGTCTGGCCTCTGAGAGTTGTAACTTTAAGATTTTGGAGCTCTTGGTTTTGTTCGTCATCTTTTTGCATTTGTTGTTGTATGCGAGTGAGGTGATGCACCAGATGTCTCTCCCACACTACAGAATCGGCCCCTTGTAAGTCTGGGTTATCACTTATTGCTGTCTTCACCTTCTCTGGGACCCCCTCCAACACCGCTTGTCTGTACCACTCCCTTTGGGGTCCTGGTTTGCCAGGATGGCACCCCATCTGACGCACCCACAGCTCCTTACTTTGGTCCAAGAAGGTTTCTAGGATTGTCTTTACTGTTCCAATTCAATTTAGGTACTGCTGCTGAGTTTGGTAGAGGGTATTTTTCTCGAATCACTCGGCTCAGGTCACCAGCCCACTGCGCAAAGGGCTCCTCATCTGGTCTACGGAGGGTTCCCGCTGCCCTCTCAATGTCACGGGCATCCATGCTAGTCAGACACCTCTGAATGACTGCTCTGAAATCTCCCAAAGCCAATCTTTGTCCTGCAGTCAGCCTATCCAATTTGCCAAGCCACAGTCCTCCCCCCTCAGCTATGGGGGGAAGTTGATCCACCAAGGCCTGCACATCCCCAAGTCCATACGGCCGGTATTTGACCTGTCCTCCTGAGACCAGTAACAGCGCCTGCAGACTGGGCGGACCTTCTCCGTCGTCCTCGGGGTCCTCTAGATCCCCGCTCGCCGCGAAGTGCCTCGCTGTCAGTCCCCACTCCTCTTCCCGGATGGAGTGTGCTGGTGGGGCTTTGGATTGTGTTTGTGGCCATGACGTTAACTTCGTCCGATACTCTTCCCTTATTTCAGGATGTCCCCTTCGGGTTCCCTTTTTGGTCTGATGTCCAGGAATTGGGAGACTGTGAAAGATCTGTTTTCCCTCTTTTGGTGGTTCTGGTCTCCTCGGAGTGATCGGGGAGCTCGGGCGTAGTTCGTCCACTAGTGATCGAGGACTCCGTAGTTTCCCCGTCACTCAGGTATCCCTTTGCGACCAGAGTGGAAGACAGGGCCTGAGTCGTTTGGGGCACGTGGATCTCTTCCCCTCTGATGTCTAAGACCGGATACATACTTGGTGTCGAGGGTGCTGCTGGGCTACTTACCGAATAAGGGGGTGGTTTCTTTTCTGAAGCGGGGCTCACTCCTTTTTTCCGCTCTGTGTTCTTGTGTAGGTGTTGTGTACTCTGCCACCCCAGGGCAATATTGGTCCACTTGTTGGCTTCTGTCTCTTCCTCCTTAGCCTTTTGTTTAAATTTGATTTTGCTAAAGGTTGAGGCCTTCTCTCCCTCCTTCTTGGCTTCTTCTGCCCGATCCTTATGTTGTTGAGCCTTTTCCCAGATCCATGGAATCATGGCGTTGCGATCCTGTGGAGTCCTTTTTCTTTGATCAAATCCAATAATCTATTTTTGTATTATTCCATTTCCTCTTTAACATCCTTTCCACAACTTGTTAGTCTGCCTGCAGACAATGTCGATGCCACTTCTGTCTCCAGTTTTACCCATTTCTCAGCTAGGCCCGATCCATCATCCTTTATTTCGCGATCAGTCTCTCCAACCATGGTTTCAATGTTATGCTTCTCTGAACTGTTGTATTCTTCTGTTTCTCCACCAGATGGAGCAATTTTCAACTTTCTATTGTATTACCTTCCGCCACCACTAGGGGCAGTCACTTCTTCCGCACTCCTGTCTGGCTCCACCAGAGGGAGCCCAATTGTAGGTGGAGCCTTGTATTACTTACCTCACTCCTACTTCCTCTTCACTCCTCAGTCTGCTCGAGCTCTCAACCCGAACACTTTTCTCTTTTCACTTACCTCTCTCTGTCTCTCACACCAACTCTCAACCCATTATTCGCGTTGTTCTTTTTACACACTCAAATACCACTTCTACACCCAGTCACAACCTCACTCTTACTCTTTTTTATACTTATATTATACTTTATTTACTTTATAAAACTTACTTTTATTTATTTAAGGCGACAATGTGTTTAGCAGCCGATCCAACACGGCACTGTCAATCTTAACTCAAGACCGATCTAACACGTTATATCTGCAATTCAACATGCAGTTGTATTTACCCTTTTATTCCAACTGGAATTTTATTTACAAATCAAAACAAATCATCACTTTTTATTTCATCCGTATGAACGTAAGGAGAAGTCCGTTTTTTCCTGTCTCACCTCATTACAGGTAATGCGGTCCCGCCTCGTATACTGTCCACTGTTCACATGTAAATAATCTCAGGTGAACCAGGTAAATATGTGCACACCCCCGAGAAATGACACAAAATATCAAACTTCATCATAGAATTTACTCACTTTTTCTGCGCGTTTGGATGATGGCGCGTTACGCACGTGAAGAAGCGCTCCTTATATTCCACACAGAGACAAATATTTTAGCTTGTCCTCAGAGTAAAAACACTGATTTTAACTCAAATGAGGATCGTTTGGCTCCTCATTGTGTTGTATTGTGCTGCACTAATCCATCCCATCTACATTGACTGAAAGGCTCATTATACTGGTCGTTCAGTGCGTCTTTTGTGTTCTCAGGTAAATCACATGACTATTCATCCTCAGACACACCCACTTGCATATGGCCTTTCTGGACAAAAAGTGTCTTAGAAAATTTAAATCAGTGTATTGTTTACTGTGAATGTGTGAACAAGATGACATTCACAGCACTCTGAAGTAAACACTTTAGCCTACAACATGCTGGTCTCCAAAGTCTTGTGAACCAATGTTCTGTTTGTGTTTTATGGTCTTATTTCAGTGAGTAAAAAAATTGTAGTTTTTCACTAACCATGCATAAACACTTTTTTTCTCAAAAACACAATAATGTATAAACTTGCTGCTCACATATTATTGTAGCCAATTTTGTGCTGATTACAGTGTTATCAGACTTATTCATATTATATAATATTATTATATAATTATTATAATATATAATAATATTATCAGACATTAATATGTTTAAAAAACAATGAAAAAAGCACAAATGTCAGGACATGTCAAAATTTGTCCAGGCCCCAAAAACCCCCTCAGACCCTCACTAAAGGAGACAGAGGAATAACTAAACATGTGGCACACCGAGCAGGAGAGAGAGAGGGAGAAGCCATGCTACTAGCTAACTAAGCTAACTGGTAGGGTAACGAGCGCTAAGTCTGCAAATAGCAATAAATACTAGTCAAAATAGAAAGGTACTTGACAAGTACCGGAATGTGTAGCGGTTAATGAATTGTTTAGAAGAAGAAAGAAGAAGAGTACTTTATTAATCCCCAAGGGCAAATTCAATTATTACAGCAGTTATTTATTTATTTTTTGTTTAGAGAGTTTAGTTAGTTTTTAGGTGTCTTAGACTAAAGCTAGTCTGTTGCTAATCTGTAGACGAACTATTCAGCACACACAGAACAACACGCTTGCAATAGGAAGTGGAATCACTTACCCGGAAACAGTCTCCATCAAGGCCAAAGGATCTTTGGATCACTCTTCTTTCAATCTTTCAATTCAGAACACTGGCCACATCTAGATAGATACTGTGATAAAAGACCTCACATTAAACTGTGACAATCAGTGTAATGTTTCCTGTGAATGAGTGAACAAAATGATTGTTTGACTACAACTGGTTAAAACACATTTCTGTCATTATTTTTTTATTATTGACTCATATTATAGAAATGCCTTGTTAGTTTTCTATACTATAGTGCTACAACGTAGTGTTGTTTTTGATTATCTCCATTCAAGATATTAGCTGTTGTGTGACTAACAAAAGTTTGACTCTTCCTTCTCTAGCCACTTCTGGGCACAGACGATATCCCAGAATAACACAATATATAACCAAAGCAATACAACCTACTTAACCCTCTGCGGTCTGAGGGTATTTTGGGGCCCTGGACAAGTTTTAACATGCCCTGACATTTGTGCTTTTTTCAGTTGCTTTTAAACATGAATGGCTAAAGTCTGATAACACTGTAATCAGCACAAACAGGGCTACAATAATATGTGAGCAGCAAGTTTATACGATTGTGTTTTTGAGAAAACAGTGTTTATGTATGGTTAGTGAAAAACTGCAGTTTTTAAGTCACTGAAATAAGACCATAAAACACAAACAGAACATTGGTTCACAAGACATTTAAGAAATGCATCTTGTAGCCAAAAGTGTTTGCTTCAAAATGATGTGAAAGTCACCTTGTTCACTCATTCACAGAAAACAATACACTGATTTAAATTTTCTAAGACACTAATTGTGTACATAATGTACATAATTACCTGGTTCACCTCAGATTATTTACATGTGAACAGTGCTCTTAATGTGAGGCGGGATCAGATTAGCTGTAATGAGGTGAGACAGGAGAAAAAGTACTTCTCCTTACGTTCATACAGATTAAATAAAAAGTGATGATTTTTCGACTTGAATTGTTTCATTTAACAGAAAACATTTCAAGCTTTCTAGCCATATATTTCTTATTTTTATGAGGCAAGTATTCACTGAGATTCTGGTTGTTATATTTACGTGTCTGTGAAGAGAAATGACAGAGAAGACAGAGAGCGCACCCTGTCTGCTTTCTTTAACAAAAGCACAGAATTTTGTTATGAGTATACACAACTAAAACTAGATCCTTTACAGATTTGAATGATATATTGCTTTTATCTGTACGATCAAAATTGACAGAGTAATTGGAGTTGGTTTCAGAGTTATCAGGAGAAGATGCCACAAAACGCGCCGGTTGTCGACCCCTAAGGGTTAACGTTCCCTGTGGCTTTGGTGCAACATTGAATATCAAATTTGATAAACTAACATGTTGGGGCTATTTGTTCAACTTGTTCACTTGGACATAGTCTGTGTCCAGATCTTATGTGGTGTTTTGAGGCAGGAGAGGAGCAGGACCCAAGTGCAGGACACACACTATTCTCCTGGACACACTGGGCTTGGGCACATCTGAGAACACTGTGAGTACACTAAATACAACTGTCAAGGCAACTCCGCCACTCAGTGTTGAATAAAAAAACAAAACAAACAGGCGATCCTTCACAAGTGTCGTTCTCAAACATTAACCACATCAAACATTATTAATCCTCCAATGAAGAACAAAACACACTGGGAGGTATATATACACAATAACACAAGACTAATTGAACACAGGTGAATTCTATCAGAATAAAGAAACATAAAGCTACCAGAAGCTAAACCAGGCGAGACCGGAAACAAACACCAAAATAAGAGCCCAGAACAGAATCTATAACAGGAGTATATAATTATAATCGAATATAATTTCTTTTCGGAATATAATTTATGTGCTTGCAAAAAATATTTTTCCATGCTCAAAATCTCCCATTGGTCGCTCTGGATAGAGGCATAAAAATAACGCCATAGTTTTTTAAGATTCACTCTATGGTTGAGCCTGAGGTCTAACATTACCTTCCCCGATTCATCGTGTTTGTATCATGTGATAATAGCCATGCACCCTCAGTCCGGAAGAAAACAACAACAAATCACCTCCGACCCTCCGTCACTCACATTGACTATTTGCCTGCGGTACTAGCAGCTTAATATATTTTTAGTACTTATAGTCTTATGTCAGTTCTTCTGGTCCGAACTGACAAAAAAGGATTTTATCTCTCTCCTCAACCTCCTAAGCAACTGTGGTAAGTCCATTTTAATTTCTGGTCCCAGGACGCTTGGAAGAGGCTCCAGCAGCTTCAGTAGAATCCTCAGCCTCAACACCTGGCTCCAGTCTGTCTCCCTGTCTTGCAATCTCCGATTTATTGACAATTTCAACCTCTTCTGGAACCGGCCCGCCTTCTGTGCAAGGAGATGGTCTGCATCCTAACCCCCTGGGCTCCCATGTGCTTTCTACCAATATTCAACATGCAGTTCACTGTACCCCCCAGGCTAACACTGGACATGCTGTACATTCTGTCCCACATGACTGACTACCAGACTCCATTCAACCAATCCCCTCCATCTGGTCATCCTCCCAACCTCGGTCGAGGAAATCAGGTATACGGCTGATCAACCACTGTGTGCTAGCTAACCTCCCTAGAAACATGGACTCTACACCCTCCCATAACACTTGCTTTGGGCTACTGAATGTTCGTTCCCTCTCACAAAAAGCTTCTTTTATTTTTGATATTATACTCAAACATAATCTGGACATCCTGTGCTTAACTGAAACCTGGCAGCAGCCCAACGATTTTGCTGAACTTAATCAGTCTATTCCTCCTGGTTTTACTTATCTCAGCCATCCACGCCACTCGGGACACGGTGGTGGCCTTGCCATACTGTTCAACCTCAACAAGCTCTCACAGTTCGTATTCACGGTCACACACCAACCTTCTTGGTTACCATCTATTGCCCACCTAAACCCAACACGATATTCCTGGACGAACTGTCAGATCTTTTAGCTAACCTCATCTCACAGTCACCAAACATAATTCTTCTTGGCAATTTCAATATCCACTTTGACAATCCCTACAACACCACAACAAAGGACTTAATTTCCTGTCTGGACAGCTTTGGGCTCCAATGATACATCACCTCCCCCACACATTCTCAAGGCCACATCCTTGACTTAGTTTGCTGTTCTGGTGTCTCACCTCGGTCATGTTCTACCCTCGACACCTTCTTTTCTGATCACAAACTAGTCTGTTTTAACTCCAAACTACTTCCCTTTAAAACCAGTATTGCCGACTCGTCAGTAAGGAAAGTAGCTATTGGCTGTCCTAAAAGTCGCTTGAAGGCGCTGAATGACTTCATTGTGTAATTTGCATAATGTCCATATACATGGGGAAACTAAATACATTTGCCTTGCTGTAAATGACTGAGGGTGTTTGAGTCAAATGCAGTGATTTATTCTAGACAAAGAACATTTTACTTATTTTAATTTAATTTAATTTTTTTATTATGCCATGCATCAGTACAGATCACGCACATACATGATCGCATGCGCGATTCATTTGCAGTCGGGACGCGGAGGTGTGAACATTTCCTGCTGTGACTGCAGCTGGGAGGGAGGGACTGCTGCGAGAGGACTGGGAGCCCCTGTGGAGGCTTTGGGACGGGGGAGGCGCGGCAAATTGAGAAGTGTAAGAACGGTGCAGTACAGACACATCAGAGTCTCCAAAAGTCTCCAGTAACACCAGAAAAAGTCGCCAGATTTGTTTCTAGTCGCTTTTTAAAAAAATGTCGCTAGAGGGGTCTGAATACTCGCTAAATATAGCGACAAAGTCGCTAAGTTGGCAACAATGTTTAAAACCCACCTCTCCCATACCATCACTTTCCATAACTTAAAGAACATCTTTCACAGCTGCACTTAATAATCTTCCATGTATTAATTATTCACCCTCCCTCCCCGACATGTTTTAACCCTCTGGGGTCTGAGGGTGTTTTTGGGGCCTGGACAAATTTTGACATGTCCTGATATTTGTGCTTTTTTCAGTATTTTTTAAACATATTAATGTCTAAAGTCTAATAACACTGTAATCAGCACAAAATTGGCTACAATAATATGTGAGCAGCAAGTTTATACATTATTGTGTTTTTGAGAAAAAAGTGGTTATGCATGGCTAGTGAAAAACTACAATTTTTTACTCACTGAAATAAGACCATAAAACACAAACAGAACATTGGTTCACAAGACTTTGGAGACCAGCATGTTGTAGGCTAAAGTGTTTACTTCAGAGTGCTGTGAATGTCATCTTGTTCACACATTCACAGTAAACAATACACTGATTTAAATTTTCTAAGACACTTTTTGTCCAGAAAGGCCATATGCAAGAGGGTGTGTCTGAGGATGAATAGTCATGTGATTTACCTGAGAACACAAAAGACGCACTGAACGTCCAGACAAAGGCGCGCATAATGAGCCTTTCAAGTAAATGTAAATGGGACGGATTAGTGCAGCACAATACAACACAATGAGGAGCCAAACGATCCTCATTTGAGTTAAAATCAGTGTTTTTACTCTGAGGACAAGCTAAACTAATTGTCTCTGTGAGGAATGTAAGGAGCGCCGCTTCACGTGCCATCATCCAAACGCGCCGAAAAAGTGAGTAAATTCTATGATGAAGTTTGATATTTTATGTCATTTCTCGGGGGCGTGCACATATTTACCTGGTTCACCTGAGATTATTTACATGTGAACAGTGGACAGTGTACAAGGCGGGACCGCATTACCTGTAATGAGGTGAGACAGGAAAAAACTGACTTCTCCTTACGTTCATACGGATTAAATCAAAAGTGATGATTTGTTTTTGACTTGAATTGTTTCACTCAAAAGAAAACATTTCAAGCTTTCTAGCCATATAATTCTTATTTTTATGAGCCAAGTATTCGCTGAGATTCTGGTTGTTTTATTTACGCGTCTGTGAAGAGAAATGGCAGAGACAGAAAAGTCCGAGAGCGCACCCTGTCGGCTTTCTTTATTTAAAAAAAGCACAACGTTTTGTTGTTATTATGATGGTATACCACTAAAAGTAGACCCTTTACAGATTTGAATGATATACTTCTTTTATCTGTACGATCAGAATTGACGGAGTAATTTAAGTTTGTTTCGGCCTTATCAGAAAAAGATGCGTCAAAACGCGCCGGCGCGTGCATCGACCCCAGAGGGTTAGCAGTGACAACTAGACACCTTCGCCCCACTCAAAACTAGATCTGTCTGCTTTACGCACTCTGTTCCATGGTACACACCCGAACCCCGCCACCTCAAAACCCAAGCCCGTCGCATTGAGCGTCTCTCGGGAAAAAAAAGGGTTTATCCATCCACAAGGACTTATATCTAAATCTCATACTGAAATATAAGCAAACCATTATTCAAACAAAAACTACCTACTACACCTCACTCATTATATCTGCCTCCGGTTCCACGCGTTCTCTTTTTTCCACTGTCAAAAATCTATTGCATCGTCCTGATACTCTTCTCTCCTGCACACTTTCCACCACCTTGTGCAATAACTTCATGGATTTCTTCTCAGGGAAAATTCCTCCATCTCAGCAACTTCCTCCCATCTGCGATACTGCGAACTGCCATCACTGTACCTTACCCCGTCCACCCATATCTTCACTGCTTTCTAGTTTTACCACCCCACCCAGTACTGTTATCTCTTCCTTGATCCTCAATTCTAAACTTTCTACTTGTAAACTTGACCCCCTACCAACGAACCTTGTCAAGCTCTGTCTCCCGTCCCTCCTTCCTCATCTTACCCACATTATTCACACTTCCCTCAATTCTGGCATTATACCCCCATCACTCAAGACAGCCATCATCACACCGATTCTAAAAAAACCTGGTCTTGATCCTGCAGACCTAAATAACTTCTGACCCATGTCCAATCTTCTGTTCCTCTCCAAAATTCTTGAAAAAATTGTCCACCACCAGGTCCATAATCATCTTTCCACCAATAACCTATATGAACAGTTCCAATCTTATTTCCGCCAACTTCACAGCACCGAAACCCTGGTCAAAATCACCAACAATTTCCTTTCAGCTGCAGACTCTGGCCTTCCTTCCATACTCATCCTCCTTGATCTAACTGCAGCATTTGACACCAACTCCCACAATATTCTCCTCCATCACCTTGCCTCCATCTGCATAGCCAACACCATTCTCGCATGGTTCACTTCTTACCTCTCAGATCGTACCCCCGTCCACCTCCAGAACTTTCATTCCCAGTCCTCAACTGTCTCAGGGCTCTGTCCTGGGGCCCCTCCTTTTCATTATCTATCTCCTTCCGCTTGGTAATATCTTTAGGCAATACAGTATCAACTTCCACTGCTATGCAGGCGACACTTCTTCAATTTATTTGTATAGCGCCAAATCACAATACAAATCATCTCAAGGCACTTTACAAAAACTAAAACTAAAAACCCAACAATTCCCTTATGAGCAAGCACTTTAACGGAAGAAAAAACCTCCAGCAGAACCAGGCTCAGTTTGGGCGGCCATCTGCCTCGACCGGTTGGGGTGAGTGGATAGAGCAGAGAGAAAAGAACAGCAACAATAAACAACAAATAGACACTGCAGGTTGGTGGGACCATCGGTGCACTGAGCTCCCCTACCCTAACCCCCCCCCCCCCTTCTCTCCCACCTCATGTATATTCCACCATTGAATGTTACTAACCTTGTGCTCTCTCTCTCCCCTAGTTTGTGCTCTCTCCCTCCCTCTCTCTCTCTCTCTCTCTGTACCTTCTGCAGGTGTCCCTGGTCCTGGAGCTGTTTATCGCTGATGTGCAGTTACTGGCCCCACCAACTTGCAGTGTCTATTTGTTGTTTATTGTTGCTGTTCTTTTCTCTCTGCTCTATCCACTCACCCCAACCGGTCGAGGCAGATGGCCGCCCAAACTGAGCCCGGTTCTGCTGGAGGTTTTTTTCTTCCGTTAAAGGGAGTTTTTTCCTCTCCACTGTCGCCAAGTGCTTGCTCATAAGGGAATTGTTGGGTTTTTAGTTTTAGTTTTTGTAAAGTGCCTTGAGATGATTTGTATTGTGATTTGGCGCTATACAAATAAAATTGAATTGAATTGAATTGGGACCAGTAACTGCACATCAGCGATATACAGCTCCAGGACCAGGGACACCTGCAGAAGGTACAGAGAGAATAGAGAGAGAGGGAGAGAGCACAAACTAGGGGAGAGAGAGAACACAAGGTTAGTAAGATTCAATGGTGGAATATACATGAGGTGGGAGGAGAGAAGAGAGGGGAGGGGAAGGGAAAGGGGGGGGCGGGGGGGTTAGGGTAGGGGAGCTCAGTGCACCGATGGTCCTCGGGCAGTCTAGGCCTATAGCAGCATAACTAAGGGATGGTTCAGGGTTGCCTGAAGCCAGCCCTAACTATACGCTTTGTCAAAGAGGAAGGTTTTAAGTCTAGCCTTAAAAGTATAGAGAGTGTCTGCCTCCTGAACCCAGGCTGGGAGCTGGTTCCATAGGAGAGGAGCTTGATAACTAAAGGCTCTGCCTCCCATTCTGCTTTTGGAAACTCTGGGAACCACAAGTAGACCTGCACTCTGAGCGAAGTGGTCTATTGGGATAATATGGTACTATGAGGTCTTTGAGGTATGAAGGAGCTTGATTATGAAGGGATTTGTATGTGAGAAGAAGGATTTTAAATTCTATTCTATATTTTACAGGGAGCCAATGAAGAGAAGCCAATATAGGAGAAATATGATCTCTTCTGCTAGTTCCTGTCAGGACTCTGGCTGCGGCATTCTGGATTAATTGGAGGCTTTTTATGGAGATATTGGGACATCCAGATAGTAATGAGTTACAGTAATCTAGCCTTGAGGTAACAAATGCATGGACTAGATTTTCTGCATCATTTTGAGACAGGATGTTCCTAATTTTGGAAATGTTGCGCAGGTGAAAGAATGCAGTTCTAGAGATTTGTTTTATGTGTGAGTTAAAGGACATGTCCTGGTCAAATATAACTCCAAGGTTTTTTACAGTAGTGCTATAGGCCAGGGTTATGCCATCTAGAGTAGCTATTATTTGAGAAAAGTTATTTCTGAGATTTTTTGGCCCAAATATAATGACTTCTGTTTTCTCCGAGTTTAAAAGTAAAAAGTTACTGGTCATCCAGGCCTTTATGTCAGTTAGACAGGCTTGAAGTCTGGTTAACTGGTTTGTGTTAACAGGTTTAATAGATAGATATAACTGAGTGTCATCTGCATAGCAGTGGTAATTAATAGAGTGCTTCCTAATGACATATCCTAAAGGAAGCATGTACAGGGTGAACAGAATCTGTCCTAGCACGGAGCCTTGTGGAACTCCATAACTAACTTTTGTTCGTGTGGAAGGTTCATCATGGACATGAACAAACTGGAATCTGTCCGATAAATAGGATTGGAACCACTTTAATGCTGTTCCTCTGATACCAATCACATGCTCCAGTCTCTGTAATAAGATGTTGTGGTCAATGGTGTCGAATGCTGCACTAAGGTCTAGGAGGACAAGTATTGAAACAAGTCCATTATCTGAGGCTAAGAGAAGATCGTTGGTAACTTTCAACAGTGCTGTTTCTGTACTATGATGTGCTCTAAATCCTGATTGAAAATCTTCAAATAGTTCATTCCTGTGTAAGTGGTCTGATAGCTGCTTAGCAACAGCTTTTTCTAGGATTTTAGAAATAAATGGCAGGTTAGATATTGGTCTATAATTAGCCAAGACTCCTGGATCAAGACTAGGCTTTTTGAGTAAAGGTTTGATTACTGCATTACCTCTCAAATCACTTCACAAACTCCAACTTAATATGTTCAGAATTCTGCTGCCTGGATCATTATCAGAACTCCATCCTCACACCATATCACCCCTGTTCTCAAACAACTTCACTGGCTCCCCGTGTCCTTTCGTATAAACTATAAAATCCTCCTTCTCACCTACAAAGCCCTCCAATGTCTAGCCCCACCATACCTTACTGATTTCGTACATATCTATTCTCCGCCTCGTACACTCCGCTCATCTGGTTCCATTTTCCTCTGAACCCTTACGGCTCACCTGTCCACCATGGCTGTCCACCATCTTCTCAGATGTCCTTTACCCCTTTTGCTTTTATATTTTTGTCGGTCTGCTATTTGTTGTTTTTGTTGTTTTTAATGTATTTTAATGTATTTCATGCAGTATGCTTTATGTTGTTTTTACTTCCCTGTAAGGTGACCTTGAGACTTTGAAAGGCGCCATGAAATAAAATGTATTATTATTATTGTTATTGTTATTATTATTATTATTAATAAATGTTAAATAACATTTGATAGTTCATTTTGTGTGTATTGCAACATTATTGTAAGGCTTTCTGAGCACTTTTTTGGGGGTTTAAGTGCCTAATTCGTATACTGTGTTTGCAGCTAGCTTAACTTCGTCCTAAAATGGAATGTTTTTGATATGTGACAGGAATTAGAGTTTAGATTGGGCTATTAAGACCCAAAAAGATTTTTTTTTAATTCCAGCCCAACCGGAACCAAGGAATTGGGTGTGATATTAGTTGTTAAGAGACAGAAGAAAAGCAGTGTGTGAATCAAGCCTGTTTTGCAGTTGGCACTAACTGAGAACAGATGAGAGTTGTGGCATATTGTAACTGGTACAGTAGTACTAGTGTACTAATAGATTTATTAAACCAAAATGACCATTTGAAGGCACACTAATAGGGTTGTGGGTGGGGCACTGTTTGTTTTTTGGACTGTCTGAGTCCAATAATTATTTCTGTTTGTTTTGTTACGTAAGGATTAGAATTTAACTGGTTGTCATCCTTTATAGAATAGATCGGATCCCATTGGTACCCCAATGTTAATTTGAAGTTTGTACACACTCAGCGTTACAAACCTGTAGTAACTCAAGGACCATGGACCCTACTTATAGAAACTGTGATGTACAGTAAATGAATAAAAATGTTTCTGCTGTATGGTATGATGGTGAATCGTCAAACAAAAAAAAATGTCATGTATGTGGGAAACTTTTGGTTGGCCCCACCAAATCTCTCACTAAGGTTTTTTGAAAAGTTGGTAGCCTTGGAGTAGTGCTAAAGCTGTGTAATGGAAAATGGGCATTAATGTATCAATGATTCTGTGGACAGAATTTTGAATTTTTTCCTGGATTCAAACTAAATTTTTGAGCTTTATGAACCAAGTGCCACACAATATTATTTTTATTAATAATTAATATTATTTTTATGCACATTTCGAAGTATCGCATCAGAAATGAGTGATGGAAACACAAAATTTTGAAAAACAAAAAAAAAAACCTCACTCACTTGAGGTGCTTTTTGATTTGTGCGAAAAATAGTTAATGCAGATAATGGAAGATGGAAATGCATTTGTTGGATAAGTTCTGACATAGAAAACATTACATAAACCCACATTGGTGTTGTCTTTCCCATATGTATGGGGCTCGACGTCGTAATGCACTTTTTGCTAGTGCCCATGTCAAAATTTCAGTATTTCTTCTTCTCTTTATAGCATTTAATTTGGCGTTCAAATGCTGCTAATAAATTTTGAATTTGCCCAAGCATAACAAATTGCTGTCCAGTCTCCATTATCTTCGCTTGTTGGTTGCTAGGTTACCAACAGCACCCTTATACGTTGGCATACCTGATGGAAATGCATGCAATTAATTTATTTCTTCTTTTGCTAATTTTGGAAAGATTCGCTTGTTTGCTTGCTCACATGTTTGGGTGGAAACACAGCTAATGTCTTGACCTGGTCCAAATAAAATATTAATATTAAAATATAAAGTCAAATTTATTTCCATAGTGCCAGTGTCAGGTTTATCATAGTGTTTTTTATTTTATTTTATTTTGGCATTTTGGCATGGAATATTTTGGCATTCCTTTTTAATGTATGTATCTTTGATGACACAGCATTGACAGCTGTAGTGGTATTTTCTCATTTTTGATGGTCCATAAAGAGGAGCACCACTGATTTTACAAATAAGGCTGTTGACAGGTCATAGGGAGTACTGCTGTGTAAGTCTCCAGAGGGAGCTGTAAATTATCTCATAAATGTTTTGACACGGAATGGGTAATAGACAATTGAAAAGACTATCTCTGGTTCTGCATTGATTCTGATCTTGCATTTTGAAATGTCCAGGAGAGCATCCAGTCAGACAGAGGTGCATTGTAATTGCATTTCATTTATATTTTGCCATTTTGTCTCCTTTACCTCAAGGGGATACTGAGAACCCCTCATCCCGAGAGCCAGAGGTCCTGGAGGGGCAGGGCAGCTTCAAGTTGGAGGGCTGGTGGTTGAAATTAAGTCAGTTTTATGGCCTAATTATCAAGAGGTTCCACTGTGCAAAGAGGAACACCAAAGGCCTCTTCTCTCAGATCCTTCTTCCTGCTTTCTTCGTTTGTGTGGCCATGACAGTCGCCTTGTCTGTGCCTGAGATTGGTAAGATTTTACATTTAGTTTAGAATAGGTTTCTTCCTGGGCTCTTAGGCTAGAGCAGCTGTTTTTCTGTCCTGGCACCCCTGCATTCAGAGAGAAAGCAGGTGCACACAATATTATTGCTCAAGCTAATAAAGAGCAGGTGCACACAATATTATTGCTCAAGCTAATAAAGACTTTGCTGTTAAAATATCAGTGATTACAGTTTGGTTAAGGGCTGGCTGGAAGTATTCAGAGCCTTAAGAAAATGTCATAATAGCACACTATAATATATTTTATTAGAAGTGAAAGTCCTGTATTTAAATCCTACTTACATAAAATTACTGAAGTACCTGATGTACCTCAAGTATCGAAATAGCTATTCATAATGGCTTATGCTTAATGTGTAATATTTATAAAGTCTTGTTGTCTTGTTAGAACATTTTTAGTATATATAGTATATATTTTATATACCGTATAAATTCTACAGGCTGTAGTTTTGCAACCAGTGTTCCTTAAAAAATAATGCCATCTAATAATGTGGCATTTTCTGTAGGCCCACCTTAACTAATAGGTATTTAAGTTGAACTTCTAAGTTTATTGCATCTTCATATTAGTAACATAATAAATATATATTTTCCAAAAAATATATATTTTATATGAGGAAACTTGATATACATTTTTAAAACTTAATTTCAAATCACTGGGTCATGAGTCTTCAATATATGAAATGTATAATATATTTATCAAAATAATTTTAGTTTTAAAGTTTTAATAGGGCACAAATTCCCTGATACATTTTAGGCATGTTTCAGACTGCATGTTTCCAGGATTACTGTATTAATATTTCAAACCTAATTTGCTCTATAGTTTCATTTCAATAATGGATTACTAGGTTTTTAAAATATATAAAAAAACATTCCATTTGGTTGATCAACATGTCCTTTGTTATGTTTTCCAGGAGATTTGCCACCTCTGATCTTGTCTCCATCTCAGTATCATAACTATACCCAACCTAGAGGCAATTTCATTCCCTATGCAAATGAAGACAGATCCCAGTACAGGTAATATGACACTGGCTTTACAATTACATTTCTATGCATTGTGGAGTTGTTCAGTGCTATTTTTAATTTGATCTATTTATAGTTACAGTGTAATATGTGTAGCAAACAGGGTTGCAAAAAACTATTTAGCCCTCTGGGGTCGACGCACGCGCCGGCGCGTTTTGACGCATCTTTTCCTGATAAGGCCGAAACAAACTTAAATTACTCCGTCAATTCTGATCGTACAGATAAAAGAAGTATATCATTCAAATCTGTAAAGGGTCTAGTTTTAGTGGTATACCATCATAATAACAACAAAACGTTGTGCTTTTTTTAAATAAAGAAAGCCAACAGGGTGCGCTCTCGGACTTTTCTGTCTCTGCCATTTCTCTTCACAGAAGCGTAAATAAAACAACCAGAATCTCAGCGAATACTTGCCTCATAAAAATAAGAATTATATGGCTAGAAAGCTTGAAATGTTTTCTTTTGAGTGAAACAATTCAAGTCAAAAACAAATCATCACTTTTGATTTAATCCGTATGAACGTAAGGAGAAGTCAGTTTTTTCCTGTCTCACCTCATTACAGGTAATGCGGTCCCGCCTTGTACACTGTCCACTGTTCACATGTAAATAATCTCAGGTGAACCAGGTAAATATGTGCACACCCCCGAGAAATGACATAAAACGTCAAACTTCATCTAGAATTTACTCACTTTTTCTGCGCGTTTGGATGATGGCGCGTCACGGACGTGAAGAAGCGCTTCTTGTATTCCACACAGAGACAAATACTTTAGCTTGTCCTCAGAGTAAAAACACTGATTTTAACTCAAATGAGGATCGTTTGGCTCCTCATTGTTTTGTATTGTGCTGCACTAATCCCCTCCCATCTACATTGACTGAAAGGCTCATTATGCGCGTCTTTGTCTGGTCGTTCAGTGCGTCTTTTGTGTCCTCAGGTAAATCACATGACTATTCATCCTGAGCCACACCCTCTTGCATATGGCCTTTCTGGACAAAAAGTGTCTTAGAAAATTTAGATCAGTGTATTGTTTACTGTGAATGTGTGAACAAGATGACATTCACAGCACTCTGAAGTAAACACTTCAGCCTACAACATGCAGGTCTCCAAAGTCTTGTGAATCAATGTTCTGTTTGTGTTTTATGGTCCTATTTCAGTGAGTAAAAAATTGTAGTTTTTCACTAACCATGCATAAACACTTTTTCCTCAAAAACACAATCATGTATAAACTTGCTGCTCACATGAAAGTTTATACATGATTATGTTTTTGAGAAAACAGCATTTATGCAACAAAAATTTTTAAGTCACTGAAATAAGATTTTTTCAGTTGCTTTCAAACATATTAATGGCTAAAGTGTGATAACACTGTAATTAGCACAAACTGGGCTACAATGATATGTGAGCAGAAAGTTTATACATGATTATGTTTTTGAGAAAACAAAAATTTTTAAGTCACTGAAATAAGACCATAAAACACATACAGAACATTGGTTCACAAGACTATTGAGAACTGGATCTTGTAGCCAAAAGTGTTTTCTTCCAAATGATGTGAAAATCATCTCGTTCACTCATTCACAGAAAATGATACACTGATTTAAATTTTTCGAAGACACTTTTTTTTTAGTAGAAAAGACATGCAAGGAGAGCTGGGATAGGCTCCAGCAGATCCCCGTGACCCTGAGCCAGGAAAAGCGGGTATAAAAGATGGATGGATGGATGGACATGCAAGGAGGTGTGCCTGATCATGAATAGTCATGTGATTTACCTGAGAAGACAAAGACCCGCATAATGAGCTGCATCATGAGCCTTTCAGTCAGGAATGTGGCTGAGATGGAATTAGTGCAATGCAATGCAGATGCCAACGTTCGTCATCTGAGTTGCGTTTTTCCTCTGAGGACCAAGTAACCTCTTCATCGCTGTCTGGAACCATCTGAAATGCTTCTTCACCCACGTAGCGTGCCATCATCCAAACATGCAGAAAAAGTGAGTAAATTCTATGATGAAGTTTGACGTTTTATGACATTTCTCGGGGGCGTGCACATAATTACCTGGCTTACCTCAGATTATTTCCATATGAACAGTGCGCTCAGTGCGAGGCAGGATCACATTAGCCATAATGAAGTGAGACACGAGAAACCGTACTGCTCCTTACTTTCATATGGATTACATAAAAAGAGATTATTTGTTTTCAAATTTAATTGTTTCATATAAAAGAAAACATTTCAAGCTTTCTATGCATATATTTCTCATTTCTTTGAGGCAAATATTCACTGAAATTCAGGTTGTTTTATTTACGTGTCTGTGAAGAGAGGTGAAGAGACAGAGAGCGCACCTTGTTTGCTTTCTTTATTTTACAAAAGCACAGCAGTTTGTTGTTATTGTGAGTAATAATAACAACAGTAGATTCGAATGATATATTGCTATCTGTACGATCAAAACTGAGTAATTTAAGATCGTTATGGCATTATCAGGAGAAGATGCCACAAAATGTGCCGGCGCATCGTCAACCCTTGAGAGTTAATTATTGAAGATCAGGGTGATTCTGATGTCTTCTCTGAGTTAAAGGTGGATGAAGTTGCTTGCACTAGCTTTAGCTTGCACTAAAGGTGTTGGTTTTGGAGCCACCCGTAGGACCTGGGGTGGGAGTAATGCTAGAAGGTTTCTCGTATTTCATAGGCATCCAGTTGATCTTGCCAGTTGTAACCTTGGCTTCCTATGGAAGAGTGCTGGTTGTTTTCTACCATGATTGTTTGATAACACAGTTAAAGTGGTTATTTAGGCAGCAGTTCAATTCAAAGTATATTCTGGGTAGGCTTTTACTATGCTGCTTTTATTAAATGCTGAATAACTATTTCTCAGTATCTGGTAATCGTGCGCACTTGTGCTATGAACTGGGCCGATCACATCATAACAGATTAACCCTTTATCTTTATATGCTGCTTACTGTCGGTTACTCCAGGCTCTACAAATGAGGCTTGATTTGATCATGAGGTGGTGGTGTCACTAATTGAACTAAATGACTAATATGTTTGTGAAGCACACAGGGACAGTGGACCATGTGGCAGTAGGTCTAAGATTAATTATATATTGTATACTATCTTTTTCCATTCCATATTCTTATATGTTTTATTTCCAGAAGTAAAATTCTTTTTTTCCCTTTTCCTTTTAAACCAAATATTCCCAACAACCTTCTTCTTGGTGTTCATATATGTGCTCTCACCTGAATCCTCAGGTTCCTCCTCTAGCTTGAATGTGGCTAATGTTAAATTATCATCTCTCACTGAGTACTGCCCCTATTTGATATGGCTAGTTTTAGAAATCATAAGTAAGCAGCATTAGGATAAGCAAAACAATACCCAATACTACTCCTATTCTGGTCAAAATTGCTTTCCAAGCTCCTGAGAACAACCAGGCCAACAGCTACTTGTACCCTTTGTGTTCTTAACATGCTCATTCCTCAGCTTCCTCAATCCTTGTACAGCCAGTGTCATACTTCCATTGTTGTTCCTGTGTTGAGGTATCACAATGCAACATTCCTTTCCTACGAGCTAACATAACACAAATCTAACACAAATCTATTGCGTTGATTGGAAGTTTTTTCTTTTTTTCTTTATGTGGTTCATTTGTGTATCCTTTCTTTTGCTGCTTTAAGTTAATCTTTTGAATATATCATTTTGCAGTACAATTTTCTCATTTTGTCTCTATCTCATCATTCATCCACTAAAGACTCCAGTAAGAACCAGTTCTTCTGCACTGTAGTCACATGTCGTATTTTCCTTGTGAAATCCTTAACCCTTGAAGTACATGCTGTTAAAGCAATGCTACACTTGGCGAACTAGCCAGGAGTCTTGTTGCTGTATTGATTTAGAGTTGTGCCCACCTAAGTGTTAGGTATTCCGTGCTTCTTTTTAATAACAATAGATTTTGTTGAAGAGATAGGAGTAAATGTTGCACATGCAGTGGTCGTCTCTGGTCCAACAAACACTGAGAAAGATGAGAAAATAATTGATTGCCTTAAAAGATAAACAAAGAAATTTATTTTTGAGGATGAGCCGAATAGTTTATTTCATAAAAACCTGATTATTGAGTATACTTATCGTTCTGCAATGATTGCTCTAGATCCAATACTACCTTATGCTTATCAGTCCTAGATTTACTTTGACATCATTTATTGTGTCAATACCCAGCCACAGCGGAAGTCCGAACCCCTGCAGATTACATAAGCGAGTTGAAGCTCCTTGCAACTCATAGTGGAGAAAAAACTGTTTTGAAGGACTTAATGAGTCAAAGAAGTAAACATTTGGACTAAATGGGACAGTGCAGTGACCCAGATGAAGACACCTCAGTCTAGATTGAGTATGCAACATCCCTGCCAAGCCAGCAGGGGTAAACTATACATTCTGTGCCTGCCTCCAGCAGTTCTTTGCCTGACCAACTGGGGTCACTGCCAGCACCTCTCAGATTGTCCATTTCCCCAAATGACTTAAGCCCTCCTGAAATACAAAAAGTGGTGGTTGAACACTTTGTCAGAACCAGTGATTTAAATTCCTGGTGAAACAAGGTGGTATGTCACCTTTGGATCTTGATAAACATCTTCTCAAGCAGTTTTATCGTGGCTGTTGGAACAAAGTTGTCATAAATAAATGAAGCAGGAGCAGCCCTCCATCTTTTTATGAATTTTTGAAGAAAATAAGGCAGCTAACAAAGGAGAGCCTCATGAAAAAACATTTGACTGCCTGAAAGCATCATGTTAATGTTAATTCGCACAGTACAGTACAGTACAGTACATGTTCTTGTGGTCACTCTGACATCATTGCCATCAATGAACTCAAGCAACAGATGCAGAAGCTACAAAGTGAAATGTCTGCCATTCTATCGCAGCAATCCCGATCTTCCCAGTCAGCTCCACCACAAAGTAGATCAGCCAAACCAAATCTTGGCAACATCCTGCGCACTTCCAAACCCAGACCTAATTATTGTTTTAAATGTGGAGAGGATGTACACATATCTGCTGGTTGCAATAATCCCCTTTATCCTGCACTTGTTTTGCAAAAGAAAAAAACTACAACAGAAAGCATGGAATTCTAAGAACAATGAATCGTCAAACTAGAAGCAGTCTCTGCAGGGGGACAGGCAGAGGCTGCTGCCTACCCATGTCCCATATACAAACCTCAATGCCATTCTACCACTTTGCCGAAAGGACTCATTGGCATGAAATGCACTGCTTAAGTTACTAAGTTAAGGAACAGTTTTCAGCTGTTTACTGGACTCAGGTTCTCAGGTCACAACTATTCCACACTCTTTTTACACTGATTATTGGTCAGACCAAGAAATAAAACCCCTTCATGATCTGTGGGAGGAAGTGGTAGGAGCCAATGGTCAAGCTGTTCTGTATCTTGGCTACATTGGATTTACTGTTACGTTTCTCCCTGAATTCTTGGAGCACCTATTGATGTTGATACTCTTACTTTGGTAGTACCTGATGTCCGGGTTTCCCAACCTCTTGCACTTATTGATACAAATACCCTTGATCTTGCATATGACAAATATCTATCAAAATATCATGCTTTCAGTCCTGCTTCCCAGGGGTATCAGGCTGTCTTAAAGCTTCTTGAGCTAAGACACAAACTGGCCAGCAATGACCATCACAGTATTTTAAAGCTGCACGCTGACAGTTCACAGACCATCCCAGCCAGACAAACTGTGGCCTTGGATGGCCTAGCTATCACTCGCTCCTTTCAGACTGAGAAGGTGATCACTGTGGAACATCCAACTTCTTCCCCACTGCCTGGTGGCTTAATGGTCCAGTCTTGTATTGTTGATTTCCCTCACTGTTGGCCACTGTTGCTTACCTGTGGTCATTTCCAACAAGTCTGGTCATGACATAAGCATTTCAGCCCGTATAGCCATTGCAGAAATTGCAGTGCCGGTCCATTGTGTCAAAGCAGAGCATATCAGAAAACATATTCCCTACACTCCAACATTTGATTTCAATTTTGGCAACTCAACTTTATCACCTGAATGGAATAGTCATATCATTGAAAAACTCAGTAACATTCCAGAAGTTTTTGCTAAACATGACCTTTGGGAAAACAAATGAAGTTCAACACCAAATCAAGCTTTCTGATCCTACTCACTTCAAGCATCGTCCTAGACCAATACATCCACAAGACCTGGATGCTGTACGTGAATATCTGCTGGAACTTCTTGATTCAGGACTTATCAGGGAATCAGACTCACCTTTTACTTTAAAGGTGAGTGTGATTCCAACAACCCACTGTTGTTGTGAGGAATAAAAATGGGAGTGTATGACTCTGTATAGACTACCAGAAATTGAACATAAAAACCATCAAAGATGCTCATGCACTGCCAAAATTGGAGGACACATTTACAGCTCTCTCTGGTGCAGAGTGGTTCTCTGTTCTGGATCTAAAATTGGGATACTACCTAATTGAAATGGAAGAAGCGGACAAATGCAAAATGGCCTTTGGATGCCCACTGGGATTTGGAGAATTTAACCGCATGCCCCAGTGGGTCACCCAGTACATTCCAGCGGCTGATATGAAAGTTTATGGGAGAAATAAACTCGAAGGAAGTCTTGGTTTTCAGTGATGACCTCATTGTCTTTTCACCCATGAACATGATGGAGAGATTATTCAAAGTTCTAAATCGACTGAAAGAATTTGGATTTAAGCTGTCAGTGGATAAGTGTGTATTTTTTCCAAACATCAGTAAAATATCTAGGGCATGTTGAGTCAAAAGATGGAGTACAAACAGATCCTGAAAAAATAGAAACCCTCAAATCTTGGCCAGTCCCGGAAAACTTAAAAGAACTCCATTCCTTTCTGGGTTTTACTGGTTACTATTGCCGGTTTGTAGAAGGCTGTTCCACCATAGTAAAGCCCTTACATGACCTCACCGCTCCTTCACAGAAAACTGACAACTGTCAAACGAGACCAATATTTGAATCCCAAAGAACCAATTGGTGGACTCTGGACTTTTGCATGTTAGACAGCTTTCAAAACCATAGTTTTGAAAACCATAGTTTTGAAAGCTTTCAAAACCATAGTTTTGAAAGCTCAGCACCTGTTCTTGCTTTTGCTGACCCACAAAAACCTTACCTTCTGCACACGGATGCCGGCTCCACAGGTCTTGGAACTATTCTGTACCAGGAACAACAAGAATAAAACAGAGTGATTGCATATTTGCTATTCTTTTCTGTCTCCCCTATCCACTCACCCAAACCGTAGTCCCTTAGGATTGAGCCTGGACTTTGGACTGAGCCAGACTGAGCCTGGTTCAGCTGGAGGTTCCTTCCGTTAAAGGGAGTTTTTCCTAAGGGATTTATTGGTTTTTTTCTTTTTTGTAAAGTGCCTTGAGATGATTGAATTGAGATTTGGTGCTATACAATTAAAACTGAATTGAACATGCTAGCCGTGGTCTTTCACGAGATGAGTCAAAATACCTTGCACACAAGGTGGAATTCCTAGCCTTAAAGTGGGCTGTAACTGAAAAATTCCATGACTACCTATATGGTACCCATTTTACGGTGGTTACTGACAGTAACCCGTTGACATATCTACTTACCGCTGCCAAACTGGATGCCACCAGTTACAGATGGTTATCCACTCTTTCAACAATCTCGATCTGGCAAGCAAAACGTTCACGCAGACCACATGGTGAACTGTTCAGTGATCCAATGTCCCAAAAAGAAAGTGAGAGAATTTGACAATTTCCCCAACACCATTGGGGGAGACCTCGTCACCATTGATCAGCATGTGGTGCAGGCTATAAGTGACCGTCAGTTGATCTACAGCACAGCTAATAGCCCTAACATTGCTCTTATTCAGTCACTTTCTGCACACACTGACAATTTTGTCAATAACACTCAGTTTGCTTCTCCTGTAATGCCTCAGCTAACAAACAATGAACTTTCTGACAAACATAGAGGAGACCAAACCCTGAGGCACATAATAACGCTATTAGAAACTGGAGAAACCCCACCTTCCACCTTGAGGGATGAACTTTACCCCCTTTCCTTCAAGAACAACATTGTCTGGAACTCCACAATAACATTCTCGTGAGAAGGAGGCAAGTTGAAGACCAGATCTATTATCAACTTGTGTTGCCCCAGGAATTTCGAGCTGAAGTATTATTTGGGACATTTGGGTATTGAATGCACACTTTACGCAGTCCATCGCAGGTTCTATTGGCCAAAAACGGAAATTGATGTACAGCATAGGATTCAAACCTGTGATAGATTCATCAAAAGGAAGACCTTACCTACAAGAGCTGCACTTCTGGTCAATATCCACACATCTCGACCATTAGAACTTGCCTGCATGGATTTTCTTTCAGTGGAACCGGACATAAGCAAAACCAAGAACATCCTTGTGATCGATACATATATGGTAAAGTGATCCAACAATGTTACACAACCTACATATACAACCTACATATATATACAACCAACAACCAATCCTGTGGTTCTGACTCCACCAATTTTGAACCACGTGTGATGATCTCTATTCGAATAAGAAACCCCCCAGGACTGGCTTCAATATAGTGAACTAGGACAACCAATTTTAAAGAACATACATTCGCTGTTCCATCTGTTAACAACTGGATGCCCCTCAGCCAGTGATCCGCTGCCAACCACCATGCACAGGGATGTACATGGGAACAGGGGGGGAACCTGTAACCCATGTCACATGACAAGTCACATGACCCCCAAAGACTTTCCCTGATTGGTTTCAGTAAACTGCGTAACACAAATAAGATCTGGCTCGCGGAAGAAGGATTTGCTGACATTTGGCTCCTACAGTGGTTGTGGCCTGCAGTTGATGTGGTAGGGTTAAAGGAATAAACCCTCTCCTCAATAGGGTGTTAATCAAGCGATCAATTGCAGTAAGGCAACGGTCAGGTTTTTTTCCTCTCCACATTTTTTTCCAGGGTGTTCTCCTTGTTGGATTCTTGTACTTGTTACAAATGGCGAGCTTGTACATACACATACACAGACAAACAATTGGTTGTCAACAGTAAAAATCTCAAATTTTACCTCTTCCCAACAGGGGAAACCACAAATCATATCATTTTTACAACAGTTTATTTTAGTAGATGTTTTCATCCCGAACATAATGAAAGGGTAGTGAATTTGCCCACAGTGTTTTATTCACCTATGGAAAATTTCTAAATCAGATTTCCAAAATTTATGTCAAATTAAGGTTTGTCACCAAGCATCATTCCATTTGCTGAAATACAGTGAAGGTTATGGCCTAATTAAGAGTGAAAAATGACCTTTGGTAGATGAAAACATCTCCAACAGTACATGAGGGTTAGTCCACCTCCCATTCTTTACAGAATGGCATAGATGTTAGCCTAGCATAGCCTGATGTTACTTCAGCAATATCAAAAAACATCCGCTATTGCCTGAGTTTCCATACTAAAGTCAGGTATGGTGAACGTGTAGGTATCATTATCTGCTATGGGTATTGCTAGTATTCCATCAGTCCTTACTACCACTTTGCACCTTATATCACCTGATGTTGTGGTTGTGCATATTGTATTGTTATATTTACCTACATGGCGACAGGTAACCTGCATTCCTGGTTTCAGCTCATTTCCATAGTTTTCAAATTTTTTCATAACCTTTGCAACCTTACCTCATGTCACACAGTGGAAACTCCATATTGCTTGGTACCTCAACAGTTGTAGGTGTCACCACATTCTCAACCCCCAGCAGATGTAAGTACCTCTTGGCACTCTGGATAGCTTTCTAACATTGCTTCTTTCCCTACATGAGACATGAAATACAGCACACATTACAAGTGACACAATTTTACTTGTCCCACCACTATGATATTACTGACATAGGTCATTTTTAGTCTGCCATTCACTCAATCATTTACTGGATAAGGCAAGGGTCGAATCTGAGGAATCTTTCCCTTGTTATAGCAGGAAATGCACGAGTCCTGTGTAAGCTACACAGCTGAATATGTTAGCCATTTATAGAACAAATTAGATTGCAATCATAAAGTACTTTATCCCATCCTTATTCATGTTTGCACTAGTAAAGCTCAACAGTTGTAGTTCCATAAATACCCACATGGGGGTGTAATTTGCAACAAAGTATGGTGTTCTAATTTTGCCACGTTACAGGAAAGTCAATACGTTTCCCAATAATGTGCCAATATGGTCATGATATATAAAGGGGTATTGTTTCATAGTTCATAGACACTTTTTGGTAAACTGAACATACATAAGGGACTATATACCCTTGAGCAAGGCACCGAACCCCCAGCTGCTCCCCGGGCACCGCAGCATTGGCTGTGTGTGTGTGTGTGTGTTCACGGTGTGTGTGTTCACTGCTGTGTGTGCATTTTGGGTGGTAATGGCATTTCCCCATTTGTGGGATTAATAAGGGTAACTTAATCTGAATAGAAATAATGTATCACAATGTAAATACAATTTCTCTCTAAGTAGCAACAATGCTGTCTACAAACACTTTGCAGATTCATAATTTCCTCCAAAAATACTCATTCTACAGCAGAAATCCTTTCACTACTAGATTCCTAACATCTTGTACAACAACAACATGCACAGTTTGTCTAGATTGGAGTTAAAGTTACGGCGTGAGAGCAGGTTAGACTGACAGCCTCAGACAACAGCTGCTGGCAGCAGAATTGTATTGAAGTCAATGAAGACACAAATGTGACTTGAAGCCATGAGGGCAGTTCAGAGAATTTTTTTCTGCTTGGAGAACCAGACTGTTCTCCACTCTAGCTGTTGACATCACATGCTGTTAAACTCAGAAAAGGGCTGTGACAACCCTCACTTTAGACTTAAAATAATAAAAAACTGTAGAAGATGGAGCATGGCAGATGGACAGATGAAAGATGTATAAGAATTTTACAATTCAAACAGTTTCTAGCTGCATGTATGCCAGAGATAAAGGCTCATGAACACTGACCTGCTTCAGTAATGTCTGAAGCAGGTAATTTCTCCCATTCAGTTCAACTGGAATTATTTAATATTTTAAAATTAATATAAAATCACAGAAACAAGATAGAAACATCAATAGCATGCATCTGCATAACATGCTTAACATTTTACAGTTGGAACCATGTTTCTAGCTACAAGCGTTAAAGAGGAGAAGCGCGTCAAAAATAAGTAGAATATAATAGAGGTAAGAGAACAGAAGTGTGATTGCTTTGGGCATTTCCTGAAGAAAATGCGTGATTGTTTTATTGCCGCTTGCAACTGTTACGGCTGTTGTGGCATGTGTTCATGGTGGATGGGAGGGGGAGTGCAGGGACCTAGCGGAGGCCTTCACTGACTGGAGCAAAAAGAACTATCTTCTCCTGAACACCACCAAGACTAAGGAGCTGGTGGTGGATTTTAGGAGATCAAAAGCACCATGCCAGTCAGTCTGCATTGATGGACAGGAGATAGAGAGTGTACAGACCTTCAAGTACCTTGATGCTGGTGCTGGACGAAAAAGGGCAGAGCCGCCTCTTCTTCTTGAGACGGCTCAGTTCGTACGGTGTCTGCAGTGACATGCTGTGCATGTTCTACGACACTGTCATGGCAAGTACACTGTTCTATGCTGAGGTCTGTTGGGGGAGTGGCATTATGGACAGGAACTGTAGACGCCTAGACAAGCTGGTGAAAAAGACCAGTTCAGTGCTAGGCAGGGAACTGGACCCTCTCAGAACTGTGGTGGAGCAGCAGGTGTGGAGGAAGCTGCTTTCTATATTGAACAATAATAAACACCCCCTCTACGACGTACTGACTAAACAGAGTAGCAGCTGCAGTGGGAGGGTCATCTCACTGCGCTGCAGAACTGAGAGGTTGAGGAAATCCTTTGTCCCCACAGTCATTAGACTGTTTAATAGTAATTGTTGATATGTTAGTTATGCTATTTATGTTATATGTTATTGACTAAGTGCCTTTATCTGTTAATTATATTTCATATTTTATATTTGATTTGAAATTTCTATGTTAAAGTTAATATGTTGCAGGACAATCTGAATTTCCCATATGGGGGATGAATAAAGTATTTATCTATCAATGACAGGAAAACACAAAGCTGTAATATGAAGGGAGTATGACAATGATATTACATAAGAGGCATGTGCATTCAAACAGAAGACAGAAAGAAAGTTTATTATGATTTCTAGAGGCAAAGCAGGCACTTTCTACCATCTGAACATGAATTATTTAACTATTATAATTTGAAATTATATTGAACCTGACTACCTTGAAATTAAACAGATCATTCAACATGTAAAAGGGGGAAACCAACAAACCAACCATCTGCCACCAAGTGGAAGCCTGACATATTTTTTCACATTTCTGTCAAGCCTTGCACATTGAAGGTCTGGAGACAGATGTGAAACAACCAAGATGCTGAAGTGGGAGGAATTTAGGGGATAAGTAAAAAAAATCTCTTTTTTGCTGTATACCCGATATACTACTTTAAAAGTATATTTTGAACTAAAACAATGTTGTTGATCCTGAAGAAATTGTCACCAAATGACGTTGTCTTTACCACACCATCAATTAATATATTTTTGAATTGCTTTGCTTTAGGGTGTACACACAAACCCCACTTGGTATTCCCGTTGCTGTAATTGTACGATTCTCTATAAATGCTTCATCATTGACACTGTTCATTTCTGACACGTCTAATTACCTGGGCCGAAGGATTGTGAGGTTTCCTGAACATTTTCTTCAATTTATACAAGTAATTTTCAAAAGGAAACCCAGATATGAGGTGTAAATGACCATGAATCTTTATGTCTTCACTGAGATGGACTAAGCCATGAATGTTATACACAACAAACTCGACACCATATAATTGTTGGAAATGCTCCAGCAAAGTCATTCATCACATAACATAAAAAGGGACTTTCCAATATCCCTACAGCAACTGACCACAGCATGAAATTGTCATAGATCTCCTGAGCTAAAACACGCCTTAGAATAACTAGACTCGTGTACAATAAGAACTGCCTGAGTTCAGTCGCTTTCCACCTTAATCTTTCATTGAACCCCCTTGGTTTTCTTGCAAACTCTGCAGATACATAAGCTTTCAAACTGACCTGTTTTTCTGATATGAGACTGGACTGTCTAGCACAAATGTGACAGCGTAGAGACCCAGCAGTACCCATCCACAATTCAAACAGCCTACGAACCACACCAAGACAAACCAAATGCATGTAGTCATAGCGGAACCACTCACCATGCCAATGTTCAATTCTGTAAAGGGTGAGTGCCCCACATGATGATTTTCATCACTACAAGCCTGTGAAGAGTCAGGACAGGACCCAAGTGCAGATTCAAAACAACGTCTTTATTCAAACACAAAATCACTGGAAGGGCTGAGAATACAAGGGGTCTCCAGGAACAAACAGGGACCTCGGAGGGCCGGTTTAACAGGGAGGCGAAGGTCTGAAAAAAAGGAAGAACACAAACTGGTGAGTACTAAGGACTTCAGGTCGCAAGGTTCTTACTAAGGGATCTTCCACTACCGCGTGGGACGAACTGGCGCCGAGGTTGTGCAGAGCCAGGGCTTTTATGGGAGTCGGTAAAGGGGAGTGGCAGGTGGAAGCTCATCAGCGCCTCACGGCCTCGGGCGACACACCTGCAAGCAATCACGGCACAAGACACACACAGGAAAGAAACAGGAGGAAAGGGGAGGAATCAAGAGGTGCAGAAGGGCCCGTACTGTCGCCTCATGACAAAGCCATGATAAGTTCATCAGTCCTACGAACAGCATCCATATCAGTCATGCGATTGCTAACGTAAATGACTGAATGCATTTATCACACAGAGAATACCCCATGTGAGTTGTACAGAGGAGTTTTTAAAAAGTGACAGGCCATCGATATTTGATTCGTTGTAATTTAAACACATGAAGGTCATGGACTTTGCTTGATAATTTCTCCAAAGTTTTACTAAGTGAATTCATGATTCCAAAGTAGTAGAAAGATCCACCTGCTAAATTTTCCACCACATAACTGGGTTTTCAGCAAAGACCGACCATCTTTTGCAAGGCAGGGACAACCCTGAGAATAGACAGAAGTGCTGAGAGACCATAATGAACAGCCCAGTCTGACAATACAGATGCCAACATGGGAGGGGAAATGATATCATAATCAGAGCTTTCTTTAGTTCCCATTTCACTGATAAAATCCTCCCTTGGCATGCCTAGATCACACAACTGAGAATAATCAGCAGTACAGGTTGGTACGTCATTGTTTTGAGCAAGCCCAATCTCAGAATCGCCAAGCATTTCACTCTCCAAGGAATTAAGTATCTCATCCACTCTTTTAAGGGCCTTCTTGCTAATGTTACTCCACTCACTGTATGACATTATGCCCTGAGAACAAAACAGAAAACAAATGGAAATCATAATTAGTTTTACTGCAGAATAAAAACAACAAAAGTGAAATTTAAAAAAATCCTATAATGACATCATGCACTGATGACAGCACATGTATCACAGAAAATCCTACCAGAGATAGACTAAAGTAGTGACGTGCCACTCTAAGACCCGAATGTAGTGGTACAGGTCAGGTACACAGAGCAACAGAGAGGTGGGGAGCCGGATTTAAATGGAAGTGTGATGGGAAAATTCATTTCTAAAACAGACATACTGTAAGCTAATTTAACCGCATACTTGTAACACACAGGACTTACTGCAGTAACATAAGCTAAAACTCACAAGTTTTCATTCCAGCTTTCGAAATTTAGTGTGACCACAAAATCACTTGAAAGCCGTGGTGTGAGGCCAGCTTTAGTCTAGTGATGAGAGGTTCAGCTTTTCTCAAAGATTTGGCTCTTTTGGGTCAGCTTCCTTAGAAGAGCCAGCTCATGTGATTCCCAAAGGGCTCTTCATTTAGTGTCACTCAGAGTCTTCTATTTTAGCATAATTTTGCAATTATGAAAGGTTTGTGTCTTGGTAAGCAATTTTTTATTCAGTGTTTTCATAAAGCCTTATTTACAAAAAATACAGTTACTATTGTTTAACATTTAATCAAACCTTTAAATGAACAATTGAACACAGAACCACAGAAAACAAATCAAATACATAAAGGCCAAAGTCTTAACATAACGACACTTTAGATAAAAGTTTGTAGTGCGGGTTGGCATTAAGAAAAAAACTGATGCCTCAGCTTGGATGGGCTGTTACAAAGTTGTGAAATATACGTATTAGTTAATATATCCATTTTGAACCTGCTGTATTGCTAGAAGTAAAAACAATAATGTAGAAATTCAAATGTACATACCTCAACTCTGATCCCACTGGTTTAGAATGGAGTAGACTAGGTGTTGTACAGGGAGAAATTCTGAAAATTCCCAGGCTTTGCTGAGTCTTTTGGTCAGGCAGAAACATGCCAAAATCCAGCCGCATACGTAACAGATGCTTTTCCGCTCTTCGCCCATCCTCTGGCTGTCCATAAACAAGTCAAACCTTCCATATACGTCATCAAATGCTGTCCCTGTTCTACATCTAGTGTTGCAGTTGAGCCATAATTTCATAATTAGGCCAAACACTACAGGCACCTTCTTATCTGTTAAGGCTGCCCTTAATCATGCCACATTGAAGCCAAAGGTTTTGGTCTGCAAAACCAAAGCCAAAAATTGCCAAGTGTATGCCAAAATACAGCCAAAAAGTCTGCTATCTGGGGAAGAAAATAAAATTATAATAATAAAGATATAAGAGAAGTGTGATTGTTTAGTGTTTCAGCAATCACATTAAACAATTACCCAAAACTAAACAATTGCTTTCAGCAATCACACTAAATAGCGAAGAGATCAAGAGTCTTGCTTTCAATTGGACCGCAATCACTCTAATAAAGGCATAAGAGAACACAAGTGTGATTGCTAGTGGGAGACAAATTGAAAGAGAAGACACCAGCTGATGGTCCGGCAAATTGGTTGAGGTTCAGTTTCAGGTCACAGTGTAGTGAGCCGTCTCTGTGTGGGTCTCCATTCATCGCAGAAAGCAACTCACTCTTGTCTTCCTCTCTGGGCCATTAATAAGAGTTGAGCAGATGGGCTGGATAGGTTGATGTCCTGTGGCAGTTGCCGCAGTTCAAAATACATAAAAAAAACTTCTAGTGCGGATTCGAAAATGGTATTAAACTGGAAAATAGTAGAGCATTAGTCAATTTGTTTACAAAAATTATTAACCAAACTCTAAAAAAGAATGCTTACTTCACAAGGTATTAATAAACATATTTGTTTCTATGTATCAGTTTTGTTTTTCTTCAAACTTGTGTCTTCAAACTTGTAATCAGTCAGTCTGTCTATTTAAAGGGTGAAAAATATTCACTGTGCTGTTTGGTATCATGGTAAGTACCACACTGAACATGGACCACAAAACACTAAGGAGAGAGTTGTCTCAGGAGATTAGAAAGAAAATTATAGACAGGCATGTTAAAGGTAAAGGTTATAAGACCATCGCCAAGCAGCTTGATGTTCCTCTGACTACAGTTGCACATATTCAGAAGTTTAAGGTCCACAGGACTGTAGCCAACCTCCCTGGATGTGGCCATAAGAGGAAAATTGAAGAGACGCATAATAAGAATTATAATCATCGCACCATCCGTCGCTGTTTGAGCCTAAGGGGACTTAATGGAAGATGACTGAGAAGGACTCCATTTCTGAAAGCAAAGCATAAAAAAACAAAACTGGAATTTTCCAAAATGAATATTGACAAGTTACAAGTTATTGACAGTCTGGAGAAGGCACCCTTCAAACCTGAGACAGCTGGAGCAGGAGGCTCATGAGGTTCATGAGGAATGGGCCAACATACCTGTCAACAGGTGCAGAAGTCTCATTGAGAGTTATAAGAAATTGCATGATTGCAGTGATTGCCTCAAAATGTTGTGAAACAAAATATTAAGTATTTATCATTTTTGTTAAGGCCACTTGAGTGACTTTTTAAATACCTCTGTTGAACCACAATTCAAAAGCAATGTCTAATTTCCATTAGTTAATT
Organism: Mastacembelus armatus; assembly: GCF_900324485.2. Classification (NCBI taxonomy): domain Eukaryota; kingdom Metazoa; phylum Chordata; class Actinopteri; order Synbranchiformes; family Mastacembelidae; genus Mastacembelus; species Mastacembelus armatus. Next base: position 445,588 of record NC_046641.1, read on the forward strand.
TTCAGTAAATTTGTATTTATTATTTTCAACTTATTTCAGGACCATTGTGGGTTTTTCTTTCTTTAATGGAAGGGTACTAACGATTTTGTCCATGTGGGTATTAGCCAAGGATCTCACGTTCCTAGTGATGATTGATGGGATGGATGGTTTAAATCTCCTCCTTTTTGGCCTTTTTTGCTCCAGCCTACGTTGTCTTCTCCTGCACTCCACTCGGATCTCGGGCCAGGTATCCTGTTTTGGATACCTTTTACCTGTTACAGTATCCCACCATGGCTGGGAAACTGTAAAGACGAAAAAGTAAAAAAAAAGACAAAACTAAGGAAAACTTGAAAACTTGAAGAGCTGCTGCACCAAGCTGCCACTCTCATGGCACCATCTTGGAATTTGTAATGGAAGCGTGTGAGTCATCTATAGAGCGAGAGCAGCTGTGTAAAACCGAGAGACACCTTTCCTTTCTCTGGTTTATGTCTTTTATCTGCCCCTTCGCACTTGTCTGGTTAGTAATCATGTTCAGGGCAATCTAGTTGGCCTGAAAAGAATAATTCAAAAGGTGGGTTATAGCTTTTAGAGACAAGTTATCTGACATGTCAGTAGACCAGCTGGTTTTATGAGATTATTAACACCTTGATGATAACAAATCAAATGAAAAACAATATTTAGCATTTTGTCTTTTAATTGGATTGTTTCTCATCAAATCACAACACAAAAAAGTTATAAGGTATCCCAGTTCTAACCAGCAGAGGTCAGCATAAACCTACCAGAACTAGTTACAAAGCTTGTTTTCATTGGGAGGTGAGAATATTCTGACACCCAAATGTCTTATTCAAATCAAGGTGTACAATGCTGAAGAGGTTTTGTTTTTGATCAAATCAAACAAATTAATCCTCTGATTTAGATCTAGTATGGAATCTAAAATTAGCATCTTTGGCTTCCTCTCTCAGGAGCAAACTATTGCCAGATGTCAGTCCACAGAAGATCATCAACACCCTTCGCCTGCCCTCAGGCGTGGGTGCCACCTGTGTCCTTAAAACCCCCTTCAACAGTACCCTGGACCAGCTGGCCCAGACCCTTAACCCCAGTGCCAACAACTCCAAGACCTTGGCTGCCCGCTACTTTGATTCAATGTGTCTGGATTCTTTCACCCAGGGGGTCCCCCTCTCCAACTTTGTACCCCCACCTCCTTCACCAGTACCCTCAGATGACCCAGACCCTCGATTTGAGGAAGGACTGTTTAACTTCACAGTTGCTCCCCCAACCACAGTCCATGGTAAGTCATTCTCTTAAAGCTGGTGGCCATGTTCATATGTGCAATCCACTTTAATAATGTTTGTGTAGTTTGAAAGTTTAAGGTTAGAGTGTATTGGCCTAAACCGTTCTGGTAATGTCTTAATATATTTTATGTAATGTAATAAAAATGCTTATTACATTAGCAACAATAAATTAAATGGCTTAAATATAAAGCTCCATTCTATCAATAGGTAAAATATAGTTTCCATAATAATCATAAGAAAAAAAAGAATTGGTACTATTTTAATTTTTTTGTTACACTTTTGAGCTTCATTTCTTGTTCACCCATTAATACGAAACATAAACTGGGTTTAGACCATTGTGAGACAGGTTAGTTTTACCCTACTGATGATGTGTTCTTGCAATAGTAATCTTGTACCAATTTCTCTCCTTGCTTTCCTGGGAACTGCACTCCCATGAGTTTCCAACTCACATTTTTCCAATCCAGTAGTGAGTCATTCTCTAAAAAATATGTGCTGAAGATGGGAAGATGTTTGATTTTGAGGCCTTTTAATTGGTAACCCTATAGCAGAGTCTGGCAAGTTGGCTTGGCCTTGGGCCAATTTTTTTCCTACATCATCAGATGGTGGGCCAGAAAACACATTTTGTAATTTAAGGGTGTAATTTAAATGAGACAACATTTGACATCGACTTAATTGATTTTCTAGCATCCTCCCTGGTGCTCTGCGCTACAAGGTACAGAGTCTGTGTGTGCATTCTGGCTCATGTGATTTTTGTGTGCTTATGTGCTTCAACTTACATGTCAGCCTTCTCGCCAATCAATGCCATAAAGAGGCTGAAGTGCAAGTGCATTAAAATGACATCTCTAACGCTAGACATACAAAAAATAGTGAAAGAGGGGAAATACCAGTTTTCACACTGAGTAAGTAGTCTTTCAAATGTTTAAGATGTCGACCAGGCTATTTTATTACTCAAACTGGGCATTCCATGTGTTTTTGTTTTTTAGGATTACATTGCATCCCATTTTTTCCAGATGAAGGAGTGGACTCTGTTCATGTGTTCATAAAGACTAATGCGAAATAAATAAGAAAGAAAGTGTCTAAATATGACCTTTATTTAATTCACATGCTAAAGTTCAATAGAGAAAATGGATCTGAGTGCAGCAGTGAAACAGAGCACTATGCATTTCTGTCACAGCGAGCTGCAGCATGGAGCAAGAGAGGAGAGGAGGGGTTATAGAACCCCTCTTTGAATGTGCATCTTTGAAAGCGTCAAATTAGACTCAAATAAATAAACATAAAATAACATATCATTTGAGAAATAGGCTATGATTTGAAGCTATCCATGGAACTCATATTATTTAAAGCTAATTTTTCAAAAATCATCTGGCGAGCCAAAAATAATTCGCCGGACATTGCCGAACCTGGCCCTATAGTGTTTAACCATTTCTTTAGACCATGTACACAGGATAGAACATTTCTCAAAAGGTTTATGAAAGACCTAGAGAGCTTCAGGCTGGGTATTGTGTTGGAGGGCTAGATACCATTTTTTACAGTAAAGCCACCTTCAAGTGCTTTTCATTATCAACTGATTGATTTGAGTCATCTTTCTTGGTTGTTAATAAACCTCCCATGTGACCCTTGGTGGAGAAATTGAGATGTGTTTAAGGTGTGACTGTCACTATTAAAGGTATCTTCTTTGCAATAGTTTAATGGCATCCAGCTGGAAAAATAGCACCAGCAGCTGTTAGACCATTAATATATATTCCTATCCAATAACAAAATTGGATAGGAATATATATTAATTTACTATTTTCTTTGCTGATTATTTCAACTAAAAAACAACTAAACTAAAATATCTCTCAACTTCAATACCTTTATGCCCAAATAGTTAATGATTTGTGCAGCAGTAGAACATGAGAAACACTAACAAAACAAGACAAGACAAATATCTAAAGCATAAATGTAAAATATTGTGACGCGCAGCGATCCCAAAACAACCACCAGGGAGCGCTGTAGCTTTTTAGCAGCAGCCTTTATTTGAACAGACTAGCAAGCTTCCTGTGTTCCATACACCGCACAACTCCAAGAAGGCAGGCTTGGTTGTTTTTTTACATACATCACATGGGAGAACATGAGGGAGTCTACTAACAGACAACACTTCTGACTGATGGTGCAGACAAGAAACCGTTCGCCTCACATTGATTACATGGAAGACACCTAAAGGCAGCTAACAGATATGAGAACTGACACACATAACAGGCTAACTGAACACAAATGATTAACTATTTACAGTAACTAGCAGTGCTGCAAGGAATGCTGGGTAACCTCATCCCTTGTGCACACCACATAGCCCCCCTCTAAGAGGGCTAACTGTCCCCAGAGCCCTTAGTCCACCACAAAGTCCTGAAGATGTGAGGGCAGCCGCCGTTGCTGCCTCCTTGACCTCCGAGGTTCCCCCTCTGGGGGAAGGCAATCTGGTTGCTCATCAGTCCCTTCCACTTGGGGTGCTAGAGGCTGGTAGGGTGCCAGTCTGTCTCTATGAAGGACGACAGCCCGGTTGCTCCCCACCAGCTTCACCCGATATGTCACCTCGGTCAGTCTGTCCAGCACCGTACATGGCCCAACCCAATGGCTCATGAGCTTGGGTGACAGTCCTTTCTTGCGGGTTGGGCAGTACACCCACACCTGTGCACCAATCTCCAGAGGCTCCCCTCTGCACCGTGTATCGTAGGCCCGCTTCTGGCGGACCCCAGCATCTGTTAAGCAGTGGCGTGCCAGTTCATGAACCTCCCGAAGGCGGTCCCGGAGATTTTGCAAATAGTCCATACCAGGCCCCCCCTCCACCTCTGGCTGTGGTGGGGACCCAAACATCAGTTCTACTGGGGTGCGGAGCTCTCTCCCGAACATGAGGCAGGCAGGGGTACAGTGAGTGGACTCCTGCACAGCAGTCCGGTACGCCCACAGGACCATGGGGAGGTGAATGTCCCAGTCCCTTTGTCGCTGGCTGGTGAGGATTGCCAGCTGGGTAGCCAAGGTGTGATTGAATCGCTCCACCAGCCCGTCACTCTGAGGATGAAGTGGAGTGGTACGAGTCTTCTTGATTCCCATCCGCCGACATACCTCGTGAAACACCTCAGCCTCAAAATTTCGCCCCTGGTCACTATGCAACTCCTCCGGAGCCCCAAACCTGCAGAACATCTCATTCAACAGCCGTTCTGCTGTGGTCACTGCACTCTGGTCTGGCACCGCATATGCCTCTGGCCACTTGGTAAAATAGTCCATCGCTACCAGTATGTAGCGGTTCCCAGCATCAGTTGTAGGAAAAGGCCCTAGGACATCCACCCCCACCCGCTCCATAGGGGCTCCCACTTGGTACTGCTGAAGAGGGGCATGTGACTGATGACTTGGGCCTTTCTGTGCCGTGCAGGAATCACATCGATGTACAAACATCTGCACGTCCTGACGACATCCTGGCCAGTAAAATCGAGCTCTCAACCTGTGCAGGGTCTTGGCAATCCCAAAGTGCCCAGCTCCAACCAACCCATGGACCGCCTGCAGGACCTTTGGTCTGAGCCCCCGGGGAACCAGCAGCTGTAGAATGTGGCGGTGGCCTCTTGGGGCCTCCCAGCGACGGTACAGCAATCCGTCCCTCAGGAGCAACTTAGACCACTGGGAATGGTAGGCCTTGGTCTCTGTGTCCATAGCAGACACCGCTGCCCATTCCGGCTGCTGGCCTGCTGTGAGCCAGCTGTGAATGTGCTGCAGGACAGGGTCATCCTGCTGCTGCTGCTGGAGCTGCTGGGGTTCCAGGGCCTCTGTGTCATCCTCTGGGTTGCCGGCCTGCAGAACTCCCACCACTAGTGACGGAGCAGCCCGACTTTCAGCCATCTGACAGTGGCGGCAGCTCACCACCTCACAGGGCCGTCGAGATAGAGCATCTGCATTGGTGTGAACCCGCCCAGCTCGATGGTTGATGTCAAAGTCATAGCCTTGTAGCATCTCTATCCATCGAGCCAACTGCCCCTCTGGCTCCCGGAAGCTCAGCAGCCAGGTGAGCGAGGCATGATCTGTCCTCAGCATGAACCTGCGGCCATACAGGTATGGATGGAAGTGCCGAATCCCTAGGACGACAGCCAGCAATTCTCGGCGCGTGACACAGTAGTTCCTCTCTGGGCGGCTGAGGGATCGGCTGAAGTAGGCAATCACCTGTTCTCCACTCTCCCCCTCCTGAGACAGTACTGCTCCCACGCCTACATTGCTTGCGTCCGTGTCCAGAATGAAAGGCCGCTGCGAGTCTGGGTAAGCTAGCACTGGAGCAAAGCATCGTCAATGCGGGGCAGGGGGTACGAGTCCTTCCGGGTCACCTTGTTCAGCTGCCTATAATCAACGCAGAATCGCCATGCTCCATCTTTCTTCTGCACCAGGACAGCTGCTGCTGCCCAGGGACTACTGGATGGCTCAATTATACCAGCCGCCGCCATCTCCCTCACCTTCTGCTCAGCCACCGCTTGTTTAGCTAGCGGTAGTCGTCGTGGTCTAAGGCGAATAGGCCTGGCATCCCCAGTGTCGATCTCATGTTGGACAAGATTAGTCTGGGTACAGTCCTCATCACGTGCAGCAAAGATATCCACATGCTCCTCTAGTAGCTCTTCTAGCTGCTGTTGCTGGTCTCTTCCCAAGCCACCTCGGCTCCTTTCCAGTAGGTCCTTGACGGCAGCCCTGGTCTCATCTGAGACCGCTGGCTTGTCTGGCAGATTCCCTTGATGCTGGTGGCTGCTGCAGGTGGCACTCCCTCGGGACAAAGGCTTCTTTGTAGGTGCTGGTCCGACCTGGCGCAGCCTGGACTCATTAGCAGGATGGAGAGACACGGCTTCCCTCCCCAGGTATAGTGTGGACCTGGGAACATCCACCATAGCCCTCATCCGCCTCAGCAGGTCCAGGCCAATAATGCATGGCTCTAGGATCTCAGCCAACCAGAACCGATGGTGGAGAGTCTGGCTCCCAACAGTCACTGGCAGCAGTTGCTCCCCTTTCATCTCTGCTGCCTCACCAGTCACCGTGGTGATTCTCAGGCCGGTGGGATTCCATCCCTCAGGTTCTGCTCCATCTGTTTCAGGGAGTATCCCTGACCGAACAAGGGAGATGGTGGACCCTGTATCCACCAGGGCTTTGCATTGGACCCCCTGGAGACAACAGGAAACATACAGTCCATGGAATCCACCCAGACGACCCAGTCGCTCTTGTGCTGACTTCAGGGAGGGGGAACAGTCTTGGGGTGGCTTTGCCCTGATCAAGCCACCCCTTTTTAGTTTAACTGTGGCTTCTGTGGTCCCAGGAACCGAGGTGCTGGGGCTGGGCAGAATCGTGCGATGTGGCCTCTCTCTCCACAGCGGAAACACCTGTCCCGTTTTGACTTTGCTGGCAACCCATCATCTCCTTGGCTGTGTCTTGGTAGTACTGGGTGTACTGCACAGACCATCTCCCCCTCGTCGGCCTCCTCCAGGTCAGCTTGGCAAACCCGAGAAGGACGTGCCTCGGCGCCCAGGATGTGCTCGACTCGTTCTGCCTCGGTCAGTGCCGCGGCCAGGGTGGTGTGAGCACACAGACGTATGTGCTCCCGCAGCCTTTCAGGTCGCAGACCCCTGGTGAATGCATGGAGAGCCAGTTCTTCTCTAGCAGCTATGTTGAAAGTTGGGTACCCCAGGCGGGCATGAGCAAGCAGATCAGATGCATAGGCCCCCAAGCTCTCCCCCTCCTGTCGCCTTCGATTTGCCAGTCGATCACGGGCCTCATCTGCTGGTGTCTTACGACCAAACCGCTGTTTCAGTGCACCTTCTAGAGCAGGCCAGTGCAAGCGTTCTTCTGGGGAAAGGTCATTTAACACCTGGAGGGCCTTCCCTTCTAATGCCAAGGCTACTTGAACCGCTGTTTCTTCTGGGGTCCAAGCATTGAACTGGGCTGCCAGTTGGACTTGTACCAGGTAGGAATCTGGCACTTCTTCCCCATTGTAGCGGGGCAACTTAACCTGCCGTGTCACCGGCTCAACTGCAGGGGGCGCTGCGGTCATCCTGTGCTCTGGTTCTCTTGACGTGGCCCCTTCCTTAACAAGCCTTAACCGTTGTGTGCTAACCCCCTCTGAGGGCTGTCTCTGCTGCGTATCAAGGGTTGTGGATGGGAGCCATCTGAAGGTAGCTCCCTGTGTCCTGTCAGAGAGCATCCCTTCTTCCTGTAGCTGTCTGATCAGATCATCAATTTCATGACTTCCTGCTGCCATCTTGTAAGTGATCCCACTTCTGACACCAATGTGACGCGCAGCGATCCCGAAACAACCACCAGGAGCGCTGTAGCTTTTTGGCAGCAGCCTTTATTTGAACAGACTAGCAAGCTTCCTGTGTTCAATACACCGCACAACTCCAAGAAGGCAGGCTTGGTTGTTTTTTTACATACATCACATGGGAGAACATGAGGGAGTCTACTAACAGACAACACTTCTGACTGATGGTGCAGACAAGAAACCGTTCGCCTCACATTGATTACATGGAAGACACCTAAAGGCAGCTAACAGATATGAGAACTGACACACATAACAGGCTAACTGAACACAAATGATTAACTATTTACAGTAACTAGCAGTGCTGCAAGGAATGCTGGGTAACCTCATCCCTTGTGCACACCACAATATATTAATACACACAAATCAAAACTGTTTGGATACTGAGTGCATGAAACTCATGTAGCTTACCTAGCTTGCCACTTACTGTCTGCTGTGAGAAAGCTCTACTGAGTGTGACCCCACTTTTATGTTTGTTCAGATCCTGTTACGTCTCCTCCTACCCTCCCCCAATCCACCCATGAGGCAGTACGCTGCACTTGTTCCATGCAGGGGACAGGTTTTTCCTGCCCCAGCGGGGTGGGAGGACACCCCCCTCTCATGAAGGTGGTGACAGGTGACATCCTGGTGGACATCACAGGCCGGAATGTCTCAGAGTATCTGCTCTTCACATCAGACAGACTGCGTCTACACAGGTACTGTAGCACTGTTGTGGGAACATATGAAGCAAGCAACATTTGAAAGAAAAATGTTGACAATGTTTTGAGAGTTTCACTGGTTATTATTTAATATTTTTATATCTTTGTTAATATAATGGTTGGAATCAATGTTGATACTAAAATTTTTTACTAAAACTTTTTCTAGAATATTATGAGCTAAAATACATAGAAAATAATACATTACATTTTATCTTAAATTCTTAATTTGTTATCTATTTGTTCTTGATAGGTATGGTGGCTTAACAGTTGGGAACATACAGAAATCAATCCCAGCATCATTTGGGAGACAGATACCTCCAATGGTTCGCAAGATAGCAGTCCGCAGATCAGCTCAGGTCAGACAGGCATTCTAAAATTCACAGATTTAAGTGTTGTACAAACTTTGGCTGACAGAGCAGTCACTTGTGCCTAGGTTCTGTACAACAACAAAGGTTACCACAGCATGCCAACGTATCTCAACGTCCTTAACAACGCCATCCTGCGTGCCAACCTGCCAGTATCCAAAGGCAACCCTGCTGCATATGGTAATTACATAACAGTGATAAATAAAGTTATGCAATTTTAGGCCAGCACAAATAAAGTTGTTGTGTGTCTATGTTTTTCAGGTATCACAGTTACAAACCACCCAATGAATCGAACGAGCGCCAGCCTCTCTTTGGACTACTTGTAAGTTGCTCAGCAGGTCTTTTATTTACTGCCATCAGAAATAACTTAAAGAACTTCATGTTTATAGTTAACCAACTCAGCTGGTTTCCAGCAGAATTTAAGTTAAATGAGATCACTAAAGCAATATTTGATTAACCCTCATGGGTCGACGAATGCGCCGGCACGTTTTGTGGCATCTTTTCCTGATAATGCTGAAACTTAAATTACTTTGTCAGTTTTGAGAAGTTATATATGTTGTGACTAGAGGAGAGAACAGTGAAATCAATTATGTAATCAAGTGAGTGTAGATGAGTGGCTGACCAAACCAGGCATGAGTTTTCAAAATAAGAGCGTGGGACAGGAAGGAAAGCTGCCAGCTATATTGTTAGAAAAACTATTTCTGAGGTTTTAGGCCCATATACAATAACTGCTGTTTTAACTGTAATAACTCCTTTCTGTCCGATAAGTAAGATTGGAACCACACTAACACTGTTTCTTTGATCCCAATCACATGCCCCAGTCTCTGTAATAAGATGCTGTGGTCTATAGTGTCAAATGCAGCACTAAAGTATGGCAGGACAAGTACAGAGATTAGTCGATTATCTGAGACTAAGAGGCTAAGATCGTTGGTGACTTTTAACAGTGCTGTTTCTGTACTATGATGTGCTCTAAATCCTGATTGAAAATAGTTAATTTCTGTGTAAGTGGGTCACATGGCTGCTTAGCAACAGCTTTTTTAAGGATTTTAGAAATAAATAGTAGGTTGGATATTAGCCAAAACAACTGGAGCAATATATCATTCAAATATGTACAGGGTCTAATTTTATTTGTATACACTCAAACAAAATGCTGTGCTTTTGTAAAATAAAGAAAGCAGACAGGGTGTGCTCTCTGTCTTCTCTGTCTCTGTCACCTCTCTTCACAGACACGTAAATAAAACAACCTGAATCTCAGCTAATACTTGCCTCAAAGACATGAGAAGTATATGTATAGAAAACTTGAAATGTCTACTTTTAAAATGAGACAATTCAAGTCGAAAACAAATAATCTCTTTTTACAGTGGGTACGGAAAGTATTCAGACCCCTTTAAATTTTTCACTCTTTGTGTCATTGCAGCCATTTGCCAAAATCAAAAAAAGTTCATTTTATTTCTCATTAATGTACACTCAGCACCCCATCTTGACAGAAAAAAACAGAAATGTAGAAATTTTTGCAAATTTATTAAAAAAGAAAAACTGAAATATCACATGATCACAAGTATTCAGACCCTGTGCTCAGTATTGAGTAGAAGCACCCTTTTGAGCTAGTACAGCCATGAGTCTTCTTGGGAATGAGGCAACAAGTTTTTTACACCTGGATTTGGGGATCCTCTGCCATTCTTCCTTGCAGATCCTCTCCAGTTCTGTCAGGTTGGATGGTGAACATTGGTGGACAGCCATTTTCAGGTCTCTCCAGAGATGCTCAATTGGGTTTAGGTCAGGGCTCTGGCTGGGCCAGTCAAGAAGGGTCACAGAGTTGTTCCGAAGCCCCTCCTTTGTTATTTTAGCTGTGTGCTTAGGGTCATTGTCCTGTTGAAAGGTGAACCTTCGGCCCAATCTGAGGTCCTGAGCACTCTGGAAGAGGTTTTCTTCCAAGATATCTCTGTACTTGGCCGCATTCATCTTTCCTTCAATTGCAACCAGTCGTCCTGTCCCTGCAGCTGAAAAACACCCCCATAACATGATGCTCCCATCACCATGTTTCACTGTAGGGATTGTATTGGGCAGGTGATGAGCAGTGCCTGGTTTTCTCCACACATACCGCTTAGAATTAACGCCAAAAAGTTCAATCTTGGTCTCATCAGAAACAGAGAATCTTATTTCTTATAGTCTGGGAGTCCTTCATGTGTCTTTTGGCAAACTCTATGCAGGCTTTCATGTGTCTTGCACCGAGGAGAGGCTTCCGTCGGGCCACTCTGCCATAAAGCCCCGACTGGTGGAGGGCTGCAGTGATAGTTGACTTTGTGGAACTTTCTCCCATCTCCCTACTGCATCTCTGGAGCTCAGCCACAGTGATCTTTGGGTTCTTCTTTACCTCTCTCACCAAGGCTCTTCTCCCACGATTGCTCAGTTGGGCTGGACGGCCAGTTCTAGGAAGAGTTCTGGTCGTCCCAAACTTTTTCCATTTGAGGATTATGTAAGCCACTGTGCTCTTGAGTGCTGCAGAAATTCTTTTGTAACCTTGGCCAAATATGTGCCTTGCCACAATTCTGTCTCTGAGCTCCTTGGGCAGTTCCTTCGACGTCATGATTCTCATTTGCTCTGACATGCACTGTGAGCTGTAAGGTCTTATATAGACAGGTGTGTGCCTTTCCTAATCAAGTCCAATCAGTTTAATTAAACACAGCTGGACTCCAATGAAGGTGCAGAACCATCTCAAGGAGGATCAGAAAAAATGGACAGCATGTGAGTTAAATATGAGTGTCACTGAAAAGGGTCTGAATACTTATGACCATGTGATATTTCCGTTTTTCGTTTTTAATAAATTTGCCAAAATTTCTACATTTCTGTTTTTTTCTGTCAAGATGGGGTGCTGAGTGTACATTAATGAGAAATAAAATGAACTTTTCTGATTTTGGTAAATGGCTGCAATGACACAAAGAGTGAAAAATTTAAAGGGGTCTGAATACTTTCCGTACCCACTGTATGTATTCATTATGAAAGTATTATAGCTAATATGATCCCACCTCGCACTGAGCACACAGTTCATATGGAAACACGCCTTCTTGTATATGCACTTTCTACTAAAAAGTGTCTTAGAAAATTTAAATCAGTGTATTGTTTTCTGTGAATGAGTGAACAAGATTATTTTCACATCATTTGGAAGCAAACACTCTAGGCTACAAGATCCAGTTCTCAGTAGTCTTATGTATGTGTTTTATGGCCTTATTTCAGTGACTTAAAAATTTTTGTTTTTCACTAACCATGCATAAACGCTGTTTTCTCAAAAACACAATCATGTATAAACATGCTGCTCACATATTATTGTAGCCCAGTTTGTGCTGATTACAGTATTATCAGACTTTAGCCATTAATATGTTTAAAAGCAACTGAAAAAAGCACAAATGTCAGGGCATGTCAAAACTTGTCCAGGGCCCCAAAACACCCTTAGGCCCCAAAGGGTTAAATTTGAACTGATTGCTGGATGGGTTATTATGGATGTTTATTATTGTGATGCAGTGTATATATTTTCATGTATATATTTTCACCTCCCTCTCCTTGGCTGTCCTCCCCTCTATCTCCAGGCTCCAGGGAACAGATGTGGTGATTGCCATCTTCATTATTGTGGCGATGTCCTTTGTGCCAGCTAGCTTTGTGGTTTTCCTGGTTGCAGAGAAATCCACCAAAGCCAAACACTTGCAGTTTGTCAGTGGCTGTGACCCTGTCATCTATTGGCTTGCTAATTACATATGGGACATGGTGAGGAGAATACTGCTTAAAGAACTGTGGAGTTGCTGAAATAATTTTTGTCATATTCTGATCTGATCATGTTCTGTCATCTCGTCTTCTCAGCTGAACTACCTGGTACCTGCTACATGCTGTGTTATTATTCTGTTTGTGTTCGACCTGCCAGCCTACACCTCCCCAACTAACTTCCCTGCTGTCCTCTCCCTCTTTCTTCTCTATGGGTGAGACATCTGAATGTACAGACACACACACACATTTGTAGCTACTTTGTTCTTCAGGCATTTTAGTCTGATGTTCTAATGCAGTGAGTTGTCAAATGTGAATGTACATTAAATTACGTGCTCATAGGCATTCTCTGGTTAAGGTCAATTCACCTACATTACAAAGAAGTTGAATGGAATTTATTTTGTGGCAAATTACATTTAAAAAAAAACTTCATAGTTCAGGAGATAGTTAATTCCACAGTTATTAATGGAGCAGTTGGGCAAAGATTGGCAGTCCCCAAACTCAGAGACATATACAGTGGGTAAAACAAGTCTTGAACACATCACCATTTTTCTCACTAAATATATTTCTAAAAGTGCTACTGACATGAAGTTTTTACCAGATGTTGGTAACAACCCATGCAATCCACACTTGCAAAGAAATCAAACCATAGATGTGCATAAATTCAGTTATGTGTAATAATGTGAAATGACACAGGGAAAATGTATTGAACACGCAACAGCCCACCATCTGTTTGAGATGGGTCCTTCAAGATGTTTTTTGTTTTTAGAATGCAGCGGGAGGTAAAAATGTCTTTGAGGGCAGCTAGTTGTGTGTTTGTTATTTTCTGTGCAGCATTGATCACTCTCTGCAGTGGCTTCTTGTCGGCTGCGGAGCTGCTGCTAAACCAGGTTAATATGCCGTGGGTTAGGACATTCTCCACAGAACAGTGGTAGAAATATATATAGATTTATTCTATTGTTTATTTTTAAGTGCATAGTCCATTTATTTCTAATTCTGGGATGATGTTTAACCCTTTAAAAACATTGTGAGTGCCCGCACTACGATTTGCATATTTTTTTTTAAATGCCTGTAGAATTGCAACCACATAAGATCATTATTTTTGCATATAAAACCGGAGGAGTTACACTTACATATCACACATTCAACATGTCCTAGAGCGCTGTTTATTCTGAGTAATGGGTTTGCAGAAGTCCAGTAAAAAGCGTACACTGTTAAATCATTATAATCCAGACTGTGGGTCTGGTCACAGCACTTCCTACTTTGGAATACACATGATCACATTGTGAGCATGAACTATCATGTGGTCACCGTAGATATACATGTAGTCACTTTCTGTGACAGCAGGAAGTGCTGTCTTTTCCCGGGAATTGTAGTTTTTCTGTGGTAAACATTTCTCTCGTATGCGCTCACACTGGCACTGTCGCGCTCGCTCTGTATTTTGGTATTTCACAAAAACACTTAGACACAGCCCACACACCAGACGTGTTTTGTTTTTTTTTTGCAAATTATACCGTTATACAATCAGTTATTCCTGATTGTATATGTATTTTGATTAAAAAATATATGATTTCATTTTAAGATTAAGTTACTAGTCCCACAAATGGGGAAATTCCATTACCACCCAAAGTGCTCGCACACAGCAGTGAACACACAAACCGTGAACACATGCCCGGGGAGCAGTTGGGAGTTTGGTGCCTTGCTCAAGGGTCTCACCTTAGTCATGGTATTGAAGGTGGACACTCTGTGGACACTATTCACTCTGTGCCACCAACAATTCCTGCCGGACATGAGAATGAGGACTTGCAATTTTCAGGTTACAAGTCCGACTCCCTATCCACTAGGCCACGACTGGCCCCTATTTGTGTTCATCTGTTCTGAAGTTTCAAAACAGTAAAAATTATTTTATTTTTGTTGTTTATTGCACTTTTTATGAATGAACATGTTCTTATACAAAGATACGTATACTCCTAGATATCTGGCACACTTAGAGATTTGATTGTACTATTGTAGGTTCCAATCCTATTTATCGGACAGATTCCAGTTTGTTCATGTCCATGATGAACCTTCCACACGAACAAAAGTTAGTTATGGAGTTCCACAAGGCTCCGTGCTAGGACCGATTCTGTTCACCCTGTACATGCTTCCTTTAGGATATGTCATTAGGAAGCACTCTATTAATTACCACTGCTATGCAGATGACACTCAGTTATATCTATCTATTAAACCTGTTAACACAAACCAGTTAACCAGACTTCAAGCCTGTCTAACTGACATAAAGGCCTGGATGACCAGTAACTTTTTACTTTTAAACTCGGAGAAAACAGAAGTCATTATATTTGGGCCAAAAAATCTCAGAAATAACTTTTCTCAAATTATAGCTACTCCAGATGGCATAACCCTGGCCTCTAGCACTACTGTAAAAAACCTTGGAGTTATTTTTGACCAGGACATGTCCTTTAACTCACACATAAAACAAATCTAGAACTGCATTCTTTCACCTGCGCAACATTTCCAAAATTTGGAACATCCTGTCTCAAAATGATGCAGAAAAACTAGTCTAGAATAGAATTTAAAATCCTTCTTCTCACATACAAATCCCTTCTGATAGCGAGAGATGGCATCCATCCCACTTTGAATGGTGCAGCTCTCATCTCTAGGAATTTGGCCGAGTTTCTTAGCCGACCTAAAGCCTGACAATCCAGGGTGGGGACCGGGATGCAGAGACTCAGTCTAAAACGCTTCTCTGCAGTTTCCTTAGAGCCGCCGCCCCCTTCAAACCACATAGAGACTGTGTCTGCCCCTCGAACATATAAATCAAACAAATCAGAAGTTAACAGAAGAGGAGTTATTCATAAAAACTTAATAAAAATTAAGACCACTCCTCTTATTGAACAGAAAAACAGAACTGTCAAATGTGGATTATTAAATATTAGGTCCCTTTCTTCTAAATCTCTGTTAGTAAATGATTTGATAACTGATCACCAAATTGACCTACTTTATCTTACTGAAACCTGGTTACAGCAGGATGAATATGTCAGTCTGAATGAATCAACCCCCCTCAGTCATAAAAATTATCATGTTCCTCGAAGCACAGGTCGAGGTGGAGGAGTAGCTGCAATCTTCCAGTCAAACTTATTATTAAACTTTCATCCTCAGAACAGTTATAACTCATTTGAGAGCCTCACTCTTAGTCTCTCACATACAAACTGGAAAACACAAAAACCAGTTCTACTTGTCATTTTGTACCGTCCACCTGTTCCTTACTCAGAGTTTTTAACTGAATTCCCTGACTTCCTGTCTGATTTAGTGCTTAGATCAGATAAAGTCATTATAGTGGGAGATTTTAACATTCATGTAGATGTTGAAAATAACAGCCTCAGCATTGCATTTAATTCTATATTAGATTCAATTGGTTTCATTCAAAACGTTAATAAACCCACCCACTGTTTTAATCACACCCTTGATCTTGTTCTGACCTATGGCATCGAAATTGAACATCTAATAATTTTTCCCCCAAATCCTGTTTTGTCAGATCATTCTTTAATAACTTTCGAATTTAAAATGATGGATCATGCAGCGTCTGGAAGAAAATTCCACTACAGCAGATGTTTATCCGACAACGCTGTTAATAAATTTAAGAAAATGATTCCATCTTTATTTGCATCTATGCCAAGTATAAACATAGTGGAGGGCAGCTGCCTTAATCCTACTCCCTACCAAATTGATCATGTTGTTGACAGCGCTGTAACCTCACTGCGTGAAACGCTTGATTCTGTAGCCCCTCTGAAAAAGAAGTTAGTGATTCAGAGAAGACTAGCCCCATGGTATAATTTACATGTTCGTACCTTAAAGCAGGCATCACGAAGGCTGGAAAGGAAGTGGCGTTCCACAAACTTAGAGGAAATTTTTCTAGCCTGGAAAAACAGTCTACTAACATATAAAAAAGCTCTCCGTAAAGCCAGAACTGCATACTATTCATCACTAATAGAGGAAAATAAGAACAATCCCAGGTTTCTTTTCAGCACTGTAGCCAGGCTGACAAAAAGTCACAGCTCCGTTGAGCCCAGTGTTCCCTTAGCTCTCAGCAGTGATGAATTTATGAGTTTCTTTACAAACAAAATCACAACTATTAGAGATAAAATTCAGCAGATGCTTCCTATACCTGCAATAAATGAATCTTTTACTACAGTAGCTCAGTAGCTGAATCATCTGTAGGACCTCAGTTATGTTTAGACTGCTTCTCTCCCATAGATCTCTCTGAATTTACATCAGTAGTTGCTTCATCGAAATCATCAACGTGTCTCTTGGACCCCATCCCGACTAGACTGCTTAAAGGCACCCTGCCATTAATGAACTCATCTTTATTGGACTTGGTAAATTTATCTCTAGTATCAGGCTACGTACCACAGGCCTTTAAGACTGCAGTAATCAAACCTTTACTCAAAAAGCCTAGTCTTGATCCAGGAGTCTTGGCTAATTATAGACCAATATCCAACCTGCCATTTATTTCTAAAATCCTAGAAAAAGCTGTTGCTAAGCAGCTATCAGACCACTTACACAGGAATGAACTATTTGAAGATTTCCAATCAGGATTTAGAGCACATCATAGTACAGAAACAGCACTGTTGAAAGTTACCAACGATCTTCTCTTAGCCTCAGATAATGGACTTGTTTCGATACTTGTCCTCCTAGACCTTAGTGCAGCATTCGACACCATTGACCACAACATCTTATTACAGAGACTGGAGCATGTGATTGGTATCAGAGGAACAGCGTTAAAGTGGTTCCAATCCTATTTATCGGACAGATTCCAGTTTGTTCATGTCCATGATGAACCTTCCACACGAACAAAAGTTAGTTATGGAGTTCCACAAGGTTCTGTGCTAGGACCGATTCTGTTCACCCTGTACATGCTTCCTTTAGGATATATCATTAGGAAGCACTCTATTAATTACCACTGCTATGCGGATGACACTCAGTTATATCTATCTATTAAACCTGTTAGCACAAACCAGTTAACCAGACTTCAAGCCTGTCTAGCTGACATAAAGGCTTGGATGACCAGTAACTTTTTACTTTTAAACTCGGAGAAAACAGAAGTCATTATATTTGGGCCAAAAAATCTCAGAAATAACTTTTCTCAAATTATAGCTACTCCAGATGGCATAACCCTGGCCTCTAGCACTACTGTAAAAAACCTTGGAGTTATTTTTGACCAGGACATGTCCTTTAACTCACACATAAAACAAATTTCTAGAACTGCATTCTTTCACCTGCGCAACATTTCCAAAATTAGGAACATCCTGTCTCAAAATGATGCAGAAAAACTAGTCCATGCATTTGTTTCCTCAAGGCTAGATTACTGTAACTCATTACTATCTGGATGTCCTAATATCTTAATAAAAAGCCTCCAATTAATCCAGAATGCCGCAGCCAGAGTCCTGACAGGAACTAGCAAGAGAGATCATATTTCTCCTATATTGGCTTCTCTTCATTGACTCCCTGTAAAATACAGAATATTTATTGTTTGAATAGCCAATGGATTAGACACACCTGGGCAACAAAGAACACCTATGTTCCAATACTTCTGCTGACATGATAAATGGCTTGGTTCAAACAAAACGTGCAATCTTCTTCCATGTGTTGTGTATCTGATCCAGATGTGAATACCTGGAAATAAAAGCTTTGCAGCTGTTGATCTTTTGTTTCATATTCATCTTCTAATGTCAAACCCAAATGTTAGCTATCAAGCTCCTCTCCTGTGGAACCAGCTCTCAGCCTGGGTTCAGGAGGCAGACACTCTCTGTACTTTTAAGGCTAGACTTAAAACCTTCCTCTTTGACAAAGCATATAGTTAGGGCTGGCTTCAGGCAACCCTGAACCATCCCTTAGTTAGTTATGCTGCTATAGGCCTAGACTGCCCGAGGACCATCGGTGCACTGAGCTCCCCTACCCTAACCCCCCCCCCCTTCTCTCCCACCTCATGTATATTCCACCATTGAATGTTACTAACCTTGTGCTCTCTCTCTCCCCTAGTTTGTGCTCTCTCCCTCCCTCTCTCTCTCTCTCTCTCTCTCTGTACCTTCTGCAGGTGTCCCTGGTCCTGGAGCTGTTTATCGCTGATGTGCAGTTACTGGCCCCACCAACTTGCAGTGTCTATTTGTTGTTTATTGTTGCTGTTCTTTTCTCTCTGCTCTATCCACTCACCGCAACCGGTCGAGGCAGATGGCCGCCCAAACTGAGCCCGGTTCTGCTGGAGGTTTTTTTCTTCCGTTAAAGGGAGTTTTTTCCTCTCCACTGTCGCCAAGTGCTTGCTCATAAGGGAATTGTTGGGTTTTTAGTTTTAGTTTTTGTAAAGTGCCTTGAGATGATTTGTATTGTGATTTGGCGCTATACAAATAAAATTGAATTGAATTGAATTGAATTGAATAATCAAGCTCCTTCATACCTCAAAGACCTCATAGTACCATATTATCCCAATAGACCACTTCGCTCTCAGAGTGCAGGTCTACTTGTGGTTCCCAGAGTTTCCAAAAGCAGAATGGGAGGCAGAGCCTTTAGTTATCAAGCTCCTCTCCTATGGAACCAGCTCCCAGCCTGGGTTCAGGAGGCAGACACTCTCTATACTTTTAAGGCTAGACTGATTTGTATTGTGATTTGGCGCTATACAAATAAAATTGAATTGAAATTGAATTAAATAGTTTATTTTGATGTACGTAAATAGTTTATTTTGATGTACGTAAATTTTTGCCAATTGTACACAATGTATTTTTGTTTTTATGACACTTTACAAAAATTAGTGTATCTAATTATGGACACACTCAAAATAAGATTAAGGTGGTGTGAAATGACTTACATTCTTTTTTGTATTTACAGTTTTGAGGGGGAGCAATACAGCTGTGACATTTCTGTATTTAGAAAAATATCTGTAAAAAAATTATTTTCATTTCTTTTTTGTGGTGTATTACACTTTTTTAGCAATTTATTTAGTTCGTATGGACTTATTAGATACACATTATTAAAATTTGGGATATAAGGGTTGCATTGATGTATGGCAAATTAATATGCTCCAAAGAATGGCACTATAGCATGTAAAAATGTAAAGATATGCTCTGGCAAGCTTGTTCTATGGTGGGTTTTAAAGGGTTAATATACGTTTCTACATATATATGTGTCATTACATAAGGTAGAGCAAAATTTCTTAGAAATGCACGTGAAAAACGTGGTATGTGGGTAAGGTTTGGGTGGAACAGCTGATTTGGGGTGCTGTGTATTCAGATATGACGTTGCTTCAGTTAGGGCTCAGTGAATGAAGAGAACACCCACCCTCATTTCTGAGTTTGTTCAATTCAATTTTTGTACAGTGCCAAATCACAATACAATCGTCTGAAGGCATTTTACAAAAAACAAAAAAACCCAACAAATCCCTTATGAGTAAGCACTTGGCAAGAGTGGAGAGGAAAAACTCCATTTAACGT
Organism: Mastacembelus armatus; assembly: GCF_900324485.2. Classification (NCBI taxonomy): domain Eukaryota; kingdom Metazoa; phylum Chordata; class Actinopteri; order Synbranchiformes; family Mastacembelidae; genus Mastacembelus; species Mastacembelus armatus. Next base: position 465,466 of record NC_046641.1, read on the forward strand.
AAAAGAAAAAACCTCCAGCACAACTGGGCTCAGTTTGGGCGGCCATCTGCCTCGACCGGTTGGGGTGAGTGGATAGAGAAGAAAGAAAAGAACAGCAACAATAAACAACAAATAGGTTGTGCATACTGCAGGTTGGTGGGGCCAGTAACTGCACATCAGCAATATACAGCTCCAGGACCAGGGACACCTGCAGAAGGTACCGAGAGAGAGAGGAAGAGAGCACAAACTGGGGTAGAGAAAGAGCACAAAGTTGAGTGACATTCAATGGTGGAATATACATGTGAGGAGGGAGGAGAGGAGGAGAAAAGAAGGGGAAGGGAGGGTCTGATAGCTGCTTAGCAACAGCTTTTTCAAGGATTTTAGAAATAAATGATAGGTTGGATATTGGTCTATACTTAGCTCCTGGATCAAGACTAGGCTTTTTGAGTAGGGCTTTGATTACTGCAGTCTTAAAGGCCTGTGGTACGTAGCCTGATACTAGAGATAAATTTAGTCTAATAAAGATGAGTTCATTAATGGCAGGGTGTCTTTAAGCAGTCTAGTCGGGATGGGGTCTATTAGACACGTTGATGATTTAGATGAAGCAACTACTGATGTGAATTCAGAGAGATCTATGGGAGAGAAGCAGTCTAAACATAACTGAGGTCTTAAATATGATTCAAGAGCTACTGAAGTAAAAGATTAATTTATTGCAGCTATAGGAAGCATCTGCTAAATTTTATCTCTTAATAGTTGTGATTTTATTTTTAAAGAAACTCATAAAGTCATCACTGCTGAGAGCTAAGGGAACACTGGGCTCAACAGAGCTGTGACTTTTTGTCAGCCTGGCTTTCATTATCATTTCTATTTCATTAAATTATGTATCTTTATTTGGGAAACCCTCTCATTATTTGTTTGTATTACTGTATTTGGGGATACCGCTTAGTGAAGTAGGACCCAAACACAAAAATAGGTTAAAGAGATTTTTATACAGACACCAAACATAGTAAGAAAAGGAGAACAGTGTAGTCAGAGAGGGGGACCTTAATCCAACATCACAAGGCATTTAGTTTCTGAACCTGGTGCTGCTCCTCACAAAATTCTACTTCAGAAAGGTAGGGGGTGCTACATATAGAATGTATTTTTTCCTAATATGGGTGAACTAATCCTTTAAAGATTAACCCTTTAATTTCAATTTCAATTTTATTTTTATTTGTATAGCGCCAAATCACAATACAAATCATCTCAAGGCACTTTACAAAAACTAAAACTAAAAACCCAACAATTCCCTTATGAGCAAGCACTTGGCGACAGTGGAGAGGAAAAAACTCCCTTTAACGGAAGAAAAAAACCTCCAGCAGAACCGGGCTCAGTTTGGGCGGCCATCTGCCTCGACCGGTTGGGGTGAGTGGATAGAGCAGAGAGAAAAGAACAGCAACAATAAACAACAAATAGACACTGCAAGTTGGTGGGGCCAGTAACTGCACATCAGCGATAAACAGCTCCAGGACCAGGGACACCTGCAGAAGGTACAGAGAGAGAGAGAGAGAGAGGGAGGGAGAGAGCACAAACTAGGGGAGAGAGAGAGCACAAGGTTAGTAACATTCAATGGTGGAATATACATGAGGTGGGAGAGAAGAGGGGGGGGGGGTTAGGGTAGGGGAGCTCAGTGCACCGATGGTCCTCGGGCAGTCTAAGGCCTAGAGCAGCATAACTAAGGGATGGTTCAGGGTTGCCTGAAGCCAGCCCTAACTATATGCTTTGTCAAAGAGGAAGGTTTTAAGTCTAGCCTTAAAAGTACAGAGAGTGTCTGCCTCCTGAACCAAGGCTGAGAGCTGGTTCCACAGGAGAGGAGCTTGATAGCTAAAGGCTCTGCCTCCCATTCTGCTTTATGACCTAACATAGAACAAGTTTGCCAGAACATATCTTTACTATTTTAAATTCATGCTCATAATGTGATGACATATATGGAAAGCAGGAAGTGCTGTAACCGGCAGATCAGCCACAGTCTATAGCCACAGTCTGCATTATAGTGGTTTTGTTCATTTGCGATAGGAAACGCTTTTATATGCAAAAAGAATTATTGCTCAATCTGATTCAGTTGCAATTCTACTGGCATTTAAAAACGGTTAAGAAAATATTACCCACTCTCTGAGTAGTAATATTTAATTTCAAAGAATTGCCCCAGTAGTTCTGCTTGCTGTCATATTTTTGTATGTGACCATATTGCTGTTATTCTCATGTTATGCAGATGGTTAAAAAGGAGGAAAATTTCACAGCAACTTGTAGTTTTATTGTTTGGAAACATCCATGAGTGCAGCACTTTGCACACAAAAGCATTTAGGAATATGTAGACCAAAAGCCTCTAGAATGCATTGTCATTCAACATCTATTCTGGCTACTTAAATGTAAATTCAGTTTTTACTCAGCTTTTTTTTTTTTTTTTTTACCAATTGCTCTCCAGTTCATTCACTGTTTACTATACTTTCTCTCCCCTTTTACTACTTTTACACTGTAAAGCACTTGTACTGTTTAAAATCCTGCATAAATAAAGTTTAATTTGATTTGTTTCTCTTTGGATGTTCTCAGTGATTGATTAGGTGTGAGTCTCTTTTTTCCAGGTGGTCTATCACTCCCATCATGTACCCAGCATCTTTTTGGTTTGAGGTTCCCAGCACAGCCTACGTGTTCCTCATAGTCATCAACCTATTCATAGGCATCACTGCAACTGTTGCCACCTTCCTTCTCCAGCTCTTTGAACATGACAAGGTCAGTTTGAGTCTTGTTATTGTAAATCTTGCTAAATGGATGTAGAACATTGTGTAATAGACTTGTTTGCTTATGTAAAGCGTATCAGATATCAGATGTGTTCTTGGATGTTATTTTTAACCCCCTCATGCTTTTTTTCTGCAGGATCTGAAAAAAGTAAACAGTTATCTGAAGTCCTGTTTCCTCATCTTCCCCAACTACAACCTTGGCCATGGCCTAATGGAGATGGCCTACAATGAGTACATCAATGAATACTATGCTAAAATAGGTAAATTCATCGCCAAGCTGCCTTGCACAGAATGTATAATAATGGAGTTCAGTATGATGAGCAGTTATTAAGCCAAGAGTTTCAAACCCACTGGATTATACTAGTTTAGGCATATGTGTAATACTTGTTAGTAGGAGACATTAATAAGAAGGTATAAATGGCTGTGTATGTATGCTTTCAGGCCAGTTTGACAAGATGAAGTCTCCTTTTGAGTGGGATATTGTAACTCGAGGACTTGTTGCCATGACAATTCAAGGCTTTGTTGGCTTCCTCATCACCATCCTCTGCCAGTACAACTTCCTCAGGAAACCGTTGTGAGTGTTGTTTTCTGTCCAAGTGTATGAACCATTGTTCCCTCAACATTAAAAATCAGCTAAGCTACCATTTTACAATGAATAATTATTAATTACAGAGAAGTTTAGAGATACAACACAAGCTTCTTCACACACAGTGAAAGAAAATTGACAATAACGCACTGTAACAACAAAAACACTGTTTGAAGTTGGAATAATGACTTTGATGTAACATCTAACATTTTCTGTATCTTTCTCTCTCTCCACTTACTTGGGGTGCAAACAATTACTAATACATTATTCTTAAATAAACAGATACTCCACCCTGTAGAGATACAAACATCAAAATATTTGCAGTAATAGGTTTTTGTCATCTAACAAAACCTGCCATTCATTTCCCATCATGTCCCACAGCTTTAATGTCATCTAAAGTTTTTTCCATTGCATGCACAGAAAAATCATACAAAATGGCCGGGTTGCATTGTTACACCTTTTAATTAGAGTCAGTTTGGACTTTTTGTGTGTGTGTCCAGGAAGGTGCCAGTCAGCTGCCAGCCTATTGACGATGATGATGTGGATGTGGCCTGTGAGAGACGAAGAGTTCTGCGAGGAGACGCTGACAATGACATGCTGAAGATTGAGAACCTGACAAAGGTTTCAGCAGGCATAAACTAACATTTTCACAGAAACGTTAATTTCACAAAAATCTTCTTTATATCTTCATTTCAATTTGTGAAATTAGCATTTCACAAATCAGATACAGTATCAATCTGTAAACAGCTCCATGTTTTACTCAAACATTAAGAACTTTTAGACTGTGTGTCCCCAGTACAGCAAATAAACCTACCAGTCTAATAGTCATTATTCATGTGAAATGTTCAATGCATTTGTAGCTAAGGAACTGAAACCTGCTGCTATGGTCATTTAATACATATCTGCATGTGTTCGTTGTGTCTCCTTCTTTTCCTTTCGGCTGCTCCCTTCAGGGGTCGCCACAGCAAATCATCTGCAAACCATATCCTCTGTATCATCCTCACCCACACCAACTATCCTCATGTCCTCCTTCACTACATCCAAGAACCTCCTCTTTGGTCTTCCTCTAGGCCTACTTCCTGGCAGCTCTAACCTCAGCATCCTTTTACCAATGTATTCACTGTCCCTCCTCTGAACATGTCCAAACCATCTCAATCTGGCTTCCGTCTTTTTCTCCAAAACATCTAACATGAGCTGTCCCTCTGATGTCCTCATTCCTGATCCTATCCATCCTCGTCACTCCCAGAGAGAACCTCAACATCTTCAGCTCTGCTGCCTCCAACTCTGCCTCCTGTCTTTTTCTCAGTGCCACTGTCTCTAAACCAGACAACATTGCTGGTCTCACCACTGTCTTGTACACCTTTCCTTTCATTCTTTTGTCACACATCACACCTGACACTTTCCTCCACCCGTTCCAACCTGCTTGCACACGTTTCTTGACTTCTGTTCCACACTCTCTGTTGCTCTGGACTGTTGACCCTAGGTACTTAAAATCCTCCACCTTCTTCACCTCTACTCCCTGTAACCTCACCGTTCTACTTGAGTCCGTCTCATTTACACACATGTACTCTGTTTTACTGCGGCTCACCATCATTCCTCTCCTTTCCAGAGCAAACCTCCACCTCTCTAGATTTTCCTCCACCTGCTCCCTGCTCTCACTACAGATGACAATGTCATCTGCAAACATCATGGTCCATGGAGATTCCTGTCTAACCTCATCTGTCAGCCTGTCCATCACCGCAGCAGGGGCTCAAAGCCAATCCTTGGCGGAGTCCCACCTCCACCTTGAACTCCTCTGTCACCCCTACGGCACACCTCACCACTGTCTTACAGCTCTCATACGTGTCCTGCACCACTCGATCATACTACTCTGCCACTCCAGACTTCCTCATACAAAACCACAGCTCCTCTCTCGGCACCCTGTCATATGCTTTTTCCAAATCTACAAAGACACAATGCAGCTCCTTCTGGCCTTCTCTGTACTTCTCCATCAGCATTCTCAAAGCAAATATTGCATCTGTGGTACTCTTTCTTGGCATGAAACCATACTGCTGGTCACAAATGCTCACTTCTGACCTCAGCCTAGCCTCCACTATTCTTTCCCATAATTTCATTGTGTGACTCATCAGCTTTATTCTTCTGTAGTTTCCACAACTCTGCACATCTCCCCTTGAAGAACAAGGGGAGATGTGCAGAGTTGTACACTCTGGGGCACCAGTACACTTCTCCTCCATTCCTCAGGCATCCTCTCACTCTCCAAGATCTTGTTAAGTAGCCCAGTCAAAAACTCTACTGCAACCTCTCCTAAACACTTCCATACCTCCACAGGTATGTTGTCAGGACCAACTGCCTTTCCACTCTTCATCCTCTTCAACGCCTTCCTCACTTCAACCTTACTGATCTTTGCTATTTCCTGCTCCACAACAGTCACCTCTTCTACTCTGTGCTCTATAACATTTTCCTCATTCATCAACTCTTCAAAGTATTCCTTCCATCTTTCCATCACACTTGTGGCACCTGTCAATACATTTCCATCCCTTGATCACCCTAACCTGCTGCACATCCTTCCCATCTCTGTCTCTGCCTCGCCAATCTGTACAAATCCACCTCTCCCTCCTTAGTGTCCAACCTATCATACAAATCCTCATACGCCCTTTGTGTGGCCTTTGCCACCCCTACCTTCACTTTACGCTGCATCTCCCTGTACTCCTGTCTGTTCTCTTCTCTGTCTTCTCAGTGTCCCACTTCTTCTTAGCTAACCCTTTCCTCTTAACACACTCCTGAACTTCCTCATTCCACCACCAAGTCTCCTTATCTGCTTTCCACTTTCCTACCTGTCTCCCTGATCACTTTAGCTGTAGCTGTCCAGTCATCTGGAAGAACCTTCTGACCTCCCAGAGCCTGTTTCAGCTCCTCCCTGAAAGCCACAGATCGCTCTTCCTTTTGAAACTTCCACCACTTGGTCCTCTGCTCTGCCCTTGTCCTCTTCATCTTCCTCATCACCAGAGTCATCCTACACACCACCATCCTATGCTGTCTGGCTACACTCTCCCCAACCACTACTTTGCAGTCACTGATCTCTTTCAGGTTGGAACGTCTGCACAAGATGTAATCAACTTGTGTGCTCCTGCCTCCACTCTTATATGTCACCCTATGCTCCTCCCTTTTCTGGAAAAAATGTTCACTACAGCCATTTCCATCCTTTTTGTGAAGTCTAGCACCATCTGTCCTGCATTCCTGTCCTGCATACCAAACTTACCCATCACTTCCTTGTCACCTCTGTTTCCCTCACCAACATGTCCGTTGAAGTCTGCCCCAATCGTCACTCTCTGACCACTAGGGATACCCTGAATCATCTCATCCATCTCCCTCCAGAATTTGTCCTTCTCTTCTAACTCACATTCAACATCACACCTTCAACTTCCAGCTTCAGACTCATCACCCTATCTGACACTCTCTTCACCTCCAGAACATTCCTAGCAAACAGCTTGAACCCTGCTCCTAATCTATAAGCCTTGCTACCTTTCCACCTGGTCTCCTGAACACACAAGATATCCGCCTTTCTTCTCTCCATCATATCAGCCAACTCTCTAGTTTTCATTTGTTGTGTCTCCTTCAGGTGTATAAATCCAGGAAGATGGGTCATATCCTGGCAGTGGACCGGCTGTGTCTGGGCGTGCGCCCTGGTGAATGTTTCGGATTGCTGGGAGTGAACGGAGCCGGGAAGACCACCACCTTTAAGATGCTGACAGGAGATGAGTGCACCACTGGAGGAGAGGCCTTCATTAATGGAAACAGGTCATTGCAGGAAAAACAACAGTTACTATTAATGTTCATGTATCTTTCTTGTTCAGCACATAAACAATAGAAAGACAGGCTCATCAAACGGAACAGAATAAATGCTAAGAACAATCATCAGCATACTCAAATCTGAAATTTTTTTTTGCTGTGTCCTTTTACATGACTCAAGTCCAAGTAGTATAAATAGGTGAATAAAAGTTATAGAGTTATGTATGAGTCACTGATTCCTTAGTGTGCATATTTATATGTACATATATGTGCATATTTGTGTTTGTGTGTGTGTGTGCGTGCAGTATCTTGAAGGACCTGTTACATGTGCAGCAAAGTATCGGCTACTGTCCACAGTTTGACGCACTGTTTGATGACCTGACAGCCAAAGAACATCTGGAGCTTTACACTCGCCTTCGTGGCATTCCCTGGAAGGACCATCAGAGAGTAAGACTTTCCTTTTCTGTCTCTCTCTCTCTGTCATACCCTTCTATAATTTTGAGTACCCTAATTGAATTAATGCATTCCCTAGCCCCTAACTGTAATCACCTCAACTTAATGCCTCTTTATAGACACAGGACACTGAAGATGCTGATGCTCTGGTAACATGCTGCCCATGCTATGTCTTCTATTACCCCCCTAGGTGGTACAGTGGGCATTAGAAAAGCTGAAGTTGACCAAATATGCAGACAAGCCTGCTGGCACTTACAGTGGAGGAAACAAACGCAAGCTTTCTACTGCCATCGCTCTGATTGGATACCCTTCACTCATCTTCCTGGTAAGATGTTTGAATTGATGTTTTGTATGATGTCCGAATATAAGTTAGCATTAACAGATGAGCTAAATGAGAGGTGGTTTAATTTAACTAATGCTGAATTTTCTTAAAATGTTTCCGTTAGAGGGTAAACAGAAGGAATAAATGACACTCATTACAATATCACCCCATGTGATCTTTTTGTTTTATGGTACCGTCTTAGTCCCATTTTTACTTTAGCCTCGTGATGCCCCATGTGTGTCATCCTGGAGGTGTGTCTTTTCTTTCGACAGGTGTCTTGAGTGGCTCAATCCACTTCATTAATACACACCTTACACTACTGACTCTACTGATTTCCCACACATCTTATTGTAATTATTTAATTTGGTAATTTACATGTAATTTGGTTAAATTGGGTCTAATCTGGTTCAATAAAGTATATATTTGAACATTTACATGGTGTTGTCGTCTCCCTTTTTGTCGTGACCCTTTGAGCCAGGTCATGACAAATGGGGACTCGTCCATTTAAGGTTGTTTTGAGGTAGGTTTTGTTTGTTGCCTGAGGAAGTGGACCTGGGGTGGTATAAGTTTTTTGGTTAGCTGGTTTTGGTCCAGTCACATGTTGCTTTTGGTCATGCTTTGCTATCCAGGTAGTTTGTGTGCATGTTTTACTCTGTTGGCTGTATATCCGGTGTGGGAGCTACACCATGTGCTGGGAATCCCTGTGGCCTCACACTGCACGAAGGAGGGACGTATAATGGAGAGGAGGGAGATCATCCGTGCTGTTGTTTTCATCGACACATAGTGTGGAGGAGGGAAGAATGCTTGCTCCAGGACTGTAGAAAAGTTGATTATCTCTTGAGAATCATCGGTCCTCAATCATGATAACAAGGTCGCTAAGGAGACTAGAGGTAAGTTTCAGCGTGGAAGCTGGCTGGAATACAGGCGACACTGGCTGAGACAATGGGGAATCGGTGTGACTGACTGGTGACTTGGATCGGCTGACTGGAGATTTTGGTTGAAAACCTGGCTGGGACTTTAATTTGACTTGGAAAACATGAGGTTTTCAGGAATGCCTGGGGTCATCCTTGAGTGCCTGATGCCGGAGAAATGAGAGGAGACTCCTCATCTCCCCTGTCTAGGTGCGGCATTTCTCCGGCAATGGTGGAAGCACAATCCGGAGATGGTGTGTATAAAAAATAGTACCCCCGTTATAATACTTTTTTATAATACTTTTATAATTTTTTTTTTTTTTTTTAAAGATTATTTTTTGGGCAGTTTTTTTTGCCTTTATTTGACAGGACAGTGGAAAGAGACAGGAAACCAGGGCAGAGAGGAAGGGAAGACATGCAAGTATACATGATGGCCGGCTCAGGAGTCGGTTTGACAGTTTGACTCTGTGCGCTGGGTCCATGGTGGCCAGTTTCTGCTGTCAGGTGGATGGTGTAGAAGGACCCAATTGCACACAGTGGAGCAGAGATAATAGTGGAGAGTTCTTTATTAAAACTGCTCTACTAATTGTTGGTAGTCTGATGGTATAGTTTTGCACAAATGGGTGCTCTGTAATGGTAACATTGTGGGCAATGTAGTTTTTCAGGTGATTGTGCAATGTGGTTTCTGTGATGTGGTGTTCTAAGTTAAAGACCACTCATGATGATTGTGGCCATTTGGGTGTTAAGACATATGACCGTGTCCTGCGCTATTTTTTTTTTTTTTTTGGCCATGATTGAAGCGTAACGCCTTCAGGTATATGAAGTTGATCCGAATGTTCACAATGCTCTTTGATGATACACCAACACAAACACACCTCATTGAGCATGATATTAATATGGGAGACTGCCCTCCAATCAAGCAGCGGTTTTATCGCTGTTCAGCAAATAAGTGGAAGGTATTGGAGGCTAAAGTCAAATATATGTGGGATAATAGGATTGCAGTCCCATCATCCTCCAGTTGGGCATTCCCCAGCTTGCTGGTCGGAAAATCAAATGGGTCGCCGCATTTCTGTATTTACTTTAAATACTAATACATTTGATCACGTAATGTTTCCAGCTGAGTTAGTAGCATATAAAGTATAGGACATCGCCTTTCTAACCACATATGCTTTTAATCATTTACATAACCTTTGTTGTTACTAGAGATGAAAAAGTGCCCTACCGTGGTTGTTTTAGCCTATTGTACAAATCCAGCTGCCCACGTCTGCTTCACTTTGTCCTGCTGATATTATGGGGTCGTTAGCTTGGTTCTCACCCGACTGAGTTTACCACAACACATCCAGCTGCAAATTACTGTTCTTCAAAATAAGATTTCATGCTCTGATAATTACAGATTGTGCATTGAAAGCGTGTTGATTTTAATCTAGCTATTTGTTCTGTTAAAATTTTCCTTATTTCAATCACTTCCTAAATAATTTATACAACATATAAAATATATAAATTATATGATCGTACACTTGCTAGAAAGGGGCGAGAAACACCAATCACAAGTAGCAGAGCAATATTTGCAGTGTTACTGTAAATATATGGACTGTTGAAAGGTGGCCTGTGGTAAATGATCCTTGTCAGCTTTACATAACCATGATACAGGAGTCTTCTTGGGATATCAAAGAACTGATTTTATCATGCGGTATTTCATGTCACCTTTAAGATAGCCTAGTGCTGTTCCTTTAATCCCAATAACATGCTTCAGTCTCTAATAAAATTAGAAGGTCAAAAGGAACTGAATTTGGAGTAAACTGTAAATATAAGTAGTCTAATTTCTACCCACCTTAAGTGTATGGTCTAAGTTTCTGAACTGTTTTATTTTTTTTGTTTGTTTGTTTGTTTGTTTTTTTTTCAGGATGAACCCACCACTGGGATGGACCCAAAGGCCCGCAGATTCCTTTGGAATTTAATCCTGGACATAATCAAGACTGGACGCTCTGTAGTGCTGACATCACACAGGTGAGACATCTACTGTAAGTTCTTACACACAGTGGGATTTACTAGAATGCTTTTCTTTTTGTGACTTTTTTTTTTTTAAACTTCATTTTCACAAAAGTGTGTTTAATATACTGTATATTATTTCCTGTGGTTGTCTGCAGCATGGAGGAGTGTGAGGCTTTGTGCACCAGACTGGGCATTATGGTGAATGGCAGGTTTAAATGCCTGGGCAGCATTCAGCACCTCAAGAACAGGTCAGCAACATAAAGTTTCACCATGTATGGTAAATGGTAAATTGAAAATATAATGTAAATCATTTATATAGCATGGTTTTTGTACTTTCTTCTTGTCATTTGACATTTATTAAGAAAGTTCAAGGACATATGTTTATTTTTCATATTGAAACCATCTATTTTTATGTACATGTAAGTTTCCTTTTGCTCCATTTATTGAAAAACGTTGTATATGCATGGACTTCTTACTGTTAACTGCAGTAATTCCTAAAAGACTTGTTCAAATGCTACCAAATTTGTTCAGAAGCTAAATGTAATCATTTTCAAGGATGCAGTGATAATACGTATCTTATGTACTATACAAACAACATGTCCTAACTTACTAAATGTTCAATTAAGGTTTTTGTAAAATATAATCATCAAAAATATTTCTGTTGGTCACTTTAAGGTGAAACAAGTAAATTAAATTTCTAATTTACTTGTTAAACTGTAAATTTAACATCTTCATTTTTAATACTTTCCACTGCATAACTACAATATATGTCTGAGGGCTGCATGAAAACTACTTATTGAATGTTAATCTTTAAAAAAACAACTGTCTTGTTATGATTATGTTCCAGATTTGGGGATGGCTACATGATCACAGTGAGGACTAAGAGCAGCTCCAATGTCAAGGAGGTGGTTCGATTCTTCAATAGAAACTTCCCTGAAGCTGTCCTGAAGGTAGATTACTGCAGTAAAAAATATGGCAACTTACAAAAGTTTCGTTCAGTTTAGTGTGTTATGAAATGTACGTAAATGCTAAGGATTGCTATTATATCAGGTCAAAATTTGGCATCCTAAATTTGCTATAATTGATATTTGTAACAGATAAAATGACTTGATAATGGTAGCAAGGATTTGTAACTCTACAGGTCCTCTCAACGTCTTTACTGTTTTGGTTCAGTCAGATCACGCTCATCCACATTGCAGTAGCACACACCTGTTCTCAATAACCCCATGTTACTACCTGGTCAACACCAAATGTACTAAATATTGGAATACCATGAGGCAGATCTTCTGGATGTATTAATAGGGAACTGGTAAATTAGCCATCAGAAATTTATACAGGTTATATGTCAGCATTGTTTTGTTAGTCCCCAAGTGAACAAAGAATCAGTTACACATTCATTTTTAATATTATATCAAGTATAAAGCTGAGAGCAACACTTCCTACCACTATGCAAAAATAACACCAAAATATCACAACTACGTGGGCTGCCATCTTGCAACCAGATTATGCGCAGTATTTCCCAAGGTACATCCACAATACAGTCAGGCTGTCAGTCAAAGCTCATCAATTATGTCATATTTGCAGGAGCATCACCACACCAAGGTCCAGTACCAGCTGAAATCTGAGCGGATCCCTCTGGCTCAGGTCTTCAGTAAGATGGAGCAGGTAGTGGAAGTCCTTGGCATTGAGGACTACTCTGTCAGTCAGACCACTCTGGACAATGTGAGTCAAAGAGTAATGCTTTTGCTTAAGGGCAGACATATGTGTCATAAGGAAATGAATTTGGGCAGCAAGGTGGTTAGCATTTTTGCCTCACAGCAAGAAGGTTCTGGTTCTTTTCAACCCAAGTTTGCATGTTCTCCCTGTCTCTGCTGGGTTATTGCAGGTATTCCAGCTTCCTTTTACAGTTCAAACACATGCAAGTTAGGCTGATTAGTGATTCTAAATTGTTTGTAGGTGTGAATGTGTGTGTCTATCTCTATTTGTCAGTCATGTGATAAGACTGGCAATCTGTCCAAGGTGTACCCCTCCTCTCAACCAATGTCAGCTGGGATTGACTTAAGCCTCCCACAGCCCTGAATGCTTCAGGATAAGAAATAGATGATGGATAAAAAATGAGTTTGATTCATTTATATTTGAATTTTAATTGCTCAACCTTAATAATTTGACTGATAAACTGAATCTGAATAGCTTAGTTTGAAATTTAATTTATCAGTTTTTTACTGAATTCCAATAAACTTTAAACTGATTGTAATATTGAGAAATTGATTAATTTGCTCTGAAACTGTACTTGATCCTCACTGAAGTTTCCTCTCTCTCCAAACGATATTATGTTCTCACAGTTCACTTTAAATTCTTTGGTCACTACGGGAATACTTTTTGAGTGACGGTCATTGTGCAGCTTCACCGACTCCTTTTTCAGCACAGTTGCTGGTTTCTGCTGTAGGTATGAACATTAACACTGTGTTAAACATTATTGGCAAATACATAAAATTTGTATTTTTAAAACTTATATTTCAGATTCAAGTTATCAAAGTAATTATTCAAGTTCAGCAATTCAAATTCAATTATAAATGATTTCAACTGCATGCAGACCTTCAAAAGGGAAAAGGAAATACAACCCCATTTCTAAAAACTTTGGGACTGTGTAAAATCTACATAAAAGCAGAACGTGATGATTTGCAAATCTCATAAACCCATATTTTATTACCAACATATCAAATGTTTAAATTGAGAAAATGTACCATTTTAAGAAAAAAAAGGTCATTTTGAAATTGACAGCAGAAACATCTCAAAAAAGTTGGACAGATCCATGTTTAACACAGTTTAGCATCCCCTTCTGTAAAGGCCTGGGAATTGAGAAAACCAGTTGTTGGAGTTTTGGGAAAGCAATGTTGTCCCATTCTTGCCTGATATAGACTGCTCAACAGTCCCAGGTCTTCTTTGTCATATTTTTTTACTGCAAGATGCTCCAAATATTTTCAACTGGTGAAAGGTCTGGACTGCAGGCAGGCCAGTTCAGCACCTGGACTCTTTTACTACGAACCCATGCTGTTGTCATAGATGCAGTTATGTGGTTTAGCATAGTCCTGCTGAAATATGCAAGGCCTTCCTTGAAAAGTCACGGGAGAGGAGACTTCATATGCCAGAAAATGTCAGAAAGCACTGATGCGGTTCTTTTCAAGTGTACCACAAGGAAAAACTTTGTAGGTGAATTTCACTTGTTTAACATAATCTAAATAAATGGCTGACTTATTGAAAGTTTAAACAAATGTAAATTAATAAGATGATTTTGTGAATCTGTAAAAAGATGTTTAATCGTTATTTTTAAGCAGATCCTTGCAGATTCCTGTTTGCTTTGCATGCCACCATTCTTTCATCCACTGCCAAATTTTGTCTTGGTTGCTAGACGGCCTTGCATGCATGCTGGATAGTGTTCATGAGGGGTCTGATCCTGAAAAAGACAGTTGTGTTCAGCTGTCAATTCAATTCAATTCAATTTTATTTGTATAGCGCCAAATCACAATACAAATCATCTCAAGGCACTTTACAAAACTAAAACTAAAAACCCAACAATTCCCTTATGAGCAAGCACTTGGCGACAGTGGAGAGGAAAAACTCCCTTTAACGGAAGAAAAAACCTCCAGCAGAACCAGGCTCAGTTTGGGCGGCCATCTGCCTCGACCGGTTGGGGTGAGTGGATAGAGCAGAGAGAAAAGAACAGCAACAATAAACAACAAATAGACACTGCAGGTTGGTGGGACCAGTAACTGCACATCAGTTGTGCCCCTCTTTCGGTCATTGTTCTTGTCTGCGAGTGACTCGTGCAGGTTCCATGAAATGGTGTGGTATCTTCTCCCTTGACATAATTGTGGCAGGAAAAGGAACAGAGAAAAGACTACCCTGCCGCCAGTAGTCTCTGATGGACTTCAACTGCACCATGGCCATGTAGAAGAGTAGCCCAATGTAGCAGTAGAGCTCCCTGATGCTGACGTCTGTCCATTTATATTTTATGGCCCTTTGCACGTGCCCTGGCAGCCTGAGCATTGGCGTTTCAACACAGAGCTGACACAGCAGTTTCAGAAAAAAACATTTTGAAGAGACTCATGGGAGTGTGTGGATTACAGGGTCTTAGCTATGGTCCAGGTTCCTGTGTGGGCAGGAATCTCAGAGCCTGTGGAACCATGTCAACATCAGTCTCTGCTTTCCGTGACCGAGTGGGCCGCTTATTTGCTTTGGCTCTCTTTGCCACATGTTCTTTTGCACCATTTTTCTCACATCTGAAATAAAAAAGTAAATACACTACATTATTAACATTATTGTGATGTTCACTGATACTAGTCCTAATTTATAGAATAAAAGAACACATTTACCACATAGCACCCATGTAACCATACAGTAAATAAATCAAATTAACATCTGTAACATCTGTTAAGTAGTGAAAAACTGAACAATACCTGCAGGTGAAGACAAGAGTTTGCATGTTTTGCATGTTTGTTTGCATGAGAGTTTGCATGAGAAAACAGAATGCCAATAACAGAGAAATTATATTTTAACACTGTCAACCACAAATAATATTACCATATAGATATTATATAATGTGTGAATCTGAAGCTGATGGAAACACTGATTTATATATATATATATATATCTATATATATATATATACAGTATCTCACAGAAGTGAGTACACCCCTCACATTTTTGTAAATAGTTTATTGTATCTTTTCATGTGACAACACTGAAGAAATGACACTTTGCTACAATGTAAAGTAGTGAGTGTACAGCTTGTATAACAGTATAAATTTGCTGTCCCCTCAAAATAACTCAACATACAGCCATTGTCTAAACCTCTGGCAACAAAAGTGAGTACACCCCTAAGTATTACTTGCAATCTGGATTCTCTGAGTTGTGTTATACTAGATCACCTGGAAACCTTTGATCAAGGAAATTACATCACCAGATCTTACTCTGTGGAACTACAACCTGGACTCCATTTCCCATCTGTCTCGGCTCCTTTGGTGTTACGGGATCCTGGCTGAAGCCGTAATCATCCCTACCATAGATACTTTGGTTTACATTCCACATCCTGGATACTTTATCCGCTGCACCCAGAACCCTTTCCCTAAAGAAAGAAATAAAGTTTTTACATCTGATTTGTGGTGTTGGCAATTTACTCGTCCTCATTCCACCTGGTTCATGACAATAGCTACTCTAGATGGCATAGCCCTGGCCTCTAGCACTACTGTGAAAAACCTTGGAGTTATTTTTGACCATGAAATGGTCTTTAACTCATAAAACAAATCTCTAGAACTGCCTTCTTTCACCTGTGCAACATTGCCCAAATTAGGAACATCCTGTCTCAAAATGACACAGAAAAACTAGTCCATGCATTTGTTACCGCAAGGCTAGATTACTGTAACTCATTACTATCTGGATGTCCCAGTATCTCTATAAAAAGCCTCCAATTAATCCAGAATGCCGCAGCCAGAGTCCTGACAGGAACTAACAAGAGAGATCATATTTCTCCTATATTAGCACATCAGCACATCTTCATTGGCTCCCTGCAAAATACAGAATAGAATTTAAAATCCTTCTTCTCACATACAAATCCCTTCATAATCAAGCTCCTTCATACCTTAAAGACCTCATAGTACCATATTATCCCAATCGACCACTCCGCTCTCAGAGTGCAGGCCTACTTGTGGTTCCCAGAGTTTCTAAAAGTAGAATGGGAGGCAGAGCCTTTAGCTTTCAAGCTCCTCTCCTGTGGAACCAGCTCCTGGTCACCCTCTGTACTTTTAAGGCTAGACTTAAAACCTTCCTCTTTCACAAAGCATATAATTAGGGCTGGTTCAGGCATCCTTGAACCATCCCTTAGTTATGCTGCTGTAGGCCTGGACTGTGCAAGGACTCTCCATAGGTGCACTGAGCCCCCCCTCCCCTCCTCCCTCACATGTATATGCCTCCATTGAATGTCACTAACTTTGTGCTCTCTCCTTGTCTTTCTCTCTGTACTTTCTGCCCCTGGTCCTGGAGCTGTATATTGCTGATGTGCAGTTACTGGCCCCACCAACTTGCAGTGTCTATTTGTTGTTTATTGTTGCTGTTCTTTTCTCTCTCCTTTATCCACTCACCCAGACCGGTCGAGGCAGGTGACCGCCCAAACTGAGCCCAGTTGTGCTGGGGGTTTCTTCCATTAATCTGAGTTTTTCCTCTCCACTGTTGCCAAGTGCTGCTCATAAAGGATTTGTTGGGTTTATGTTTGTTTTTTTTGTTTTGTTTTGGGGTTTTTTTGGAATTTACATTGAGATGATTGTATTGAGAATTGGTGCTATACAATTGGTGAACCTCAGCTAGTCTTTACTTCTGAGAGCCTCTGCCAATTAATCTATTAAACATTAAATTTCATCAGTCATGCCAAATATCATCTGATCATTACATCCACCCTTCAAGTTTTTTTTTTTTTTTTAAAACATAACATTAAACATTTGTGCCTTAAACAACAAACACTAACCAATATGCCAGATGGCATCGGAACAAATGTATGTTTTTTTTTTTATTTGCAGTTTCAGTCTTTCAGGTTTCTTGATCTCTCTTGTAGATCTTCTAAGCACGGGCTCACTTGAAATGTCTGTTTTGTTGCAGTCCGGGTCAGATTGAGAGATGGCTTCATTCTCACTCTGGGTTTCAGTGACTTCTTCAGTGAAAAGTCTCTGATGTTTTCAGAAGGCTATGCTGATCATGCTCATCAACAGCTCAGCAGGTGACAATACACACTCAAGGAGTGATGCTCTGTAGCTCAGTAAGGCAAGGTATGGATCTGAGTCACTATCAGCAGCTTTCTTCAGACGTTACTTGAGAATGTGGACTACTTTTTCTGCCTTATCATTTGACTGTGGCTATAGAGGACTAGATATTACATGCTTAAAGTCATACTGCTCTGAAAACTACATTCTCTGTTACTGAAACTTTTCCATTGTCACTCATCACTCTGTACGAGATACCATGTCTGATGAAGATGGATTTTACATGTGTTATGACACAGGTTTATGACATGTTTGGTAGCAATGCCATTTCAGGGAAGTTTGAGTAGTAGTCAATGGCCACTAAGTAGTCCTTGCTTTTGGCATGAAACAGATCCATCCTAACTTTGTGCCAACAGCACTGTTGGTGTTTCTGCTACCACCATAGGTTCTTTTTTCTGTCTGCTACAATGCTTTTGACATGTTTTCACATCTGCTTATGGGTCTCTTGATGTCTGTATTCAGTCGTGGCCAAGAGACTGTCTCTCTCTGCCTTCTTTTGCATTTTCGACCCATTTTTCAACCTTTTATGGAATTACTAATTTGTCCTGTTTCAGCAGCAGTCCATCAATAACACTCAGTTCTCCTCTAATCTAGTAAGAGAGTGAACATGGACCTACGGGCCAGCCGTTTGACATGTTTTCAGTAACATGTGGTAGCTCTGTGTCTTGTGCAGTCTCATCAGCTATTTGTTTAGATTTCATGTCTGACACAGGAAGTGCAGCAGAGACCTTTTTATGTGAGTTTGAATGTCCTGTTCTGTTGTACTCACATTTACCCCTTGTGGGTACTTGTGAGAGTGCATCTGCAATTATCATGAGTTTTCCTGGTGTATAAACCAGCTCAAAGTCATACCACAGCATTCTCATCATTAACTCTTTCATTCAGGTTCTTCACTGATCTGTTTCTACAGTGAAGGAGGGTAAGCCATATATTTAGCTGTGAAACCTCTCAGATAAAAAACCAGTCCTAGGCACGCTTTTCCAATTTGAGCATAGCAACACTCTTTCATGAACCTGGATGCATATTGTATCCAGTACTGGTGCAGCACTCCTTCAGCTTACAGAAGTACTACACCGATTCCATCTTTTGAGGCATCAGGTTTTATGTTTTGCCATCCGCTTGAACTCGTGTTACTTATGCAGGAGCTCAGAAATGCAGGATGTTTTTGCAGACAGATTGGGAATGAATTTGCAGATGTTCACCATTTCCATTATATGTAGCACTCCTGTTTTTTCTGTGGGTCTTGGTCAGACTAAACACCTTGTTCAGAGGGCTTGTCTCTTGCACTCCAAACTCGCGTTTGCTCTTGTTGAGTTTAAGTCCATACTTTCCTATTCTTTCGAGCACTCTAGTCAGTCTCTCTTTGTGTTTTTGCATTGTAGAGCCCCAGATAATTATGTTATCCACATAAACTTGGATGCTTTCCAGTCCTTCAATTATGTGTTCCATTGCGCTGTGAAATATCTCTGATGCTGATGCAGTATTTGCCGCTGCTTTCATCCAGCTTTAGCTGCCAGAAACCTTGTGAGGCATAAAGTTTGGAGAAATACCTGGCACATGCCATCTTGCTAGTTATTTCCTCACATTTGGATCTTTGTTAATTGATGTTCTCGTTTAGATCTTTTGGGTCCATGCATATTCTAACATCTGACAAAGAACATTAATCATTACACTAATTGCAAGATGTTCTTCCAGTTCTTCCTTGTTACTACCACTTTCTTTTCCAGCCTTTTGTTGCCTCTGTCCCAACTTTTGTGAGATGTGTTGCTGCCACCAATTTCTAACTTACCTTATGTTTTTCTTAAAATGGCACATTTTCTCAGTTTAAACATTTATGTTTTATGTTCTATTATGAATAAAATTTGGGTTTATGAAATTGTGTTTTTATGTAGCATCCCAACTTTTTCGGAATTGGGGTTGTAAATCAATTACCTTTCTCTGCCCAGGTGTTTGTTAACTTTGCCAAGAAGCAGAGTGACAACCTGGAGCAGCAGGAGGTGCCTCCCCCAGGTGGTGGGCAGTCCCCGCTACGACACGTCCTAGGTCTGCTGAAGTCTCGGACAGCCAACACTGAGCTCAATGCTCTGATCAGCGAAGCACCTGAGGAGCTGGAAAGTGATGATGATGGACTGATCAGCTTTGAAGAAGAAAGGGTAATTGTATTTAAAATTTTATAGTAAACAAGAGTTACATGAGAAGTTCCCAATCTAAAGAGGACATTATACAAATGTTTTAGAGACTGAGTAGTGTAACACTATCTTAATTTATTTTGGCATTTAAATTTACTTACTTGCAAGTTTGCTTGTTTCTTCATTACTTTTTGTTACTATAGTGTCATTCACAGAAGCTCTTATCAAAAGGTAACCTGTGTGTGTTGGCAGGTGCAGCTCTCATTCAGCACAGACACACTCTGTTGACAATGACCCACTTACAGAGCAGAAAGACATGGAGAGTGTCAGAGTGGAAAAACCCAAACCCATCTTTCTGCACTCAGAGGCTTCGGGGGAGAACAGCGCTGCTGCTATAATCCTCAAAAACATCAAAGCTCTCTGTGGAATCTAGGACCAATAGATCAGAATTTCAGCCCCAAATTCTTCACCACAGGAGGAACTGAGGTAGTTTTGGTCAGACATGACTTGTATGCACAGGCACAGCAGCAGGAGTATTTGCATTTGGACTGAAAACCTTGTGCTGGAATATTTCCATACTCCCTTTTTTTTAGAAACGTATCTCACTCAGCTGATAGATACAGTAGCTACCTTTGTCAATAACTGAACATATCAGTTGGGTATGTTAAAAACCAAGTGTTTGAAACCCCAGGTTTACTTGGTTGGTTGTACACACACCCTGCTAAAGGGTCTCCTTTAACCCTTGTGGGCCCTTGTTACTGTACCAAACTAGCCCTGCCTTGAGAGCATGCTGTGATGAAGTTGATTCCTGGTGGTAATGTAATACAGTATATTTTTATGTAGTCACACTAATGATTTATTTTGGATATCAGCTATGAATGGGTTTGTGATTTATTTCGCAATACCCAAGGATTTAGTGAATTGCTCCTTGTGAAGTGCCAGGGGTGGACAAAATCAGAAGTTAGAAGTACAGGAGATACAACATGACATGGTTATTGTGTGGATGGTGCCTCCCTTGTAACAACTTGTTTTGACAAAGGCCTCTTTCTACTGAATGCTGTCTTTTGTGCTTATAACATTTATTATGTTATGGACTCTACAAACCGGACACAGTGTATAATAATAATCTCAGTGCAGTGCATCTCTTCTCATGTTCCCTGGCAATGACTGCACTACCATCACTGTGATACTGAAAGGGACTCTCAGATCAGATTTGGGTACAAGATATGTTTATGATTTGCTGTATTTTTTATGGAATTTGGAGGATTCAATGTGACCATAATATCCATATTTTAAAAAAATGGCTGTTTCTATATCTGCAGTTCAACCACATGCCGACATATAGTTGACATAAAGTTAACTGCTCTGGGTTTTGTGATAACTGAGTTGTAACTTGTCCTAAATAACTACTGTTTTGCTACTTCTTCCATCACTAACTGATATTTCACTAAATCATATTTTTTAGTGATTTTTATGACACTGGTGAGCTTTTTTTCCTAATTGCCCAGTACAAGTAAACCTCACTGTTGTAATTTCGTTATCTGAGAATGTAAAGCTATTATACAGAATAAACAAAGCTCTAACTTATTTATATTTAATCATAGCTCTGACTTTTGTTCAACTTAAATCTTAATGGGTGTGATTAATTAGTACCCATGTGTTATTGTAACAAAATCAAAGCCTGAAACTTACTTTCTGGAAGACATTAAAAGGACAAACCACAGAAACATAAATGTATGTATGTAGTCAAACAATGAAGAGAGAATTTTTTTGTCACCAGCAGCCACTGGATTTAGTCATAATCAGAGTCAAATAATATTTCAATATATTCATTTTGTTTTAAATTTACTATGGATGTATAAATACAATATTTGGGGGGGATGTAAAGCATAATCTGATTCTCATTTGCACAAACATTTGTCATTAACATGGAACTTAATTTATGATTAAACTATTGTTTCTGAATTTGTTTGCATTCGATAATTACGCTTTTATTTTGCATTGTGGAATAATTATCTCACACAGTTGTTACTTCACTTGGATGTTTGAGATTCACTGTGAACTATGAGTTGTTCAAAGTCAAAGTCTGCTTTATTGTCAGTTTTGCCACAAGTGGAGCACATACAGAGAATCAAAATTTCATTACTGAGGATTTTGCAGGTTGGGTGAGAGACAGACAATCTTTTCAGCTGCTCTTACTATGCGTTGGAGGGGTCTTGAGGCAGGATGCAGTGCATGCGCCGTAATACACAGTGACGCAGCTGGTCAGGATGCTCTCGATGGTGCCTCTGTAGAAGGTGCACATGATGGGGGCCGGGGCTCTGGCTCTTCTGAGTTTGTGGAGGAAGTAGAGACAGTGCTGTGCCTTCTTGGCCAGTGATGCAGTTTTGTCAGTCCAGGTGAGGTCCTCTGTGACGTGCACACCCAGGAATTCAGTGCTGCTCACCCTCTCCACAGCAGCACCGCTAATGGACAGGGTGTTGCTGAGTGTGCACTCTCCTGAAGTCGCAACAATCCCCTTTGTCTTCTCCACATTCAGAAAGAGATTTTCTCTGCTCCACATGACCAGGCATCTCACCTCGCTCTTGCAGTTTGTCCCATTGCTGTTGCTGAAAAGAACCACCCCAGTCGTCTCGTCTGCAAACTTAATGAAGAGGTTGGAGTTGTGCATTGCTGTGCAGTCGTTGGTCAGCAGAGTGAAGAGGAGGGGGCTTAGCACACATCCTTGGGGGTGCCCTGTGTTCAGTGTGATGGTGCTGGATGTGTTACTGCTGACCTGTACTGTCTGTGGTCTCCCAGTCAGGAAGTTCAACAACCTGGAGTACTGCCTCTTAGCCTCTCTTATGCCACGGGACAGGTTGGCTCTGGCTGTCTTAAGGCCTACCTTGTCTCCTGCTCTGAAGGCAGTGTTTTGGGCCATCAGTAGTCTCTAGAATTCCCCTGTCAGCCATGGCTTCTGGTTGGCCCTAACAGTGATGGTCTTGGTGTCTGTTACATCCTCAATGCACTTGGTGATGTAGGCAGTCACAGTATCTGTGTACTCCTGTAGGTCTGTGGTGTTGTTGTAGGTTGCAGCCTGTTTAAACATCACCCAGTCTATGGTGTTAAAACAGTCCTGAAGTGCTTCTGAAGACCCTTCCAGCCACACTTGTACCTGCTTCTGAACTGGTTTGGCAACTTTAACCCATGGTCTGTATGCTGGCATTAGCATAACAGTGGTGTGGTCCGAGGCACCAAGGTGGGGGACAGGTATGACCTTGTAAGTTTCTGGGTCTTACCTCCCTCGGAGAGGGGGTTGCAGCCAAAAGTGTGGTCTGTCCTGTCAGTGGTACGGACCATTACAGGTACCCCAGGTATTTGAATCTGCTCACCCTCTCCACTTTAAGTTCCTGGATAAACAGTGGCTGATGAGTTCTCTCCTTCCTCTTATTATCTCCTTGTCTTGTCTGTGTTGAGGGTCAGGTTGTTGTCCTCACAACATGTCACCAGACTGGCTACCTCCCTCCTCTGGACTGCTTCATTCCCACTAGTGATCCCAGG
Organism: Mastacembelus armatus; assembly: GCF_900324485.2. Taxonomy (NCBI): domain Eukaryota; kingdom Metazoa; phylum Chordata; class Actinopteri; order Synbranchiformes; family Mastacembelidae; genus Mastacembelus; species Mastacembelus armatus. The sequence goes on from NC_046641.1 coordinate 488,753, forward strand.
ATGGATGGTGTTGTCCTTGTGAGAGGTGACACAGTCATGTGTGAACAGTGTGTAGAGGATGGGGCTGAGAACACAACTAATGCTAATGGGGTGTTTGTTGTAGTGATGGCTGAGGTGTGTGTCTCCTCTTTTTGTTGATGCTGGAGGTCTGAAGCAGGTGTAGAAGGTGTTGAGGTCATCCAGCAGGCTGTCTAAAGAGCTGATAGTGGTGCTGGAGGTGGGCCTGTAGTCTGTGATGTGCTGCAGGTCTTGCCACATCCACCTGGCGTCAAGAAGGTGAAGAAGGTGGAGGATTTTAAGTACCTAGGGTCAACAGTCCAGCGCAATGGAGAGTGTGGAAAAAAAGTGAAGAGACGTGTGCAAGCAGGTTGGAACAGGTGGAGGAAAGTGTCAGGTGTGATGTGTGACAAAAGAGTGTCAGCAAGAATGAAAGGAAAGGTGCACAGGACAGTGGTGAGACCAGCAATGTTTTCTGGTTTAGAGACAGTGGCACTGAGAAAAAGACAGGAGGCAGAGCTGGAGGTAGCAGAGCTGAAGATGTTGAGGTTCTCTCTGGGAGTGACGAGGATGGATAGGATCAGGAATGAGGACATCAGAGGGACAGCTCATGTTAGATGTTTTGGAGAAAAAGCCAGGGAAGCCAGATTGAGATGGTTTGGACATGTTCAGAGGAGGGACAGTGAATACATTGGTAAAAGGATGCTGAGGTTAGAGCTGCCAGGAAGGAGGCCTAGAGGAAGACCAAAGAGGAGGTTCTTGGATGTAGTGAAGGAGGACATGAGGATAGTTGGTGTGGGTGAGGAGGATACAGAGGATAGGGTTGAATGGAGACAGATGATTTGCTGTGGCGACCCCTGAAGGGAGCAGCCGAAAGGAAAGAAGATAAATGTAGTGACAGCCATGTAGTATCATGTACACTATGCTCACTACACACACCGCTGGAGGTACAGGAATGTGAAATGCAGGACTTTCAGGTTATGGAACTCTTTCTTATTGTAGCCGACAACGGCAAACATGTGGCAACAGCCAAAACAAGGGCATTGTCTGGGTAAGAGAAATCTTGTAGTTTATCAGTCTCTGCCTGACATATACAAACAATAGGAGAAAAAGGTGCACCATTTTCCTCAAAACAACATGCTGAACATTGGTTTAAAATTATTGCCAAATTTTATTCAGGAGTTTTCTGATTTTTTAAACCAAGTTTTATTACAAAATTTGATACATTTTTAATACTTCAAATCACAGAGTCACAGAGAAGACATGAACTTAGATCACTCAGCATTAACTAAATATAGTTTGTTTTTAATGAATTTTAATTATTCATTAAGGACAATAAAACCTTGTCTCAAACAGAGGCTAGAAAGTCTAAGGCACTGATCTTTGATGGTTTAAGTCTTGTCTACATTATTTTATAACAGCTTTGCTGTAAATATGTGGTGTATGAGATATATATGAGGTTCTCAGACATCTGATTGAATGGTGAAGGTATGATGAAATTTAAAATTAATTCCTTTTTCAATGTACACTGTTAGTTTCTGCATCATCTGAATAAATAAACAGCAACATATTTTTCCATGCTTCACCATGTTTATTTATGTCAAAAATAGAAATAGAACTATCATCAAATGTTACAGAATGTTGCAGGTATTCTTTAATTCTTTTCTTCATTTATTTAATTCAGCTCAACCTAATGTAAAAGTTAAAGCATCATTCAGAAGGTGGCATGAGAATAAGATACTCATCACGTTGACAGATATTTTTAGCATTTAAAATCTGTTTTCATTGCGAAGGAAATTACGTCATAAAAGTACATGCACATTGTCATTTAAAAATATACATCAACTTCATAATTTAATTGATTAAACAAAAAACCGTTCTTGTTTGTTAAGCAGCAGCAGTGTGAGAATGTAGGGACAAAAAGCATCCATGTAAAGGATCAGTCTTCATATACATCATCAAAAGCTACGCCAGTCGCTTGCAGCTTTCTGAAAAAAATGGCAGTTGTTGGTTTACATTCACAGAGACCAGAATAACGTGAGTACTGTTAGAGGTGTTTGAGAGACACACTGTACTTTTTAGTTCCTGGGTTGATTAGTGAAGCCCCTGAAGGTTGTCTCTTCACTGTTACAGATGGAGCACAGTTCTGCTGCTGCTGGGGTTCAAACTCTGAAGAAGAATATATCTCTGTAAACTGGGGAAGGACACTGCCATCAACATCATCAAACATTGACCCCCCCCCCATAGGTTAGAAAGTGTGGATTATCTTTGAGTAAGCAGACAGTTTAACCAATTATTTCTTTTTCTAAATCAAACTGAGACATGGGTGCAGCACGATTAATTGGAAGAGTGGCAGAAGAAGTGGCAGCTGGAAGCTGCTGAACATTTTAAGTTTAATAAAGCACATTGAAACATGTAAAACCTGTCTGTGTGTTTGTTAGGCTGGGCAGATAATCCCACAAGAGACTAAAGAAAGGAGAGGTTAGAGCCCTAGTTGAAGACCTTGAAGCTAGAGTTATATGTTTACCCACCAACTGCTAAAATAAAAAAATATTCATATGCTCTCAGTAACAACTATGCAAATGTTTATTATATTTATGTGAAATCTGGAAGAAGTTCACAGGAAGGAGTTTTGTAGAGGCTTAAATAATGTTTGCTGATGGTCCAGAGTCCAGAGAAGACTACACAGTAAATGCAACCAAAACCAAAAGATATTTGTACTTTCTGCTCCAGCCCATAGAGCCATACCCGCCTCATTCTTCCTCAATGTCTCCTCCTCCATATCCTCCACCTGTGTGCATCTCCACCACTACAGCTACGCCCCCCTCTCCCTCACCTGGGCACACTGAACGATCTGTCACAGTAACAGGGGTTGCAGTTAAAGAAATTGTTCAGTTGGAAGGCACCTGGCCCAGATGGTGTCTGTCCAAGGTTGCTTTAAGGACTGTTCTGCCCAACTGTGTGAGCCTCTACAGAGGATCTTCAACCTGTCTACAGTTGGGGAAGTTCCCAGCTCTGATAAACATCCAGTACCTAAAGTAAAGTGTCCAGGTGAACTAAATGACTACAGATCTGTGACTCTCACGTCCCATGTTATGATGAAAGTCCTGGAGAGGATGAGGTTAAATACGCAGTTTGCTTACAGAGAATACATTGGTATGGATGATGCTGTCCTCTACATGCTTCAACGTCTTATGTCTCATCTGTAAGAACCTGGAAGCTATGAGAGGCTTATGTTCTTTGATTTTTCAAGTCCATTCAATAGCATCCAACCAATCATCCTCAGAGACAAGCTAAAAGGTCTGTAGAGTACAGTAGAGATCATGTACAATGTTGCCATATTGAGATGTACTGATTACTTCTAAATTCAGAGAAAAAAAGAAGTTATTGTATTTGGGCCTAAAATCCTCAGAAATAACTTTTCTAAAATTATAGCTACTCTAGATGGCATAACCCTGGCCTCCAGCACTACTGTGAAAAACCTTGGAGTTATTTTTGACCAGGACATGTCCTTTAACTCACACATAAAACAAATCTCTAGAACTGCCTTCTTTCACCTGCACAACATTTCCAAAATTAGGAACATCCTGTCTCAAAATGATGCAGAAAAACTAGTCCATGCATTTGTTACCTCAAGGCTAGATTACTGTAACTCATTACTATCTGGATGTCCCAATATCTCCATAAAAAGCCTCTAGTTAATCCAGAATGCTGCAGCCAGAGTCCTGACAGGAACTAGCAAGAGAGATCATATTTCTCCTATATTAGCTTCTCTTCATTGACTCCCTGTAAAATACAGAATATTTATTGTTTGAATAGCCAATGGATTAGACACACCTGGGCAACAAAGAACACCTATGTTCCAATACTTCTGCTGACATGATAAATGGCTTGGTTCAAACAAAACGTGCAATCTTCTTCCATGTGTTGTGTATCTGATCCAGATGTGAATACCTGGAAATAAAAGCTTTGCAGCTGTTGATCTTTTGTTTCATATTCATCTTCTAATGTCAAACCCAAATGTTTTCAGTCGACAGCAAAAAGCGTGACCCCACCAACCTACACAATGTTTTTTTGTTGCTGTTCTTGTCTCTCTCCTCTATCCACTCATGCCAACCAGTCAAGGCAGATGGCCCCCCAAATTGAGCTTGGTTCTGCTGGAGGTTTCTTCTGTTAAACTGGGAGTTTTTCTCCACTGTCACCATGTACTAGCTCATAAGGGATTTTGTTTTTGTTTTTTGTAAAGTGCCTTGAGATGACTCTATTGTTATTTGGTTCTATTCAAATAAAATTAACTGAAATTGAAATTGAAGTATTCTGATTATTGTTAAGTATCAAGAATTGACAAGAAGAGGAGTACAGGGGTCTGATAAAAGCCTTCAGTGACTGGAATCACAAAAACTGCCTCCTACTGAACAATGAATGAGGCTGAAGTCACACAGAGGTCATCCTGGAATACACTGACCATCCCCTTCACAACATCCTGATGGAGCAGAGAAGCAGCTGCAGTTAACGATTCACCTCAAAGTGCTACAGGACTGAATGATGATTCCCACTGCCACCAGGCTCTACAACACTTCAGCCAATGGCAGATGACTAAACAATGTGAACTGTACTGTTACTGACTAGTTTTACCACTGACTACTGAAGTAGTGAGTAACAGAAATAGGGAGAAAGAGAGAAAGAGAGACGCTATGTAATGTTACTTCCTCTGGAAGTTTTATTTCCTGTATATCGTATATGAACATGTCAGTGTTTTCTTCAGATTGATAGCAATCAGTAAAACTTTTCTTTTCCGAAAAATTTGGAAGCTTGCAAAGCCTCCAAGCAAAACCTTACAGTGCTCACCAACACAAACGACATACCTGTGGGGTTCCTTTGATGGTTTTTCACGGGACTGTCTGAGATGGATCTACCTTTGGAGAATAACAAGACACAAATGTCATTGATTAAAAAATAACAGCAAGCTCTGATTCTGCATGAGTTACTATAAGTTCAAAACCTGCATCCTGTGAGCCACAGGTACATAGCATATTTACAGTCAGGCTGAGCGAGGCAGTCAGCCATCCTGAACAGTAGCTCCTTCAGCTCCTCTGTGGCCTTTTGGTCTTCGAGCCTGAATAGGGTGACCCCCAGGTTGCCTGGACCTGAGCCCACATGAACCTCTGCCCTAGTGTCATTAACCACAACAGACATGTCCCCACTACCACAGGCTGATCTAAGGGATAGAGAGACAAGCTTTGAAATATTCACTTTCACATTTCAATATTACATTTACAAATCCAGTCTCACACACTGATATTTTGTGACTAGTCATGACAAAAAATGTTCACATGCTGCCTTCACTGACACCACTGAGTGTTAATATCTTCCTATCAATAGTTCATGTTATACAAACTGGTTTTCAAGCAGTAAAGTCTGTAATCTTACCTGATTTTTAGAATATAATCCTCTGTTGATTTCAAGGTAAACCTCTCTTTCTAAACAAACATATAGATAGATAGATACTTTATTTATCCCCCATGGGGGAAATTCAGATAGAATATATATAATGTACAGTTAGAAGCAATGCAACAGCAGGAAAGCACAGAGTAAACATCACATGGGGTCTGCAGGTGTAGCTTACCACATGGCTCCATGAGTCCTCAGAGTGCCCTGTGCTCCAAACACCAGCAGCATCTGTCAAACTATAAAACCATGGCACAAACATGTGCAACATTATACGGACTCAAAAATCTACAATAAAGACCTGGCAACATGTAAGAGTGACCATGTGCCTCTAAGTAAAGACTTTTCCGGACCGTTATCAATTGGATTCATTACCCTGTAGTTCCTGAAGCAGTTTGTGTCCTATCTGAAGGAAAGAACTGTGATACAAATTGCACAATGTTTTCTAGTGTAACTTTACAGTGAAATGTAAATTACCATGAGAATACAACTGGAAAGAATATTGCCGTACAGTAGCCTGCATATGTATCAGTCTTTAATATGACACCCAGACCACATGTAGCCTCATTTGAGGATTACTGATTCGATGGCCGCTAGTGAGTACTACATATCACTACATACTGAGCAGTGTTATTTTTATGTTGCACTGTCAGTATGTCTTAACAAGCCTTCAACTGTATGCACCTAAAAGTTCTTTTTTGTGTGAAATACTGTTCCTCCTCGTTAAAACTGGATTGCCCATACCAGCCTCGGGATTATGATTGTGGTGAGGTTCAGGAGGAATGATCAAGAAGAGAAACAGAATTTAACACGTCGAGTTTGACTGTCGAAATACTCCTGTTCCGAATGGAAAGAGCCGTTTCCTTTAATGCTATTGCGGTAATCATGTGGATTTTTAGCCTTTGACTCACCAAATACAAAATATTCCGTTTTTTCTGTATGTATAGCAAAGGAATTTAGAGTGGCTCGTTTTATCTAACACGGTACAGTATAATGTTTGGTGGCCGTCCATGTTATCCTGGAGCTCACCGCTAAACAAACCAAAACGTTTGCTTTTGCTTTTGCCCTCTTCTTCTTCTGAGGTTTTTTTTCTTTTTGGGAGGGGGGGCGTTTTGCACGGCACCTTAAAGGTGCATTACCGCCATCTTCTGGACTTGAGTTCACATAATTGGCTGATAAATAAAATAAAAAACAAGCGAAAGAACAAAAAACGCTCCTAATTCGCCCTATTAAACGTAGGGTACTGTGTAGGGGTATTACTGCCAGCTATTGGAGTGTAAGAGTACAGTAGATAGAATAGATAAAGAAATGAGATACAAAAACCACTTCTACTTGTCATTGTGTACCGTCCACCTGTCCCTTACTCAGAGTTTTTAACTGAATTTTAGTGCTTAGATCAGATAAAGTTATTATAGTGGGAGATGTTAACATTCATGTCGATGTTGAAAACAGCCTCAGCATTGCATTTAATTCTATATTAGATTCAATTGGTTTCATTCAAAACGTTAATAAACCCACCCACTGTTTTAATCACACCCTTGATCTTGTTCTGACCTATGGCATCGAAATTGAACATCTAATAATTTTCCCCCCAAATCCTGTTTTGTCAGATCATTCTTTCATAACTTTTGAATTTAAAATGATGGATCATGCAGCGTTTGGAAGAAAATTCCACTACAGCAGATGTTTATCTGACAACGCTGTTAATAAATTTAATGATTCCATCTTGATTTACATCTATGCCAAGTATAAACATAGTGGAGGGCAGCTGCTTCAATCCCACTCCCTACCAAATTGATCATATTGTTGACAGCGCTGTAACCTCACTGCGTGAAACGCTTGATTCTGTAGCCCCTCTGAAAAAGAAGTTAGTGAATCAGAGAAGACTAGCCCCATGGTATAATTTACATGTTCGTACCTTAAAGCAGGCATCACGAAGGCTGGAAAGGAAGTGGTGTTCCACAAACTTAGAGGAATTTTATCTAGTCTGGAAAAACAGTCTACTAACATATAAAAAAGCTCTCCGTAAAGCCAGAACTGCATACTATTCATCACTAATAGAGGAAAATAAGAACAATCCCAGGTTTCTTTTCAGCACAGAAGTCATTATATTTGGGCCAAAAAATCTCAGAAATAACTTTTCTCAAATTATAGCTACTCTAGATGGCATAAGCCTCTAGCACTACTGTAAAAAACCTTGGAGATATTTTTGACCAGGACATGTCCTTTAACTCACACATAAAACAAATCTCTAGAACTTCATCCTTTCTCTCCTCTATCCACTCACCCCAACTGGTCGAGGCAGATGGCCGCCCAAACTGAGCCCGGTTCTGCTGGAGGTTTTTTCTTCCGTTAAAGGGAGTTTTTTCCTCTCCACTGTCGCCAAGTGCTTGCTCATAAGGGAATTGTTGGGTTTTTAGTTTTAGTTTTTGTAAAGTGCCTTGAGATAATTTGTATTGTGATTTGTATTGTGATTTGAATTGAATTGAATTGGATGGTACACAGTAACAAGTAGAACTGGTTTTTGAGTTTTCCACTTTGGATGTGAGAGACTAAGAGTGAATGAGTTATAACTGTAATTCCGTTGAGGGTTTATTAATAAGTTTGAGTGGAAGATTGCCGCTAATCTTCCACATTGGCCTGTGCTTTGAGGAAAATACCAGTTTATATGACTGTTTTATTTAGACAGACATATTCATTCTGCTGGCTGGCTGGCTTGAAGATCTGGACTTTGCTAATGATATAGCTGCCCTCTGCTAAATTCAGTCTCTTGTGAGAGAAGACAGGCTGAACAACTTTGTTAGACAGACAGGTTGAACATCAGTGCCTCCAAGTCTCAGGTTATGTGCCTCAGTGCCATCCCAGTAAACGTCAATCACAGTAAATGGTGAACCACTCGACTTTGTTGTGTAATTCACCTACCTAGGAAGTCTTGTCAGCATAGATAATGCAACACAGAAAGACATCAAAGCAAGGTTAAGGAAAGCCTGCTCTTCATTCGCTAGACGTCAGCCCATCTGACGTCAAGCCAGTACAGTATCAGGACCAAGGTCAGACTGTATATCAGCAATGTCAAACCAGTCCTCCTCTATGGTTCAGAGGAGGTGGCTTGGCACGTCCTGTGAATGGACCAGGATTGCATCCCCAAAATAGCACTTACATGGACTCCACCTGGAAAGAGGAAGCAAAGCTGACCTAAAACAACCTGGTGGTGCACGGTTAAAGTTGAGCTGAAGGACATGGGTCTCACATGGGGCAAAGCACAGCACACTGCCAAAGACAGGACCAACTGGAAGCAAATGGTTGTCGCCCTATGTCCCAGTGGGGATAAAAAGGATTAATGACCGAATGATTCATCCTGCTGTAGCTAGGTTTCAGTAAGACAGAGTAAGTCAATTTGGTGATCAGTTATCAAATCATTTACTAACACAGATTTAGACGAAAGAGACCTGATATTTAATAATCCACATTTGACTGTTCTGTTTTTCTGTTCAGTAACCTCAGATTTATATAATTTAGATGGTCAAGGAGCAGGCACAATCTCTATGGGGTTTGAGGGGGTGATGGCTCTAAGGAAACTGAAGAGAGGCGTCTCTGTGTCCTGGTCCCCACTCTGGATTGTCAAACTTTAGGTTGGCTAATAAACTTGGCCAGATTTGTAGAGATGAGAGCTGCACCATCCAAAGTGGGATGGATGCCATCCCTCACTATCAGACCAGGTTTTCCACAGAATGCGGCCCAATTTTCTGTGAAGCGCACATCATTTACTGCAGTAATACCACCCAGTCCTTTGGTTAGGGTAAAATTAGTAAGAGGACCTGAGAATGCTATTTATCTTAATTCTACACCAAACAATTCGCTTTGCTTTTTTTTTTCCTTTCAGGTGACTTTGACCAGAAGCCCTATGTGTCTGGAGATGCCGACTGCTCAACGACCCAGCTGTTTGGGGATGAGGACTATGTGCTGCTTGCATGTGACGGCTTCTTTGATGCAGTCAAACCTTCACTGGTCCCAGATCTGGTTCTGGATGTGCTCCAGCAGCCCGGTGACCTCGAAGGAGGAGGAGACGCTGCGCTGAAAAAATCTGAGCAGGCTATTGGACTGAGAGTTGCTCAGCATTTGGTAGGTCATGCTAAGGCATCGGGTTCCAGTGATAACATCACAGTGATGGTGGTGTTTCTGCGTCCCCCAGAGGAGCTGCTGTCTCAAGACTCCCCCACAGGAACTGCACAGATTACTGAAAACTCCACTTCCCAAAACACACCACACCACTGAAGAAGGAAATCTGTTGCTCAGACATCAGTTTGCCAAGCTACTGCCCGACTCAGTATAACTCAACCTTTTTTGTCTCCGCATGCTGAAAACACTTCATGCAGAATGACAAAGTTAATTTGATGCTAAGGCAACACATATGAACACAGTTCATGCTCTGTCACTACTTTGGAGTAAAAGAGCAGATTCAGTTGTATTAGACCAGATCATTTGAGAAGACCACATTAACCTGTTACAGTTAGCTAGAAGTTCAAAATATACAGTATATTCCCCCAACCCAGAAAACAGCAAGCCGAATACTGTCATTGTAGGAATACTACCTGCCCAGGTTTGCCATAATTTGTTTAACTTGTTAAATATGCACCGTGTGGACATCCTATCAATTGTGTGTGTGTGTGCTGTGTGTGTGCTTGTACTTCTATCTTTATGAGGACCATTTTGAGCGTATTTCTACCAAAGTGAGGAGATTCTCTGGTCCTCACTTTTTCAGACTCCTGTTTGAGGATTAAGACTTGGTTTTAGGGTTGTGGTTAGAATTAGGGTTAGAGTAACATAAAGATAGAAATATGTGTGTGTGTGTTTGTTTGTGAGACCTTTTTATATTGTGATATTTTGTGATGTCATGGTTATAAGTATTAATTGTCTCATGTAATATTGACTAGCTAGCTGAATGACTTGATAGTGTCATTTCCAGCTGTATTGTTCAACCAATGCAAACCTCATAAAGGGGTCTAAACTAATGGATGGCTAAATGATGATTAAGGCTAAAGCTAATCAGCAAAAAGTCAATTCAAACTTCAGAAATACAGTAGATTTAAGAGTTTTACTAAATTCATTGATATTTTGACTTGATTGGACTTGTGACCTGTCCAGGGTGTACCTCTGCTTTTTGCCCAAAGAGAGCTGGGATAGGCACCAGCAGATCCCCATGACTCCAATTAGGAATAAGTGAGTATGGGTGATGGATTTTGACTTCACTAATGAGAATTCAGTAGTGATTCTAGTTTAATTTGCTCACAAGATTTTAACTGTTACTGCTTTTCTTTTTATCTGGCTGTCTAGGCCTTCACAAACATTGTCTTTTTAAGCTCTGCGTTTGTTTTTATTTTATTTTGTAAGCTTTAGCTGTCATTCAACAAAATCTCATCCTCATCTGTTTATCAGTATTAAAATTTGTCTCTTTACTGTACAATGTCTTGGATATCTTAGATGCTAAAACATTTTACAAACTGTGTCTTTACCAATCATGACTCCCTGAGATGGCTCTCTTATTCTGTGCTGTGATGCAGTGGATAGCTTTTACTGTTCTGTAAGGGAAGTTGAATCATTTTAAAAACTCATCTTCAGTTTAAAATGTCTGTCAGCCTTAAAAACAACTGATAGTCAACATCTAATTCCAACCAATACCAATATTGAAAGTATTTTACACTGTGCAACTTCAAGGTGCAAATGATTTGGATTACGCCATAAATTCTTTCAACTGGCCTTGAACTGTAGTGAAATCTTGTTGATGTGATGTTTTGAGCCTCTGAAATACAGTACCAGCTATTTATGAGCTTTATGGAGAAGAAAAATACCAGGGACAGTTTTTTTTTTAGAGAAGCACAAGTCAATAGGTTGTCATGCTGAGGTAATGGAACATATTTACTGGGTCACAAATTGGATTGCATTTCTGACTCCTATTTTTGTTTTATAACAGTTGTTAATGTCTTACTGAACATTAAAATATCAGCTGTAATGACTGCAGAGTGTATTGTCACAAACTGTCTCAGAGTTTGTAACAAAAGGAAGGGTATGCAAGTTTCAGTGCTAATTAAAAATATGTATTAAACATAACAGCATACAGTAACTCACATAGGGTGTGTAAGGCAGTTTTCAGTAGTGTGTGCAGTGAATGGTTGAGTGGAAAAAAATTGTGTGCATGTTATTCAATGCAGGAAACATCAAAAAAACAAAACCTGGAGATGTGGATCATATGGGAGGAAGAGAGGAAATTAGTTAGAGCAGTCTTATCTAACTCCTACTGAGGCCTTCACAGCTCCCACCACATTAGGCTAACTATAGTCTCTACCTGCATTCTCCTGCAGGAAAACACCCAAGAAAAGGAAATGTGGGGGAGGGGTCATAACAGCATTAACACACATTCCTTCTAGCTGACAACATGGATTTCTAATCAGAATAAAAAGCAATGTGACCAAAGTAATGCAGGTGACACTGAGCTGTATCTAGCTATGAAACTCGATAACACAAACCAGTTAGCCAGACTTCAAGCATGTCTAAAGTACATAAAGGCCTGGATGACCAGTAATTTTCTACTTTTAAAGTCAGTAGGATTTGGACCTAAAAACCTAAGAAATAGCTTTTCTAACAGTATAGCTTCTTTAGATGGCATAGTCCTGGCCTCCAGCACTACTGTGAAAAGCCTTGGAGTTATTTTTGACCAGGACGTGTCCTTTAACTCACACATAAAACAAATCTCTAGAACTTCTTTCACTTGCACAATATTGTCAAAATTAGGAACATCCTGTCTCGAAATGACGCAGAAAAACTAGTCCAAGGATTTGTTACCTCAAGGCTAGATTACTGTAAATCATTACTTAAAACCTTCCTTTTTGACAAAGCATTTAGTTAGGGCTGGCTTCAGGTAACCCTGAACCATCCCTTAGTTATGCTGCTATAGGCCTAGACTGCTCAAGGACCATCTGAGCTCTTAATATAATATATAAAAAGATTTAAATCCTAATTTAATATATACAAGGCTTGTCATATTATGGTAAAAGAATCCCATAAATGTGATTACATCCTGTATAAAAACAAACATTTGGGAAATCTAAATAGTAGATAATTTTAAAGTGAAATTAGGAACGTGATTGGGTATAATTCTAACAAAATTGAGGAGGAACATTTTATAGCACACTAGAAAATCCCTTGTTACAGTATGAGATATAAGGACAGAAAACAGAAATTGCTGGACATAGTTACTGAAAAACATTACATCACTGCATTTTGGTACTGACAATGTGTTTGTTCTCTTCAACTCAAGTTCTCGTCAAAGACATTTTTTGAAAATCTAGTGGCTGGGATTTAAAACTAGCGCACCCAGCTACAATGCAGGTTCAGCTGCAGCCAATTTCCCCCCATTTGGCTGCTGCTCCTCGACTGCTACTCCACAGCTCCCCCCTGCAGCCTCACCACAATCTCACCCCACCACTACAGACCCCCACCAGCCACCCCCACGAGCGAGCGAGGAAGTCGGCCACCGCCATCTGTGCCCCCGGCCTATGGGGGCCCCCAGTTGTGGGCGTATTCCACCCAGGTCAAGTTCGTGGCCCATGCGCCGGGGTCCCTTGAGCATAATAGCTGGAAACCAATCTTCAACTCCTGGTATACTTGGTTGCTTAGTTCCCTCCAGCCAGTGCCGCCACTCCTGCAACGCTAACTTGACTGCCAGCAGCTCTCTGTCACCTACACTGTAATTTCTTTCTGCAGGCGAGAGTTTGTGGGAGAAGAAGGCGACCGGATGCAGTTTATGATCTGCTGATCCTCTTTGCGACAGCACTGCTCCCAGCCCTGTATTCGAGGCATCGACGTCGAGCTGGAACTGGAGATTCGGGTCAGGCAGGGTGAGTATGGGGGACTCCGAGAATCGTGTCTTAAGTTCGGAGAAGACCTTCTTCAGTCCAGCTGAAAGGAACTTTAGAAGTCAATACATGGTCTAAGTCCACCATCTCGCTTGCCCACGAAAAAAAAAAAAACCAGCACCGGCCGGTGAGGAGGAGGGCCTAATGAGGCCGGCTGCCATCGCCTCGTTAAGATAAGTCTGCATGGCTTCCCTTTCCGGACCCGAGAGGGAGAAGAGTCTTCCCCGAGGGGGCATGGTACCAGGTAGCAGGTCGATGTTACAGTCATACGGCCGGTGAGGTGGTAAGGGGGTTGCTCTGGATTTGCTGAACACGCGTTTCAGGTCCGCGTAGTCTGTCGGGACCCCGGACAAGTCAGGAAACTCCTCTTTCACACCATCACCTGTGGGAGCTGAGGGCACAGTTAACCCCCCAGCCCATAATCCTCCCAGTGTTCCAGTCGACGTGCGGATTGTGCCTCCGCAGCCAGGTAGCCCCTAGCACTAATGGGAGTCTTGGGGAATGGATGATCCTGAATGAGATCAGCTCTGCGTGATTCCCTATGGTCATATGCATGGTCTCAGTTCGCTGGGAACAAGAGTGAATAACATGATCGTCTAGAGCTTTGACTTGTACTGGGGCTGCTAAATCCATTAATGAAACACCAAGTCTTTTACAAAGTCCTTCGTCCATAAATTCGGTATCCGCTCCTGAGTCAATAAAAACAGAAAAGGGGTGAGCTTTATTTCCACAGTGCAGAATGACTTCAGGGAGCGGTCGGGGATCCGTCACACCGAAATGGGCTGGACTCAACAGCGATCCCCTCCGAGCCGTTGAGCCTCCTCTTTTGCCAGCGCTGGGCAGGAGGCGACTCTGTGCGCAGGTTTGCCACAGTATAAGCACAGATTCTCTCTGAAGCGCCTGCTACGCTCCTCTGGGGCCAGGCGTGATCTCCCAACCTGCATGGGTTCCAGCAGTGACTCGGTAACCGCGCCGTCAGTGAGCCTGTCCTGGCGGGTCGGGTTTCGAAATTCCCTCGGTCTGGTGTTGTAGGCAGAAGCACCGCTAACAGAGAAACGGGAAGCGTTCGAGCGTGGGAGAGGATTTCTCTCCCATTCTCTCTCTCTCTCTCTCCACCGACGGTCAATACTGATCGCCATCTCCACCAGCTTATCAAACTCCTCGGGCCACTCCCGCGCTGCGAGCTCGTTCTTTATCTTTTCAGACAGCCCGGCGTAGACCCTCCTCTCAGAGGAGGGACATGATAAAAGCTACTTTGGCAGAGTCAGTAGGAAATTCACCGGGCCGAAACTTAAATTGTAAATTACACTGCATCAAAAATGCTCTACAACTAGACGCCTCCCCGGAGTATCTCTCAGGAACACAAACTGGAGTGTCATCGGCGCTGTGTGATGGTCGAGTAGGAGGTGGAGAAGGGACCGTTTCCGGAGGCTGAGCTAACTCTTTCCCTAACGTAAACTGGCCCAATTGTTTAATTAGTTAGTCTGTCTAAATTGGCTACACATGCGTGTAGTTGAGCCTCGTAAGAAGCCAGCGCACCTTCCACCCGAACCCTCCATTCCTCCTTGTCAGACGAGCTCATCGCTTTTGTTTTGGCCAGATTGTATTGTTAGCATCTATTACCACTTTTGCTCAGAGCTCAATGATTCTGACAACCACGGAGGAATAGTTAAAACAAGGGTTTATTTCAACAGTAGAGAGGACGGTTCTGGTGGAAGACCTGGGAGCGCCAACTGGATCTATATGAATTAAACAGAGTAAAATAATTAATCACGGCAGAGTTTTAATCAACAAATAGGTTCAGACTAATTTACTTGTTACCTAGTCTGCTCTCGAAGACCCCTGAACTGAGAGGATCCATTAGTAGCAGCAATCAATCACAGACTGTGGTGTCACCAAGCGGGAGATGACTCTCCCTCAATTTCCTTTGAGTGCTCTTCAGAGTCGGGTTTCTTCGTCGCGACGATTCAGGAAGTCCCTTCAGGAAAAGCGCTCAAGTCCAAATCCGAATAGATCCCTCTTTCAGAGTCCAAGCAGGTATGGGAGCGCCTTATACTCCGTCCTTCTGGATCCGATGAGATGTACTCCCGATCCCAGGCCGTCCTTAGAATACAGACAGATCTCTCTAGAGTCTAAGGCAGGAGCGTCTGTTATCCAAAAACAAACGTCAAATCAAGTCTTCCCAAAACTTGAGTCTTGTATCAAAACTAGTGATGGGCAAGTGAAGGCTCATGAAGCACTGAGGCTTTCCTGACAATTGTGCCGAAAAAGATTCAAAGCTTCGAGACTTCAGTGACGGTGACATCTGGTGGACAACTGAAGCCATAGCAACCTCTAAAGAGCACGAATGAAGCACTGGCACTGTTTCAATCCCATGACAGCAACAAAAGTTCAGACCTCTTGGGATCAAAATGATCCCAAACTTTAGAACGTCGCTTATTGGTGGGACTCGCCGTGAAACTTGCCAAAATACTCTCACTCTCACTCTCCAAATCCTGAAGCAGAATGATGCGTGTTATATAGCTGGTATGGCACCAAACCACTCAAATCTGTCAAACCTGTCAAGCTGTCATTGCCTCAGAATGCATTGAAACGCCATGAGCCAATTGAAAGACTATGAGCCAATGAAAAGCTTTGAAACATTTTGAAGCAATGAAGCGCGAAGCGAAACAGTGATGACTGAACGTCATCAGTTACGTGACACTGGTCTTTTGATACAAGCCTCGACACAGTGTTTCGAATCACTCCGCTTCAATAAGAGTGACACAAGCTCCGAAGCCTCGGTATCATTTGCCCATCTCTTTTCAAAACCAAAAAGGCAAATCGAGTCTTCAAACAGTTGGAATCGTGTATCACAAAAGATCAAAACCGAGTTGGCCAAAAGCTTGATTCTTGTCGAGTAGCGTGAGAGTGTCAACGCGGAGGTTAACCACAATCTGGCAACGAACCTGTTGTCCTGGCGTGTTTAAAACCAGCGCTGAACAGGTGCAGTGAATTAGCTGATTAGTTCCTGATCCTGGTCAGGCCGGGGGCAGTGTTGGACAGCCCGCTTCCAACAATCCTGACAAAAGGTACAAATTTGTTATGTAATGACAAGCTTTAACATCAATTTGTGATACATTTCAGGTGCCATAAAATGTATGCTATGCTATGCTATAACTTGCTGTGCTATCTTGACACAGCAGTTCTGACACATGATAGCTATACCTACTTGAAACTAAGAAAACACTAAATAAATAGTGTAAATTTGCAATGTCTGACACAAACTGATATGACAGGAAGTCAAAATGTCTGACATGAAAAAAATTTATTTTTTAACCCTGAAAATAATTTCATATAGAAGGAGCACTCACTTCTGATGGCTTTCTCTCCAGGAATAATGGGGTGCTAACTGAGAATGTGCAGTACGAGTCTCATTTCTGTAGCTCATTCCTGATTGGAGAAATAAGCCTTGTTGCAATCATCCCCACTCTCCCCTACCTGAGGGCGTCAACAGACGGGCATTCTTTCTCCACTATGCTGTACCTTGACTCCCGTTCCGAGAGTTTCCGGCTGAGGTACAGCAGTCGACCCCCCTGACCTGCTGGGACAACACAGCCCCTAGCCCCCTGTCCGAAGTCTGCAGGGTAAAAGGAATAGAAAAATTGGGAGTGTGCAGCAATGGTTCCCCACACAGAGCTTTTCCTCTGAAATGCTACCTGACAGGTCGCCGTCCACTGGACCAGATCTGAGGCGCCTTTGCGGGTGAGGTCGGTCAATGGGGCGTTTAGGTCCGCAAATCCTGGAACAAACCGCTGGTAGTAACCAGTCAATCCTAGAAACCGCCTCACCTCTTTTTTCGTCTCCGGGTATCATCCTTTGCAGGGTGACTGCCAAAGTAGCAGGGGGGTGCCGTGTGATTCTCTCGGTCTGGCCACCAACTCCTGCAACACCTCTGTCTGTTTCTCTGCTTGCTGGTGCAGCAATTCCATCAGATAGAGGTTACGTTCCGCCTGCTCTTGGTTGGCATGGGTAATCTCCCCCAGGTGTTGCCCTAGGGCTGCTAGCAGATGCTGATGCTCCACAGCTTCCCCCTGCAGCCTCACCGTGATCACACCCCGCCACCACAGAAACATTTCATTTTTTTTCAACTGAGATGTTTGATTACTATTTGAAATATTAGAAGTTGATTGTGTGATATCAAATAACACAAATTTTTGCTTTTCAGTCATCTTCAAATCTTAAAAGAATTATACTGGATTGTGATGGGTAAGAGTAATGCCCAGATCAGGTGTTCACATACTTTTGGCCACATTCAGTATAGAAATAGTTTGCAGATTTGATTCGACTGGTCAAATGTAGAATAACTAACATAATAGACTTTTACTTTACTGTAGCCTTACTGAAGTGTAGTACATTGACTGTGGAAAATAACCAAAGGTTTGTGATAATACTAATGAACAACAAAACGCAGGCAACACAATATCCCATAGTATGTGTTTGGTATTTAAAATACATATACAGATTAATACGTAATGTAATACATACATATATCTAAGGACTATGGTATCCCTGTGCTTGATTGGCCAGGAAACTCACGACCTAAACCCCATAGAGAATCTATGAGGTATTTGAAGAGGAAGAGGCGAGACACCAGACCCAACAACACAGAAGAGCCGAAGGCCGCTATCAGAGCAACCTGGGCTTCCATGACATCTCAGCAGTGCCACATAGGCCTACTGATCGCTTCTATGCCACGCTGCGTTGCTGCAGTAATTCATGCAAAAGGAGCCCACACCAAGTACATGTTCATACTTTTCAATAGTCCAGCATTTCTGTGTTAAAAATCCTTTTTTTTTTTATCGGTCTTAAGTAATATTCTAATTTTCTGAGATCCTGAATTTATAATAGTTATAATAAGTTAAATAGGTTATAATAGTTATGATAATCAAAATTAAAAGAAACAAACACATGAAATATATCACTGTGTAATGAATCTATATATGAGTTTCACTTTTTTAATTGAATTACTGAAATAAATCAACTTTTTGATGTTATTCTAATTTATTGAGCTGAATATATATATATATATATATATATATATATATAGTATGTACACAAATATATACACATATGCATAAAAAATTACAATGTAAAAATTACATTGAAGGTAACACAAACAGAAGACTGGCCTCTGAGAACATTTGGATGATTTCTACTGATTTTGTATGTACACGACAGACGTAATGATTTTTTGAGATCCACTGTATCATCTTCAATGCTTCAGAGTCTTACAGCCCTGATGTTGTGTGGAGTCTGGTTGAGCTCCGAGTAGCTGCCTGAGTGGAAGCTGTCAGCATCCTCACAGCTCCTGTCTTCATGCGCCTGAATCAACACAAGACACTATTAGTAACAAGCAACACAGACACAATAGTGTTTCATATTGTTTTATGTTGCCTGAAGTGAGTGCAGTCCAGCTCATCTTACTTGTGGTAGTTTTTCAGAATGAGTTTTCCAAGTGGTGACTGAGGATTCACACATTTTTCTTTGTTTGCTGTTGTTGTGACACTGGGAAAGAAGAAAGCTGAGTTAGACAGAAGCTGAAAAGTGGAGAAGAATGTGGCTTAATTCAGCTCATTTACTCACATGATCTCTGTACGTGGACAGAAGCTGCTTGGATGGTGTATAACTGGCTCTGCTTTGATGAGCTGTGGGTTTCTGCCGACATAACCGTTTGAACACCTGCACAAATTGGATCTGCCAGCGAGTTGCCCTGTGGTGAGAAAAGACACAGTCCCATTGCTGCTTGTGACTTGAAGAACAGTCTGCTCTTGTGTTTCCACAATGCTGCTCCCCATGTTACAACCCAGCCTGACCCAAACAGATCATCATCATAAACAATCACAGAACACCAAACTTTTCACAATACCTTGTGCACAGAGGATAAGCAGGCAGCTGAGAAAGGCGATGATATATGCATTCATGGTTGTGACTGTAGACAGGTTCTGGACTCCTGATGGCATCCAACACAAGGGAATCTCTCTTTTATACGCTGGACAACACCCACACAGTGCTGCAATGGAACGTGATACAATGGTTTCACTTTCCTGAGTGTCTTTCACTTTCTCTGACCCTTCCTATTTCCTCCAACAAGCCTGTTTCTCAGAATTGCAGACACTTCGTATCCAGAGGATTGGGCTTAGAGAATCGTTTTAGTGTACAGCGGCTTCTTTGCAATACTGTATACATGAAGAGAAGGGGTCTCCATCATGACCTCAGCAACTAAACCTTGCTTATCATACATTTTATCACAAATGACACTTCTCTTACTTAACAACTCATTACTTTGTATCAACAAGTTGTTAGGACTTCCATCCTGACAGGACTAGATATTTAATATGCTCACTCTAACACTGGCAGAACTAGTGTCAGTATTAAGCATCTTATAAATGGAATGAACTGTAAACTGCTCTCGAGCTAGATTTGTTTCATTCCCTTAATTTCAAAGCTTTATTATCTGATGGTTTTCATGAGACTTATAGTTGCTTTTATGAATTCTTTGTTGTTCTGGCTGTCTGGTCATATTTATGTTTGTCTATGTTGGTCTCACTGAGTGTTTTGTGTGTGTGTGTATTTAAAAATAAGCATTGTGTATGTTCACGATTTCTTAGAATAGACCGCAAATTGGCCAACAGTAAGTTGAATTAGCTATAGCTTGATAATGCCTGTGGTTGAAGGTGGTGTGCTACAAACAAACCAAAAGAAAATCGTAGCTAATTCAACTTACTCTTGGCCAATTTGTGAAGTCTATTCTAAAAAACAAGGCCGAAAGAGAATAGCTGTGTCTACCTGGAAATGATATTAGAAAAGCCCATTTCATGATGGTTTTCTCCTGTTTTTTTTATCCTTTGATACACACCTCCATGCTGGAATTAGCATATTTCCATCTCTGAGATTAGCTAAAAATTCTTTTTGAAATGTCACTCTAAGCAGCCCAGAAAAGGGTAGGACAGACAAAATTACAGCGTTCACTTCAATGACAAGAAGATCAACAGGTTCAGTTGGAAACAAGTTATTTGCAGATACAATTATTAATTTGGTGGGGGTATAGAATTATCTTAACATAGATCAAGTTGAATTTATTTGTCCCTGTGGGGAAATTATGTCTGACGATTCACATTGGCAATATATATATATGAATAAGTAGATATGAACAATAATTTAATGCTGATAAATATAATTGAGATATTCAGTCAAAACTATCAATTACCACTAGAGGAAGAAGAATTTAATTGCCTGTGGAATAAATGATCATTTTAACCTATTTTTTGAGCATCTGGGAACACAATATCATCGACCTGATGGTAACAGTTCAATGGTAAAGGATGCCTCTTATCATTCTCAATGATGTTAACCTTGTGTAATATTCTTTGTTTATAAATACTCTCTATGCTCTTTAATTTAGTTCCCAACAATTTACTTGCTGTTGTAACCACCTTCCCCAGTGACCTCTTCTGGGCCTCAGAAGCATTACCATACCAGCAAATCACACAAAATGTCATGGTGCTTTCAATGAAAGCCCCATAAAACACAGCATTCTGCTATCAACATTAAAAGACAATAATTTCTTTAACATACATTAATGCAGCAGGTGCAATACAGTTAAAATTGATGATGCAAATTGCAGAGAATCTATAAGATGCTGTGTTTCAAAAACAATGTACTTTTTCACTAAGTGTTCAAAGCACTTCATCAGGAGTGATGTAAATGTTATTGGAGGGCCTAGAAACGTTTGGCACTGGAGTTACTGTGGCTGTTCTCCATAAGACAGGAACGATAATGGAATAATAGGATGCTCTAAAAATATCAGTAACTAACTGAACAGCACAGTGTTTTAAGACATTTTCACATAGCTTATCTGGACCTGGACTTTTACTGGGATTACATTTCCTAAAAATCTGTTTGACCTCTGTTTCATTAATGCAGAAACCTAAGAAGGATTTGTGTCAGATGATACCGCAAACACTGATAGCATCACCACCCAGGCACATCATCATGTGCACTGGCATTGCACAATAATATGTTGACATCACCAGCCCATACTTTTCAAAAAGCAAAGAAAGCAACAGAGGAAAACTCAGCAGTCATTCTTTCTGCTGGTGTTATGCTTTTATATCACAATAAAAATTTTACTGCGCGCTGTAAGAGGGGAAGTAGAGACGGCTGATTGCCCATCCTCAGCCACTGTGGAACCACAACCTTGTCTCCTACAAACAATATCCATCCATCCATCCATTTTCTATACCTGCTTATTCGTTAACAAGTGTCACAGGGATCTGCTGGAGCCTATCCCAGCTCTCTTTGGGTGAAAGGCCAGGACAGGTCACCAGTCCATCACAGGGCCACATAGAGACAAACAACCTCACACACTCACACTCACTCCTATGGGCAATTTAGAGTCACCAATCAACCTGACATACATGTTTTTGGACTGTGGGAGGAAACCAGAGTACCTGGAGAAAACCCACGCAAGCACAGGGAGAACATGCAAGAAACAACATTTCTATACTAAATTGTTTTATTAATTATGTTGTGACAACAAATATATCAAAAGCTTGATAATACTTTTGGAATGAACTGGGGCAGACCATGATTTCTCTGACCTTAATGAAAGTGCTGCCAGTAGACAATAATGCTCAAAGTGTAATAATAACTGTGCATTTCGATATTTCAGGCCTCAAACGCAGATATTTTAGTGGAATACAAACGTGACAGACATTTTTCCCAATTTTACCATTGTACTGGCTGTGCTGTTGACTCCAGACTACCTGACTATAAGGTGAGGTGCCTAGTCACCAAATGACAAGACATAAGCAGGAAACCACCACGATGAAAACACTTGTGTTAGAGTTATTTTGACAATAAACAAACAAGTCACAAAAGCCATAAAACAACAAAACAGAAATGTTTACTACTCTGGTAAAGACATGAGATTATTAAGATCACAGTCTCGGTCATTCAGGTGAAATTATCTAGAGGATGAGTCATGGCAACTAGACTTCTAGTTTTTAGGTGAAAATGTTTCACTACTCATCCAAGTGGCTTCATCATAATATCACCAGACTGACTCAACCTCTAGAAAACATCACAGGTGAACTGATAAATCCATAAAACATTATAGTCATAGTCAGTTTAGATACTGATGAAACTGGAAGCAAAACCAGTAAAATTGAAGTGAATTTAAAGGTAAAAGAAACAGACTTGAGGGATTCTGACTAAATCCCCATAACAATTTGCATAACCAAATCAAAGAACATATGCTGAATGTTTTCAGCAGTTTCAGTTTCACATCTTGTCAAGGTCTTTCCTCTTTTCTGTGGTTTAAGGGAAATTCCCAAATTCAGACATGACTTTCTCAATAGGATGTGGTAAATAAGTGCGTCCACAGTGTAAATAATAATACAACATTGCAGTACTGCTTATGTCACCCCTTGGTGCTGTTTACATGTAAAATGCTGACTTCTGAAGAAACACATGGGAAGAGAAATTTGAGGTAAAAGCACAGTAAACATTAACATTCACAAGGCATTTTATAAATGATGAAAGTAAGTTGTTTACATATCCAGTAACATAAAGATCATTCAACACAGTACCCAACTAATGGGAAATTGTTTATCAGTGTTTTTTTGATATTGCTTCTACCCTGTACAATGGTGCCTTTCAGTACAGGACCACAATGCTTTATTAATAAGCAACATGTGGGAGAAAATAAGTCTCCCTCACCAGGCAAGGCTGAAATTCGACAATGCCATGCTCTATGACCTTCTCAAAATAGCAGTAGGTCACATTTTAATAACAGATACGGCCTGGTCCTCATACTAGTACTGGTAAGGGTTAAACTTGCATCATCAAGGTGCATCTGTAGGTCTAACTTATAAATCCCTTATTTCTGCTTTGAATCCATCTGAATAATATTATACTCAAGTAAACAAAGCGTCTGCCTTTCTTCTTTCTCTCTGTCTTGTCTTTAATTGTGTTTGATCATTCCAGTCACATGCAGATATTACATTTACAAACCGTTTTGCTACACAGATATTTCTCAAGCAATATGTACAAAAACACTAAGAAAAAGACACAGATAAGGAAAATTTGGGTGAAAGCGTTCAAATACTGCTTAACATATTAATCTTCACATACTGGATGTAAGAAAAGGATAGCTATTTGGTATCACCTCACTTGTTCTTTCCTTCCCAGATTAGGATGCATGGACTTTAAAAGAGCACTGCTTGTGTATAAGTCTCTTCATGGCTCAGCACCACAGTATACCTCTGACATGTTGATGCCATATGAACAATCTCGAACTCTGAGAACATCAGGGACAGGCCTTCTGCTAGTGCCCAAAGTCAGGACAAAACAGGGAGAAGCAGTGTTTCAGTTATATGCAGCTAAAATCTTTAATAATCTTCCTGATGATGTTAGACAAGCCTCATCTCTGGCAATGTTTGAGTCCAAGCTAAAAACCTTTCTTTTTAGTGTGGAATATAACATATGACAACTGGCAGTGTTTATCCAAAGTGATTTATCTGCACTCGGTTTCCTTTAATTTTAATTTCACTATTTGTTGTTTCTTATTTTGATTCTTGCCTATGTACTTTTAACTTGTCTTTTATTTCTGTAAAGCACTTTGAATTACTCTGTGTTATATAAATAAACTTGCCTTGCCTACTTCCCTTCGTAAGAAACACTGGCCTTTTCAAGGAAATGGGCAGCTGCTTACTGTCTGCTTAGCAAGACAGCACCTTTGTGATTAAGTAGTTTTTGACCTCTATGTTGAATTGCATAAAATTACATTTTATAGTATACCAGTTATAATACAGTTTTGTATTTCTGGAGGATAGTTTTGCTGTAACTGGTACCTCTGTCATGCTGGGTCAGCACACCTTTACTTTTTAATATTTTCAGCACAGTCTGCAAGACTTCCAAGGAAAGGAGAAGTGATACTGAAACCGACAAAATACAGGCAAAAAAGTCAGTCATTGACTTCTTTATTGACCCTCTGGAGTTATGAGCTGTTTTGGCCATTCTGAATACTTAGTATTATCGTTATATACCACATTACATTACATTGCTCTTCTTTGAACCACCTTCAACCACAGGCATTGTCAAGTCAGCTGGGACTTGCATCTGACTCCTGTTTGAATATACACAATGCTTATTTTTAAATACACACCTGAACAAGAAACATTCAGTGAGACCAAACAAATATGACCAGACAACCACAGTAACAAAGAATTCATAAAAGCAACTACAAGACTCATGAAAAGCGTCAGATAATAAAGCTTAAGGGGGGGATGATTAATTAAGAGGATGGTTAATTAAGGGGATGAAACAAATCTAGCTCGAGAGCAGTTTACAGTTCATTCCATTTATAAGATGCTTAATACTGACACTAGTTCTGCCAGTGTTAGAGTGAGCATATTAAATATCTAGTCCTGTCAGGATGGAAGTCCTAACAACTTGTTGATACAAAGTAATGAGTTGTTAAGTAAGAGAAGTGTCATTTGTGATAAAATGTATGATAAGCAAGGTTTAGTTGCTGAGGTCATGATGGAGACCCCTTCTCTTCATGTATACAGTATTGCAAAGAAGCCGCTGTACACTAAAACGATTCTCTAAGCCCAATCCTCTGGATACGAAGTGTCTGCAATTCTGAGAAACAGGCTTGTTGGAGAAAATAGGAAGGGTCAGAGAAAGTGAAAGACACTCAGGAAAGTGAAACCATTGTATCACGTTCCATTGCAGCACTGTGTGGGTGTTGTCCAGCGTATAAAAGAGAGATTCCCTTGTGTTGGATGCCATCAGGAGTCCAGAACCTGTCTACAGTCACAACCATGAATGCATATATCATCGCCTTTCTCAGCTGCCTGCTTATCCTCTGTGCACAAGGTATTGTGAAAAGTTTGGTGTTCTGTGATTGTTTATGATGATGATCTGTTTGGGTCAGGCTGGGTTGTAACATGGGGAGCAGCATTGTGGAAACACAAGAGCAGACTGTTCTTCAAGTCACAAGCAGCAATGGGACTGTGTCTTTTCTCACCACAGGGCAACTCGCTGGCAGATCCAATTTGTGCAGGTGTTCAAACGGTTATGTCGGCAGAAACCCACAGCTCATCAAAGCAGAGCCAGTTATACACCATCCAAGCAGCTTCTGTCCACGTACAGAGATCATGTGAGTAAATGAGCTGAATTAAGCCACATTCTTCTCCACTTTTCAGCTTCTGTCTAACTCAGCTTTCTTCTTTCCCAGTGTCACAACAACAGCAAACAAAGAAAAATGTGTGAATCCTCAGTCACCACTTGGAAAACTCATTCTGAAAAACTACCACAAGTAAGATGAGCTGGACTGCACTCACTTCAGGCAACATAAAACAATATGAAACACTATTGTGTCTGTGTTGCTTGTTACTAATAGTGTCTTGTGTTGATTCAGGCGCATGAAGACAGGAGCTGTGAGGATGCTGACAGCTTCCACTCAGGCAGCTACTCGGAGCTCAACCAGACTCCACACAACATCAGGGCTGTAAGACTCTGAAGCATTGAAGATGATACAGTGGATCTCAAAAAATCATTACGTCTGTCGTGTACATACAAAATCAGTAGAAATCATCCAAATGTTCTCAGAGGCCAGTCTTCTGTTTGTGTTACCTTCAATGTAATTTTTACATTGTAATTTTTTATGCATATGTGTATATATTTGTGTACATACTATATATATATATATATATATATATATATATATATTCAGCTCAATAAATTAGAATAACATCAAAAAGTTGATTTATTTCAGTAATTCAATTAAAAAAGTGAAACTCATATATAGATTCATTACACAGTGATATATTTCATGTGTTTGTTTCTTTTAATTTTGATTATCATAACTATTATAACCTATTTAACTTATTATAACTATTATAAATTCAGGATCTCAGAAAATTAGAATATTACTTAAGACCGATAAAAAAAAAAAGGATTTTTAACACAGAAATGCTGGACTATTGAAAAGTATGAACATGTACTTGGTGTGGGCTCCTTTTGCATGAATTACTGCAGCAACGCAGCGTGGCATAGAAGCGATCAGTAGGCCTATGTGGCACTGCTGAGATGTCATGGAAGCCCAGGTTGCTCTGATAGCGGCCTTCGGCTCTTCTGTGTTGTTGGGTCTGGTGTCTCGCCTCTTCCTCTTCAAATACCTCATAGATTCTCTATGGGGTTTAGGTCGTGAGTTTCCTGGCCAATCAAGCACAGGGATACCATAGTCCTTAGATATATGTATGTATTACATTACGTATTAATCTGTATATGTATTTTAAATACCAAACACATACTATGGGATATTGTGTTGCCTGCGTTTTGTTGTTCATTAGTATTATCACAAACCTTTGGTTATTTTCCACAGTCAATGTACTACACTTCAGTAAGGCTACAGTAAAGTAAAAGTCTATTATGTTAGTTATTCTACATTTGACCAGTCGAATCAAATCTGCAAACTATTTCTATACTGAATGTGGCCAAAAGTATGTGAACACCTGATCTGGGCATTACTCTTACCCATCACAATCCAGTATAATTCTTTTAAGATTTGAAGATGACTGAAAAGCAAAAATTTGTGTTATTTGATATCACACAATCAACTTCTAATATTTCAAATAGTAATCAAACATCTCAGTTGAAAAAAAATGAAATGTTTCTGTGGTGGCGGGGTGTGATCACGGTGAGGCTGCAGGGGGAAGCTGTGGAGCATCAGCATCTGCTAGCAGCCCTGGGGCAACACCTGGGGGAGATTACCCATGCCAACCAAGAGCAGGCGGAACGTAACCTCTATCTGATGGAATTGCTGCACCAGCAAGCAGAGAAACAGACAGAGGTGTTGCAGGAGTTGGTGGCCAGACCGAGAGAATCACACGGCACCCCCCTGCTACTTTGGCAGTCACCCTGCAAAGGATGATACCCGGAGACGAAAAAAGAGGTGAGGCGGTTTCTAGGATTGACTGGTTACTACCAGCGGTTTGTTCCAGGATTTGCGGACCTAAACGCCCCATTGACCGACCTCACCCGCAAAGGCGCCTCAGATCTGGTCCAGTGGACGGCGACCTGTCAGGTAGCATTTCAGAGGAAAAGCTCTGTGTGGGGAACCATTGCTGCACACTCCCAATTTTTCTATTCCTTTTACCCTGCAGACTTCGGACAGGGGGCTAGGGGCTGTGTTGTCCCAGCAGGTCAGGGGGGTCGACTGCTGTACCTCAGCCGGAAACTCTCGGAACGGGAGTCAAGGTACAGCATAGTGGAGAAAGAATGCCCGTCTGTTGACGCCCTCAGGTAGGGGAGAGTGGGGATGATTGCAACAAGGCTTATTTCTCCAATCAGGAATGAGCTACAGAAATGAGACTCGTACTGCACATTCTCAGTTAGCACCCCATTATTCCTGGAGAGAAAGCCATCAGAAGTGAGTGCTCCTTCTATATGAAATTATTTTCAGGGTTAAAAAATAAATTTTTTTCATGTCAGACATTTTGACTTCCTGTCATATCAGTTTGTGTCAGACATTGCAAATTTACACTATTTATTTAGTGTTTTCTTAGTTTCAAGTAGGCATAGCTAGCATGTGTCAGAACTGCTGTGTCAAGATAGCACAGCAAGTTATAGCATAGCATAGCATACATTTTATGGCACCTGAAATGTATCACAAATTGATGTTAAAGCTTGTCATTACATAACAAATTTGTACCTTTTGTCAGGATTGTTGGAAGCGGGCTGTCCAACACTGCCCCCGGCCTGACCAGGATCAGGAACTAATCAGCTAATTCACTGCACCTGTTCAGCGCTGGTTTTAAACACGCCAGGACAACAGGTTCGTTGCCAGATTGTGGTTAACCTCCGCGTTGACACTCTCACGCTACTCGACAAGAATCAAGCTTTTGGCCAACTCGGTTTTGATCTTTTGTGATACACGATTCCAACTGTTTGAAGACTCGATTTGCCTTTTTGGTTTTGAAAAGAGATGGGCAAATGATACCGAGGCTTCGGAGCTTGTGTCACTCTTATTGAAGCGGAGTGATTCGAAACACTGTGTCGAGGCTTGTATCAAAAGACCAGTGTCACGTAACTGATGACGTTCAGTCATCACTGTTTCGCTTCGCGCTTCATTGCTTCAAAATGTTTCAAAGCTTTTCATTGGCTCATAGTCTTTCAATTGGCTCATGGCGTTTCAACGCATTCTGAGGCAATGACAGCTTGACAGGTTTGACAGATTTGAGTGGTTTGGTGCCATACCAGCTATATAACACGCATCATTCTGCTTCAGGATTTGGAGAGTGAGAGAGAGTATTTTGGCAAGTTTCACGGCGAGTCCCACCAATAAGCGACGTTCTAAAGTTTGGGATCATTTTGATCCCAAGAGGTCTGAACTTTTGTTGCTGTCATGGGATTGAAACAGTGCCAGTGCTTCATTCGTGCTCTTTAGAGGTTGCTATGGCTTCAGTTGTCCACCAGATGTCACCGTCACTGAAGTCTCGAAGCTTTGAATCTTTTTCGGCACAATTGTCAGGAAAGCCTCAGTGCTTCATGAGCCTTCACTTGCCCATCACTAGTTTTGATACAAGACTCAAGTTTTGGGAAGACTTGATTTGACGTTTGTTTTTGGATAACAGACGCTCCTGCCTTAGACTCTAGAGAGATCTGTCTGTATTCTAAGGACGGCCTGGGATCGGGAGTACATCTCATCGGATCCAGAAGGACGGAGTATAAGGCGCTCCCATACCTGCTTGGACTCTGAAAGAGGGATCTATTCGGATTTGGACTTGAGCGCTTTTCCTGAAGGGACTTCCTGAATCGTCGCGACGAAGAAACCCGACTCTGAAGAGCACTCAAAGGAAATTGAGGGAGAGTCATCTCCCGCTTGGTGACACCACAGTCTGTGATTGATTGCTGCTACTAATGGATCCTCTCAGTTCAGGGGTCTTCGAGAGCAGACTAGGTAACAAGTAAATTAGTCTGAACCTATTTGTTGATTAAAACTCTGCCGTGATTAATTATTTTACTCTGTTTAATTCATATAGATCCAGTTGGCGCTCCCAGGTCTTCCACCAGAACCGTCCTCTCTACTGTTGAAATAAACCCTTGTTTTAACTATTCCTCCGTGGTTGTCAGAATCATTGAGCTCTGAGCAAAAGTGGTAATAGATGCTAACAATACAATCTGGCCAAAACAAAAGCGATGAGCTCGTCTGACAAGGAGGAATGGAGGGTTCGGGTGGAAGGTGCGCTGGCTTCTTACGAGGCTCAACTACACGCATGTGTAGCCAATTTAGACAGACTAACTAATTAAACAATTGGGCCAGTTTACGTTAGGGAAAGAGTTAGCTCAGCCTCCGGAAACGGTCCCTTCTCCACCTCCTACTCGACCATCACACAGCGCCGATGACACTCCAGTTTGTGTTCCTGAGAGATACTCCGGGGAGGCGTCTAGTTGTAGAGCATTTTTGATGCAGTGTAATTTACAATTTAAGTTTCGGCCCGCTGCATTTCCTACTGACTCTGCCAAAGTAGCTTTTATCATGTCCCTCCTCTGAGAGGAGGGTCTACGCCGGGCTGTCTGAAAAGATAAAGAACGAGCTCGCAGCGCGGGAGTGGCCCGAGGAGTTTGATAAGCTGGTGGAGATGGCGATCAGTATTGACCGTCGGTGGAGAGAGAGAGAGAGAGAATGGGAGAGAAATCCTCTCCCACGCTCGAACGCTTCCCGTTTCTCTGTTAGCGGTGCTTCTGCCTACAACACCAGACCGAGGGAATTTCGAAACCCGACCCGCCAGGACAGGCTCACTGACGGCGCGGTTACCGAGTCACTGCTGGAACCCATGCAGGTTGGGAGATCACGCCTGGCCCCAGAGGAGCGTAGCAGGCGCTTCAGAGAGAATCTGTGCTTATACTGTGGCAAACCTGCGCACAGAGTCGCCTCCTGCCCAGCGCTGGCAAAAGAGGAGGCTCAACGGCTCGGAGGGGATCGCTGTTGAGTCCAGCCCATTTCGGTGTGACGGATCCCCGACCGCTCCCTGAAGTCATTCTGCACTGTGGAAATAAAGCTCACCCCTTTTCTGTTTTTATTGACTCAGGAGCGGATACCGAATTTATGGACGAAGGACTTTGTAAAAGACTTGGTGTTTCATTAATGGATTTAGCAGCCCCAGTACAAGTCAAAGCTCTAGACGATCATGTTATTCACTCTTGTTCCCAGCGAACTGAGACCATGCATATGACCATAGGGAATCACGCAGAGCTGATCTCATTCAGGATTATCCATTCCCCAAGACTCCCATTAGTGCTAGGGGCTACCTGGCTGCGGAGGCACAATCCGCACGTCGACTGGAACACTGGGAGGATTATGGGCTGGGGGGTTAACTGTGCCCTCAGCTCCCACAGGTGATGGTGTGAAAGAGGAGTTTCCTGACTTGTCCGGGGTCCCGACAGACTACGCGGACCTGAAACGCGTGTTCAGCAAATCCAGAGCAACCCCCTTACCACCTCACCGGCCGTATGACTGTAACATCGACCTGCTACCTGGTACCATGCCCCCTCGGGGAAGACTCTTCTCCCTCTCGGGTCCGGAAAGGGAAGCCATGCAGACTTATCTTAACGAGGCGATGGCAGCCGGCCTCATTAGGCCCTCCTCCTCACCGGCCGGTGCTGTTTTTTTTTTTTTCGTGGGCAAGCGAGATGGTGGACTTAGACCATGTATTGACTTCTAAAGTTCCTTTCAGCTGGACTGAAGAAGGTCTTCTCCTAACTTAAGACACGATTCTCGGAGTCCCCCATACTCACCCTGCCTGACCCGAATCTCCAGTTCCAGCTCGACGTCGATGCCTCGAATACAGGGCTGGGAGCAGTCCTGTCGCAAAGAGGATCAACAGATCATAAACTGCATCCGGTCGCCTTCTTCTCCCACAAACTCTCGCCTGCAGAAAGAAATTACAGTGTAGGTGACAGAGAGCTGCTGGCAGTCAAGTTAGCGTTGCAGCAGTGGCGGCACTGGCTGGAGGGAACTAAGCAACCAAGTATACCAGGAGTTGAAGATTGGTCTCCAGCTATTATGCTCAAGGGACCCCGCCGCATGGGCCACGAACTTGACCTGGGTGGAATACGCCCACAACTGGGGGCCCCCATAGGCCGGGGGCACAGATGGCGGTGGCCGACTTCCTCGCTCGCTCGTGGGGGTGGCTGGTGGGGGTCTGTAGTGGTGGGGTGAGATTGTGGTGAGGCTGCAGGGGGGAGCTGTGGAGTAGCAGTCGAGGAGCAGCAGCCAAATGGGGGGAAATTGGCTGCAGCTGAACCTGCATTGTAGCTGGGTGCGCTAGTTTTAAATCCCAGCCACTAGATTTTCAAAAAATGTCTTTGACGAGAACTTGAGTTGAAGAGAACAAACACATTGTCAGTACCAAAATGCAGTGATGTAATGTTTTTCAGTAACTATGTCCAGCAATTTCTGTTTTCTGTCCTTATATCTCATACTGTAACAAGGGATTTTCTAGTGTGCTATAAAATGTTCCTCCTCAATTTTGTTAGAATTATACCCAATCACGTTCCTAATTTCACTTTAAAATTATCTACTATTTAGATTTCCCAAATGTTTGTTTTTATACAGGATGTAATCACATTTATGGGATTCTTTTACCATAATATGACAAGCCTTGTATATATTAAATTAGGATTTAAATCTTTTTATATATTATATTAAGAGCTCAGATGGTCCTTGAGCAGTCTAGGCCTATAGCAGCATAACTAAGGGATGGTTCAGGGTTACCTGAAGCCAGCCCTAACTAAATGCTTTGTCAAAAAGGAAGGTTTTAAGTAATGATTTACAGTAATCTAGCCTTGAGGTAACAAATCCTTGGACTAGTTTTTCTGCGTCATTTCGAGACAGGATGTTCCTAATTTTGACAATATTGTGCAAGTGAAAGAAGTTCTAGAGATTTGTTTTATGTGTGAGTTAAAGGACACGTCCTGGTCAAAAATAACTCCAAGGCTTTTCACAGTAGTGCTGGAGGCTAGGACTATGCCATCTAAAGAAGCTATACTGTTAGAAAAGCTATTTCTTAGGTTTTTAGGTCCAAATCCTACTGACTTTAAAAGTAGAAAATTACTGGTCATCCAGGCCTTTATGTACTTTAGACATGCTTGAAGTCTGGCTAACTGGTTTGTGTTATCGAGTTTCATAGCTAGATACAGCTCAGTGTCACCTGCATTACTTTGGTCACATTGCTTTTTATTCTGATTAGAAATCCATGTTGTCAGCTAGAAGGAATGTGTGTTAATGCTGTTATGACCCCTCCCCCACATTTCCTTTTCTTGGGTGTTTTCCTGCAGGAGAATGCAGGTAGAGACTATAGTTAGCCTAATGTGGTGGGAGCTGTGAAGGCCTCAGTAGGAGTTAGATAAGACTGCTCTAACTAATTTCCTCTCTTCCTCCCATATGATCCACATCTCCAGGTTTTGTTTTTTTGATGTTTCCTGCATTGAATAACATGCACACAATTTTTTTCCACTCAACCATTCACTGCACACACTACTGAAAACTGCCTTACACACCCTATGTGAGTTACTGTATGCTGTTATGTTTAATACATATTTTTAATTAGCACTGAAACTTGCATACCCTTCCTTTTGTTACAAACTCTGAGACAGTTTGTGACAACACACTCTGCAGTCATTACAGCTGATATTTTAATGTTCAGTAAGACATTAACAACTGTTATAAAACAAAAATAGGAGTCAGAAATGCAATCCAATTTGTGACCCAGTAAATATGTTCCATTACCTCAGCATGACAACCTATTGACTTGTGCTTCTCTAAAAAAAAAACTGTCCCTGGTATTTTTCTTCTCCATAAAGCTCATAAATAGCTGGTACTGTATTTCAGAGGCTCAAAACATCACATCAACAAGATTTCACTACAGTTCAAGGCCAGTTGAAAGAATTTATGGCGTAATCCAAATCATTTGCACCTTGAAGTTGCACAGTGTAAAATACTTTCAATATTGGTATTGGTTGGAATTAGATGTTGACTATCAGTTGTTTTTAAGGCTGACAGACATTTTAAACTGAAGATGAGTTTTTAAAATGATTCAACTTCCCTTACAGAACAGTAAAAGCTATCCACTGCATCACAGCACAGAATAAGAGAGCCATCTCAGGGAGTCATGATTGGTAAAGACACAGTTTGTAAAATGTTTTAGCATCTAAGATATCCAAGACATTGTACAGTAAAGAGACAAATTTTAATACTGATAAACAGATGAGGATGAGATTTTGTTGAATGACAGCTAAAGCTTACAAAATAAAATAAAAACAAACGCAGAGCTTAAAAAGACAATGTTTGTGAAGGCCTAGACAGCCAGATAAAAAGAAAAGCAGTAACAGTTCAAATCTTGTGAGCAAATTAAACTAGAATCACTACTGAATTCTCATTAGTGAAGTCAAAATCCATCACCCATACTCACTTATTCCTAATTGGAGTCATGGGGATCTGCTGGTGCCTATCCCAGCTCTCTTTGGGCAAAAAGCAGAGGTACACCCTGGACAGGTCACAAGTCCAATCAAGTCAAAATATCAATGAATTTAGTAAAACTCTTAAATCTACTGTATTTCTGAAGTTTGAATTGACTTTTTGCTGATTAGCTTTAGCCTTAATCATCATTTAGCCATCCATTAGTTTAGACCCCTTTATGAGGTTTGCATTGGTTGAACAATACAGCTGGAAATGACACTATCAAGTCATTCAGCTAGCTAGTCAATATTACATGAGACAATTAATACTTATAACCATGACATCACAAAATATCACAATATAAAAAGGTCTCACAAACAAACACACACACACATATTTCTATCTTTATGTTACTCTAACCCTAATTCTAACCACAACCCTAAAACCAAGTCTTAATCCTCAAACAGGAGTCTGAAAAAGTGAGGACCAGAGAATCTCCTCACTTTGGTAGAAATACGCTCAAAATGGTCCTCATAAAGATAGAAGTACAAGCACACACACAGCACACACACACACAATTGATAGGATGTCCACACGGTGCATATTTAACAAGTTAAACAAATTATGGCAAACCTGGGCAGGTAGTATTCCTACAATGACAGTATTCGGCTTGCTGTTTTCTGGGTTGGGGGAATATACTGTATATTTTGAACTTCTAGCTAACTGTAACAGGTTAATGTGGTCTTCTCAAATGATCTGGTCTAATACAACTGAATCTGCTCTTTTACTCCAAAGTAGTGACAGAGCATGAACTGTGTTCATATGTGTTGCCTTAGCATCAAATTAACTTTGTCATTCTGCATGAAGTGTTTTCAGCATGCGGAGACAAAAAAGGTTGAGTTATACTGAGTCGGGCAGTAGCTTGGCAAACTGATGTCTGAGCAACAGATTTCCTTCTTCAGTGGTGTGGTGTGTTTTGGGAAGTGGAGTTTTCAGTAATCTGTGCAGTTCCTGTGGGGGAGTCTTGAGACAGCAGCTCCTCTGGGGGACGCAGAAACACCACCATCACTGTGATGTTATCACTGGAACCCGATGCCTTAGCATGACCTACCAAATGCTGAGCAACTCTCAGTCCAATAGCCTGCTCAGATTTTTTCAGCGCAGCGTCTCCTCCTCCTTCGAGGTCACCGGGCTGCTGGAGCACATCCAGAACCAGATCTGGGACCAGTGAAGGTTTGACTGCATCAAAGAAGCCGTCACATGCAAGCAGCACATAGTCCTCATCCCCAAACAGCTGGGTCGTTGAGCAGTCGGCATCTCCAGACACATAGGGCTTCTGGTCAAAGTCACCTGAAAGGAAAAAAAAAGCAAAGCGAATTGTTTGGTGTAGAATTAAGATAAATAGCATTCTCAGGTCCTCTTACTAATTTTACCCTAACCAAAGGACTGGGTGGTATTACTGCAGTAAATGATGTGCGCTTCACAGAAAATTGGGCCGCATTCTGTGGAAAACCTGGTCTGATAGTGAGGGATGGCATCCATCCCACTTTGGATGGTGCAGCTCTCATCTCTACAAATCTGGCCAAGTTTATTAGCCAACCTAAAGTTTGACAATCCAGAGTGGGGACCAGGACACAGAGACGCCTCTCTTCAGTTTCCTTAGAGCCATCACCCCCTCAAACCCCATAGAGATTGTGCCTGCTCCTTGACCATCTAAATTATATAAATCTGAGGTTACTGAACAGAAAAACAGAACAGTCAAATGTGGATTATTAAATATCAGGTCTCTTTCGTCTAAATCTGTGTTAGTAAATGATTTGATAACTGATCACCAAATTGACTTACTCTGTCTTACTGAAACCTGGCTACAGCAGGATGAATCATTCGGTCATTAATCCTTTTTATCCCCACTGGGACATAGGGCGACAACCATTTGCTTCCAGTTGGTCCTGTCTTGGGCAGTGTGCTGTGCTTTGCCCCATGTGAGACCCATGTCCTTCAGCTCAACTTTAACCGTGCACCACCAGGTTGTTTTAGGTCAGCTTTGCTTCCTCTTTCCAGGTGGAGTCCATGTAAGTGCTATTTTGGGGATGCAATCCTGGTCCATTCACAGGACGTGCCAAGCCACCTCCTCTGAACCATAGAGGAGGACTGGTTTGACATTGCTGATATACAGTCTGACCTTGGTCCTGATACTGTACTGGCTTGACGTCAGATGGGCTGACGTCTAGCGAATGAAGAGCAGGCTTTCCTTAACCTTGCTTTGATGTCTTTCTGTGTTGCATTATCTATGCTGACAAGACTTCCTAGGTAGGTGAATTACACAACAAAGTCGAGTGGTTCACCATTTACTGTGATTGACGTTTACTGGGATGGCACTGAGGCACATAACCTGAGACTTGGAGGCACTGATGTTCAACCTGTCTGTCTAACAAAGTTGTTCAGCCTGTCTTCTCTCACAAGAGACTGAATTTAGCAGAGGGCAGCTATGTCATTAGCAAAGTTCAGATCTTCAAGCCAGCCAGCCAGCAGAATGAATATGTCTGTCTAAATAAAACAGTCATATAAACTGGTATTTTCCTCAAAGCACAGGCCAATGTGGAAGATTAGTGGCAATCTTCCACTCAAACTTATTAATAAACCCTCAACGGAATTACAGTTATAACTCATTCACTCTTAGTCTCTCACATCCAAACTGGAAAACTCAAAAACCAGTTCTACTTGTTACTGTGTACCATCCACCTGTCCTTACTCAGTTTTTAACTGAATTTCCAAACTTAGTACCTGATCGAGTGCTTATTTCAGATAAAATCATCATAGTGGATGACTTTAATATTGATGTAGATGTTAAAAATAATAGTCTCTGGCCCCTCTGAAAAAGAAGTTAGTGAATCAGAGGAAACTACCTGGCTAACTAGCACGAAGGCTGGCTGGGAAGTGGCATTTCACAAATTTAGAAGAATCTTATCTAACCCTGGAAAAACAGTCTACTAACATATAAAAAAGCTCTCCGTAAAGCCAGAACTGCATACTATTCATCACTAATAGAAGAAAATAAGAACAATCCCAGGTTTCTTTTCAGCACTGTAGCCAGGCTGACAAAAAGTCACAGCTCTGTTGAGCCCAGTGTTCTCTTAGCTCTCAGCAGTGATGAATTTATGAGTTTCTTTACAAATATAATCACAACTATTAGAGATAAAATTCAGCAGATGCTTCCTATACCTGCAATAAATGAATCTTTTACTACAGTAGCTCTTGAATCATCTGTAAGACCTCAGTTATGTTTAAACTGCTTTTTTCCCATAGATCTCTCTGAACTAACTTCAACAGTAGTTTCATCTAAATCATCATGTCTCCATCCCAACTAGACTGCTAGACATCCTACAATTAATAGACTCATCTTTATTAGACTAGCTCAATTTATCTCTAGTATCTGGCTACGTACCTCAGGCTTTTAAGATTGCAGTAATCAAAGCCTTACTCAAAAAGCCTAGTCTTGATCCAGGAGTCTTGGCTAATTATAGACCAATATCCAACCTACTTTTTATGTCTAAAATCCTTGAAAAAACTATGTGACCACTTACACAGAATTTAATTATTTGAAAATTTTCAATCAGGATTTAGAGCACATCATAGTGCAGAAACAGCACTGTTTGAAGTAACCAACAGTCTTCTCTTAGCCCCAGATAATGGACTCATCTCTGTACCTGCTAGATCTTAGTGCTGCATTTGACACTATCGATAACAGCATCTTATTACAGAGATTGGAGTATGTACTTTGGATTAATTAAAGGAACAGCGATAAAATGGTTCCAATCTTATTTATCACAGAGATTCAAATTTGCTCCTTTTTATGATGAACCTTCCAAGCACACAAAAGTTAGTTATGGAGTTCCACAAGGTTCTGTGCTAGAACCAATTCTTTTCACCGTGTACATGCTTCCTTTAGGCAATGTTATTAGGAAGCACTGTATTAATTACCATTGCCATTAAAACCCTCAGAAATAGCTTATCTAACAATGTAGCTATTTTTGATGGTATAGCATTGACCTCCAGCACTTCTGTGAAAAACCTTGGAGTTATTTTGACCAAGATATGTCCTTTAACTCACAAATAAAACAAATCTTTACAACTGCCTTCTTTCACTTGCGCAATATTGCCAAAATTAGAAACATCCTGTCTCAAAATGATGCAGAAAAACTAGTCCATGCATTTGTTGCTTCAAGGCTAGATTACGGTTAACTCATTACTATCTGGATGTCCTAGTAACTCCAGTTAATCCAGAATGCTGCAGCCAGAGTTCTGACAGGAACTAGCAAGAGAGATCATATTTCTCCTATATTATTCTCTTCATTGGCTTCCTTTAAAATTCATCCACCCATCCATCCATCTTCTTCCACTTATCCAGGGACAGGTCGCAGGGCAGTAGCCTAAGCAGGGATGCCCAGACTTCCTTTTCCCTGGACACTTCCTCCAGCTCTTCCAGGGGGACACAGAGGTGTTCCCAGGCCAGCCAAGTGACATAGTCCCTCCAGTGTGTCATGGGTCTTCCACAGGGTCTCCTCCTGGTGGGTCATGCCCGAAACACCTCCCCAGGGAGGCACCCAGGAGGCATCCGGTACAGATGCCCGAGCCACCTCAGCTGGCTCTTCTCGATGTGGAGGAGCAGCGGCTCTACTCCAACCTCCTCCTAGGTGACCGAGCTCCTCAACCTATCTCTAAGGGAGCACCCAGCCACCCTGTGAAGGAAGCTCATTTCAGCCACTCGTATCCGAGATCTTGTCCTTTTGGTCATGACCCAAAGCTCATGACCATAGGTAAAATCCAGAATAGAATTTAAAATTCTTCTCCTCACATAGAGATCCCTTCATGATCAAGCTCCTTCCGATCTCAAAGACCTCATAGTACCATAACGTCCCAATACAGCATTTTGCTACAGTGGAGGTCTACCTGTGGTTCCCAGAATTTCCAAAAGTAGAATGGGAGGCAGAGCCTTTAGCTATCAAGCTCCTCTTCTGTGGAACCAGCTCCCAGTCTGGGTTCAGGAGGCAGATTCTCTGTACTTTAAGGTTAGACTTAAAACTTTCCAAAAGAGAGAGGTAGGCACCTGTAGGGAAAGTCTGCACATAGCAAAGGAAAAGAAAACATACCAGGAAGCTACAGCAGAAACTGATAGCAGTTCAGTGTGTTAAACAGTGAAACAGCTCATGATCCAATCGCAATCAGGCCAACTTGAAATATTGAGTCAGAATACTATGGCTGAAGACTCAGGGGACCCTGATACCAGGACAGAGCTTGGGTGTTTGTTTCAGCACTAATTCTCAGATCATGGTGGTTGTGCTTCACTTACCTATAGCTCTGGATACAGCGTAAGTGCCATTAACACGCCAGCAACCCATGTAGGTGATGCAGCCACCGAGATCCTCAATTCTCTGTTTCTCATCCTGAACAGTGGAGGACAAAAGAGACAGGGTTTACCATTCACTCACACTGTTCATTTCATTGAAGAAGTGCAACCATTATTAGTTGCCATTAGCCATCTGTACCATGACAATGACATCTACATATAGGGCTGGAACTAATTACTAATTATCCATAAATCCGCAATGCCAATCAAGGCATTTGGTACCTGATTGTTATCAGCTTTATTCAGCAGGAACCTAAGCCCCTTGCTTTATGCTAGCTATCACACGTAAACAGGTAACAAATTCAGAACACAGCTAAAATGTGTGCTGTGTGGAAAGATTTTAAATTAGAAAAGAAAAATTGTCCAGTGGCCAGTTGTAGTGCCTTCAGTGTGAGCATTTCACGAGGTGGTAGTAACACAGCTACGTTCAATACTACCAATTTGATACGACACGTAAAAAATTAACACTGAATACAG
Organism: Mastacembelus armatus; assembly: GCF_900324485.2. Lineage (NCBI taxonomy): Eukaryota > Metazoa > Chordata > Actinopteri > Synbranchiformes > Mastacembelidae > Mastacembelus > Mastacembelus armatus. The sequence continues at coordinate 528,507 of NC_046641.1, forward strand.
AATACAGTGTGTTTATTCATAACATTTTACTAATGTGTGGTACATTCTTGTGACCTTGAATGTTAACGTCCAGCTATTACTTTGGAGTGGGACTGCGATTATATTAATAAAACCTAGATTGAGACATTACTAATAATTGTTTAAATTGTCCCTAACAACTCTGCAGAGCCAAAGGGCGCCTCATCAAATGCCTTGTTTTGCTCAACCAACCATCCAAAACCCAAATATATTCAGTTTGCTGTCAAATATGACACAGACAATTATAAATCTTCACATTTGACAAGATGGAAGCAGAAGGTGGTACTTTTCCCTTGATTTGTTTGAAAAAGGTTGTTAATTGATCATGAGAAATCTCAGTGTGCTCTGTGGTTCTGCTGCAACTTAATTAAAAAAAAAAACAGAAATTGAAATATCTGCTGGTCCTGATCCTGGTCTACTGAAGTAGAATTTAAACTTGAAAATGCAATTTCTGAAAAAATGTGGTGGGACTACTGGCTGCAGAAAAAGCTTGAGCTAAATTGTGTTGCTGGCTACTAAACAGCTGAAAGAAGGTCTGAATTGCTGGAAACAATGAGAGGAACTAGAAACTACAAATTGCACTGATACAATTTTCTATGAAGGAGCAGGGAAGCAGTATGGAAGTAAAAAGGGTAAAGTCACGGAAGTGTACAAATTGTTTGCAATGAAAACAGATCAAATGGGAGTCATAATGTGTAAAAGATCAGAATTAATGTGTGAAAACTGAAAATTTCATCCATTCATTTGAATGGGGAAAAATGTCTTGAAAATGTTAAGTATTTCAGAAAATATGACATATCACTAACAAAAGTAGATGCAATAATGTTCTAAATGAGCAAAATGTATGGTTTTTCTTTGTTGAAAAATGTAGTAGATGGGTGTCAAAAATGTGCACAAATTATAAAATATTTTTGAACCCCTGTATACCTCATTTTTACACAGCAAATGTCCATATCACATGCAAATATTGAAGGAAAATTGTTGGACGTAGGTCAATTTGTTTGTTTTTTCTCAGCTCAGTGAATTCAGCAGGCTGTTTAGGGAGTCCCAACTGATACCACTTCTCACCATCTTAAAAGTAGATGTAGCCAGGAAGGAATGATGTTTGTTTTATTTTAATTTTCAACATAAATTTGAGACAGACTGCATCTGCATTATTGTTGCTGGGCTGCACCTATATAATGCAATAAATAACACAATGGGAAATATATTTTACTATTTTCCTGTAAAGTGAGCTTGTATATTCCCTAACCTTCTCTATTTAAAAAATACAAAGAAAGAATACAAAACACCCATACATTCCAAGCAGCAGTGAGATTGTGTGTTAGTGTAAGTGTGTATGTGTGTGTATGTGTGTGTGTGTGTGTGTGTGTATGTTATAGCTTACCTCTCTCTCTGGCTTATGGGGGTCCATGAGTGTTACCACTTCTCCCTTTCTGACCAGTATTGCTTGAGAGTCTCCCAGCCAGCCCACAATCAGCTCCTGACCCTGAATTAGCACCGCCACACCTGTACTGCCACTCCTCAGGTGCTGACAACACACATGCACACACAGACAGACAGATACAGACACACACACACAGATACACACATCAGCCTTCTTTTTGCTGCATCACTGCACACTGACAACCAGAAAACACTGTACCTCTCTCTTGGCTTTGGCTCTGAACATGTCATCTGTGCACTTAAATGCTGTTTTAAAGGCTGTGGCTGCATCACTCTGCAGTGTTTCCTGTTTGCTCAGAGCAACATGGAGGTGAGTGGCACTGTAGATGGCTGCGTCCACCCCTGCATGGCCATCAAATACAGCGTAGTAGGCACGCTTCACTCCGTCCTGCATCATGGAGATGTCAAATATGCGTTTAATACATTATTATTTATGTTATTTGTTGACTGCTAGTTTTTTTTTTACTTTTCAAAGTTATGAATAACAACAAAACCAGTGAGCACCAATGTTTCGTGATATCTCGTACCTGGATTCCAAAGAGCTGGTTAAACTCAGCCAGGGCCATGTGTTTGTCCTCCATCTTCCTCCTCGTGTTCTTGATGGCATGAACAGAGCAGCAGTGGAACCACGATGGGGACGGTGGGAGTTTGGGGATGTTCTGATGCCATGCCAGTGCAACATCAATCAGTTTATTTATGAATAGATGTTGAACTGCCTCTGACTGCAGTACTGACAAAAAGATAAAAGAGAACTGTCTTTTGCTATTGTAAAAGTACAATACATGACAGATGACAGAGAACAGTGAACCAGAAAAGAGGAAGACTTCTCAGGTTTTAGGTTTAAGTTGTCTGTGGAACTCCAAAATTGACACCTATGAGTATGTGCAGTGTCACTCAGGTGCACTGCCACCTTCCATCAAACAGCAGGAGCAGGCACTTAGTCTTGATGGAAAGATCTGATAAACCCATTATCATCTTAAATTCATTTATAAAATCAAGCTTTTTTTCCCACCCTTTTTTAGACAAGAGTATTTATGCTTTTATCTACTCACGATTGATGGTTTGTATGTTGGCCTCAACCAAACATTGCTACACTGCTTACAGCTGGTCCAAAATCCAGCCATAAGACTTTTAACTGATACCAAAAGTCCTTGCCTCCCTACACTGGCTATGCATCAAGTCCTGTTATTGATTTTAAGATTCTATTGTTAACTTTTAAAGCTTTAAATGCATTAGCACCAAACTATCTGTCTTACCTCCTCTCACTGTACGTCCCAGTCAGAGCACTCAGGTCAAAAGAGGGAGCCCTGCTGGTGATGCCCAACAGGGCTCCACTCCCTGACCTCCCTCCCTCAAGCTCTGACAATTTAAATATCTCAGCACTTTTACATCGCTCTAAAAAAATCTTTCTATTTAGCCAATTTTATCACTGATTTTATTTGGGGGTTTTAATTCATTTAGTTATTTCTGTTTTATTTTGTTCTTTTTTGTTGTTCTAGATGGCTTGCTACAATGCTTAGTGTGTGCTTTTATTTGTTATTGTTTGACTAATAGGGTCTTGTATTTTGCTTTGGGTATTGCACTGTAAAGCACTTTGTAACTGACTATTTAGAAAAGTGCTATATAAATAAAGTTATGATCATTATTATTATCTGTCTAGTGGATGTGTACATAGGAATAGTATTTTTTTTTACTCCTAATAAGCACTTTTCTAAATAGCCAGTTATGAAGTGCTTTACAGTAAAGAGAGCTTTACCCAAAGAAAAATACAAGACCCTATAAGTCAAACAACAACAAATAAAAGTCAGTGTACATCAGTGTTGATCACAGCTTGCTGAGCTGCCTACAACCCCAAGTGGTGATAAGGATTTACTACTGTTCTAGTAAGAAACATTGCAATTATATCAAAGAAGACTAAATATTAGAAATACCCTCACTCTAACATAACTCTGTTTAATGGCACCACAAACTGCAGCATCCAAAATAAGCCAAAGTACACTTACAGACTATTTTCTGATTTTCTTCCTGGTTGGTCTCAGCTTGTTGGGGGCAATGGAAAGGTGAAAGGTCATTTTGCAGCACTTGGGACAGTGCAGCCTGGCACATCAGGGCACTGAGGACTGCAGGAGCACACCTAAACCAACATACAGCAGCAAAAACAAGCAGGTATGGTGTGACTGGACCTTTAAGAGTGCAGCTGCTAAAAGTATATCTGAGCGATCAATTGATCAATTTTCCATGCCAACTTGAATCCTCTGTTACATTTGCACGATATACAAATCTAACTGTAACATACAACACACACTGTCACACACAGAAGATGGGCAAGTAATGGAAAAAGCACCAGGTAGTCCCGCATTAACTACATCAGCACTACAGATTAGGGTGTAATACAGCATAACATATGTTATAATACTAAAAATACGATGATGTCAAATCTAATATTGTGTACTTCTCCCTTCCCATTATACCTAGCAGTCAGCAGCCTCAGACCCAGCTCCAGACTCTCTCCATGCAGCTCCTCCAGAGAGACTCTACAGCTCAGAGGGCTGACAGGCAGTGGACTGCCTTCCTCCAGAGGAGCGGGGAACTCGTCCACAAATCTCCTCAGAAAGTGCCTGGCCTCCTCCTCCATCTTGACTCTGGCTGCAGTAAGTTTTCAAGTAAACAAGGAATCAAGGTTCACAGGACACAAGTGGAGACTGGAGGGGCAGAGTAAGCAGGCAATAGATTTAACACCACATCTGTGTGAAAATGTATGAATATACAGTACAATTCACAGGTAGAAACTTGAATTCCCTGCTGGTAAAATCTCTGACATACACATACAAATCAAACAATATTACATAAATATTATTGAAAAACCCAGTCATTAATATACAATATCTCACAGAAGTGAGTACACCCCTCACATTTTTGTAAATACTTTATCGTATCTTTTCACGTGACAACACTGAAGAAATGACACTTTGCTACAATGTAAAGTAGTGAGTGTACAGCTTGTATAACAGTGTAAATTTGCTGTCCCCTCAAAAAGACTCAACACACAGCCATTAATGTCTAAACCGCTGGAAACAAAAGTGAGTACACCCCTAAGTGAAAATGTCCAAATTGGGCCCAATTAGCCATTTTCCCTCCCTGGTGTCATGTGACTCGTTAGTGTTACAAGGTCTCAGGTGTGAATGGGGAGCAGGTGTGTTAAATTTGGTGTTATTGCTCTGAGTCTCTCATATGATGGATCATGCAGCGTCTGGAAGAAAATTCCACTACAGCAGATGTTTATCCGACAACGCTGTTAATAAATTTAAGAAAATGATTCCATCTTTATTTGCATCTATGCCAAGTATAAACATAATGGAGGGCAGCTGCCTTAATCCTACTCCCTACCAAATTGATCATGTTGTTGACAGCGCTGTAACCTCACTGCGTGAAACGCTTGATTCTGTAGCCCCTCTGAAAAAGAAGTTAGTGATTCAGAGAAGACTAGCCCCATGGTATAATTTACATGTTCGTACCTTAAAGCAGGCATCACGAAGGCTGGAAAGGAAGTGGCGTTCCACAAACTTAGAGGAAATTTTTCTAGCCTGGAAAAACAGTCTACTAACATATAAAAAAGCTCTCCGTAAAGCCAGAACTGCATACTATTCATCACTAATAGAGGAAAATAAGAACAATCCCAGGTTTCTTTTCAGCACTGTAGCCAGGCTGACAAAAAGTCACAGCTCCGTTGAGCCCAGTGTTCCCTTAGCTCTCAGCAGTGATGAATTTATGAGTTTCTTTACAAATAAAATCACAACTATTAGAGATAAAATTCAGCAGATGCTTCCTATACCTGCAATAAATGAATCTTTTACTACAGTAGCTCTTGAATCATCTGTAGGACCTCAGTTATGTTTAGACTGCTTCTCTCCTATAGATCTCTCTGAATTTACATCAGTAGTTGCTTCATCGAAATCATCAACGTGTCTCTTGGACCCCATCCCGACTAGACTGCTTAAAGGCACCCTGCCATTAATGAACTCATCTTTATTGGACTTGGTAAATTTATCTCTAGTATCAGGCTACGTACCACAGGCCTTTAAGACTGCAGTAATCAAACCTTTACTCAAAAAGCCTAGTCTTGATCCAGGTGTCTTGGCTAATTATAGACCAATATCCAACCTGCCATTTATTTCTAAAATCCTAGAAAAAGCTGTTGCTAAGCAGCTATCAGACCACTTACACAGGAATGAACTATTTGAAGATTTCCAATCAGGATTTAGAGCACATCATAGTACAGAAACAGCACTGTTGAAAGTTACCAACGATCTTCTCTTAGCCTCAGATAATGGACTTGTTTCGATACTTGTCCTCCTAGACCTTAGTGCAGCATTCGACACCATTGACCACAACATCTTATTACAGAGACTGGAGCATGTGATTGGTATCAGAGGAACAGCGTTAAAGTGGTTCCAATCCTATTTATCGGACAGATTCCAGTTTGTTCATGTCCATGATGAACCTTCCACACGAACAAAAGTTAGTTATGGAGTTCCACAAGGTTCTGTGCTAGGACCGATTCTGTTCACCCTGTACATGCTTCCTTTAGGATATATCATTAGGAAGCACTCTATTAATTACCACTGCTATGCGGATGACACTCAGTTATATCTATCTATTAAACCTGTTAACACAAACCAGTTAACCAGACTTCAAGCCTGTCTAACTGACATAAAGGCTTGGATGACCAGTAACTTTTTACTTTTAAACTCAGAGAAAACAGAAGTCATTATATTTGGGCCTAAAAATCTCAGAAATAACTTTTCTAAAATTATAGCTACTCTAGATGGCATAGCCCTGGCCTCCAGCACTACTGCAAAAAACCTTGGAGTTATTTTTGACCAGGACATGTCCTTTAACTCACACATAAAACAAATTTCTAGAACTGCATTCTTTCACCTGCGCAACATTTCCAAAATTAGGAACATCCTGTCTCAAAATGATGCAGAAAAACTAGTCCATGCGTTTGTTTCCTCAAGGCTAGATTACTGTAACTCATTACTATCTGGATGTCCTAATATCTTAATAAAAAGCCTCCAATTAATCCAGAATGCCGCAGCCAGAGTCCTGACAGGAACTAGCAAGAGAGATCATATTTCTCCTATATTGGCTTCTCTTCATTGGCTCCCTGTAAAATATAGAATAGAATTTAAAATCCTTCTTCTCACATACAAATCCCTTCATAATCAAGCTCCTTCATACCTTAAAGACCTCATAGTACCATATTATCCCAATAGACCACTTCGCTCTCAGAGTGCAGGCCTACTTGTGGTTCCCAGAGTTCTCAAAAGCAGAATGGGAGGCAGAGCCTTTAGCTATCAAGCTCCTCTCCTGTGGAACCAGCTCTCAGCCTGGGTTCAGGAGGCAGACACTCTCTGTACTTTTAAGGCTAGACTTAAAACCTTCCTCTTTGACAAAGCATATAGTTAGGGCTGGCTTCAGGCAACCCTGAACCATCCCTTAGTTAGTTATGCTGCTATAGGCCTAGACTGCCCGAGGACCATTGGTGCACTGAGCTCCCCTCCCCTGCTCATAAGGGAATTGTTGGGTTTTTAGTTTTAGTTTTTGTAAAGTGCCTTGAGATGATTTGTATTGTGATTCGGCGCTATACAAATAAAATTGAAATTGAATTGAATACTGGTCACTGGAAGTTCAACATGGCACCTCATGGCAAAGAACTCTCAGAGGATCTGAAAAAAAGAATTGTTTCTCTACATAAAGATGGCCTAGACTATAAGAAGATTGCCAAGACCCAGAAACTGAGCTGTAGCACGGTGGCCAAGACCATACAGCAGTTTAACAGAACAGGTTCCACTCAGAACAGGCCTCGCCATGGTCGACCAAAGAGTTTGAGTGCACGTGCTCAGCGTCATATCCAGAGGTTGTCTTTGGGAAATAGACGAATGAGTGCTGCCAGCATTGCTGCAGAGGTTCAAGGGGTGAGGGGGTCAGCCTGTCAGTGCTCAGACCATACGCCGCACACTGCATCAAATTGGTCTGCATGGCTATCCTCCCAGAAGGAAGCCTCTTCTAAAGATGATGCACAAGAAAGCCCACAAACAGTTTGCTGAAGACAAGCAGACTAAGGACATGGATTACTGGAAGTGTGTCCTGTGGTCTGATGAGACCAAGATAAACTTATTTGGTTCAGATGGTGTCAAGCGTATCTGGCGGCAACCAGGTGAGGAGTACAAAGAAAAGTGTGTCTTGCCTACAGTCAAGCATGGTGGTGGGAGTGTCATGGTCTGGGGCTGCATGAGTGCTGCTGGACAGTATTCCAGCATGATAACAACCCCAAACACACCTCCAAGATGACCACTGCCTTGCTAAAGAAGCTGAGGGTAAAGGTGATGGACTGGCCAAGCATGTCTCCAGACCTAAACCCTATTGAGCATCTGTGGGGCATCCTCAAATGGAATGTGGAGGAGTGCAAGGCCTCTAACATCCACCTGCTCTGTGATGTCATCATGGAGGAGTGGAAGAGGATTGGCAACCTGTGAGGCTCTGTGTCATTTCTTCAGTGTTGTCACATGAAAAGATATAATAAATTATTTACAAAAATGTGAGGGGTGTACTCACCTCTGTGAGATACTGTAACCCTTGTTCAACAATACTTAAGACTGTATATCAACTTTCAATCATTTTTTGTCACTAGCTAATGAGTTTTCTTAGACAGCAAAAGTTGGCTTTGAAGGTGATAATCTGGTTTACCCATGCTCTGATCAGATTCTGATACCAAATCAGGTCAATTCAAGATGAACTTCTTGTACAGCTGCTCATGTCAGACCAAACCATGCTTTTCATAATCTTTCTTTTCATTAGCAACAGAAGCAGTAGCTAGATATAGTGACTTCAATTTACTAATATTGCCAAATTTTAACTTAATTTTACTACATTAGAATATGAGAAACTAAGTCCAAATGAGTATCATTATTATTATTACTAGTGTACTAATATTGTGACTCAAAGAGGCACACTATGCTTGTTATCTGACATTGTTTATTCACGTTCATATTTATTTTTTAATTGACTGCATGGGTTTCCTTAACATAGTAATCAGCTACCAACATTTAAACTATAAACATTGTATAAAAAAATCATTTTTTTAAAAAAAAAAAAGTTGAGGTAAGGGTTAGGATGAGGTTAGATTCAACTGAATCTAAAGAAGGAAACGTAAATTAACAAGACTTCAACACAAAAGTCAGCACCAGAACAATGCTGTTCGTGTATTAGGTGTTAAACTAAACTAGCCGTTATCTCTGCAACTCTGTTTAAAAAGTGAAGGAAGCTCCGGTAATGTAGTAACCTAAATTAAACACTACACATAGCGAGCTCCTCGCCTTCCTAGTGTTCAGCTGCAAGCTCTCATGAATGCGGTGAGCAGCATAAAACCTTTTGGCGAAACAAAGAGGAAAAGAGAGAACTTAAAGCTTACCAGCACGCACGGATAAACGCACACAGACACACATACCTGCACTGGTAGACCGGACTGTTAGAAAAAGAAAAGAAAAAAAATCTGATGGCAATAATACTTCACAATGTAGACTACCATTAAGAAACAAGCAGTTCGCTTACCACCTTTCCTGTACGTCATCACAACCGTCGCCCTTCCGCTGTAGATTTAAAGGACCATACCAAACATTTACTGTTCATCTACCACAGACAATTAAAATCTGAAAATTATAGATACACATTGTTTTTCTCGACTACAAAGCACTATTATGCAGAGCTCTAGCATGGTTTGAATTCATCAGAGTTCATGTTTAATCCGCCAAACATTTTCTGGAATAGGCCTACTCCAATACTGTTTCATTTAAAAAAGTACACGTGACCCTGAGACCCTGTTAAGGCAAATTATCACACGTGAAAAGACAGCAATAGAATAGCATAAACTAGGCTAAACTCTGCAAATACAAGTGAATCATGCGTTATCATGATAAATTCAAGATTCAGGATTCTTTATTGTCATTGTACAAACATACAACGAAATTTACTTGCACCATCCTTAATAATAAATAGAGAAAAAATATAAGTGTAAAGTATACAATGCCATTATTGTACATTATGTCCATATTGTAGTGCAAGTTACAGTGTGTGAATGTGTTGTGTTTGATGTGGTTTTCAGTGTATTCAGTGTCCCCCCCCTTCCTAGACTAATTTTGTTATTCCCCTCTTGCTTTACCTTTATTCCTAGGTTTCCTAAATTGATATTAATTCTTACCTCCCTACTTAAATATTTATCCTAATCTCAACCCTTTTTCTTTGGTAGGCTCCACCCCTAACCCCCCTCCCAATTTTATTTTTGTCATCCCTTAATTGCTTTACCTTTATTCTAAGGTTTTTTAAACTTATAATACATTTTATCTCCTCCCCCAAATATTTATCCTAATCCTAACCTTTTTCTTTTACAGGCCCTAACCCTAACCTTAACTCCCCCCCTCTTTTCTTTCTTCTGTCCCTAACCCCAACCGGGGTATTGGAACCTAAATCGTGTCCTAATTATAAATGTTTTAGATAAAAATTTCCCCATTTTTTAGGATAATTTGACTCTTATCCTAAATTTCACCCCCTATGGCTATTCCTCAGTCTCCATACAATTAACTTTATAAGCTTATTTCATTTTCCTTATATAAAAAGTTTCTTTAATTTATTTTCACTAACTCAGGACTACATAGCAGTTAGACAATGAATTATTTTGGAAATTAATAGATTGGAATCTTGCTTTTATAGATCAGGGGCTATATGTTTAATAAATTATTCTATTATAAAGGATGGAATTTTATAACTGAAATTTAGGGGCTCCCTGACAGCTCTATTATTTTGTATTGCACTTACTAATGGTTTTTATGACTTGATTAATAAAAATAAAAAAATTTTTAAAAAATTCTTTATGGACTAATGTGTGTATTCTTTGCTGGGTTGAAGTTTACTGTTTGCACTTAATGAATTATAGCACTTAGGCACTCAGGCGGCTCCCTATAACTTTATTAAAATATTTATAAATGAATTTATCTAAACATAAAACATTAAACATTATTAGCACTTATTCCAGCCCCTTATATGAATTTAATAAAAATTATTATATTTCTTTATGAGTCATGGCTTTCCGGTTTCCACCCCCTTCCCCTTCTCTCTGGGACTGATAGGAGTGCAATGGCTCTCCTTTTTTATCATTATAAAAAATATATATATATAAAAAATTAATAAATACACAATCATTTAAGTTAAAGACTTAGTTTTATATTATATTAATTTTAATAAATATTATTCTGGGAGGATGTTGTGGCATCTTCTTCTTTTCTTCCTCTGCACGGGACTTCCGATTTTCGTTGTTGTGGCTGAGGCTAGACCCCGGTGTTGAACCCCGGTTCCGGTTCAAGGCCACAGATCCTTCCCCTGTACTATCTGGAGTTCCTGTCAGTAGGCCCGTGCACTTAAGTTTTAACAAAAATTTACTCAAACCCTAACCCAAACCTTAAACCCAACCCAGGTATGTGTTTTGATTGGGCAAGTAGCTGTTGGTTTGTGATGTGTTGTGCAGTCATAATTCTCTGCAGTGCCTTTTTGTCTCCTGCAGTGCTGCAGTCATACCACACCAAAATACTCTGTGTGATGATGCTCTTGATGGAGCAACGGTAAAATGACACAGGAGCTGTTTTGAAAGGTTTCCCTTCCTGAACTTTTCAGGAAGTACATTCGCTTTAGTGCCTTCTTAACCTTCTTGTCCAGGAACCTAAAGGCAGACATCCTTTGCACCTCTTCTTCGTTGATACGCAGCAGGGTGTGGGCCTACTGCTTCCTCCTAAAGTCTACAATAATTTCTTTCATTTTTCTGATGTTAAGGGTGAGACTGTTGACTGCACACCACTTGGCAATCCTGTGTACCTCCTCTCTGTATGCAGACTCATCACTTTTAGTGATGAGCCCCACTGCAGTTGTGTCATCTGAGAATTTCACTATGGTGTTGGTCTTATGAGATGGTAAAGTCATGAGTGTACAGAGAGTAGAGGTACCGACTCAGCACACAACCCAGTGGGGCTGCTGTACTGAGTATGAGAGTGGAAGAGTGGTGTGGACCCACCCTCATTGACTGCAGTCTGTTTGTTAGAAAGTCCTAAATCCACAGGCAGAGGTTATGTTGTACTCTGAGGACTTGGGTTGGTCATCTTGGAAAACAGTCTGCTAGGTAAAATGGGATTAAAGGCAGCGCTGTAGTCAAAAAACAAGAGAGCATATCACACTCAATACTGAGCACAGGGTCTGAATACTTATGACCATGTGATATTTCAGTTTTTCTTTTTTAATAAATTTGCAAAAATTTCTACATTTCTGGTTTTTTCTGTCAAGATGGGGTGCTGAGCGTACATTAATGAGAAATAAAATGAACTTTTTTGATTTTGGCAAATGGCTGCAATGACACAAAGAGTGAAAAATTTAAAGGGGTCTGAATACTTTCCGTATCTACTGTAACCCTTGTCATCCAGATGATGAGCAGGAGTTGTACCTCTGTGTTCATCCATGGCTTGTTGTTAGAAACCCTGTGGATCCACTTCATGGTGGTAATATTGTCCAATACAGCATTTGATGTAAAACAGAACTGAGGAAGTGTAGAAGTCAATTTTCCTCAAACACAGTTCAATCAGTGCTACTGAAACAGTCCTGTAACTGTTCAGAAGCTCCCTCTGGCCATACTGGTATTGTCCTACCAGCTGGTGTGACCATTTTAGCAACTGGTTTATATGCAGGAGTCAGAAACAAGGAGATATGGTCAGATCGTCCCAGGTGAGAGAGAGGTGTAGCCTTAAAAGCCTGTTTGACTTTACTATACATGTAGTCAAGGGTGTTTTCTCCTTGCGTGGGACGCTTGACCTCAGTGATTTACATGTGAGTGACTCTGATGTGTAAATTAATACTGCTGAGCAGATATAAAAGTTAATTTCCTTTGTCCAGGGTCAATCAAGTATTGACCCGTTCTGCAGACCGTATGCTCTGCTGTGACTCTGCTGCTTTGCCTATTAAACTTGCCATCCTATAACCTGAGATTTGCCTCCCAGTACTTTTTGAACACTTGAACACACTCTGGCAGAATGAGTAAATGGCCGGTCACCTTGGAAAAGACACGGACCCTACCAAGTATCATCCCATAGTCAGTCATGAAATCTAGTTGTAGAAGTAGAATCGCCCATAGAAACAGAGTTGGCCCCTCTGCGGCAGTGTCTCTTTCCAGCAACAGAGGAAGCAACCCTTCCTCGGTGACTAGGAACCCCAGAAATGACGCTGTTAGCCAAAACCCACAAGGGAAGTTTGCAACTGTTGGACAACTGAAAACCAGAGCAGAGATGCTCAGGATCGAAACATGGAATGTGCGTATACTGCATAGTTTTAACACAAACCAGGCCGATATGAGAACCTGAAGGAGGAGATGACAGCTTTGCAACTTGCTGAGACGCATTGGACGGATGAGGGTAACATTTCAGATGAAAAGTACCAGATGATCTACTCAGGAGATCAACACCAGGATGGAGTAGGCATCATGATGAAGCAAAACATTGCAGCTTGTATGCCTGGCTACTGGCCAATATCAGACAGAGTGATCATAATGAAGATTCAAGCAGCATCCTTTAACATCAACATCATTCAAGTGTATGCTCCCACATCAGATGAGGAGACTGACGAGTTTTATGGCCATATTAAAGATGGGATACATCAATTGTGGAGAAGTAGTCATCTGAATGGGAGACTGGACATGCAAAGATTGGAGACGGCCAACGATATCCAATCACTGGGAAATATGGTATTGGAGAGCTGAAAGAGAGGGATAATGAATTAGCTGACTTTTGCAGAACATCAGACTTTGTGATTGTCACTGTTGTCACACTGTTTTCCAGCAACCTACATAGACCTCACAGTGTGCTGACTGAGCCATCCCCGCTGAGGTTCTTTCCCAGCTGCATGGACCTCAGTGCGCCGACGACACCCTCCCTCCCTCCTCTTATTACTCCCAAGCCCTGGTGTTCTGGCGAAGGTGCCTACGCCAAGGTCCAGTCCTGGTCACCAGAGCCTTGACGGTTACAGTTTTAATCGCCAGCCTCACTGTCTTCGATGCCAACTTTTGAGTCCCAGTCACCGACTCTCCAGTTCTCCGAGCCTCAGTGCACCGATGGCCGCGTCCCCACTGAGGCTCTACACCCGCTTCCTGAGCCTCACTGTGCTGACGGCTGCGTCCCTACTGAGGCTCTGTTCCTGCTTCCCGAACCTCAGTGTGTCCAACAGGGGCGTTGTCGCTGAGGCAGTGTTCCTGCTCCCCGGACCTCAGCACGCCAACGAGGACATCCCAGCTGAGGCATCACCTCTGCTCCCTGGGCCCCAGACTACCGAAGGCGGCAGTGTCCCAGGGAACGTCTCCAGACCCTGGCCTTTGCCCCAGTGGGTCGGCTGGACCTGCCAACTCCACTGCACCGGTCTGGCCGACGGTCTGACCTCCAGGTCCAGTGCTTCGCCTGGGTGGGTCAGCCGGTGCCGCCGATGCCACCACCTCCCCAGTTCCTGAGCCTTGTCCGGGTGGGTCGGCCGAGCCCACCGCCGACGCCACCACAGCCAGTGTTCGTAAAGCCATATTTTGTAAAGCCATATTTTAATTTGTTTAATATTTTGTTTAATGTACAAAGTAATTTTATTTTAACAGTAATTGTGGTTGAAAATGGTGGAAATGGAATGGGGAAATAGTCAACTAATTTTGTTGTTTATTACTGTAATGTACTTATATTGTGTATAAGTTAAGCTAAGACAGGAACGAAGTGGGAGGTAGCGTGAGACTTGTGTTTAATATAAAAACCGGAAATCATCGTCACCAAACAGAAAGTAGTCAGCAATACATTATATCCCCCTTTCTCAGTAATAAAATATAATAAAACTATAATAACCTGAGAAGGTATTTCTGAAAATTATCCCAACTGGAATTATCCTTTATCTTCTCAACTAGAAATAATAGCTCTCACTTTTCATTAAGCTTAACACACAGTGAATATTTTAGCTTATGAAATGAACAATAAATCAATCTAAACTAGGAAGGAGAGGTTACTAGCACATCGCTTCCACCAGGCGTCTGTCCCCGCCTGTCCCTGACTACAACAGTTCATAAGTTCTCAAAGTCAAACAAATCAGAGGCTACTACCTCAAATGATAGCTCAGGTGTTTCCGCTGGCATGAGTGGCTGTTTGGGAAGTCTGTTTTGAATCTCAGCACATTTACAACAGCTTCTGATCATGTTCTCAATTTCTGCACTCATACTTGTCCAGTATAACACTTCACGTGCACGTTGTTTGCTCTTCACCATTCCCAGGTGAGACTGATGTATGTGCTCCAGCATGTGTTTTCGAATGGTGGGAGAAACAACAATGCGCATTCCTTTATACGCTACGCTGTCAGTTACAGCTAGCTGACTTCTTGAGTCCCGGTATGGCTGAACAGGGGTGGGTAGTTCATTTCTGTTGTCTGGCCAGCCTTGCTGAATGATTTGCTGGAGAAGACTTAGTTCCTCTATGGTGCATTTTTGAAGCTCCGTGTACTTGTCATTACTTACAGACAGAAAGTTGAGCATTGAGACGCACTCTAGACTGCCTGTTTCTGGAGTCTTGTCTGACAGCTGTGCTCTGGACAGTGTGTCTGGAAGCTCCATGTCTTTTCCTCTTCTGTATTTGACTGATGTCATACCACTGTAATCGCAAACGCATCCTCTGTATGCGCATTGGGGTTGACAGTGGAGGTTTCTTGTCAATGTCCTCCAGTGGCTTGTGGTCATTGTATATTGTGACGTGTTTGCCAAATATGTAGTGGTGAAACTTGGTGCATGCATGAACAATGGAGAGCATCTCCTTCTCAATCTGAGCATAGCGTGTCTCAGTATCAGTCATAGATCTGGATGAGAAGGCTACAGGTTGATCGTCTTGTATTAAAACAGCTCCCAGTCCAGTGCTGCTTGCGTCACAATATATTTCCACAGGTTTTGTCACATCATAGAACTTCAGCACTGGGTGACGAGTACACAAGTATTTAAGCTTGTCAAATGCTTGCTGCTGTGCTGGATCCCATGAGAACTCTACATCACTTTTTGTAAGTTGTCTTAATGGAGCATCTATCTCACTCAGGTTTGGAATGCACTTTGACAAATATGTCACAAATCCCAGAAAGTGGCGAACGCCTTCCTTGTCAGTAGGTGGCGGCATGCATCGCACGGCTTCTGTTTTTGCCGGATCTGGTTTTAGTCCATCGGCTGTTATTAGATGCCCCATGTATGGCACTACTGACTGGCGGATGTGACACTTGTTGAAGTTTGTTGAAGTTTAGCCTCAGTAGCTTGTAGCTCTCTCCACAACTTGTCTGAGTGTTCTGTCATGCTCTGTCATTGTTGGTGCTGCAATGAGAATGTTATCCATTATGCCAGTCACGCCACTGATGCCCTCTAGCATTTGGTCGATAATGCGGTGAAATATCTCTGGTGTGCATTTTATCCCAAAGGGTAATCTCAGCCATCTAAATCTTCCGATAGGGGTATTAAATGTCACGAAAGATGATGCTTCATCCAACTCAATCTGCAGGAAACCTGACTTTGCATCTAGTACAGAGAACACTTTTGCGTTCGGCATGATGGATGCAACCTCTTCAATTGTGCGCATTGGGTAATGCTCCCGTTTGATAGCATTATTCAGGTCACTTGGATCTATACATATATGGAGTTTGTCCTTGTTAGTGACCACAACCATTGAACTCACCCACTCAGCTGGTTGGTCGACTTTGGTGATATGACCATCTCTGACCATCTCATTCTCTTTTCCACTATTTTTGCTCTGAGTGCTACAGGTTGTCTGCGCACAGCATGTACCACAGGTTTTGCTTCGGGGTCAATTTTTATCGTATATTTGCCTGGCAGTGTCCCTGTAGTGCGTGTCAGTTCTGGAAAGTTTTCAAGGCCTGCAGGTGGGCTCCGGTTTGTGGTAGTGTCCTTTCTGCGTCAGTATGGTAAATTCCAGCTCCTAGATCTTGCATTCTGGGCTGGGCAATGGAGGTTTATGTGGGTCTTTGGCTAGTCCAACTTGTGCGCATGCTCGACAACCCTGCTTCTGCCTCTGCCTTCTCGAACATCTGTGCTGCCTCCGCCTGCTGGCCGGGATGGTGATCCACGGAGGCCCTGGGCTCCGATGGTATTTCACCGAAAAAAAGTTACTAGGCAACAAACCAATAGCAAGCAGCTTATGCCTACAGTATTTTCTATACGCATGCAGTGCATTCGTAGAACACATGGTAATAACGCACAAGAACAAGAAGTAAACGAGAAGGTAAGAGGTACTCACCCCGTGCATGTACATGGCTGGGTTACATGTTATTTAAAATTTTTAATTTATGTTTGCATGTTAACTTGCCTGTGATCCTTACAGTATGTTAGTATGTAAGCTCAAACAATTAAAAGTAAAAACTCATAACTGCGAAAATGAAAACTTTCAAGTAATGCTACAGAGTTTGGGTTCATGTTCTGTGCTGTAAAATGAATTTTAAATGATGAAAAAAAAATGCACACCAATCTGCACTCAACCCACGGTGACACAGTGGAAACCTGTTTCAATTTTTTTTTTTAAAAATCCCAAATTAAAATCTTTAATTTAAATATTCTCTCCCACTTCAAATAAAAGTCAATTGATTATCTTTACGATGGTGAATAAAACTCATTTACAGCAACATCTTAAAACATATATTTTATAAAACACACATGTAAAAAGTAAAGTTACTGACATACACCCTCATATGTGTCAAGCAAATAACCAGATACACTATACAGATACTATACAAAGTATGCTGCCAAGGCAGCCATTTTGTCTTTAGGTTTTTTAGGATTGCCACGACGCCCCCTGCCTCGTCCCCGTCCTCCTCGTCTTGCACCTCCACCCCGGTGCATGGAGTGCCTCATGGTGGCATGTTTGAGCTCCACCAGATCCTGGAAGACAGGATCACAGAAAACACAGCCAGTGTGTTGGGTCTCACCAGCAGGAAGTGGAGTACGAGTCTTGTTGAAATCAACCGCAACTAGAGAGGCATCACAGGCATTGCAGCTCTCTTGAGCAACCTATCACAAGAGACAAGAACCTTAGAGGATTGATCCTTCTGACCATCAAACAAACCATCAAACCAACAATGAATTCATGTTCCTAACAAGTAGTGATGGGCAAATGATACCGAGGCTTCGGAGCTTGTGTCACTCTTCCTGAAGCGGAATGATTCGAAACACTGTGTCGAGGCTTGTATCAAAAGACCAGTGTCACGTGACTGAAGCGAAACAGTGATGACGTTCGAAGCCTCGAACGTCATCACTGTTTCGCTTCGCGCTTCATTGCTTCAAAATGTTTCAAAGCTTTTCATTGGCTCATAGTCTTTCAGTGTGTGTCATTGGCTCATGGCGTTTCAGTGCATTCTGAGCCAATGACAGCTTGACAGGTTTGACAGATTTGAGTGGTTTGGTGCCATACCAGCTATATAACACGCATCATTCTGCTTCAGGATTTGGAGAGTGAGAGAGAGTATTTTGGCAAGTTTCACGGCAAGTCCCACCAATAAAGTTTGGGATCATTTTGATCTCAAGAGGTCTGAACTTTTATTGCTGTCATGGGATTGAAACAGTGCCAGTGCTTCATTCGTGCTCTTTAGAGGTTGCTATGGCTTCAGTTGTCCACCAGATGTCACCGTCACTGAAGTCTCGAAGCTTTGAATCTTTTTCGGCACAATTGTCAGGAAAGCCTCAGTGCTTCATGAGGCTTCACTTGCCCATCACTACTAACAAGTATTTAGTCTTTTTTTAATTCAGCACTTGAACTGGAAATGAAATGATGAATACTATATTACAGTGCTAAGTCTCATTTTAATTTGAGTAGGTTTACATCAATATAGAAGGAACCGTGTGTGATAGATGCATTACAAGGTCTTAGAACTGAATGGACAATTTGGCTATTAAATGTGGAGTTGACTGTCAATGAGGACTGAAGAAATGACCATGAATGGAAAAAAAACAAACAAACAGTTTAACTGGTTACACTTTCAAATGTCTAAGTGTCCAAATAAATCCAATGTTCTTCCTCTACTCCATAGAGCTCCTTTACTTTCCATAAACTATTAAAATCATAATGATGATTTAGCCTTTTAAAAAAAAATATTTGAGCCATTTTAAAGATCAATTTTTTAGTAGAAAGTTACAGAGTGAGTAGGGCTGTCAAAAGTACACATTGTTGGACAAAGAATTTCTTGATCTTCGTTGACACAGATGAATGCAACATTTTTATCTTTTAAATTCTGGTCACAAACCTTATGCACCTTATTCCACACAGAAGGAAACATTGAAAATAGCCCTGGGTTCACTTCATTAGAAGAATTAATTTATTAGGATATTATGTCACTTTGAATGTGCATTAATGAACTTCTCATAGACTATACAACAACTTTTCTTATGTATAAATTGGATTACATTATATATAAATCTCTTCTGTGATTTTTCACAGCTACTCCAGAGGTGTTATATTGGATTGAAGTACACTGATATAGTTGGACCAAAGCTGAGAAAACTGTGGTGCTCCCAAGATCATGTAATTAGCCTTAATTGTTGTAGTGATCCCTGAGAAACTGACTATTGTACAATTAAAAAAATATTAGACCATTTTCCTACCTGCACTCGGTGTGCATATTCAAAGAAGTGCACCACTACATTGCATTTATTACAGGCCATCCTCCATTTTGGTCCAGAGGTGGGATCCAGCACTAAAACTCCACTATCACACTCCACACACTGTCCAATGCCCAAAGAGTTGAGAGAGTGCTGACAGGACGGATGGGTGCATTCATTGCATCCCATACCTGAGAAAGCAGATGAAAAAAGGGGTCAGTATGTCCCTAAGGACGAAAAAAGATTAAGGATCTAGTTTCACTAAGAAAATAGCATTATGCAAATATTTGTTGTTAGTTTTATTGCAAATATTACTCTTGGTTCTTACTTTAGCATATATAAATCTTAATGCATCAGAATATAGTAACATTCCCCAAAATTCCCAAACATCATTTGTAATAGTAAATCCTGCAAGAAAGTGTTATATATCCACCCTGCCACTTCTAAAGATCACACTGTGGATTAATCCTAACATAATAGTTAACAAAAGGTTAAAGAACTGGAAAAATGGAAAGGAAAAGGTATCTAACAATTTGAACTTTTCAAAGAACCTAATAGTTAATCAGTCATACTAAAATCAGAAATCAGCAAAAGTGCTGATCACCTATTGGCAATAAATCCAATCTAATCAGAAAAACCCTGAACTACACAACTCTATGAATGGTGTCGCTTGTTGTACATGCTGAGGTGCCTTTGAATGGTTATGCAGTCACATACTGATGTACTTAATGAAGTGCATGTAGTGTATACAGTAATGCAACCACTTTTTAAAAAAAGATTGCATGGCTAAGTGTGTTTTGTCCCACTGGCTTGTGGCTAGTATAAATCCATAGCCTGGTCCTCTGATTTTAAAATGACAGGCGACTATGCTAGAAGTTTATGACAAATAATACAATTAAAGCACAAAGACAGAAGGACTGACAGTCTATGGCTATACAATGTGATAACTACAATGATCTGACAATCAATCTGACTTTGGTAATCAGTTTAGTTTTTCTCCAGCACCACCTGCAGGAAACTTTTTATTGTCATGTGCCAGCACTAACCACAGCACCACCATGCCATCCACTCTTAAAGTACAGATAACTTTGGCTTAGATCCTATTTGTTCCAGAACCTAGCTTACAACAACAGTAAACAAGCATATACAAATTAACAATCACTAACTAGTGTATGGGTAATTAATTAGGTAACTAGACTACAACAATCACAAAAAAGATTTTGAGTTAAAGTTCAGGCTTTGGCTTACCTTTTTTCATGTCCCTGAAAGGTGGGTTGCTAAAACAGTAAGGACACAGAGGGTAGCTCTTGCCCCGGGCTCCAGAGGTCCACAGCACAAGCTCAAAGTCGTCCAGCGGACAGCGGAGCTCCTTGTACAGCTTGATGGCACCATTCTGGGGAAGACTGTAGGTTTCGTCACAGTGCGAGCAGTGGAGCCTGCTCGGCTTGGCCTGCAGACAGTTGATGGGATCAGAAGTGAGAGGATAATTTACACTTACACACGCGCACATTTGGTTAGCAGATTGCCCTACAAAACTCACACTGAACTTCTCACTCAAAAACTACATCATTCTAACTACACTCTTATCCCAGAACAGAGCTTGTTTCTTTTAATCTTAGAAAAAAAAAATAATATAGCCAGTGTGCTATTTCCAACAGGATATGGAAGTACCTATCTGGCCACACTGCTACCACAACCCTCAAACCAATGGAATGGAATTCTACTCATTACCCAACACAGCAATCACATGCACCACTGGAGGTATACAAAAAGGACAGAGGTCATCATGTTTTCAAAGGCATGATGGGTCATGGGTGTTTACAGACAATACATGCAAAAAAATTTCCATTCATTCATTTTTTGACACAATAAAGGGTGCTACACTAAAAGTGAATGGGTCTGCATACTTTCCAAATCCACTGTATGTATGATAAAATGGAATATTATATTTGTAATACTAAAACAATGTACTCCACCACATAACTTCCTATAGTTTCATGTACTGGATTCCTAAAATAAACTTTCATGACTAGAAATGACTGGAAATGCTTGTAATGAAGCAAAACAAACTTCATCCTGAGTGCACATGGAGAAATGTGAAAACTTGAGGTCCTCATCTTACGTATCTGCCACAGGACTGACCACAGGTTACCTTGTAACACACTATACACATATTCAGATACAATGGCCATGACTGAAACATCAGCAGCTCCATGAGTCATTCATAAATTTGAAAGTGGTTCTGCCATTAAGTGAAAATGAATTTTGAAGGCCAGCACTCAACAGGCAAATGTAGTCCAGAAATGTTAATGGTGCCTCCAGTATTTAAAAGTAAAAACTTTAGTGTAAGTGCATGAAGGTGGACTAAAGAAGTACATGGTACAGTACATTGTGATAATGCATGTGAAAGATGTTAAACAAGGTTGCTAATCAATATCTTGGGCTAAGCCTATTGGGCTAAGCTTTTGAAGCAGAGTTTTATCCAAATATATACCAAATGCATGCAATGCATTGAAATAGTCTGAGTCGCATGAAGTAAGATAGCACCAGAGAACTGCTACTAGAATATGGGTTTAGTACTGGGTACTAAGAGAGAAGCAAATGTCTGGCCAGGGCCTGGTCTACCAACTGAATTGTCACCGTTATGTGAAGAAATGAGAAAAAAAATACAACAGAAGTTGTAAAAAACTGACCATATGGTTGGAGCTGGGATTTCCTGTAGAGTGCAGTCTGAGTAGTCGACAACTATCGCAATTTAAAGGAAAAGGGGAGTGAAGAGCAAAAAGTCTTTGTCCAAAAGAGATGGAAAGAAACACAAAGTGTTCCAAGCTGACTTGAAAGAGTATTGCATGTGGAAAGAATGTAGTGAGGAACAGTAAGATGATTACAAGACAGCAGTTAAGTTAAAGTATGAAAGACAGTGTTATGTAAAAAAAAGAAGGAAATGGAAGTGATACATTTGACACGTCTATTGAACAAAGACTGCTGCTGTTCCCTCGGTTCTATTCTTCCCCTACCCAGAAAAAACTATTTTCATCCTGGCAAAACCTGTTGACTGGAGTTGGAAAGACCTGAGCCACAGTTGCAGAGCTTGCTGTTCCTCGAGGACTTTCAACCAACAACATCAGATCCTAGGACAGAATACAGCTGGAAGGGTGAATGTACATCATACACAATTTACATCAGTTACACAAGTTTGTCAAATAATTCAACCACAAGGGGGCACAATCCAGTGTCTTCATGTGCCGCTCCCAAGTCCAGGTAAATGCAGAGGGTTGTGTCGGGAAGGGCATCCGATGTAAAATTTAAGCCAGATCAAACATGCGAATCACAAATATGACTTCCATACCGGATCGGTCGCGGCTCGGGTTAACCATGACCACCACTGGTGCTGTTGACCTACAGGGTGCCAGTGAATATTGGACTATTGTTGGTCAAAGAAGGAGAGGAGGAAGGTGTGTTTGTAGGCAAAGAGAGAAGAGGAAGGGCAGGAGTGTAGGACTTAGAGTAGAGACTTTGAATGTAGGGACTTTGTCAGAGAAAACTAGAGAGTTGGATGAAATGATGGAGAGAAGAAAGGTGGATATCTTGTGTGTTCAGGACACCAGGTGGAAAGGTAGCAAGGCTTATAGATTAGGAGCAGGGTTCAAGCTGTTTTATCATGGTGTGGATGAAGTAGGAGTTATCCTGAAAGAGGATTTTGCTAGGAATGTTCTGGAGGTGAAGAGAGTGTCAGATAGGGTGATGAGTCTGAAGCTGGAAGTTGAAGGTGTGATGTTGAATGTTGTCAGTGGTTATGCCCCACAGGTAGGATGTGAGTTAGAAGAGAAGGAGAAATTCTGGAGGGAGATGGATGAGGTGATTCAGGGTATCCCTAGTGGTGAGAGAGTGGTGATTGGGGCAGACTTCAACGGACATGTTGGTGAGGGAAACACAGGTGATGAGGAAGTGATGGGTAAGTTTGGTATGCAGGACAGGAATGCAGAAGGACAGATGGTGGTAGACTTCGCAAAAAGAATGGAAATGGCTGTAGTGAACACATTTTTCCAAAAAAGGGAGGAGCATAGGGTGACATATAAGAGTGGAGGCAGGAGCACACAAGTTGATTACATCTTGTGCAGACGTTTCAACCTGAAAGAGATCAGTGACTGCAAAGTAGTGGCTGGGGAGAGTGTAGCCAGACAGCATAGGATGATGGTGTGTAGGATGACTCTGGTGGTGAGGAAGATGAAGAGGACAAGGGCAGAGCAGAGGACCAAGTGGTGGAAGTTGAAAAAGGAAGAGTGTTGTGTGGCTTTCAGGGAGGAGCTGAAACAGGCTCTGGGAGGTCAGGAGGTTCTTCCAGATGACTGGACAGCTACAGCTAAAGTGATCAGGAAGACAGGTAGGAGGGTATTCGGTGTGTCATCTGGAAAGAGGAAAGCAGATAAAGGAGACTTGGTGGTGGAAGTTCAGGAGTGTGTTAAGAGGAAAGGGTTAGCTACGAAGAAGTGGGACATAATGAAGTTATGGGAAAGAGTAATGGAGGCTAGGCTGAGGTCAGAAGTGAGCATTTGTGAGTAGCAGTATGGTTTCATGCCAAGAAAGAGAACCACAGATGCAATATTTGCTTTGAGAATGCTGATGGAGAAGTACAGAGAAGGCCAGAAGGCATTGTGTCTTTGTAGATTTGGAAAAAAAGTATGACAGGGTGCTGAGAGAGGAGCTGTGGTTTTGTATGAGGAAGTCTGGAGTGGCAGAGAAGTATGTTCGAGTGGTGCAGGACATGTATGAGAGCTGTAAGACAGTGGAGAGGTGTGGTGTAAGGGTGACAGAGGAGTTCAAGGTAGAGGTGGCACTGCACCAAGGATCGGCTTTAAGACCCTTTTTGTTTGCTGTTTGCAGATGACATTGTCATCTGTAGTGAGAGGAGGGAGGAGGTGGAGGAAGATCTAGAGAGGTGGAGGTTTGCTCTGGAAAGGAGAGGAATGAAGGTTAGCCCCAGTAAAACAGAGTACATGTGTGTAAATGAGAGGGACTCAAGTAGAACGGTGAGGTTACAGGGAGTAGAGGTGAAGAAGGTGGAGGATTTTAAGTACCTAGGGTCAACAGTCCAGAGCAACAGAGTGTGTGGAAAAGAAGTGAAGAGACATGTGCAAGCAGGTTGGAACGGGTGGAGGAAAGTGTCAGGTGTGATGTGTGACAAAAGAGTGTCAGCAAGAATGAAAGGAAAGGTGTACAAGACAGTGGTGAGACCAGCAATGTTGTCTGGTTTAGAGACAGTGGCACTGAGAAAAAGACAGGAGGCAGAGCTGGAGGTAGCAGAACTGAAGATGTTGAGATTCTCTCTGGGAGTGACGAGGATGGATAGGATTAGGAATGAGTACATCAGAGGGAGAGCTGATGTTAGATGTTTTGGAGAAAAAGCCAGGGAAGCCAGATTGAGATGGTTTGGACATGTTCAGAGGAGGGACAGTGAATACATTGGTAAAAGGATTACCAATTGAGGTTAGAGCTGCCAGGAGGGAGGCGTAGAGGAAGACCAAACAGGAGGTTCTTGGATGTAGTGAAGGAGGACATGAGGATAGTGGGGGTGGGTGTGGAGGATAGGGTTAAATGGAGGCAGATGATTCGCTGTGACAACCCCTGAAGGGAGCAGCCGAAAGGAAAAGAAGAAGATACAAGTTTGTCAAATAGCTGAGCTCATTAATAGCCAGAACGCCGCTAATGCGGAAACTAGTTTACCACCATAGCTTGAGAAAATTCCAAAATCTCTCTGGGCAGCCCACAAATATGATGTAGGACTTGTAAAAATGCAGAGCCTCTGATAGTGCAACCAAAATCACAATACAGGTCATGTAAAAATGCCCTTTAAAACAGGAAGCCATCAATAGTTTGCACCCATTGCCTATGTTCAATTCTTTATTAAAAGCTGGCTTAATAATTCCATGTGAGAATTCTCCATTGTACACTCCCATTTTTCCAGTTAAAAAGATAAGAGACCAAAGTGAACCAACTGAATGGCGCTTTGTGCTAGATTTACAGGCGGTGAATGCAGCCATTCCCCCCCGAGCGCCAGAAGTAAGTAATCCTCAAACCATCTTGTCTCTGGTACCACCAAATTCGACTCATTTTTCAGTAGTAGATTTCGCCAATGCTTTCTTTTCTGTCCCTGCCAGTACTGGTTCATTTGAAGGAAAGATTTACACCTGGACCAGATGTCCCCAAGTGAAAGTCAGAGTTACTTTCATCACTCTCAGTAGAACCCTTCAAGGCCTTTATTTATCTGCCAGCTCAGCATTGCTACAGTACGTAGATGATTTGTAGTCCATCTGAAGAAGCATGCAAAATAGATACAGTGCACCTGCTAAAACATCTTGCAGAAAATGGCATAAAGTTAGTCTTTCCAAACTGCAGTTTGTACAACAAAAGGTGACAATATCTGGGTCACATCATCACCCCAGAAGGAAAGACACTGTCACAAAAAATAATTGCTGCAATTCAAAATGTTCCTAAGCCAATTACAAAAAAACAAATGATGAGTTTTCTTGGCATGACATCATTTTGCAGGCAGTGGATTCTGAATTACTCACTGTGTGAAGCTCCCCTGTCTGCTATGGTGCATGGTAAACAACTCTCTGCGCATGACAAAATCATGTGGACTCCTGAAGAAAAAAAAAAAGCCTTTCTTGATCAAAAGGCAGCACTCACTGTAGCTCCCACACTGGGTCTGCCTTATCCTAACCATAGGATTATGGTTATGCCAACCTCACTGCGGCAAACTACGACCTGTTGCTTATTGTTCGTCAAAGCTGGATCCAGTAGCAACAGGCCTTCCTCTCTGTCTGAGAGCAGTCACTGCAGCAGAGAAAGTCGTTCTAGCATCAAATGATTTTGTTGGCTAATCTGATCTAACATTGATGGTTCTGCATGCTGTTGCACACATATTGCACACACAGAAAACTGCACACTTGTCAATACAGTGCTGGTTACGATAGCACACTATTTTGCTTCACTGTTAAAAGGTTTAACGTGCTAAACCCTGCAACTCTTGTTCCCACAGAAAATGATGGAGAGGCTCATAACTGCACTGAGGTGTTGGAAACCATCTGTACTCCCAGACCTGATCTTGCAGACACACCAATCTTGAATGCAGAGATGGAGTTATTGGTTGATGGCTCTGCTTCCCGTGATGTCAAAACAAGCAAAAATCAAGTAGGGTTTGCAGTTGTCACAAAACAGTGTGTGATTTCTAGTGGCAAGTTACCTTCTCATCTGTCTGCACAGGCTGCCGAACTGAATTGCTCTTACCGAAGCCTGTAAATTGGCCAAAGACAAAACATTTACACTGACTCCTGCTATGCTTTTGGAACACCCATTGCACATCATGCTCTTGTTTCAGCTCTGTTAGATGTCATCCTGTTGCCTAAACAAATCTCAATTATGAAATGTGAAGCTCACACTAATACAAAAGATCCCATTTCTACAGGAAACTCTACAGACGCAGCTGCAAAAGCGGCAGCAACGACGGGTCAGATGTTTCACCTCACTCAACTTCTCTTTCACAGGAACTCAACCTACAGGCTGACTTCTTGTTATGACCCTAGGGGTCATTATGTGTATGGTTGTGTTGTTGGCCCTCCCCCTCCTCGTGTGTGTGTGTGACGGATGCTGAAGTGGGCGTGGACGTAGGAAGCCGTGGATTGGACTTCCGGGATTGGTCCAACACTTCCAGGAAGGACCATAAGAAGCCCACGGACTGTTGTTCGAGAGAGCTATTCTCCCACCTTTGCCATTCCCAGCTATTTTGATAAAGACTTTGTTTGCGTAAATTAGTTAGTTAGAGATTAGATTTTTGTTTCGATTGTGCAGGTTTTGTATTGATAGTATTTTCATTGTTTAGATTAGAGATACTTAGATATTTAGGCCACGTTTGTGTTTTGTTTTCTCCTGTTTGTTTTAGGAGTTTCCAGGCTAGCGACCTGTGATTTTGTGTTGTTTCTTTTGATTGATACCGTAGGGCTAAATCTAGCATTTTTGTTTGAGTAGGGCTATCTTTAGCGTTTGTGTTTGTTTTCCATTGTTCGTATAGAATCGTAGGGCTCATGGAGCGTTTTGTTTGTTTTGTACATTCTGTATTGTATTCTGTATTTTGACAGAATAAATATTTCGTTAAGTATAATTAGTATCGTTCGTGTTTGTTGAGAGTGGAAGAGGTTTGGAGGAAAACTCAACAATCATGTTACGCTCCGGTTAACCCCTAGGCTGGGGCGTAACATAGATTTGGCCCCCCCTAAAGTCAAACATTTTCCCAAGAAAATGTTTGTCTCTCTTTCTTTTTTTTTTTCTTTCTATTTTTAACACCGGGATAGTGCATCAGCCATAACATTTTCTAATCCTTTTTTATAGTGGATCTCAATATTAAAGTCCTGTAACAATAAGGACCAGCGCATAAGACGATTATTACTATTTTGCATCCGAGTCAGGAATACGAGAGGGTTGTGATCAGAGAAGACGAGGGTCTGCTGTGCATTTGAACTAACGTACACTTCAAAGTGTTGTAACGCTAACAACAAGGCTAATGCCTCCTTCTCAATGGTGCTATAATGCAGCTGATGTTTCTTGAATTTCTTCGAGAAATAACAAATTGGATGGTCTATGCCCACATCATCCTCCTGTAGGAGTACAGCACCTGCTCCGAGAGCACTAGCGTCCATCTCCAACTTAAATGGACAGGTGAAGTTTGGGGCAGCTAGTACAGGAGCACTACAAAGTAGAGCCTTGGTGGCCTCAAAAGCAGACTGACATTTCTCTGACCACTGGAACGGAGTTTTCGGACTTACTAAGCTTGTGAGAGGAGCTACTACTTCAGAAAAGTTTCTACAAAATGCACGATAATATCCGGCCATTCCTAAGAATCGGCGGAGCTCACGGCGCGTCAGAGGGGCTGGAAAATCAAGTATTGCCTGTACTTTGGTAGCAATGGGGAAAACATGGCCTTGGCCAACCTGTTTACCTAGGTAGGACACTATACCTTTTCCGAACTCACACTTGGCTAAATTAAGCGTAAGGGAAGCTTGTTTCAACCTTTCAAAAATTTTTGTCAGCGTGTCTAAATGTGCGGTCCAGGTGTCGGAGTAGGCTACGATATCATCTAAGTAGACTTCACAATTGTCCACACCTGACAGTACTATGTTCATCAGCCGCTGAAAAGAGGCTGGTGCATTTCTTAATCCAAATGGCATGACTGTGTATTGCAGAAAGTGGTCCGGAGTCACAAATGCAGAAATTTCTGAAGCACGAGGTGTCAGAGGAACTTGCCAATAACCAGGTCCAATTTTGTGACATATTTCGCGGCACCCACACGGTCGATACAGTCATCCATACGTGGCAACGGGAACGAGTAACGGCGTTTACCTTTCGGTAGTCGTTACAAAATCGAAACGTCTGATCAGGTTTAGGAACCAGAAGAGATGGCGAACTCCAAGGGCTAATACTTGGGACAGCGAAACCATGGTCTAGAAGATAGTTTACTTCTTGACGCATTATTGCACGCTTTTCTGGGTGAGTACGGTAAGCATGTTGCTTAATGGGCTTATGAGTTTCAACATCAATATCGTGACTTAACACGTTAGTTTGGGTGGGAATGTCATTAAAAAGTGCTAGGTTATTGTTAATGAGCTTATGAATGTCAGCTCGGGCGGGTTCTGGCAAATACGCTAAGTGACTGTCTAACTGGTTCAAAATTTCCGAGTTCTGAAAACGTACACGGGACAGAATCATGTTTCTCGCTTAACCCGTCATCACTGGGTTTGTATGATGGGCGGGTGACAGACACGGGGGTAACAGGAACTGGTTTAGGAGAAGAAAGTGTTTCCTTTCGACCAACATACTGTTTCAGCATGTTGACGTGACGAGAGGTTTTCTTTCGGTCTGGAGTCTGAATTACGCAGTCAGTTTCGCTAAGCTTTCGGTCAACTACGTAAGGGCCAGAAAATTTTGTTTGTAGGCCGGAACCAACAACGGGCAACAGAACCAACACGTGGTCACCTGGCTGAAAAGTCCGTGTAACCGACTTTTTGTCATAACGGTCCTTCATTTTGGACTATACCTTGACTAAGGACTCACGCGCTACATCACAAGCATGATGTAGTCTTTCTTTAAATGAACTAACATAGTCCAAAATATTTTTTTCAGGGCTTGGCTTCTCTGAAAGCCATGTTTCATGCAGCAAACGTAACGGTCCGCGCACAGTGTGGCCAAAAACTAGGTCAGCCGGACTAAACCCTAACGACTCTTGGCAAGTTTCCCTCACGGCGAACAACAACAATGGTAAGCCTTCGTCCCACTCTCGACTTGACTCGGAGCAAAACTTTCGTAACATACATTTCAATGTTTGATGAAACCTTTCCAGTGCACCCTGACTCTCGGGGTGATATGCACTAGACGTGCGGTGTGTGACTTTGAGCTCTGCCATGACCTGAGCGAAAACTTTTGACATGAAATTGGAACCTTGATCACTCTGAATATGTTTAGGCAAACCAAAGGGAGAGAAATTTTACTAGTGCCTTGACTATGGCACGAGCTTTTAATGTTCGGAGTGGTACTGCCTCGGGGTATCGAGTGGCAGCACACATTATCGTAAGGATGTATTGATTTCCGGATTTGGTTTTTGGCAACGGACCAACACAGTCAATAATAACGTGTTCAAATGGTTCCCCAATTATAGGAATTGGTTTTAATGGGGCAACAGGAATTACCTGGTTGGGCTTACCGGACACATGTATGACAGGAATGACAGAATTTTACCACATCGGACTTGAGTCCTGGCCAGAAGAAGTAACGAAGAATACGATCATATGTTTTTCGTATTCCCAAATGTCCTGCCATACTGTGATCATAGGCTAGGGTCAGAATTTGGAAACGAAAGGGTTGGGGTATTACTACCTGACAAACAGAGTCATGTACATCACCAGAGCTCGGAGTCCAACGTCGCATCAACACACCATCATTCACAAAGTAAGACACATCTCTTTTACAGTTTTCACTTTTCACAAGAGACATACAGCAAGACAAAATAACATCAGCTTGTTGTGCCTTAATTAGCTGTTCTCTGTCCACCGACAGAGACAGTGTTTTGTCATCAGGTTGTAGTTCAACACACACAGAGTCCTCTTTTTCACATTTTGTAGGTAGACTTGGCGGATCAGAAGTGCTCACGAAAGTATCACTGAGATCCACCAAGTTTCCAAACTTTCGTGCCTGAGCACGGGTTACAGCACACATGGGAAATACTACAGGTGAGTTTAACACAGAGTCATCTGACACACATGCGGAAGCGATTGGACTTTCAATCACTTCCGGCGACGGGAACACTTGTCCGCCGGCTAAATCATTCCCAAGGATAAGATCTATCCCTTCTATTGGCAATTTGTTTCGAATGGCAACCTTACATTTGCCGGACATAAATCGGGATGACAATTGAACAAAGTGTAATGGGGCACGTACCACATTCATTTCAACTCCCCACATTAAAATGTCGGACCCGCAGTAAGACTGGGCCGAGAAATGTAGTACGTCATTGCGTAGCAAAGACTGCTTTGCACCAGTATCTCTTAGGATAGTAATTGGTACTTGAGTTGACTCATTTTCTAAGGAAACAAACCCTTTTGTAACAAATGGCTTAAATGCCTTGTCCACTTTGTTACTTCCAACCATGCCCACAAGTGGCAGGGTAGGTGGTTTGTATAAGAGCCACTGGAGATGATGATTTAGCAGTTTTAACGGTTTTATTCGCTCCTTTTTCTTCAGAACGGGACACACAGCAATGAGGTGACCCTGCTCATGGCAGTAGAAGCACTCGCGTTTTTCAGCGGTGACTGGGAATGTATGACAGAAAACTTTTGGAGAGGGATTTTTCCTCTCAACTGAGCTCAGATCATGTCGGACTGGTGGAGAAAAAAACGCTCTTATGTGTTAAAGCAAATTCGTCAGCCATGACAGCAGCATTATCCAGAGATGTGACTTTTTGTTCGTTCAAATAAAGCACAATTTTCTCTGGTAGCCGGTTCTGAAATTCTTCCATTAATATAAGCTCACATAAATTTTCTAAGGTTTTAATCTTACTAGCCTGACACCATTTATCAAATAGAACACCCTTCTCTCGTGCAAACTCTACATATGTCTGTGTGGCAGTTTTTTCACAGTTCCTAAATTTTTGCCTGTAAGCTTCTGGCACTAACTATGCCAGTTAGTGCCAGAGTCCTCCACAGTCCTCCAGAGGACTGTGGTTTTTGCTTTATCATAGTCTAAGCTATCGTCTAGCATCTAGCGATGCACATACCTCTTGGGCTTTTCCAACAAATTTGCATTGTAGTAACAGAGACCATACATTCCGTGGCCAATTTAAGGTGGCAGCTATTCGCTCAAATGCACTGAAATACGAGTCTACTTCAGACTCTCTAAAAGGTGGTACCAAAGCAATGTGCCTACTTACATCAAAGCCTTCGTGGGGTCGTGAAACAGGTGATTGAAAGGAGGGACTGGCAGTGATAGCAGCTCCCTGCTCCAACTCCAGAACCCTTACCTTCAGGTGCATGGCTTTCACCTCCAACCTTTTGTTCTGCAGTTCCACCTCCCGAATTCGCAGAGTGAGTTCCAACTCCTCTGTTGTACGTCCAGTTTGGACTGGGAGGTCCTTAGATGGGGTAGGAATACCAGCCAAGTCACCCGGCCTGACTCCATCTGTGGGAGTTGGCCCCGCAAATGACCCTCTTTCCATCAGCTTTGACACGAGGAGTTGTTTTATCTCCTCTTTTTTTGCATTTATCGGCACATGCACATCAAAAAAGTTGGCGATTAGCACCAAATCAGCCTTGCGGCACCTATCCACCTTATCCAAAGTTGGACTCAAAGTAAAGTCCTCCAATTTAAATTCCATGGCCACCACCACAAAAGAAAAAACTGTGAAACAGTCAAATAGAATTCACACTTACCTATCAGGCTAGAAAAAAGACTACAAAAAAACGGACAACGGAACGCAAAACGCGACAGACGAGCCCCCAAATCTATGATTTGGGAACGGCACGCAAAACGCGACGGATGAGCCCCCAAATCTATGATTTGGGAACGGCACGCAAAACGCGACGGACGAGCCCCCAAATCTATGTTATGGGGATGGCACACAAAACGCGACGGACGAGCCCCCAAATCTATGTTACGCCCCAGCCTA
This sequence comes from Mastacembelus armatus, assembly GCF_900324485.2. Lineage (NCBI taxonomy): Eukaryota > Metazoa > Chordata > Actinopteri > Synbranchiformes > Mastacembelidae > Mastacembelus > Mastacembelus armatus. The sequence goes on from NC_046641.1 coordinate 560,921, forward strand.
GGGGTTAACCGGAGCGTAACACGATTGTTGAGTTTTCCTCCAAACCTCTTCCACTCTCAACAAACACGAACGATACTAATTATACTTAACGAAATATTTATTCTGTCAAAATACAGAATACAATACAGAATGTACAAAACAAACAAAACGCTCCATGAGCCCTACGATTCTATACGAACAATGGAAAACAAACACAAACGCTAAAGATAGCCCTTCTCAAACAAAAACGCTAGATTTAGCTCTACGGTATCAATCAAAAGAAACAACACAAAATCACAGGTCGCTAGCCTGGAAACTCCTAAAACAAACAGGAGAAAACAAAACACAAACGTGGCCTAAATATCTAAGTATCTCTAATCTAAACAATGAAAATACTATCAATACAAAACCTGCACAATCGAAACAAAAATCTAATCTCTAACTAATTAATTTACGCAAACAAAGTCTTTATCAAAATAGCTGGGAATGGCAAAGGTGGGAGAATAGCTCTCTCGAACAACAGTCCGTGGGCTTCTTATGGTCCTTCCTGGAAGTGTTGGACCAATCCCGGAAGTCCAATCCACGGCTTCCTACGTCCGCGCCCACTTCAGCATCCGTCACACACACACACGAGGAGGGGGAGGGCCAACAACACAACCATACACATAATGACCCCTAGGGTCATAACACTTGTCAACCATGCACTCACTAGGAAGCATATCTTAAAAAAAAGTGGAGAAAATCTGTACAACATTACAAAAGGGAATGTGGCTTGGCCCAGACAACAAAATTGTTTACCTAAAGCTTATTTCCATGTCTATGCAAAGCTTGCTCATGGTAAAGCTCATGCATCCAAAGGAGGGATGTGCACATATGTTAATACCCACTGGTACACCAGGGGTTTTTCAACATATGCAGAACATGAATAATCTGTGCAGTAGGTAATGCCTCTGGTGCCATTGCAAAGCATGTTGAGCAAGTGGGTAGAGATTTTTCCTTCTTCCAAACAGGATGCAACCACAGTGTCAAAAGCCCTGATCAGAGACGACATTGTACAATGGGGTATTCCAAAGAAGATCAGCAGTGACAATGGTCCTGGGTTTGTGTTGAAAGATTTGTCTGACTACTTTGAGTTTGATTCCAAATACCAATGCTTTTATCATCCACAGAATGCAGGTGCAATAGAACGACAGAATTGCATACTCAAGAATAAATTAACAAAATGCTGTGAAGAAACAGGTTTAACATGGCTCCAAGCACTACCACTAGTGCTATTCTACATGCGCACAAGAACAAAAAATGTGCATGGGCTAAGTCCTTTTGAAATCATTTTTGGGAAACCTCCTAGTGTAGGACTTAGTCCAATCAAAAGGCTCTAATGAGTGGAAGTCATGAAGATGCGATGTGCAAAGCTTTCAGCCTCTCTTTCAGCCCTTCATCCACAGGCGAAAATAGCTCTCTCTAGCCCTGCAGATACCACACTTCATGATCTCAAACCAGGTGACTACATGCTCATTAAGGACCACCGGAGGAAACACTGGAAGCAGAGACGATTTACCAGACCACATCAGTTGCTATTGACTTTAAATACAGCAGTAAAAGTGGAGGGACGTGCTTCGTGGGTCCATGCCAGCCAATAAATATCAAGAAAGGTGAATACAGGAAGGTAACAAAGGTGATATCTCATGCCCAGCGATGAAGAATCATGCACAAGTGCATCCCCCTAGCAAAAAGGAATGGAACCTGAAGATCAGATTATGCAAATTTATTCTCTTCACTGCGATTATAACAATCACGTGGATGAGTTATGAGTTATGGCAAGATCAGCTGATCACTCTGCAGTTCACCACCCATACCAGACTGACAAAGAGTATGACTGGACTTGCACATTTGCTTTACCTATTATTCCTACAAATGGCCTCCATTGTGGATGATGGAAAACCTGTAGATGGAGCATATCAACTACACTGATACAAATATGTCAATTGATGTTGACATATTTCTCCTAGAACAGAGGTCACTAACAGGCAGACCACATTCCGGGTCTGCAGACTGACATACGGTGGTGTGAAAGTGTTGGCCCCCTTCCTGATTTCTTATTTTTTTGCATGTTTGTCAGACTTTAATGTTTCAGATCATCAAACAAATTTAAATATTAGTCAAAGATAACAAGTAAACACATCATGCAGTTTTTAAATGAAGGTTTTTTATTATTAAGGGAAAAGAAAATCCAAAACTACATCACAAACAGATGGCCGGACATTCTCCTTCAGGATTTTTTGGTAGACAGCAGAATTCATGGTTCCATTTATCACAGCAAGTCTTCCAGTTCCTGAAGCAGCAAACAGCCCCAGACCATCAGACTACCACCACCATATTTTACTGTTGGTATGATATTCTTTTTCTGAAATGCGGTGTTACTTTTATGCCAGACATAACGGGACACACACATTCCAAAAAGGTCAACTTTTGTCTCGTCAGTTCACAGAGTATTTTCCCAAAAGTCTTGGGGATCATCAAGATGTTTTCTGGCAAAACTAAGACGAGCCTTTATGTTCTTTTTGCTCAGCAGCAGTTTTCGTCTTGGAACTCTGCCATGCAGACCATTTTTGCCCAGTCTCTTTCTTATGGTGGAGTCATGAACAGTGACCTTAACTGAGGCAAGTGAGGCCTGCAGTTCTTTGGATGTTGTGGGGTCTTTTGTGACCTCTTGGATGAGTCGTCGCTGTGCTCTTGGGGTAATTTTGGTCGGCTGGCCACTCCTGGGAAGGTTCTCCACTGTTCCATGTTTTCTCCATTTGTAGATAATGGCTCTCACTGTGGTTCGCTGCAGTCACAAAGCTTTAGAAATGGCTTTATAACCTTTTCCAGACTAATAGATCTCAATTACTTTCTTTCTCATTTGTTTTTGAATTTCTTTGGATCTCGGCATGATGTCTAGCTTTTGAGGATCTTTGGTCTACTTCACTTTGTCAGGCAGGTCCTATTTTATAAGTGATTTCTTGATTGCGAACAGGTGTGGTAGTAATCAGGCCTGGGTGTGGCTAGAGGAATTGAACTCGTGATAAACCAGTTAAGCTATGTTTTAACGGGGGGGGCAAAAACTTTTTCACACAGGGCAATGTAGTTTTGGATTTTGTTTTAATAAAAACAAAATAAAAAAACATAAAAACCATTTAAAAACTGCATGATGTATTTACTTGTGTTATCTTTGACTAATATTTAAATTTGTTTGATGATCTGAAATAAAGTGTGACAAACATGCAAAAAAATAAGAAATCAGGAAGGGGGCCAACCACTGGCTACACCAAATATCTACACCACTGTAGATATTTGAATCTTATATCTGAGTTCCTTTCCTACCTTGTGCTTTCTAATTTGGGACATTTTCACTGCAAAACTACAATTACAAAATTACCAGTTTCTCTCTCAAAACCAGGATAGTTCCTTTAACTGGAATACTCACATTCAAATACACTCATTCTCTCAACAAGCAGCCTGTGGCATCGTAAGTGTTAAAGCAGACAGGCCTGTACCACTGCCACTTAACTATGGCCATCGGCAATACGTGGGTCACTAGTGTTATATTACACAGTCAATCTGTTTGAGAACTATTTCACATCTATACTGGTAAAAAAGTATTAAGGACAAAAAGAAAAATCTGTATTCAAGTTGATTATGAAAAGATTATTTACCAAGACTTACAGAAAAAATGCAGTATGTGGTACCCTACTGTTTTGTCTTGTGATGTTAACTGTAATAGTGTGGACTAGTGATAAACTGATAATGACCCGAACAACCCATCTTCAAACAATCATGTTCATATCAACATTGCTGTTCTTTCACACTGACCCTTTTAAAATGTTTGGACACTCTTGTCTTATTGACAATTAAATCTTCAATATGCATTTCTTCAAAATCTAACAGTAGTTTTGATGATTCTTCTGACCTGGATGTACTTCATGAAGCGGTGGCACTTGCCACAGCGGGACATGGGCTTCCCAGTAGAAGCAATGGGTGAAAAGGAGACCTCCATCAACTCATCCATGCCTGTAAAATACAACCGAATACAACAGACAGATACTGTGCACTGGAGTGCAGTAGACACCAGAATATCCTGAAATATCTAACTACTAGATACAACAAACGTAAGTTTTGATTAACATCCCTGCATGTGTGTTAGGCCCCACCATGCTTTATATTTATCACAGTAACAGTCTTTACATTCACAATATGATACAGGGCTGTAGTGAGCTACATGCATATTTTTCATAGAACTCTATATAATAGCAATGAACCCATGCAATCAAAATGCTTTTGTTTTTTTTCCACATAGAGCACTGATCACAGTAACTTGTGTAATCCCTTTATAAGAGGTTACTTTCATGTTTGCAACATAACCTCAGTGGAGTGAACTTACTGGTAATGGAATCAACAAAGTAGTGAAACTTTCTCTTGAAAATATCCAGTGCATGCTGCAGGACCTGGTGGTAGTTAGCCTTTCCCAGTGCAATGAGGTTCAGCTGCTTCTCAACTGCACTGCGTATGGTGGGCAGCACTAGCTCTGCATCTAAATAATACACACACATTCATACAGCAGTTCGTATGATTACATAAACTGACATAATGCAGTCCCTAGCCCCTTATTACCATCAGAATTAAATGTCTAACTCTAATCCTAACTTAAACCTAATTTGAACCTAAATACTAAAACCAAGTCTTAACTCTCAAGCAGCCCTTTAATATTATGAGGACCAACTAAAATGTCCTCCTAAAAATGTCAGTTAAACTGTTTTCCACACCATGTAATATACACAAATATATTGTGTATTTTAATAGCATATGCTCCTGTGAACTAAACCATTCACATGTCCCTATTGACCTGAATCCATTGAAAAAGTTTCCAACTATGTTTCTTTCTGTGTTCTAAAAAACCCACAATCACAGCACAGCTACAAATGTCAGAGAATGTGTAATAAAAAAATAAAAATAAAAAAACAAGGCAAATTACCAATCTTGTGGTAGCCATGTACCAGCACAATACCCAGGTTGGTTGGCTTCAACTTGCGCCCATTCTCTACTGTCACATAATTCCTTTGGCAGATGTTGTTGATGTGGACTGGAATGCTGGCATCAGTACCTAGAGGTAGTACATCTGTAAAATTGTTCTGTTCATGTTGGTCCTCTTAAAAACACAAAAATTAGTGTTGATGACCACTCAGGACTGCCTCTGTGATTATCAATATGTCATAGCATTTTTGTGTGTATTTCTGCATGTTAAGTCTGCCTGCTTCCTCTCTTAAAAATGCTTTCAGTGTGAAGATATAAACAGCAAATATGTCCAAGAGGCAGTGTTATTGTCTACCAATGCCATGTTTCTCCATGAGGGTGATGAGTTCGGCCTCGGTCAGGTAGTCTGGAGGGCTAGTCTGTTTTTCCAGCAGCTTGATCTCATCTACTGTGAAACTGTCTCCACGCTCACAATCTGGCCTGGTCTCTTCTGGAGGGATGCCCTGCCAAGGCATCACCGTTGTGTAACCTGGGAATAAAATACACACTTAGCATTGATGGGGTTGCACCAGTTATTTGTATACTGTTTTTCTGACATACAAGTAGTGAGTTATTAAATCAGTTCGCATAAATAAAACTTTCCGTCAGGAAAGACATTATAAATGTGTAAATGATTCCCTTTAGCACTGTTCAACTGGTAATGTAAATTAAAGTATCACAAGCTGTTTCAGGGAGGGAAAGTGACATGATGAACTTAACTAAAAATCATGGACAGTACAATGATCTCTCAATTTTTCATATCTTTTGCAAGATATGGCACTATTTCATGCTTTTCATCTGCTGAAAGATCTTTCTTTTTCCCATATTGCATTAAACCTGTGATTTGATTAATAATGTGGAATAACCTCCTTCAGTAGTTCTGCTTTAATTTGGCTCACCTGGTAAACTAATTATCAAACCTGTCTGAGATTGTAGTTGAGGAGAGTGTAGAATGAAAGCAGACAATAGATTTTGCCAACCTGTATGTCACTATTCAGCCAATTCTGATTTTTGTATAACAAATTCTGTTTTAGTGAAAAACAGGCTGATACACACAAAACCATGATCAGTGTTAATATGACTCATTACAAATATTACGAGACAAGTTCAGTGTTCCTCCGCATAAACAACCTCAATGAATTTCTTAGACGAATTTTAATGGTCTCAAAAGATAAGATAATATAAATTCTATAAATGCCTGTAGAGGACTGTAATGTGAGGAGTTGTGACTCAGAGTTAGCCTAAATGGTAGTCTTTTCAGACAATATTTATGATAACAGAAGAAGGGATCTACATGTCCTGTGCAGTCAGTAACATGCAAAATAGAATGAGCAAATATACCTTGATACACTGTCAAGAGAAGTATAAGAAAGCTAAGAAAGGTTGTTCTTTACCTCATTGAGGATTCTGTGCTGTGTCTTTGGAGTCATCGTGTCTGGGTGCCCACTCCTATGTAGAGTAGCCACAGTACCAGACTGTCTCTATTTATAGACTGCTTATCTAACTGCTGACCGTAGGATGCCTAAACACTTTGAGATGACTTTTTGTCCCTTTCCAGCCTTATGCAGATCAACTACTGTTGATTGTCTGTCTTCTGAGATCTCCTTTTTGTGAGGCATGGTTCACATCAGTGGATGCTTCTTATGAACAGCAAACTTAAAATGTTTGAGTGTTATCAATCACAGTACCTCCAAACCACACCTCCAAACTCTTCTCACTCTAACTGGACTCCAGGTGTTCAATCTACCGACTCTATTTAGCTTTTATTGAAGTAATTTGTTCCTTTTCCTCCACCACTGTGAATGTTTAATGGGTGTGTTCAATAAAGACATGAGAAATTAGAATTGTTTGTGTGTTAACAGCTTAAGCACATTGTTTGTGTCTATTGTGAATTAGATGATCAGATCACATTTTATGACAAATTCATGCAGAAAATCAGTTATTTATAAAGGGTTTACATTCTCTTGCCACTGTATATATGTGTAATACACATGATAAAACGTATTTAAGTTCTCAATTTCTTTATAATACACCAAACAGGTTACTTTTATCCTGAGTGCTTCACAATTTTTTAAGGGATTGGTAATTCAACATTTTTCAAACAACTGCAAGATTTTTGCTGCTATTTGAAGCTACAAATATAAAAAATACCTATTGCAGCATGGTACACAAGAAGCAAACTGATATCACCAGGTGTACCTGGTGATAGAAGGGTTTTGCCACTGCATGAAAAGGCTTCTGTGCCAATTATGAACTCTATGGTGGTGAGTAGGTACTTGCAGTCCTGACTGACAGTAGCAATAAAATGCCGTGTGATGTACTCATATAGCTGCCAGCCATCACTGCCTGTGGAATAGCAGAAGAAGAAAAACTTGGGTTAGAAGATAAACATGAATGCTTACTGATTATCCAGTATTTTATCAGCTGTTTGACTCACCCAATTCCCCTTCGGAGGCAGCACGCATGGGAGTGATAGGTGGATGGTCTCCAGCATCAGTTCCTTTCCTGGGTCGGTTTAAACCAGTTGAAAGTAGAGCCTTCACCTGATGGAGGGGTAAATTCTTTTTCAAAAAACACAATGCTTGAATCCACATTCGAGCATTATATTCTAACAGCCTGTGAGCACGAACACAGTGAATCAGTTTCTGCATGCATCTACGGCTGGGATGAATATACAGGGCATGAATTTTTTTATCCTTGGCCTGACAATGGCCCTCACCTCTTCTGCCCAGATGGTATTGTTGGTCTGCTGCTTTAGTGTTCCTTTCAAGTCAAAGTTCTCTGGGTAGTGCGTTGTCTCAGTACGTGGGTAACTGATGTATCCCTGTGTGTATAGACGCTCTGCAATCTGCATGGCATGCTGGGGACCCATGCCTGAGACATTAAAAAAATATAATTCTTTCTTAAACTTGGAGTTTTAGTTAAGAATAAGAAAGAAACCTACTGTTGATTAAACTTTGAAATTTCATTTAAACTATTCAAAAAAAATCCCATTTTGTTTGAACCTTTGTTGCAATGTTTGAAATAATGCACACTTCTTTATGAAGAGAAACATTCAGTGGCTGTAGTGGCGATATCAGAATCCCCAATATCAGTGGGGAGAATGTTGAATTTGTCCTCATCGCAGTTTCCAATGCTTTAGATATGTTTTTCACTGAATGGTAGATGAATGTGGGCTCCTCCTGACAGTATAGATAGATAAGATACTTTATTCATCCCCCATGGGGAAATTCAGCAGCTCTTATATTAACTTTAACATAGAAACTTCACTATAAAATATAATTAACAGATAAAGGCACCCAGTCAATAACATATACAGTGGGTTCCTGACAGGAACTAGCAAGAGAGATCATATTTCTCCTATATTGGCTTCTCTTCATTGGCTCTCTGTAAAATATAGAATAGAATTTAAAATCCTTCTTCTCACATACAAATCCCTTCATAATCAAGCTCCTTCATACCTTAAAGACCTCATAGTACCATATTATCCCAATAGACCACTTCGCTCTCAGAGTGCAGGCCTACTTGTGGTTCCCAGAGTTCTCAAAAGCAGAATGGGAGGCAGAGCCTTTAGCTATCAAGCTCCTCTCCTGTGGAACCAGCTCTCAGCCTGGGTTCAGGAGGCAGACACTCTCTGTACTTTTAAGGCTAGACTTAAAACCTTCCTCTTTGACAAAGCATATAGTTAGGGCTGGCTTCAGGCAACCCTGAACCATCCCTTAGTTAGTTATGCTGCTATAGGCCTAGACTGCCCGAGGACCATCGGTGCACTGAGCTCCCCTACCCTAACCCCCCCCTTCCCTTCCCCTCCTCTTTCTTCTCTCCTCCCACCTCATGTATATTCCACCATTGAATGTTACTAACCTTGTGCTCTCTCTCTCCCCTAGTTTGTGCTCTCTCCCTCTCTCTCTGTTCTCTCTGTACCTTCTGCAGGTGTCCCTGGTCCTGGAGCTGTATATCGCTGATGTGCAGTTACTGGTCCCACCAACCTGCAGTGTCTATTTGTTGTTTATTGTTGCTGTTCTTTTCTCTCTGCTCTATCCACTCACCCCAACCGGTCGAGGCAGATTAAAGGGAGTTTTTCCTCTCCACTGTCGCCAAGTGCTTGCTCATAAGGGAATTGTTGGGTTTTTAGTTTTAGTTTTTGTAAAGTGCCTTGAGATGATTTGTATTGTGATTTGGCGCTATACAAATAAAATTGAATTGAATTGAATTGAATTGAATTGGGCACGGAAAGTATTCAGACCCCTTTAAATTTTTCACTCTTTGGGTCATTGCAGCCATTTGCCAAAATCAAAAAAGTTCATTTTATTTCTCATAAATGTACACTCAGCACCCCATCTTGACAGAAAAAAACAGAAATGTAGAAATTTTTGCAAATTTATTAAAAAAGAAAAACTGAAATATCACATGGTCATAAGTATTCAGACCCTTTGCAGTGACACTCATATTTAACTCACATGCTGTCCATTTCTTCTGATCCTCCTCGAGATGGTTCTGCTCCTTCATTGGAGTCCAGCTGTGTTTAATTAAACTGATTGGACTTGATTAGGAAAGGCACACACCTGTCTATATAAGACCTTACAGCTCACAGTGCATGTCAGAGCAAATGAGAATCATGAGGTCGAAGGAACTGCCCAAGGAGCTCAGAGACAGAATTGTGGCAAGGCACAGATCTGGCCAAGGTTACAAAATAATTTCTGTAGAACTCAAGGTTCCTAAGAGCACGGTGGCCTCCATAATCCTCAAATGGAAAAAGTTTGGGACGACCAGAACTCTTCCTAGACCTGGCCGTCCAGCCAAACTGAGCAATCGTGGGCGAAGAGCCTTGGTGAGAGAGGTAAAGAAGAACCCAAAGATCACTGTGGCTGAGCTCCAGAGATGCTGTAGCGAGATGGGAGAAAGTTCCACAAAGTCAACTATCACTGCAGCCCTCCACCAGTCGGGGCTTTATGGCAGAGTGGCCCGACGGAAGCCTCTCCTCAGTGCAAGACATATGAAAACCTGAATAGAGTTTGCCAAAAAACACATGAAGGACTCCCAGACTATGGCAAATAAGATTCTCTGGTCTGATGAGACCAAGATTGAACTTTTTGGCGTTAATTCTAAGCGGTATGGGTGGAGAAAACCAGGCACTGCTCATCACCTGCCCAATACAATCCCTAAAGTGAAACATGGTGGTGGGAGCATCATGTTGTGGGGTGTTTTTCAGCTGCAGGGACAGGACGACTGGTTGCAATTGAAGGAAAGATGAATGTGGCAAAGTACAGAGATATCCTGGAAGAAAACCTCTTCCAGAGTGCTCAGGACCTCAGACTGGGCCGAAGGTTCACCTTTCAACAGGACAATGACCCTAAGCACACAGCTAAATTAACAAAGGAGTGGCATCAGAACAACTCTGTGACCCTTCTTGACTGGCCCAGCCAGAGCCCTGACCTAAACCCAATTGAGCATCTCTGGAGAGACCTGAAAATGGCTGTCCACCAGCGTTCACCATCCAACCTGACAGAACTGGAGAGGATCTGCAAGGAAGAATGGCAGAGGATCCCCAAATCCAGGTGTGAAAAACTTGTTGCATCATTCCCAAGAAAACTCATGGCTGTACAAGCTCAAAAGGGTGCTTTTACTCAATACTGAGCACAGGGTCTGAATACTTATGACCATGTGATATTTCAGTTTTTCTTTTTTAATAAATTTGCAAAAATTTCTACATTTCTGGTTTTTTCTGTCAAGATGGGGTGCTGAGTGTACATTAATGAGAAATAAAATGAACTTTTTTGATTTTGGCAAATGGCTGCAATGACACAAAGAGTGAAAAATTTAAAGGGGTCTGAATACTTTCCGTACCCACTGTAAATAGCCTAACTAACATATCAACAACTAATATTAAAAAGTCTAATGGCTGTGGGGTCAAAGGATCTCCTCAACCTCTCAGTTCTGCAGCGTAGTGAGATGAGCCACCCAATGCAGCTATTACTCTGTTTAGTCAGTATATCATAGAGGGGGTGTTTATTATTGCTCAACATAGAAAGCAGCTTCCTCCACATCTGCTGCTCCACTACAGTTCTGAAAGGGTCCAGCCCTCTGCCTAGCACAGAACTGGCCTTTTTCCACCAGTTTGTCCAGGGGCCTACAGTCTCTGTCTGTAATGACACTCCCCCAACAGACAGACTCCCCCCTTTTCTATACACTGCATCCACATTGGCAGACCACTCCAGTTTTTCGCCCAGTACCACCCCCAGGTACTTGAAGGTCTGTACAGTCTCTATCTCCTGTCCATCAATGCAGACTGACTGGCATGGAGCTTTTGATCTCCTAAAATCCACCACCAGCTCCTTAGTCTTGGTGGTGTTCAGGAGAAGATAGTTCTTTTTGCTCCAGTCAGTGAAGGCCTCCACTAGGTCCCTGTACTCCTCCTCCTGTCCACCACGCACACGTACCACAACAGCCGTATCATCAGAATACTTCTGAAGGTGGAAAGACTCTTGAGCTATACCTAAAGTTTGATGTGTAGACCGTGACCAGAAAAGGAGCAATAACAGTCCCCTGTGGAGCCCCAGTGCTGCATTCCAGTGTCCCAGAAACACATCTTACCAGCCTGACATACTGCAGTCTGGATGTCAAATAGTTCATAATCCATGAGGCCACCCCCATACATAGAAGCTTGCCTCTCACTATGGGAGGCTGTATAGTATTGAAAGCTCTAGAGAAGTCAAAGAGCATGATCCTCACATATGAACCAGGCACATCCAGATTCCCGGCATATCCCCAGTGCAGCTTGTACAGCACTGCATCTTCCACTCCCATGTGTTTGTGATAGGCAAACTGAAGGGGATAAAAATCCTCCTCAACCTGCAGCCTCATGCGACGGACAAGGAGCCGCTCCAAGGTCTTCATGATATGGGATGTCAAAGCCACCGGTCTATAGTCATTCAGCTCTACTGGCTGCCCTGTTTTGGGCACCGTACTAGACAAGAAGTCTTCCAGTCTTCTTTCAGAAGCCTTGGACATACTCCATCTAGTCCAGCTGCCTTCCCTGGCCGTCGTCTCCTGAGCTCAGCTCCAACCTCTTCCGTTGTTAGAGACATAAGCAGCTGTTCAGATTGTAACAGAGGGATGGTGGAGGTAGAGGGAGCAGCCATACAGGTGGAGATCAAGGTAGCAGTCATAGACTATAAGGTATAGTAAGGAGCTGCAGAGGTGGGCGTGGAGGGAGTATCTGCCACGTTGGAGAGGGAGGGAGCAGCTGCAGAGGTGGAGGAGACAGCTGAATACATAGAGAGGGCAGCCTCAGAGGTAATGGTGTAGGGAGCAGCTTTAGACATGGAGGTACAGGAAGCAGCAGCAGAGGTGGGGGTGGAGGTGGAGGAAGCTGACATAGACAATGAGGTGTGGTGAGGGTCTTTAGAGGTGGAGAGAGCAACCGGTGGTGATGGAGGAAGTAGCCACATTGTCAAACCTGATGTAACACTGGTTGAAGGTATTGGCTCTATCCACATCACCATCCAAAGACAGAGTTCTTCAGTTTGTAGCCAGTGATGGTCCTTACCCCTCTCCACACCTCCCTGATATTATTGTTCTCCAGCTGTTTTTCCAACGTTTCCTTGTACTCCACCTTAGCTCGCCTCAGTGTCTTTTTGAGCTACCGTTGTATACTCCTCAGCCTCTCCTTATCCCTGTCCTGGAAAGCCCTCTTTTTCTGGTTCGGGAGGTCTTTAATGTCACTGGTGATCCATGGTTTATTGTTAAGATAGCACCGTACTGTACTAATTGGGAGTAAAGTGCCCCGCTACAGAAATTAATGTAGTCAGTAATGATGTTGACTCTCCTGTCCAAGTCACTGTCCAATTCCTGCTCCTCCATCAGTACATCCCAGTTTGTGCACTCAAAACAGTCTCTCAATGAATCTCTTACCTCTAGTGACCATTTCCTGAAAGACCTGGTGGTAACAGGAAGCTTCTGCACACAAGGTCTATATGTGGGCTGAAGATGGACCATGTTGTGATCAGATCTACCCAGTGGTGGAAGAGGTACAGCCCTGTAGGCTTCTTTGACATTAGCATAGAACAGATCTAATGTCCTTTCTCCACGTGTTGGACAGTGAACATACTGTACAAAGTCAGTCAGGCAGGAGGACAGAGAGACATGATTGAAGTCCTCTGTAATTGCAATCATCAGGGTGCTGGGTCTGTATCCTCGCAACGGCATCATGTATGACATTACATGCCGTTGCAGGCGCCGCCTTCGGTGCAATGTAAACAACATTGGCAACTATGTATGTAAACTCCCTTGGCACATAGTATGGGTGGAAACCAACTGAGACCAGTTCAATGTCCGGACAGCAGACATTTCGGGGTCCAGGACTCAGAAAGACATATCAAACTGCACTCCCTGTACAGCGTCTGGCTCCTCACAAGCGCCTCCAGCTCGTCACACTTGTTATGCAGTGAGTTAACATTCCCCATGAGCACCGAGGGCAGAAAAGGCTTCTATCTCCACCTTCTGTTGTTCTTCTTAGCCTTTAGCTTAGCCCTGGCTCTACAAAACTGTCTCCTCAGCATAGTCGGGATTGGTTGAGTTACTCCATGTCCAATATTCGACAGGGCCAACAGTTCCTCTCTCGTGTACACTACTCTACTTGAGCCAGTACACATTGTAAGAAAGAAAGAAAAAAAAAAAAAAAAAAAAAAAAACCACACGCACAGGAGCTACACAGTGACACGAGTGCCAACCTACTGCTTCATTGACTCCTGTGTACACTGTTAGGCAGGTGTTCAAAATGTTAGTCTTATGCAAAAGTTTAGGCACCCCTTGATAAATAACAGATTTTGGTGATTTTTTAATTGAAAAGAGCACCATATTTTCAGCAAACATTGATGCATAGTTACTTCTTATGCTATAAATTGAACAAAAATTGCCATTATTATGGCACTGTGCAAAAGATTGGGCACCTTACATAATCAGTACTTAGTAACACCTCCTCTGGCAGATATCACAACTTGCAAACGCTTTTTATAGCCAGCTAAAAGTCTTTCAATTCTTGTACTTGGGATTTTCTTCCATTCTTCCTTGGAAAAGGCTAATATTCTTTCGTCGTCTTGCATGCACAGCTCTTTTAAGATCTACCCACAAACTTTCAATGATGTTTAAATCAGGGGACTGTGATGGCCATTCCAAAACCTTCAGCTTGTGTCTCTTGAGGTATTCCATAGTGGATTTCGAGGTATGTTTAGGATCATTGTCCTGTTGTAGAAGCCATCCTCTTTTCAGCTTCAGCTTTTTTACAAATGGTGTGATGTTTGCTTCCAGAATTTGCTGGTATTTAGTGGAATTCATTCTTCCCTCCACCCGTGCAATGTTTCCTGTGCCACTGGCTGCAACACAACCCCAAAGCATGATAGATCCACCCCCATGCTTAATAGTTGGCAAGGTGTTCTTTTCATGAAATGCTGCTCCTTTTTTTCTCCAAACATGCCTTTGCTGATTGTGGCCAAAGAGTTGTATTTTAACTTCATCAGTCCACAGCACTTGTTTTCAAAACACATCAGGCTTCTGTAGATGTTCTGTTGCATACTTCTGACGTTGGATTTTATGATGGGGACGCAGATAAGGTTTTCTTCTGCTGACTCTTCCAAGAAGGTCTTGTCTGTGCAAGCATTGCTGCACAGTGGAATGGTGCACCACCACTCCTGAGTCTGCTAAATCTTCCTGCAGGTTTTTTGCAGTCAAATGGGGTTTTGATTTGTCTTTCTGACCAGCATACGAGCAGTTCTCTCCGAAAGTTTTCTTGGTCTTCCAGATCTCATCTTGACCTCCACAGTTCCCCTGAACTGCCCTCTCTTAATTACATTTCTCACTGTGGAAACTGCAAGCTGACAACGCTTTGCTATCTTCTTGTAATCTTCTCCTGCATTGTGGGCATCAGTAACTTTCATTTTCAGAGTCTTACACAGCTGCTTAGAGGAACCCATGGTTGTTGAGTGTCCGCAAGTGTGTGCACAAGGTTTGAAGAGTCAAAGTATCTGTAAAGCTTTGAAATTGGCATTTACTAATGACAACTGATGCCATGCATCAGATCTAACGAGCTGATTAAGGTCTGAAACCGTGCAAAAAGAATCTGAGACTCTTAGAGTGCCCAAACTTTTGCACAGTGCCATAATGTTTTTATTTTTGTTCAATTGATGGCATAAGAAGTAACTATGCATCAATGTTTGCTCTAGACATTGTGCATTTTTTCCATTTCCAAGAGAGACTGTGTTAACATCTTTTCAATTAAAAAAAATCACCAAAATCTGTTATTTATCAAGGGGTGCCTAAACTTTTGCATAAGACTATATAGATGATCAGTGTAGATACTGCATAGAAGTGTGGAATAATCTGCAGATGAAAACATGCATGCATGGTTTCCTCCTGATAGTAAATCAACTGTTTCAGGATATTTCTGAGCCTTTTTCAGAAATGAAAGTATACATTTATGAGGTGTTTAAAAACATTAAAATGCCAGTCAATTGTTTGGACACATTTTCTCATTCAGTTCAGTGGGAAAACATATCAAGAGACCAGCTAACACAGTGTTGGTTTATATTTTGATGGGATTGGTTATCAGTAAGAGAAAAATAAAAAAAAAAATATATCAATGCTAACCTTGTCGTTTAAATGTCAGAAACCTCAGGTAATCAACTGATCAAAAATGCTGAGCATTGCCTACTCCAGCTGCTCAGGAATATTTTTCTTTTTGCATCCAACTGAAAAGTTTTACATTTTTAACTGCTGGGAAGAACAAGCTACAGAATGCGATGACATTACCATTTTTATTGCTTTCTTATTTGGACCAAAGGATTAATTGATTAATCAATTCAAGACTCAACAATTTAAATGACAATGAGAATAATCTGTAGTTCCTGACAAAGTAATGCATCAACAATAATCACTCTCATTAATTTCATTATGCAAAGGCAAACTCGTGAGAGGGAAAGAACATGTTATGAAATACTGCTAATGTTGTAAATATACCTAAGGCAGAGCTGGCCACTCTCAACATTTCCACTGTGTTCAAGGCCTGGGGTCTCTGCTTGGTCTTCTCTTTCTTACTTACTGACTCCACCTGTATTAAAAGAGGCATTATAGAGTCAGTTCTGGCTCACTGTGAATGCTGAAAATATCCTGTACAAATTTTCTTGCGGATTTTGACAATTTTCTCCACATCAGGAAAGACATACACAGGTACAAACATTAGGCTCATGTTAATTTAAAATACACTAATAGTTTCTAGTCTGTATTACGATAAAACATTTACCCAAATATTTCAGGATTACAGTAAGACCAGTGCTGGATTTTCAGGTCAACAACAGCTGGGAGATGACATTGCTAACCACTGCTCCACCATGCTGCCCTGCTATATTATAGGCGTTTTCAAAATATCAGTATGATTATTAGAATGCTGAATCAGTCAATCTACTGTAAAAACATACTGCAGACATCATTACATTCAACAGAGGTATAGTAATGCAATTCTAATTCAGGTGACATAGCATATTAATAAACACAAACACAGTCAACATAAAACATATAATACTTTACATGTTTAGATTTTTGTCCTCACCTGGGCCTCCCTGGAAGTCTTGGCCAGGTTAACAAACATCTGGCCCACCTCTCTGTCAAAAACCCTCACCCTGTTCCAGTCGAGTGTCAGTGGGCTGTCTTTTCCTTTGAACACCTGAGAAAAACAGAGCATTGTGTGTCTGTCAAAACAGCACTGAAGTAAGAGGTTGTTGATACTGTGTCAGGGAGAATGAAGACTTAAGGAGGGAAGGGAGAAGAGACTTACCTTTGCTTGGAGAACCCAGTAAGTTTCTGGTTTGAAGGATTGGATCTTGTCATGGCGCTCCACACAGAAGCCTAGTGTGGGAGTCTGGCATGGTCCAAATGAGATCAAAGAGGAGTCCAGATTGCCGTATTTTCCCTGAAAATACTTGGTCTGGAACCTGAAAATATTTGAAAATTAGATTATATTTATTATTTTAGATCAGCTGTAAACTCCTGGTTTAGGGAATGTGTCATACCTCACCCTAAAACAATAAGAGGTCAGCATGGGTTATGTAGCCCCATATCCAGCAAAAAGTAATGCACCTGTTTGTCTCAGCCAGTGTTTCAGATAAACTAATACGTAGCAACCAAATGAAAAATATGCAAACAGGCAAAATGCAGAACTTTTATGCTCTATAATCTAAATACCATGATCTCTTATGTCTTAAAAGCTCTGCTTTCATTTGTCAAAATCACTCAGATTCTCAAGCTTGACCATCAACTGTAAGGATTGACTGTTCATCTCACGCCTTGACAGATGCCACAATAACAGATTATTAATTTCATCTGCAAGTGATTGATCAGTATACATTTGCACTTTGTTTTTGAATTCTGTATAAATGCCAGATATTAAATTTTTTTGGCTCTCTTGTGGCAGAACCAGTGTCTGGTTGTAGAAGCCAGTAGAGTCAGTATACCGGGTGAAAGCACAGCCGATGCGCAGATCCAGCTCCTGACGTGCATCTACTGACAGGGCTTCATTGTGGTTGGGTTCTCCCAGGTGGTTCATGGCATTCCAGATGTCAATGTCAGTAATGGAGCTGAATTTGGCACGATAAACATTTGTTTCTCTGACATTGCCCTTGTTCATCACTGGCTGGATGGCATCGAGTACCTGAGAGTCAAGAGAAACAGTAACTGAGTGTTAGAGAAATTAAAATGTTTACCCTCCTGTGACCTAATCCACCTTACTTTAGTATAACTGAAACACTTCTGAATAGGCCCTATTGTGTATTGTGGAAATATAATTGTTGCTCTCTGAGAACAGTTTGCTCTAACCTTGACTATTTGATAAGGGCCCAGATGTCTTTCTGTGAGAAATCCCCTCCCTTTTTTGTTTTCATGAAAACTGATGTGTTAGGCTGCAAGCAGCCAGTGATCCTCATGCTGTACCAAGGTGCTGTGTGACTGTTACTCCTTGCAAGTAAAACCTCTATATAATCTTACCAAAGTTCGTCCTCTGAGTCTATTTGTTAAAAGAATTTACCTAACACTGAGTGAGCATAAAATTATCCAAATTAAAACACCTCTTTTTGCAGGCATGATTACTGCTTCGCATATGATCTAAAGTCAACTTAAAGAGTAAGTTTAAATTTGATTTTGCACTGGCCTCTGTGGCATGGAATGCACCCAACACTACAGCTGGGGCATTTGTTTGTGCCACCATGGAGTGATACATCTATAATGGATTGTTCATTGTTCATCATGTTTGTAGAAGGTGTAGTAAAAGTGCACAGGGAAATTTAGAAGGAATTACTCTTTAAAGCTGCAATAATCAACATTTTTATAATCAACATTTTTTTAAGCCTGAAAACTTCAGAGTTTCCCTACAAGCCTTTTTAGTTCATTGGTTTCATAGCTGCAACAACTGTGTTTTGATTCAGTTTTAACAGCAGGCAGATGTTTTCAGTGAAAAAGCTCTGATTAACCCACTGAACATCCATTGTAGAAATTAAAGTAGACTTTTAAAGTCCAGATTATTAGTTGTAACAGAACATTTTTACACTGAAAAAAAAAAAAAAGATGAGACTAGCTGGTCAACATAATGCTGATATTTTTCTCAAGAGTTTGTGGAGACCAAACAAGAGCTAAGAGAAGACTGAGTATTGCCCTCACATTCATTAGTTGGACACAAATATAACTTCATATTAAGTGCCAATTCTTGTCTGCTGGATGTGTAAATAGACATATTTGCTGATGTCCACATGTATAATGATGATGATGATGATAAGCAAATGTGTTTACATTATGTGGTTTAGCTGCCTGAAAATGGGGAAGCAGAGGGGAAACAAAAACAATAAACACAGTTTTAGTGCTTTATACAAATTACAAATCCATACATTTTGACCTACCCAGTTCTGTTATTATTTGTCCCAATATTCACATATCTTTCTTTAAAATTTTTGTTTCCAACTCAGTAGAGGTCAATGATGATCATGGCACTGAATATTTACATTTAATTTATCTAAATTTATTGCAGGTTCCTTGAAGATCTCATCTGCAGTTTAAAATGATCAGCAAAATGAAGATTCCAATCAGAGGCAAACATCTTTAGCAATTAGCAAAATATTCAGTGTCCCTGAGAGTCTGCATAATACACAGACATTTGACTGTATTTAGTGGGACTCTTTCTTCAGTTGAAAATAATTTGGAGTGCTCAATTCTTCATGCTTTAGCCAGTATGTTGCTAGAATAAAAGGTTTTCTGTCTAAACAAGATGCAGAAAAACTTGTTCATGCATTTATCTTCAGTAGGTTAGATTATTGTAATGGCTTGTTCACAGGTCTTAGCAAGAAGTCAATCAGGCAGCTGCAGCTAATCCAGAATGCTGCTGCCAGAGTCCTTACAAACACCAAGAAACTGGACCATATCACACCAGTTCTCAGATCACTACACTGGCTTCCCGTTAGTCAAAGGATAGATTTTAAAATCTTATTGCTAGTTTATAAAGCACTAAATGGTTGTGGACCAAAATATATTCTGCTGCCTTCGAATAATTGTTCATCCTTGTTTTCTTAATGTGCTTTTACATCTTATTTTAATTTACTTTATTTTATTTAAATTTATTTTATTTTAAATGTCTGTTTTTAAATGCTCTTTTCCATGCTTTTAATGTAATTATATGCCTTATAAAGCACATTGAATTGCATAGTGTATGAATGGTGCTATACAAATAAATTTGCCTTGCCTTTACCCTGTTGCACTAAAAAAGCAGGTCTACACCATTCTGCAAGGCTAAATGTGTATCGGATCAAACTGACCCCAGTTGAAGTTTTTCAGACATGAGATTGATTAAATTTACACCTGGCTAATACCCAATCTGTTCAATTCCATTCAATTTATTTTATTTGTATAGCGCCAAATCACAATAAAATTATCTCAAGTTACTTTACTTCTCTCCTTCCCTTCCGCTCCTCTTTCAATCTTCCGCTCTAATGTAAACAAAACTGCATGAGAACACACTGGGCAATATAAAGGTCAGAAAATACGATTGGGAGTCATGTCAATATATTAAACAATAAGTCAATAATTTAATTACTGTGACAGGCCTAATCACATAATCTAGTCTCAACCTGTATGTTGATCTGTGTAAGGCTACTTGGTGACTCTAAATTGCCCATAGGTTTAAATGTGAGTGTTTGTCTGTCTCTATGCAGTGCTCTCTCAGGACACTGATCCTGTTTAAACCCTGAATTACCTCATAACAGATGTTCTCCCCTTCTTTATCACAGTCCAACCATAAAACCACGTAGTCACAGCTTCTGGCTTCAACCTGACATGACACCAAAAACTTGGGGTGAGCACCAAAGACATACAGCATGACACAATGACATCTAGACAGTCATACAGAGGGCAGTATGCACCAATGTCTTGTAAAATTATTGCTAGAATAAGGTAAGACTTACCTGAAGAAATTTGACCATGTTGAGTTTGGGGGTGGCCTCCTTCTTTTCCGTGGGAGCTTTGCTAAAGAGTTCTGCAGGGTCCACCTTGTCCCAGTTGTTGTACTTCCCTTAATTGAAAAAAAAGAAGTATAAACAGGGAGTCATGAGTGTGAGTGAAATTTACACCTTGACAGATATCATGTCTGCATGGAGATAATAGACAATATGTCTGCTACTTCCCTGTATGAATTCAACAAAGACTTTTGACACGGCTTTATATTCATTAGGAAGCAGACGAAAAGTCATAGAGACGCTAATTATATTACGTATACCATCCTGCCGGCATAATTTATATATGAATGACTCTGATGTGTAAATTAATGCTGTTCAACTGATATAGAAGCTGACCACCTTCTGTGTTCGGGATCAATCGGTATTGACCCGTTTTGCAGACTGTATGCTCTGTTGTGACTCTGTTCCTTGCTTATTAAATTTGCCATCCTATAACCTGAGATTTGCCTCCAAGTGCTTTTTGCCATGACAGATTTGGTGGGATGAACACACGGTCTGGACTCTGAAGGATGGAAAGTAACATCCATCCATCCATTTTCTATACCCGCTTTTTCCTGAAAGCCAGGGTCACGGGGATCTGCTGGAGCCTACCCCAGCTCTCTCTAAGGTGAAAGGCAGGGGTACACCCAGGACAGGTCACCAGTCCGTCGCAGACACACAAAGACAGACAACCTCACACACTCACACTCACTCCCATGGGCAATATAGAGTCACCAATCAACCTGACATGCATGTTTTTGGTCTGTGGGACCAAACTTACTCCAGTACCCGGAGTAAACCTACGCAAGCACGGGGAGGAACACGCAAACTCCACACAGAAAGGCCGGGTTGCGAACTCACGACCTTCTTGCTGTGAGGCAACAGTGCTAACCACTCAGCCACCATGTTGTCCTTGGAAAGTAACAGTGTGCACTAAATAGCAATTCCTCCCTGCGGGTCGAGAAGCTTTCATCCTAAGGAGCCTGGCCACCAATCCAACCAAGCAAATAAAGTACAGACCAACCGCGAAGAGGCACACAGACAGACCGTAACGTTATGGTAAGAGAATGGTAGAGTATGGTATGGTAGAGTAGTTGACGAGACGTCGTCTTAGTAGACCCGTTGTGTTA
Source organism: Mastacembelus armatus (assembly GCF_900324485.2). NCBI lineage: Eukaryota > Metazoa > Chordata > Actinopteri > Synbranchiformes > Mastacembelidae > Mastacembelus > Mastacembelus armatus. The sequence goes on from NC_046641.1 coordinate 582,600, forward strand.
TTAACTACTGTTGTATGGAGCACAGTGAAAGAGTCTGGGTCGCACGAGAAAAGACAACATGAGACGAGACAACGGCTGCTAGAGAATAGTACTGGGTACTAAAAGAGAAGCTAACACCTGGCCAGTTTCCGGTCTACCAACTTATTTGGCACTGTTAAATGAAGAAATTAGAAAAAAGTACAACTCAAGTTGTAAGCAAACTGGTGGGTGCTGGTGTTTCCTGTGGAGTTTAGTCTGAGTTTAGTCTTTAGCCAACAGTTAGCGTTGTTAAAAGATAAACTTAAAAAGAAGGAAAAAGAGTGCAGCGCAACACAGGTTTTTGTCCAAAAGATAAAAAAGAAACACAAGGTGTTCCAAGCTGACTGAAAAGTCATATGAAGGACAGAGTAAGTTGAAATATGAAAGACTGTGGTATGCAGAAAATAAAGAAGTGGAAGTGATCATTTTGACACATCTATTGGACAAAGACTGCGGCTATTGTGCCTGCTCTACTTTCTCCAACACAGAAAGAATTTTTTTACAGGAAACACTCCACACATCCCACTGGCAAAACCTGCTGAATGGAGTTGGAAAGACCTGAGCCGCTGGTTGCAGAGCTTGCTGTTACTCGAGGACTGTCAACCAACAGCATCAGATCCTAGGACAGAGTATAGCAATTAGGGTGATGTACATCGTACACAATTTACATCAGTTGTACAAGTCTGTTGAACAGTTGAGCTCATTAATAGCCAGAACACCGCTAATGCTGCAGCCTTTACCATCACAGAAACTAGTTTACTACCAGGGCTTGAGCAAATTCCAAAATCTCTCTGGGCAGCCCATAAATATGATGTAGGCCTTGTAAAAATGCAGAGCCTCTGATAGTGCATCCAAAATACCCTTTAAAACAGGAAGCCATTGATGGTATAAAGCCTGTGTTCAATTCTTTATTAAAAGCTGGCTTAATAATTCCATGTGAGAATTCTCCAGTGTACACTCCCATTTTTCCAGTTAAAAACATAAGAGACAGGTCAATCAAATGAATGGTGCTTTGTGCAAGATTTAGAGGCAGTGAATGCAGCCATCATCCCCTCGAGCGCCAGAAGTAAGTAATACTCACACCATCTTGTCTCTGGTACCACCAAATTCGACTCATTTTTCAGAAGTAAATTTGGCCAATACTTTCTTTTCTGTCCCTGCCAGTACTGGTTTGCCTTTTCATTTGAAGGAAAGATTTACACCTGGACCAGATGTCCCTGAGGTTTCTGTGAAAGTCAGAGTTACTTTCATCAGACTCTCAGTAGAACCCTTCAAGGCCTTTATTTATCTGCCAGCTCAGCATTGCTACAGTACGTAGATGATTTGTAGTCCATCTGAAGAACAATACAGTGCACCTGCTAAAACATCTTGCAGAAAATGGCCATAAGGTCAGTCTTTCCAAACTGCAGTCACAAGTACAACAAAAGGTGACATATCTGGGTCACATCATCACCCCAGAAGGAAAGACACTGTCACAAAAAAAAGAATTGCTGCAATTCAAAATGTTCCTAAGCCAATTACAAAAAAACAAATGATGGGTTTTCTTGGCATTACATCATTTTGCTTCCCTGTCACTATGGTGCATGGTAAACAACTCTCTGTGCGTGACAAAATCATGTGGACTCCTGAAGGAGAAAAGACCTTTCTTGATCAAAAGGCAGCACTCACTGTAGCTCCCACACTGGGTCTGCCTAACCCTAACCGTAGGATTATGGTTATGCCAACCTCACGGCGGAAAACTACGACCTGTTCCTTATTTCTTGTCAAAGCTGGATCCAGTAGCAACAGGCCTTCCTCTCTGCAGCAGAGAAAGTCGTTCTAGCATCATGTGATTTTGTTGGCTATTCTGATCTGACATTGATGGTTCCACATGCTGTTGCACACTTACTGCACACACAGAAAACTGCACACTTGTCAACACAGCGCTGGTTAAGATATCACACTATTCTGCTTGAAACTCCTAACATCACTGTCAAAAGGTGGCTAAACCCTGCAACTCTTCTTCCCACAGAAAATGATGGAGAGGCTCATAACTGCAATGAGGTGTTGGAAACCATCTGAACTCACAGACCTGATCTTGCAGACACACCAATCTTGAATGCAGGGATGGAATTATTGGTTGATGGCTCTGCTTCAATTTAATTCAATTCAATTCAATTTTATTTGTATAGCGCCAAATCACAATACAAATCATCTCAAGGCACTTTACAAAAACTAAAACTAAAAACCCAACAATTCCCTTATGAGCAAGCACTTGGCGACAGTGGAGAGGAAAAACTCCCTTTAATGGAAGAAAAAACCTCCAGCAGAACTGGGCTCAGTTTGGGCGGCCATCTGCCTCGACTGGTTGGGGTGAGTGGATAGAGCAGAGAGAAAAGAACAGCAACAATAAACAACAAATAGACACTGCAGATTGATGGGACCAGTAACTGCACATCAGCGATATACAGCTCCAGGACCAGGGACACCTGCAGAAGGTACAGAGAGAACAGAGAGAGAGGGAGAGAGCACAAACTAGAGAAAACACAAGGTTAGTGACATTCAGTGATGGAATATACATGTCAAGGGGGAGGAGAGGAAGAGAGGGGAAGGAAAGGGAGTGTTAGGGTTAGGGTAGGGGAGCTCAGTGCACCGATGGTCCTTGGGCAGTCTAGGCCTATAGCAGCATAACTAAGGGATGGTTCAGGGTTGCCTGAAGCCAGCCCTAACTATATGCTTTGTCAAAGAGGAAGGTTTTAAGTCTAGCCTTAAAAGTACAGAGAGTGTCTGCCTCCTGAACCCAGGCTGGGAGCTGGTTCCACAGGAGAGGAGCTTGATAACTAAAGGCTCTGCCTCCCAGTCTGCTTCTGGAAACTCTGGGAACCACAAGTAGACCTGCACTCTGAGAGCGAAGTGGTCTATTGGGATAATATGGTACTATGAGGTCTTTAAGGTATGAAGGAGCTTGATTATGAAGGGATTTGTATGTGAGAAGGATTTTAAATTCTATTCTATATTTTACAGGGAGTCAATGAAGAGAAGCCAATATAGGAGAAATATGATCCCTCTTGCTAGTTCCTGTCAGGACTCTGGCTGCGGCATTCTGGATTAATTGGAGGCTTTTTATGGAGATATTGGGACAGCCAGATAGTAATGAGTTACAGTAATCTAGCCTTGAGGTAACAAATGCATGGACTAGTTTTTCTGCATCATTTTGAGACAGGATGTTCCTAATTTTGGAACTGTTGCGCAGGTGAAAGAATGCAGTTCTAGAGATTTGTTTTATGTGCGAGTTAAAGGACATGTCCTGGTCAAAAATAACTCCAAGGTTTTTTACAGTAGTGCTAGAGGCCAGGGTTATGCCATCTAGAGTAGCCATAATTTTAGAAAAGTTATTTCTGAGATTTTTTGGCCCAAATATAATGACTTCTGTTTTCTCTGAGTTTAAAAGTAAAAAGTTACTGGTCATCCAGGTCTTTATGTCAGTTAGACAGGCTTGAAGTCTGGTTAACTGGTTTGTGTTAACAGGTTTAATAGATAGATATAATTGAGTGTCATCTGCATAGCAGTGGTAATTAATAGAGTGCTTCCTAATGACATATCCTAAAGGAAGCATGTACAGGGTGAACAGAATCGGTCCTAGCACGGAGCCTTGTCGAACTCCATAACTAACTTTTGTTCGTGTGGAAGGTTCATCATGGACATGAACAAACTGGAATCTGTCCGATAAATAGGATTGGAACCATTTTAACGCTTTTCCTCTGATACCAGTCACATGCTCCAGTCTCTGTAATAAGATGTTGTGGTCAATGGTGTCGAATGCAGCACTAAGGTCTAGGAGGACAAGTATTGAAACAAGTCCATTATCTGAGGCTAAGAGAAGATCGTTGGTAACTTTTAACAGTGCTGTTTCTGTCCTATGATGTGCTCTAAATCCTGATTGAAAATCTTCAAATAGTTCATTCCTGTGTAAGTGGTCTGATAGCTGCTTAGCAACAGCTTTTTCTAGGATTTTAGAAATAAATGGCAGGTTGGATATTGGTCTATAATTAGCCAAGACTCCTGGATCAAGACTAGGCTTTTTGAGTAAAGGTTTGATTACTGCAGTCTTAAAGGCCTGTGGTACATAGCCTGATACTAGAGATAAATTTACCAAGTCTAATAAAGATGAGTTCATTAATGGCAGGGTGTCTTTAACCCTCTGGGGTCTGAGGGGGTTTTTGGGGCCTGGACAAATTTTGACATGTCCTGATATTTGTGCTTTTTTCAGTGTTTTTTAAACATATTAATGTCTAAAGTCTAATAACACTGTAATCAGCACAAAACTTGGCTACAATAATATGTGAGCAGCAAGTTTATACATTATTGTGTTTTTCAGAAAAAAGTGTTTATGCATGGTTAATGAAAAACTACAATTTTTTACTCACTGAAATAAGACCATAAAACACAAACAGAACATTGGTTCACAAGACTTTGGAGACCTGCATGTTGTAGGCTAAAGTGTTTACTTCAGAGTGCTGTGAATGTCATCTTGTTCACACATTCACAGTAAACAATTACACTGATTTTTTTTTTTACACTTTTTGTCCAGAAAGGCCATATGCAAGAGGGTGTGTCTGAGGATGAATAGTCATGTGATTTACCTGAGAACACAAAAGACGCACTGAACGACCAGACAAAGACGCGCATAATGAGCCTTTCAGTCAATGTAGATGGGACGGATTAGTGCAGCACAATACAAAACAATGAGGAGCCAAACGATCCTCATTTGAGTTAAAATCAGTGTTTTTACTCTGAGGACAAGCTAAACTATTTGTCTCTGTGTGGAATGTAAGGAGCGCCGCTTCACGTGCGTAACGCGCCATTCATCCAAACGCGCCGAAAAAGTGAGTAAATTCTATGATGAAGTTTGATATTTTGTGTCATTTCTCGGGGGTGTGCACATATTTACCTGGTTCACCTGAGATTATTTACATGTGAACAGTGGACAGAGTACAAGGCGGGACCGCATTACCTGTAATGAGGTGAGACAGGAAAAAACTGACTTCTCCTTACGTTCATACGGATTAAATCAAAAGTGATGATTTGTTTTTGACTTGAATTGTTTCACTCAAAAGAAAACATTTCAAGCTTTCTAGCCATATAATTCTTATTTTTATGAGCCAAGTATTCGCTGAGATTCTGGTTGTTTTATTTACGCGTCTGTGAAGAGAAATGGCAGAGACAGAAAAGTCCGAGAGCGCACCCTGTCGGCTTTCTTTATTTAAAAAAAGCACAACGTTTTGTTGTTTATTATGATGGTATACCACTAAAACTAGACCCTTTACAGATTTGAATGATATACTTCTTTCATCTGTACGATCAGAATTGACGGAGTAATTTCAGTTTGTTTCGGCCTTATCAGAAAAAGATGCGTCAAAACGCGCCGGCGCGTGCGTCGACCCCAGAGGGTTAAGCAGTCTAGTCGGGATGGGGTCTAAGAGACACGTTGATGATTTCGATGAAGCAACTACTGATGTAAATTCAGAGAGATCTATGGGAGAGAAGCAGTCTAAAAATAACTGAGGTCCTACAGATGATTCAAGAGCTACTGTAGTAGAAGATTCATTTATTGCAGGTACAGGAAGCATCTGCTGAATTTTTATCTCTAATAGTTGTGATTTTATTTGTAAAGAAACAAATTCATCACTGCTGAGAGCAAAGGGAACACTGGGCTCAACAGAGCTGTGACTTGTTGTCAGCCTGGCTACAGTGCTGAAAAGAAACCTGGGATTGTTCTTATTTTCCTCTATTAGTGATGAATAGTATGCAGTTCTGGCTTTACGGAGAGCTTTTTTATATGTTAGTAGACTGCTTCCCGTGATGTCACAACAGAAAAAAATCAAGTAGGGTTTACAGTTGTCACAAAACTGTGTGTGATTTCTAGTGGCAAATTACCTTCTCATCTGTTTCCACAGGCTGCTGAACACATTGATCTTACCGAAGCCTGTAAATTGGCCAAAGATACTCTAAAAGAAACTCTAAACATTTACACTGACTCACGTTATGCTTTTGGTGTTGTCACTGATTATGGTTGTCTGTGGAGACAGAGGGGCTTACTCACATCAGCTGAAACACCCATTGCACATCATGCTCTTGTTGCAGCTCTGTTAGATGTCATCCTGTTGCTTAAACAAATCTCAATTATGAAATGTGAAGCTCACAGTAACAGAAAAGATCCCATTTCTACAGGAAAACTAAGCAGCAGACGCCACTGCAAAAGCTGCAGCCACGACGGGTCAGATGTTTCACCTCACTCAACTTTCTCTTCACAGGAACTCAACATACAGGCTGACTTGTCAACCATGCAGTCACTAGCAAGTATATCAGAAAAAAAATTTGTGGAGAAACTCTGGAGCAAAATTACAAAAAAGGATATGGTTTGGCCCAGACAACAAACCTTGTTTACCTAAAGCTTATTTCCATGTCTATGCAAAGCTTGCTCATGGTAAAGATCAAACACATAAGAAGGAGGGATGTGCACATACAGTATGTTAATACCCACTGGTACGCCAGGGATTTTTCAACATATGCAGCTGAGTACCGCAGAAGATGTATAATCTGTGCAGCACTCTGGTGCCATTAAAATGGCATTGCAAAGCCATCCAAGGGGGATGGCCCTTTTCAACATTGGATGATTGATTTCATTGAACTTCAACATGCCAAAATAAGAAATACTGCTTGACTATGGTCTGCATGTTCAGCAAGTGGGTAGAGGTTTTTCTTTCTTCCAAACAGGATGCATCCACAGTGTCAAAAGCCCTGATCAGAGACATCATTGTATGGTGGGGTATTCCAAAGAAGGTCAGCAGTGACAATGGTCCTGGGTTTGCCAACAAAGTGTTGAAAGATTTGTCGTACTACTTTGGGTTTCATTCCAAATACCATTGCTCTTATCATCCACAGAATGCAGGTGCAATAGAACGACAGAATAAATTAACAAAATACTGTGAAGAAACAGGTGTGACATGGCTCCAAGCACTACCACTGGTGCTATATTACATGCGCACAAGAACAAAAAATGCACATGGGCTAAGTCCTTTTGAAATCATTTTTGGGAAAGCTCCTAGTGTAGGACTTAGTCCAAACAAACAAGCTCTAATGAGTGGAAGTCATGAAGACGCGATGTGCAAAGCTTTCAGCCTCTCTTTCAGCCCTTCATCCACAAGTGAAAGCAGCTCTGTCTAGCCCTGCAGATACCACACCTCATGATCTCAAACCAGGTGACCATGTGCTAATCAAGGACCACTGAGGGAAACACTGGAAGCAGAGACGATACACTGGACCACATCAGTTGCTGCTGACTTCGAATACAGCAGTAAAGGTGGAGGGACGTGCTTCTTGGATTCACGCCAGTCACTGTAAGAGGATTCCAACACCGGACAACAACCCCCACCCAGATGTACCCCGATCGGATGAGGAAATGGCTGCCGTGGAAGACGATCACAAAGGCACAAAGGCACAAAGAGTCAAATTTGTCACCTGAATTGTTCACCTCGGTGAGGGGGGAGAAGTGCTGATTGGGCAGGGTCCACACTTCAAGCCCCAATAAACATCAAGACAGGTGAATACAGCAATGTGACAAAGGCGATATGTGGTGCCCAACAATAGAGAATCATGCACAACTAGTGCATCCTCTCTTTTCATTGTAATTTTGACAATCACGTGAATGAGTTACAAATGATGGCAAGATCAGCAGATCACACAGTAGTTCACCACCAATATGGGACTGAGAAGGCGTGTGACTGAATCTGAACATTTGCTCAACAGGAGCTGAGAAGATGTTCCGACTACATTGACACCAGTACTTGGAGCTAGTTTGATGCTATGTTTGGAAAATGGAAAGCTTTTCTTTCTTTCTTTCTTTCCCTTTCCCTCTCTCTCTCTCTCTCTCCCTCCCTCAAGCTGTCTATTGCTGATGTGCAGTTACTGGCCCAACCAACCTGCAGTGTCTATTTGTTGTTTATTGTTGATGTTCTTTTCTCTCTCCTCTAGCCACTCACCCCAACCGGTTGAGGCGGATGGCCACCCAAACTGAGCCCGGTTCTGCTGGAGGTTTTTTTCTTCCGTTAAAGCGAGTTTTCCTCTCCACTGTCACCAAGCGCTTGTTCATAAAGGATTTGTTGGGTTTTCTCTTTGGTTCTTGTAAAGTGCCTTGAGATTATTGAAATGCGATTTGGCACGATACAAATATTACTGAATTCAACAAAGACTTTTGACACGGCTTTGTATTCATTAGGAAGCAGCCGAAAAGTCATAGACACGATAGTTATATTACGTTTGCCACCCTGTCGGCATGATTTACATGTGAGTGACTGATGTGTAAATTAATGCTGTTCAACTGATATAAAAGCTGACCATTTTCTGTGTTCGTGGTCAATCTGTATTGACCCGTTCTGCAGACCATATGCTCTGTTGTGACTCTGCTGTTTTGCCTATTAAACTTGCCATCCTATAACCTGAGAATTGCCTCCAAGTGCTTTTTGCTACGACAGTGAGATCAACAATCAGTACAATATACCAACAGCTGATTTAGTCTTCTAAATCTACATAGCTAACCAGTCTCATATCACAGAGGCTGCCATGTTACACTGCCATGTTTCTACAGTAGCCCAGAACGGACAAACAAACAATGGCTCTACACAAGAAATCACATTTTGTTTTAAAAGTGACAACTACTATATCCTCTCTCACACCTGGAAACTTTTCGTGAGGTCTGAGTGGTGCTCAGAAGGTTTGATTCTGCAATCTTGTCACTAGATGCTACTAAATCACATTTTAAGTAGTTTTACTGATTTGTGAAATCTGGCTGTCATAGCTAAAAACTATGTGTGTTGTCTGCCACACATCCCTCAAAAAGTTGCCAATGGTCGTTACCATTGCGGGTGCGATCAGGTCCTTCACTCAATCGCTGAAAACATCTTCAGCACCATCAACATTTGTCATAAGACAGGGCCAGTGAACAGAACACCATTCCTTTTGTCACAGAGGCTGAAAGGAAAGACAAGATCGGAATCCAACAGTGCTACCCTTTACTGCTGACTGGAGGTTGGAGGCAGATCTAGGCAAGCAGCTGCAGTTCCCACTTGACATCACAGAGACAGTGTTGTGGCCAGAGCAAACTCATCGAAGCGGGTCTTCATGATCGAGCTCACTGTGCCATGGGAGGAACAGATGGAGAATGCCCATGAGCAGAAGAAGGATAAATATGAGGAGTTCAAGACAAGCTGCCAGAGTAAAAGGCTGGTGAGCCAAGTTTTGGCCTGTGGAGGTCAGGTGCCACGGCTTTGCAGGCCAGTCACCCAGCAAAGCCTATACCGCACTTGGCCTAGTGCGAGAAAGGAGAAGGAGAGCCATTTTTACTACCACAAACACAACAAAGAGAGCATCAAGATGGCTCTGGTTAAAAAGAGAGAGAGAGAGATCCATGGATCCATGAAACAGATCCTATGGTTTGCTTTGGCCTAGTCGCCGATGTATGATGTTTGAAAGGCCTGAAACAGCCGATGACCTCAGGTAACATCACTGATGATGTGCCGTAGCATAGAATTCATTAACAATGTATTTGTTAGAGAAAAAATAATTGAAGGAAGAAACACATTGGAAAAGGTAGCAGAGCACAAGCACTAAATCTGTTGAGATTTAGTGATGATCAAGTTTTCCAACAGTGGAAAGTGTGAGGAGCTGCAATAGGCTGTCGAAGATGTCGCTGACAGATTGCTGCCAGAACCTGTGGCTCGCTGGTCTAAGTGAAAAGCTGTAAGAAATATCATCTTTGAAAATTTTGGGGTTACATTGGATGTAACACAGCAGCAACAAGTTCATTAAGCCACACAATAATACTTGAAGGGGGTTGGCCTCTCAGACTGATTAACAGTTTTCTAGAACCAGAACAAATGCTGGCTGCCACAAGGGGAAAATATAGAAATGAGGATGTAATGTGTAAACAGCTTTTTTTTCCCCTAGCATGCCTATGACGATAATAGAGAAGAGCAGAAACTCCACTACTGTCAGGAGGAGGCTGTATGATCTAGATGCACTGACAGGTTGTCTGAATGCCAACACTCGCTCCAAACTTCATTTCAGCTGCATACTTTATTACCTGCACTTTGAAGTATAGGCTAGCTCTTTCTTTTGGTTGGCATTTTCACTTGTTACACCAGGAGTTAAAGTTTTTGCGTGAACGTTTTTACTTTGAGTCAAGAGAGCCAAGAGCGTCATCAAGCACTCGCGATTACTCGACAAAATGACTGTAAATATACACATATAAGTTGCTTTGTTGTATAAGATGCAGGACAAGCCAGAGTAAAAAAAAAAAGTATGATTTATAGAAAACATGGTAAATGAACTTTTGTCCCTTTGATCTTACCATCCAGCCATGTAATGTTCTCCTCCCCATTCTGTTATTATTTTATAATGTTTGAGCAGACGCTGTTTAATCTTCCCCCACCGCGATGTTGGTGCAGTTGTTTAACATTACTTAACATGGATGAATGAATTTCGTAATGTACGTCAGCTTGTTGTTATTCCTAGCCTACGTTCTTCATGAGCTAATTTAGACAATAATTAATTACAAATGCAACTTTTGTTTTTTTCTATTCAATAAAGATGTTTTTGTTAAAAGCTATTTATACTCTGGTGCGATATATATGATGTGGAAAAAATGATATATCATACTGACGCAGATTTAACCTTCTTTCATAAAATACATGAATTAGTGGGAGACATACTTGCTGGGCACACAATTATCGCGAGACTTTTGAATCAGGTTTTAGACAGGGTTCTTGACTAAACAACCTTCTCAAATAATATATCAAAAGGCAGACATATACCAAAAGAACTGCTCGAACTTGCTCACTTTCAACCACAAAACAACATCCCTGCACAGAATACCCCCCGCCCCTCCCCCCAGCGACCTGTTATTGACACCACCCCTGGACAGCGTGAGGCAATCACTCAGCAGGATCAATGCACGCAAAGCTCCAGGCCCTAACAATATATCTGGTTGTGTGCTGAGACTGTGCAGAAGAACTCACAGGTGTGTTCACAGATTCACATCTTCAACATCTCACTGAGTCAGGCTGTGGTCCCCTCATGCTTCAAAGCCACCACCATCATTCTGGTCCAACCACTCAACCGATGATGTCATCCCCACCTCCTTCTGTTCAATCTTCTACTTCGAACATTATGCGCTTCAATAGTTTTTACCTCCGTTTGTATGGTGTGGTGAGTTAGCTCAGGATTAAGATGTGGAAATGATGAATGAGGTATTCAATACCTAGAAGAGTATTTTGTTCAATCCCAGATAAGCTGTGACTTAAAGTTGTATGCCTTTGTAGATAGAGTAGATAGTAGATAGATATGAGACGAAGTTTAAGTTCCAATCACTGAGGCATTGTGTTCTTGAAATTGCACCAATTTTTTTTCTCAGAATTCTCAACTAATTTGAAGTGTTTTGTAAAGAGCATTATTTGTGATGTGTTCAGAATGTGCTTGTACTATTTTGGACTAAAGTAAAACAAAGGAAACAAATCTGAAGTTGTCGTTATTTTTAAGTTATTATGCCATGATTTTACCAGTCCGGCCCACTTGGGAATAGATTTTCCTCCATATGGTCCCTGACCTAAAATGAGTTTGACACCCCTGTGCTAGAGGATCCTGTATTAATAGTATCTGAAAGCTTGTCAAACCAAAAGGGGTAGAAATATACATTCAATGCTTACACTCATAAATCTCACTTTATAATATTCTTTTTGGATGAAGGGTCTGTGGCTAAGGTCTTTACATGGTAAGACCTGTCATTAACAGATCAGCGCTATACAAATACAATGTAATTGAAATGAACTGAATTAAATAAAGTTTACAAATGGAGCTACATATGGTAAAGAAAATAAACTGCAGAACTTCTTTATGTCTTAGTAATAATGAATAGAACTGACACAGAAAGGCTTATGACTGTCTTCCGGTTATGAAGCGCATGCAGGATGACAAGTATAGTGTCCTAGCTTAAAGGGTAATCTAGGGGTGAAAGAGACACTGTCTCACTGGTTCAAAGGTTCAAGCCTCTTTTAATTCTGACCAGGTGTGTTCAGAGGTATGGTTTTAATAGTGTTGTCACAGTGCCCTAGACCTGTCCATCACTGCAGCAAGGCGATCCAAATCAGTCCAAATAAAAAAGTGGAAAAATAGGTTTATGTTGTTTTATACTACACAGGCCCCAAAACAATAATCCAATTATATTGCATATATATATATCTTCTGTTCTGTAAGAAATGCAAGCTATTATTTATTTACTGTCTGTAATTTATATATGAGTCTTTCAGTTATTTTCTCCTGTATATATGTGAAAGATGTAGACCAAAACGTAAAACATTTTAAGTATGACACCCACCAATAAAATCCAGAGTCATCACATGTCCACAAACAGAAGTCATCTTAAAGCGTACAGTTTGTCCCTGAAAGATGCCAGTGTATTCATGAACCGAGCATACTCCGTTAAGCCCCTTGCGACTGGTACAGCTTCCTAAAGACCAAAGAGAACAGATGAGGCAGTAATCAGTAATACAGTAGTAGAAGGAGTAGTAATAGTAATACAGTTATTTATCAACCACTGACCACAAAGCTTGAAAACATTTCAATGTCTGTTTGTACATATAATTAAATACAAATACAACCGTTAGCCCTTTATGTCTTAGGCTGCATGTAGAGGAGTCAAATGTACTATACAAGTAAATATAATGTTATAACTAAGGTTTTTGTTTGTGTTTATTCAGTAACTTATGTATGAGGGTATTTCTGTTTTATACATGAACATTTTGTCTTGTTTGTTTTTATTTACATGTGAAAAACTTCACAAAGAATGATGATGGAGGTCAGAATGGTGACGAGTGAGGCCGGAACATGACATCTCTGATTGGGGTGGGGATTAAATATCCTCTCTGAATAATATGATTCTCTCAAGGCCAAATGCTAATGGAAGCTCATGGACACAGACTATTATAATGGGAACTAGAGACACACACAGACACACACACACGCCATACTCCAGCCTCTGTGACATAGACAACCCAATCACCAATACTTCTAATCACATACAAAAAATGGTAGCAATCTAGACAAGAACTGGGCATATAAATATAGGCAGGACCAGATAAAAGAGGCAGATCAAAACCACAGCACTCCATCAAAAACCAGAAGCTTCATTACACCAACGTGCTGTTATAAATTTCAATCATGGAACAGCTCCAGGTAAGAAGCCTCTTCACGCTGGTGGTGATGATTACTAAAGAGCATTTTTGACAGATGCGTCACCTCCAGCTTGTCTCTATAGTAGACTAGTTAGGATTTTAAAGGACAGGTGTGCATTTTTCCAGATCTACCTTAATGTAAGCTTATACATCTGTATGCACATATAAATTGTTATTGGTATTCTTTCTGTCCATGCTGGCTGTGAGATCCATTCATAGGACAAGAAGTTCACGATACAATTCATCTCTGGGGATTATGAATGTCTGTGCCTACTTTTAAGGTCATCCATTCAATAGGTAGCTATTTCAGATATTTCAGTCTGAACTGAATTGACCCAAATGCCATGCTGGGAGAATGGGAAAACATCACAAATAATATGCTCAAACAATCATACTTGCAGTAAAATAAAAGTGATCAAACTTTATAAACAGAAATGATTATATTCCTTCTCTACATATTTTTGTCCAGCATTGATTTATAACAAAGCACACAAAACTGAATATTTTGTGTAATAAAATTAAGATCTTGTGCACACAAGATATGGACGTATGAACAAAATAATATATGTATGGTTTTACTGACAATAATAGTTATTCCCCATGTCCAGCTGCAGCGCGTCTTTCTGCTGTGCCTGCTCACCCTCCATCAGTGTCTGGCTGTCCCACTGGCCAGCCAGTGCGTTGATGAATCCTTCTGTACGTACAGCCTGCAGGACTATTACAGCCAGCTGGTCAACCTGCCCAGCCACATTAACGAGCGCAGCATTGCAAGCTGGAGCTACATGTGAGTATGTGTTTAGTTCTCAAAGGGTCAGTCCATTTATTTATTTGCCAGTTGACAGAAAATTATCTGAAACTGGCTTATTCCATATTCTAAAATGTGTCAACTGACTGTGTTTTTGCTGTCTAGGTTGCTTCAAATTTAGAGTATTTGATTTTGTGCGATTAGTCAGACGAGATGTGACAACCAGAACTCAAAACATCCAACTGACTATTTTCACAAGTTTTAAACTTTCCTTCTTTTTCAAGTTAATATGCATTGAATTCACTGGGTCCAGCTTCTCATGTTAAGATTTACTTTGCTTTCTATCATCTTATAATGAATGTGTTCTGGTTTTAGACTTCTAGCTGGACCAAACATTAGAAAACATGAAACTGTATTGTATAATGGGAAGTGATACCAAACATTCATCTGTAAAACTGAGGACATAATCACCAGGTGGTAACGGATAATGACAAAGCATTAGCAGGATTCATTCTTGACAGTGGATTAAACAGCTGACAAACAGGGTGCAATAGGAAAGAAAAATAAAGAAATAATACTTATTTCAGGTGTTGCAACCAGTAATATTTACATATTAAATTTAGTTAAGCCTCTGCCCAAATTCCTATATAAATAGAGGATATGTATTTTCAGTCAACTTGCTACTTACCAACTAATATTTAGCAATAGCATGGCTCACATCCCGGGGTTAGGGATGCACCGAATATTCGGCCACCGAAAATTTTCGGGCCGAAAATGGCCCAAAGGTGCATTTTCGGTTTTCGGCCGAAAGACTTTTATCACCGAAACATTACGGCCGAAATGTTGTGATGACGCAAACAGAAACCGCGACCTGCACGTGCTTGTCTGAAGCAACATGTCTGCGGTCTGGACGTATTTCAGTGTATCTGAGAAACACCCACGGACAGCGATTTGCAAAACATGTAATGCCGAAATTTCAAGAGGGGGTGCATCTGCAAAGACTTTCTCCACGTCGGGTTTAATTTATCACCTGAAATCCAAACATTCCGATCGCTACTTCACTGCATTGTTGCAATGTGCTAAATAAATATTTGCATAATTTGTAATTGATTTATTCTTTGAAACTTTAATATTAATTTATGCAATTGCAATGCCTTGATTTTAGTAAAGTTAGTACACAGCCATAGCCATAAATGCAATGGTACTAATAATTGGCATAATTTCTTTCGGTGTTTCGGTGCATCCCTACCCGGGGTTATTGTGTCTTCCAGTCGGGCTACCAAAATTTATTTCCACCCTGCCCATCGGACTATCAGATAGCCGTCGGGCTTTCAGACTTTGCGATGTATCTCCACCCCGCCCGTCAGGCTATCAGATAGCCTGTTGGGTTACCAGATTTTGCAAGCCCTGAATAGACTTGTTTTTTCACAGCTATATCATGCTGAAGATTGTGATATACACATACACATTTGGCATAAGAGAAGCTAGATCTTCCAGATCAAAGCACCCAAAAAACACATACATACACAGTGCAAGCACAATCTAAAAACATGCACTGTCACACTTTCATCAAACTAAAATATGACTAATGATTTTATCTCCCCTTTCTGTAACTTGCAACACATCATATTCAACATAGATTTTGTGTGTGCATAGACAAAAACTGAAATAATGTGTGTCTTTGTGCTTTTCTCTTTTTTATGGAGTCTTTAATCATAGCTAAGATTTCATAAGCATCACAATAATATTCAAGTTAAGTGTGATACCTAAAGAGATCCCTTTGCATTACTGAAATCACCTGCTAACCAGATGATTATTTCATGCATGAGTTAATTTCTTTAAACAAGGGAAGTGCTGCTGTTATGCAGTATACACAACTGCTTCCATGCAACATTACTGTCACTCACAACATACACAAAGGACCAATCTTTCCCTGCTCAACATGTCCTTATCAGAGAGAACATCGATTTGAACCGAGTGCCTCAGGTCATCCATGAGGCCAGCTGCCACACCAGCCATTCCTGCCGGGGACTTGACAATACTTTTGGCCTCGAAACCATCCCTGTGTCCCTGAGGATGCCTGTCCTCAAGAAAAACCCCAGCTGCTTCCCCACGGCCAGCTACTCTCTGGAGTTTGAACTCATCACTATAGCCTGTATATGTGCCATCTCCAGGCACAGCTGAACGGGAGGGACTAACTGCTTAGGACCTTGGTGAAGATCGATACCATGTTTAATCAGACAGAGCATGAGGTAAAGACGGTGGTTTCTGAGAAATAGTATGTTTCATTCACTGTTACTGTTTTCAGTGGACAATGAAAATGTCATAATTCAATGTGTACCTACTAAAACAGCTTACATCCAGCTTATCAAAGAAATTAAAGATCTTACAGCGACTGGTATCATTGAATCCATCCATAACCTTTTCCTGAATTACTTGGTAGTCACTTCAGTCTGTATAGCTTTTCACATAACAATAAAAATGTCTGGTTACCCCACAACATACTGAACAGCTCAATATAAACTGTTAAATAAAGCCAAACTCAGCGTTACTTGCATTTTGTTAAATATCCTCCTGTTTAAATCAACACTCGCATAGTATTATGTTTTCTGCATCGGCTCCCATGCATCAGGAACCATGTGACTCTCACTTCTACAGCTGCACCTGTTCTAAGTCGTTTGCTGCTTAACTAAGTTAGCTACTGCCTGAGCCTTGTCGTTACTACACAGCTCAACATATCACCATTACTTTGGGTTGCTTTGGCGTGGTCTGAATCATTCATATGTGGCACAACTTTGTTGCACTGCTATGAGCCGTAATGTCACTCACCTTTAGACAGGATTTTGGCAATCGACTGAGCCAGCGATGGCTTCTCTGCAACCATCAAAACAGCTCTCATGCTGAATCAATTGCTAAAGGTTCTTCCAGCTCACTAAGACAGCTCACGTAAAGTGGACCGTATCGCTGTTTTCTTATGTCAAACACTATACAGAAAAGCACAAATTCAAACTGTAGCTGTCTGCTAACCGGTTTCGTCAAAAAACAGCCATGACCGATGACACACAATACACTTCCGATGTATGAGTTCAATAACGTCTTCTTCTTCTGCTGCTGCAGCTGCCGATTCTTCTTCTTTTGATTTATTGGCGGATCGCAATCAGCTTTCAGGTGCATACCGCCACCTACTGTACGCAAGTATGTAGCACCATGCTATTTACCCCCTTTAAATCCAATCAATCTTGTATTATATAGGAAACTTAAAAAGTGCCTTCCTGGCCACTTTCAGATTCAGAAAACTCCAGGAAAAGCAATTCAATCTTTTTTTTAGATGTTTTACAGTCAATCCAGGTACCAAGATATCCACAGCCTGAACATTGGCTTCATTGTAACACCATGTAGTGTTGCATCTGAAATCAATAATCATGTCTTTTGTTTTAGAAACACTGAGGTCAATGTGGTTTTCATCACACTGTTTCAGGGCACTCTACTCCTCACTCACCTAATTCCCCTGGGTGTGGTTGGTTTCTTCACTGGTTTGAGACGAGTGGTCCCTATTGGTCCCACCCCCCTTTGTAGCCAGACTTCACCACAGGTTAGTTGGAGTTTAGAGTGAGTCCCTGCTGGTTTGACAGAATTACTCAGACAGTACTTTTACCTCTTTACAGTGTGTTAAATGAATCCAGGAAGGTCTTTCAACAATTCTCACAACCATGAGTATAGACTGCAGTACTTGGTAAGGTCCTTCCCAGCACAGAGAAAACCAATACTTCCTCTTGATCATTTTTACAAAGACCCAGTCTCCTGGATTCACTCTAGACTCAGGTTCAGGCTCAGGACCCTCCTGTTGTGCATTAATACAACATTGACAACATTTTTATTAGTCAACATTTTTGCCATATAATCAGCAATGGTCTCAGTCATGTGAGCATCCTCCTTAATGAATGGTTTTAACTCAGGAAGATGATAACACTGCAGTAAGATGTTTAATTACCTGGTTTACAAAATATGTGTCATTATTACAATAGATTTTCTCTGGAATTCCAAACCTGGGAATAATAGTAGTTGTCAGTGTTTTAGCTACTGTTAGTGCATCAGGATGCTTTGCTGGAAACACTTCAATCCATTTAGTTAATGCATCAATGATCACTAAACAGTATTTCTTTCCCTCACAGTTATTTAGTTCAATCAAATCCATGCAAATGTGTTGAAAAGAATATTCAGGTAGTGGAAACTTTCCACTATTTCTTGTCACAATCTGTCCCTGTGGATTGTTTTTCCACATATTTCACATTGTTAATTTTTGTAGTAGTTTGTAAAACCATATGTTGTAAACACTATGTTTACCAATCTACCATCCCTCCTGCTGACGTATGCACATTAGCATGTGTCAGTACAGCTTCATATCTAAATAAACTTTAGGTAACACTACTTTTCATCTTTACATAATCTACACTCTTTTCTCTTTGTTTTTGTTGTTACCCATGAGTCTTTTCATTTCTAAGCTACACTGTTCTGCATGTCTTTAAGTATCTGCTCATCAGGATGTTCAACTGTAGCTTGTAAAGGCAGTGGTTTCTGTGCTACTGATTTAGCAACTTTGTCAGCTTTACAATTACAGAAAGAAATATTTAGTCCTCACATTTGTGTCGAACTTACAATTAGCAACCTCTTTAGGCAGCTGCACAGCATCTAACAGCTGTAAAATAAAGTCTTTGTATGTGATGGTCTTACCAGATGATGTGATCATTCCTCTGTTCTTCCACTGCTGAGCAAACACATGTACAGTTGAAAATCCATAATTGCTATCAGTGTAGATATTAACTACTTCTCCTTTTCCTAATATAGAAGGTTCTGTTAAGGTAATACATCTCACTGCCTGCAATGATAAATGAGATGGTAGTGATTCAGCTTTAAAACATCTTTAAGGGTTACAACAGTATCTCCTGTAGAATTAGATCAGTCTGGTTTCTTTTTTTTTTTTTTTTTGCAAGATCCATCTACAAACATTGTCATTTCAGCATCTTTATAAGGTGTGTCAGTTTGGTCAACCCTGGGCAACACTCTATTCTCAGTTTCAGCAATACAATCGTGGCTCACCATCCTCAGCTATAGGCATTAATGTAGCAGGATTAAAAGTTGTACATCGCTTACTAGTGAGATGTGGCTGTGAAAGCAATGTAGTCATGCAGGACAGATGTTTAGCTGGTGACATGTATGCTAATCTTGTTTTGCAACAACAGGACAGAGACTGCATGTGGAACTTTTAGTGTCAGAGGATGGAACAACATGATGTTTGCTGAAGCTCGGGCTGTCATGGAGGCTGCAATAACAGCTTGAATACACACAGGCATTGGTATTGGATCCATGCATAAAACAGTTTTCATAGTTAGGCAGTCCTAAAACAGAGGTGCTGGTCAGGGTCTTTTTAAGACCATCAAAGGCGTTTTTCTGCAATTTCAGTCATTTTATTTTATTATAAGTTGCCATAGGTGTGTCATAAATCAATTTCAACAATGGACTAGACAACTCTGAATACTTTGGTATCCATGCTCTGCAGAAGTTTGTCATACTTAAGAAAAACATCATCTGTCTTTTAGTTTGTAGTTTTGGTGCTTTAAGTATAGTTTCTTTTCTGTCTGAGTCTAGAGCTCTAGGTATCACTGCTCTATTTACAGCTTGTAAGTCCTGCACCATCCTCCAGTCAGTGGATGGGGCAGCCTTTTTAACAGGAAACAATGGTGTGTTGCATGGTGAATCTGGACACTCTTTGATAATGCCTGATTTTAGTAATGAGTCAAATACTGGTTTAATTCCTTCAACAGCCTCAGGTTTTAGTGGATATTGTCTTTAAAAGGGCCTGAAGGTACCTTTTGGTGTTATTTTAACTGGTTCTACTCCTTTGATCTTCCCTACATCTGCTCAAAATGTTAGCTTCAGTCAGATGTGTGTCTCGTATCTCTTTATTCTGTTCGGTGTGTGTATTTTGCATCTGACCTTTTTTGCTGTCTAGTCATGCAGAGCAGCCTGCTCCTCCCTCCTGGTGCTCAGGGCGTGTCTTTCTCTGTGGGCAGCTCTTAGCCCAGTGTCCTGCTTTTCCACAGACGTAGCAGTAGTCATAATTAACTATCTGCTGTCTGCCAGGTCTCCGGCCATGACCTCGTCCCCGCCCCCTGCCCCGGCCATCAAGCCATAGCTTGTCCCCCTGAAAATAACACTCAGAAACCATTTCATTATCACAGTCAGTGAAAAACACTTCAGCTGTTTTTCTAACTTTCTTCTGTGCTTTTGCTCTTTGTTGGAGAACAGGGGCCACAATCACAGCATAATTTTTTGTATCTGTTAGGGCACAAGTTTGCCAACCAATCTGATGCTTTCTAATAAAACCTGAAATTTCAGGTTTGAACCATTAAAGAAGGCATTTCTTAACTGCTGTGCATAAGGCCCATCCCCATTTTCTGCAGCACTTTCAGGTACCAATATTCCACTATGAGTGTTAAATGGCTCTTTCAGTCTGTTAAAATAAGCCAGCACTCCCTCACTGTCTTCTGCATAAGGAGGTTGAGGCCGAGGCACAGGAACAGAAGGAGCTGTGGGAGGTGATGTTGCCCCACCGACAGCACCCTCTTCTCCCTGGGCGTATGGAGGAAGCTAAGCCGGTGGTGGATTATTAGGATGAGGAGGTGGTCTACAGCATGACATAGTTTGTTCATCTGTAAATTCAACAGTTTGCCTTAAATACAATGTTGATGAAGAGGCTTTTACCTGTTTTTCTATTTGCTTCTGTCTCATTTCTCTTTCCTTTCTCTCTCTCCCTCTCTGTCCACTCTAACTTTCTTTAACCACGTTAAACTTTAACCATATCTTTTCTATTTTTTCTAATTTTTCTATATTTTTAGGATCCTTTTGATGCATCAATTTTGTGTCACCGGTGACTAGTTCTTCTAATTTAGTGTTCTTATTGCCCATTTTATTATCATTATTATTATTTTTTTTATATATTCAGTTACTATTTGTTTTTACTCACTGCTACTCATTTATTTATTATTATTATAATTATTGTCGGCCTACACTTACTATTTTAACAGGCTCCTTACCCCCCCGTTTTTGTTTTTTAAATTAATTAAATTACTGTTATTGTTTAGTTATTGACCTGATTGGAGGAGATGGAGCAGCTGATTTACTCGCTTTATGTCACATTAATTATTTCTATGCTTTTATATTCTTCCCATGGTACCAATACTCTCTCTTGGCCTTATGCTCATAAGCACTATCGACGCTGCACCGGGGTTCTTTTTGTTCCGGGTCTCCCACAGACCACGGGGTTAGTTTACTTTGGGTCTCCCACAGACCACGGGTTCATCCCGAGTTTCTGATTTCCTGAATGCCCTGCTCGGTTTTACCCGAATACGTTTGAGCCAGTGTCCTGGAGGCCACACAAATTTCGGTTTTGTTTGAATTTCAGAACTCAAGTCAAGTCAATGATACTTTTAGTCCGTGATCTGTTTTGAAGTCACCAACCCCTCAGCCCGATATGAGACCGCAATTCACTGAGACTCTACTCAGTTTGCGTGACTCGAAGGACCCAGGACCACCCGGGGCTCCCAGAGAGCCAGAAACTCCCAGGGATTCCCTTCACACGGTTTTGTTTGGGCCTTAATTCCCTGAGACTCTACTCAGGTGACGGTTTTGTTCGAATTAGACCCACTGAGACTGTACTCAGTTTTACCAAATTAAAATTCTCTTACCTTACAGGAGTCCGTCTCTGGTCTCTCTTTTCAAAGTTCAATCGCGTCACTCCTCTCCCCTCACAGCAGATCCTAGCCTCTCAATGCTCCAAACCGTTCCCTTATGGGACCGGGGCGGAGGGCTTTCAGTAAGGAGTCCTAGACTTCCCCGTGCACGGTTTGTAGGTCCAAACCTGGAAGGAAGAGGAGATATTGCGATCCCGGACGAGCCCCCAAGTTGTTAGGTAAATTCTTTTAACAAATAGACTCAGAGGATGAACTTCGGTAAGATTATATAGAAGTTTTACTTGGAGTAAGGAGTAACAGTCACACAGCACCTTGGTACAGCATGAGGATCACTGGCTCTTAGCTGGGCAGCACATCATTTTAATACTATGATACAAACAGTCATGTGATAAAAGAAGAAAGAGGAGGCAGTTTCCCATGAAACTGAAAAACATCTGAGTTTCGATACTAAGTGTCTTATC
This sequence comes from Mastacembelus armatus, assembly GCF_900324485.2. NCBI lineage: Eukaryota > Metazoa > Chordata > Actinopteri > Synbranchiformes > Mastacembelidae > Mastacembelus > Mastacembelus armatus. The sequence goes on from NC_046641.1 coordinate 604,840, forward strand.
AGAAAGTGAAGGTCAGAACAGACTGACCTTAGGAAGAGACAAGAAGTAACAGGCCCTACTCAAGAGTGTTTTTGACTTACATTAAAATAAAGCAGATTAACAAACTTGAGGGTAACATTTTAATTTCTCTAACAAGCTATTTACAATATTTACACAGGAGGGAGAACTGGTCAGAGAAATTAGCTGAATTAACGAATAAAACACTATAACAGTCTAACAGTAGGCTGTTTGCAGTGGTGGAAAAGAAATCTTGGAATTAATTTATGTTCTGTGTTTGACTGAGGTCTAAACAGAGTTTAAGAGGAAGCTCTAGTAACTATGGAGACCAAGTGAGATTAATGTGAGACAACCAGCACAGGCACAGGTTACTTGCTTGTCCTCGGGTTTACTGAGGCTTGGTCTGTTCTGCTGTGGGCTGGTCCGACTGCAGTCTGCCGGCGGGAGTAGGAGAGAGTAGACGTTCGCCGAAGTCTTGGGCTTCGGGCCTGAATCCGTTTGTCGCCTTTTCTTGCTCTCCTTCTGGTCACTGCAGGGTCGTCTCATGGAGTTGCTTGATGTGAGATGGTCAGCTTGATGACAGCCACATGCGTGGAGGATGTCTTTGTTCCTCCTATGTGTGGACAGCAAGACAGTCTCTACTTCCTGGTTCTCCTGTAGCTCTCTTTCTGAGTCTTTCTCCTCAGAGCAAGAAGACCTTGAGAGTCTGGACACCTCGTAACTTTCTCTGAATTTGTCTGGAACTCTCTGCATTTCTGTTCTCTTCGGGGTGTTCAGTTCCAAGAGTTCTCTCAATCAATAAAAATCAATAAAACTTCATAGTTATATAGAAACTGACTACAAGCAGAAATAACAGATAAACAATAGTACCACTTCTATATCACATTGTAGTCTGACAATGATGCTCTGTAGAAGACTGATCACACGTTACATATTTAGCAGGAATGTAAGGACAGGATATGAAGACCAGTTCATAAGTCATTGTATAGTTTTCAGATCCTTTTTGAAAGGGAGTAGTCTTAAGGTATTTATGGCAGGAGGTGAGCAGAGGGAGTATGGAGTGGTTCTCTTTGTGAGGGCCGTTGGCCTGCTCTTTGCCAAAGAAGGAGTCTTGACATTGCAGTACTTGTTGCGAGGGCTTGTACCACCCCCAGTTGTTGGTACGTGCTTATCCAACAAGTCAGGTCTACACCTTTTTAAACTAAAGTGTGGTACACCTCAAAATGGTGTGACCACTTTTGTGTCATTTACATAATTTCTTTCTGTATTTTCTGGATAGACAGTAATGCACCTGTATGTACAATGTGTTACAACAGATGAGTGGTGAATATACCAAATTGTTTTGTAACAATTAGTAGTTAACATAATCAAGCAAAGCAGCACTTAGGTAGGAACCATTGGGATGTGAGCAGTTGCGCCAGGAATGGCTTAGAGTGGGACCTTCCGCTCAGGCCTCATAGACAATCTGGAAAGTGAACTGGACGCTCCATTTCCTCATTGCTGCTGCATTTTACCTGTGTTTTCCAGACTCAGATTTTTGTTGCGTCGTCACCATTTTGGGACGTGTAAGAAAAGTAACAAATAAATATGAAGCCATATGCAGCAACAACTAACATAAACACACTACTTCTGCCTCATCCAAAAGAAGAAGACAGAAGAGCTCTGAAACAACACGCTACGTCCTGGAACGAAGCAATCATGTAGCAAACGCTACACTGGCCCACTGGCACTGGACACGTCTCCACGGCCCACATAAATTACCCGCTGATAGAGCTGATTAGAGACAGCTGTGCTCCGTACCTTACTCCACCAGAAGTGGAGACAACAGAGGGAGACAACACACACACAACACAACAGCCCCACCTCGGCACGTAACACCCCCTCCCATAAGGGCAAACCCCTGTTTGCCAAAAAGAGGGATTTTTTTTTCTTCACTTTGCTAAAGAGAAAAAGGAAAACAGCAATAGGTACAGCAATAAGACTTACTTTCTCGTTCTCATCCATCTTGGCCGAGGAAGGAAAAGAGATCTAGTCACAAAAGCAGGACAGGGCAATGTTAGACCTGTGTCATCCAGATGCTGGAAAAGGTGAGAAAGGGTATGGTTAGTCCTGTTACGGAATATATTTGTGTTTTTTGTAAAATGCCTTGAGATGATTGTGTTGTAATTTGGCTCTATACAAATAAAAACTGAATATTACCACATCACCCAAGTATACATTGCAATGCGGTACATCACCAAGCACAAATTGCATCAATCTTGGACAGGTAGCCAGAGCATTTCTGCATACCAAAAGCCATCACTGTATAATGCTTAAAGTGGTCCGGTATTACAAAAGCAGATACGTCAGATGCTCTAGGAGTTAGGGCCACCTGCCAATAATCCTTGAGTAAATCTAGCTTTGTAATGAACTTTGCAGGACCAATGCTGTCAATGCAATCTTCTATGCGTGGCAGAGGGAAAGAGTTTGGCACCGTAACTACATTAACTTTGCGAAAATTGGTGCAAAAGCAGGGAGTGCCATCTGACTTCTGGACCAATAAGCAAGTGGAACTCCAGGGGCTATGGCTAGGCTTAGCTAAGCCATTTTTCAATAGGTAATCGACCTCCCCTTTCATAAACTCTCTTTTCATAGTGGAGCAACGATAAGGATGATGATTAATGGGCGTAGTTAAGCCACCATCAGCGTCATGATGTAATACGTTGGTGCGGGTGGGAATGTCAATGAACAGAGAAGGATCAGAATGAAACAATCTAGTTATATCAATATAGCTGTTGCTTTAGGACTTTTAAAGGACCACAATTTCCAAGGTGCCCCTTTGAAGTGCACCTTGTGACTCAGGATGGTTAGCACTGGACACTGAATGAGCTATTCCTAAAGACTGCAATGTTTGTTACAAAGTTTTGGATAAGAAGTTGGTGCCCTGGTCAGTGTGGGCAATTCTCGGCAAACCAAAAGTCATAAAAAAATTGGTTAGGGCCTTGGTAATTGCAGATGCAATGATATTTCTCAGATGAATAGCTTCTGGGAAACAAGTGGAAAAGCACATGATTGTCAGCAAAAATCAATTACTAGATTTTGTTTTCGGTAGCGGACCAACACAGTCTACTAGAATATGCTCAAATGGTTCACCAACAGCTGGGGCGGGTTGTGACGGGATTGAAGGCATGACCTGATTAGGTTTACCCACAATCTGGTAAGTGGTACAGGATCTACAAAAATCCATCATATCAGATTTCAAGGCAGGCCAAAATAAATGCTTTAAAATCCTATTGTACGTCTTTGTAACCCCTAGGTGACCAGACCACACTTGCTTGTGTGCCAACTCCAACACATGCTGACAACAACCAGCCGGCAGAGTTATTTGATAAACAGCATCAAAGTGACCATCAGCCAAATTATCAGGCCTGGGGACCCATTTGCACATTCTCAAAGAAATGAGGTTGTTTTGAAGTACATTCTCTTACATTATCCACAGCTGTGTCAAAACACTGTGCCAGAAAGGGATCACTGTTTTGAGCACTGATTAGGGCATCACAACTTACAACTAGGAATGCCAAATTTGGAGTACCACCTGTCTTTTACTGACACTTCTTCAGGTTCTATAACACAGCATTCAGGTTTGCCAACAGGGGGAAACTTGTCAGCAGACAGAACAGAGGCAAACAAAGAATCCGATAGAGCCACCTGCCAAATTATTCTCTATCTTTAGTTAATGCACTGATTCCAAACACATCATGTAAGTTTTGAGACTCAATATTAGGCTCCACATTAACAATGGGGACATCCACCATCTCAGGTACAGGATACACCTTTCCCCCAGCTATATCATTCCCCATAATAAAATCAATCCCCTCAATAGGAAAAGAGGAACGATAAGATGCAATAAGAAAAACACCAGAGGCTAACTGCACATGGATAGAGGGGTGCATGCACAAAGGTCATCCCTACTCCTGGCACAATCGCACTGGCACTACACACAGACTCCTCACTCAAAGGCAACAACTGCTCACCCTGTGAGAGACCAACCCAGTTGAAACAAAGGATTTAAAACAGGCATCAGGTTCATTTTGAACAAAGGTTGGACAGTCAGTAGCGACAGTTTTTATTAACCCTACCCCCCTTTGATGGTTTGGAGACAAAAGCTTTTGTTTCAATGCTTCTCAATCTGCCACTATATGACCTGACTTATTCTCCGAGGGGGAGGCACTCACATAATCAGCCTGCAACTCCAGCTGTGGCAAACTTCCAACATTTTTATGGCAAGCACTCCATGTCAGGATTTCATAGGTTTTGAGGACCAATTAAAGCCAACACCAACTTAGTCTTTTCTGGTCTCTTTATTAAACAAGAAGAAGAAGAAGAAGTACTTTATTAATCCCCAAAGGGAAATTCAGTTATTACAGCAGTTATTAAATTTGAGATTATTTAAATTATATTGATTTATAGTAATTCATAAAGTAATTAATAAAGTAATATAGTAATTAAATACTTATTTATTTGGGGGGGTTTGTGTGTGTGCGTGTGTGTGCGTACATGCATGTGTGTGTGTGTGTGCGTGTGCGTTATTGTTTATATTGAGGAATTATGGCGTCTTATGGCCGTGGACACAAAAGACTTCCTGAATCTTTCAGTCTTGGCTTTAGGGGGAATTAGTCTGTGGCTGAATGAACTTCCCATTTGCCACAGTTCCTCATGAAGTGGGTGGGCAGAATTGTCCAATATGGAGTTTATTTTGTCCACCATCCTCCTCTCTGCCATAGCCTCCAGACTGTCCAGTTCCAGTCCAACAACAGATTTTGCCTTCCTGATCAACTTATTTAGTCTGTTGGCCTCACCAGCCTTGATGCCACCTCCCCAGCACACAACTGCAAAGAACAGTGCACTCGCTACTACAGACTGATAGAACATCTTCAGTAGCTTGTTGCACACACCAAAAGAACAGAGTCTCCTGAGGAAGAACAGTCTGCTCTGTCCTTTCTTGAAGAGTGCATCTGTATTGTTTGACCAGTCCAGTTTGTTGTTAATGTGGACTCCAAGGTATTTGTAGGAGTCCACAATCTCTACTTCGTCTCCAAGGATGGAGACAGGGACTGGGGTCTTCCTGTTCCTCCTAAAGTCCACCACCAGTTCTCTGGTTTTCTTGATATTGAGCTTTAGACAGTTGTTGTTACACCAATCAACAAAGCTTTTTATCAAATGTCTGTATTCCTCATCGTTATTATTGTTGATGCATCCAATGATTGAAGAGTCATCAGAGAACTTTTGGAGATGACAGGTTCCTGAGTTGTAGCAGAAGTCTGAGGTGTAGAGTGTAAACAGGAATGTTGCTAGTACAGTTCCTTGAGGTGCACCGGTGCTGCTCATCACCACAGATATGCAGCCATCTAAGCGAACAAACTGTGGCTCCCCAGTGAGGTAGTCTTTGATCCACTCCACCATATCTGCGGGAACTTCCATATCCTGCATCTTTGCACTTAGCAGGTGGGGCTGAAAAGTGTTGAAATCACTTGAAAAGTCAAAGAACATGACTCTCACAGTGTTGCCCTGCCTCTCCAGATGGGAGTATGCTCTGTGCATTAAGAAGATGATGGCATCTTCCACTCCGATGTATTCCTGATATGCAAACTGCAGGGGGTCCAGAAATTCAGACACTTGGGACCTCAGGTGTTGCAGGACCAGTCTCTCAAACACTTTCATGACATGTGATGTTAGCGCTACTGGTCTGAAGTCACTAAGGGTACTGGGACGAGTTCGTTTTGGTAATGGGACAATACAGGAAGTTTTCCATAACTTAGGCACCTTTTTGAGCCTCAGAGAGAGGTTGAAGAGTTTCTGAAAAACCTCTGCAAGCTGTCCAGCACACACCTTAAGTACTCTGGGGCTGATCTCATCTGGTCCTTTTGCTTTGTTCACCTTTAGTTTATCTAGTTCCTTCCTCACCTGTTCTGTGGCAAAGGCTGGGCCTGTGTATTGTGTTGATGAGGAGTCAGATGATGAGGGCAGGGGAGGAGTTATTGGAGGTGAGGTATACTTCAATGTTGTATGGCTGCTGATAGAGGAAATGGCATCAGTGGGCAATGGGGAGGCAGCATTGGCAGAGATGTTGGGTGGGGGGATGTGAAGAGACCCCAAAGCATCAGCTAAGGTGGTGTAGGGAGGAGGGATGGTGTGTGAGGACAATGGATCAGAGTAAGAAGCAGAGGTGGTGTCAAATCTATTGAAGAACAGGTTAAGTTCATTAGCAAACTTTGAGTCTCCTTCCACAGCAGTGTGTGACTTCTTATAACCAGTCATTATTTTCATCCCATTCCACACCTCTTTGATATTGTTCTGTCTCAACTTGTGCTCTACTATGTCTCTATAGAGCTGCTTTGCCTCCCTCAGCTTCCTCTTGAGTTCCTTCTGTGCAGCTCGGAGTTCCTCCTTGTCTCTTGCCATGAGTGCCCTCTTCTTCTTGTTGAGGAGGCCTTTAATGTCCTTATTTATCCATGGCTTATTATTGGGGAAACAACTTTTTTGGATGGAACAATATTGTCCTCACAGAAGTGGATGTAATCTGTGATGCAGTGAGAGATGCCTTCGATGTCCTCACCATGAGCGTTCATGAAAAGGTCCCAGTTTGTAACCCTGAAGCACTCCTGCAGGGCCTCCTCAGCAACCTTTGACCAAACTTTCACATACCTCTTGGTAGCAGACTGCTGTCTTACTACAGGCTTGTATGTTGGTACTAAATATATTAAGTTGTGGTCTGAAAAGATCCAGATCCAGAGTTCCCGAAATACTGACATGGTTAAAATCCCCATTAATTAGTAGAAGGGCACTGGGGTGTTTTGTCTGGAGACCAGCGACAACTGTGTGGATGATGTCACATGCACTCTGTGCTGCAGCTGATGGAGGAATGTAAACAGTCACAACAATGGTGTGTGAAAACTCACGGGGCAGGTAGTATGGTCTCAGTCCAACCACCAACAGCTCAATGTCTGGAGTACAGATACAGTCTTTCACTGTTACATGTCCAGGGTTAGACCATTTGGAGTTAACAAAAACCACCTCCTCTTTTCTTGCCGCTCTGTTTGCCTCTGTCCGCTCGCACTAGTGAGAACCCAGGCAGTTCAAGCGAGCTGTCCGGTATATTTTTATTCAGCCAGGTCTCGGTGAAGCAAACCAAGCTACACTCTCTGTACTCTCGCTGGCTGCTAGCTAAAGCTGTAAGTTCATCCACTTTGTTGCAGAGTGACCTCACATTCCCCATAATAATTTTTGTGAGAAATGGTTTAAATCTCCTACGTTTTTCTCAATGCTTCACTCCTGCTCTGCAGCCCCTCCTACGCCTCCTCAGGTCTTGGGGTATGTCAGGTTTTATACCAAGAAGCAGACTTGTTCCCTTGAGAGCTAACAGTTGCTCTCTTGTATAGATGCCGTTGCCACAGAAACGTATATTTTCTGATGCAGTTTCCATAATCTCCATATGTCTCTCCACAGGAAGACACAGTATTGTGGAAATATAATTGTTGCTCTCAGTGAGAACAGTTTGCTCTAACCTTGACTATTTGATAAGGGCCCAGATGTCTTTCTGTGGGAAATCACCTCCTTTTGTGTTACCATGAAAACTGATGTGTTGGGCTGCAAGCAGCCAGTGATCCTCATGCTGTACTAAGGTGCTGTCTGACTGTCACTCCTTGCAAGTAAAACTTCTATATAATCTCACCAAAGTTCGTCCTCTGAGTCTATTTGTTAAAAAGAATTTACCTAACAATAAATAAAATGAATAATGACATCCCCTTCAAGAATTGTCACCTTATAGAGGGGTCTGAGTACCCAAATGATCCTGGGAGCTATGTTGCCCTGGGGTTTTAAGCCTGAGCTTGTGCAGGAGGTTGAGAGATATTGACTAGAACTAGTCAGGCTCACCTCCACACATTGGCCTGGGCTCTGAAACCAAACCCTTTGATAAAGGGGCTTGTTAATAGCCCCCTGGCTTAGCCATTACACGGAATTTGCCTGGGTGAATGAGAGGGTTATATTCCTGCACCTTCAGGTTGGGTATTGGGCTGTCACTGTGCTTATGCACCAAATTGTCATGAGTCGTTATGGCTTCTCTCGCTCGCTCTCTCTCTCTCTCCCGTTCTCTGTGCGTGTGTTCTTGTCTGTGTTTGTGTGTCCCCTGTAGTGGACCTAAGGCAGGAATTTGTTTTAAACTAGATAATTTATTGTTCTAAAAATTTTAGCACCTACTAAGGTAAACAACAGGAACTGACACAGCCCTCTCCACTAAATACTACACTGTCAAAACTCCATTTGACATAGAGCAGCCCACTGGCTCTTACAAAGAGAACCCCTCTTAACAAACAGACTTCCCCTGCTCACATCCTGCTGTAAATACCTTAAGACTATATACTTTTCAGACAACACCTGAAACCTATACAATGACTTATGAACTGGTCTTCATATCCTGTCCTTATATTCCTGCTTTGGTTGATAAACATGTAACATGTTTAACCAGACCTATACAGAGCATTGCTGTCAGACTATGGTGTGATATAGAAGCTGTGGTATTGTTTATGTTATTCCTGCTTGTAGTTAATCTCTATATAACTATGAAGTTTAGTGATTTTCATTTATGTTATGCTGAACTATTCTGGCTGACTGATTAGTTATTAAGTTTGTCATGTGTTTACATTTTGCTGGGTGGAAAAAGAAATTGTTGTTCCCATCTTAGAAAAAACTGAGGAGAAAGACTCTCAGAAAGAGAGCTACAGGAGAACCATGAAGTAGAGACTGTTTTACTGCCCAGCAGAAGAGAAACAAAGACATTCTCCCCGCATGTGGCTGTCCTCCATCTCACATCAACCAACTCCATGAGATGACCCTGGAGCGGCCAGAAGGAGAGAGAGAAAGACAGTTCCCCAAGACTCCGGGGAACGTCTGCTCTCTCTTACTCCTGCCAGCAGACTGCAGTCGGACCAGCCAACAGACGAACGGACCAAGCCTTAGTTAACCTGAGGACAAGCAAGTAACCTGTGGCTGTGCTGGTTGTCTCACATTAATCTCAGTTGGTCTCCATAGTTACTAGGACTTCCTCCTAAACTATATTTAGACCTCAGAGTCAAACACAGAAGATAAGTTAATTTCGAGATTTCTTTTCCACCAGTGCAAACAGCCTACTGTTAGACTAATATAATATTTTATTCATTAATTCAGCTAATTTCTCTGACCAGTTCTCCCTCCTGTGTAAAGATTGTAAATAGCTGAATAAATCTTAGACATACAACTGGCTGGTATCATTAATGTTATTTCACACAGTAAATACATCACTGAATCGGGAGAACTCTCCCTCAGATTGTATTCCTAATGAATACTGTTACGCCCCAGCCTAGGGGTTGCCGGAGCGTAACACGATTGTGGAGTTTTCCTCCAAACCTCTTCCACTCTCAACAAACACGAACGAATAATCGAATTACAATTAACACGAATATTTATTCTGTTTAAACACAGAATACAATACAGAATGTACAACACAAACAAAACGCTAATTTAGCCCTACTCAAAACAAAACGCTCCTTGAGCCCTACGATATCAAACAAACGAAAATCAATAACAGAAACGCTACAATAGCCCTACGATCTCAAACAAACAAAAGATCAAATAACAAAAACGCTAAACAGCCCTATAATAGCTAATCAAAAGAAATAACACAAAATCACAGGTCACTAGCCTGGAAACTCCTAAAACAAACAGGAGAAAACAAAACACAAACGTAGCCTAAATCTCTAAGTATTTCTAAACTAAATAACGAAAATCCTAGCAATACTAAATCCTTTAATCGAAACAAAAACCTAATCTCTAACTAACTAACTAACTCGAAGTCGAAATCTCTATCAAAATAGCTGGGAATGGCAAAGGTGGGAGAATAGCTCTCCTGAGCAGCAGACCATGGGCTTCTTATAGTCCTTCCGGAAGTGTTGGACCAATCCCGGAAGTCCAATCCACGGTCCTCGAGTCCACGCCCACTCCAGCATCCGTCACACACACACATAAACATACACACTCGAAATGGGGAGGGGAGAGCCAACAACACACAACCACACACACAATGACCCCTAGGGTCATAACAATACAAAGCCGTGTCAAAAGTCTTTGTTGAGCACAGGCTATGATAACACAGGTCACACTGGGAGGTAGGAGACATTTATCTGTCAAGGTGTAAATTTCCCTCACACATCCCTCCTTTTATCATTTTATGATAACCACAGCTAAAAACCCCAATCTGACCAGCGATGACATGTTTAGCCGCATGTCGTCGTTCCGTCGCTGGCTGTCTAGGTGGTGTCCAGCAAACGATGTGGGCTTCATAGACAATTGGGCCACTTTCTGGGGAAAACCCGGTCTGATAGCGAGAGATGGCATCCATCCCACTTTGAATGGTGCAGCTCTCATCTCTAGGAATTTGGCCGAGTTTCTTAGCCGACCTAAAGCCTGACAATCCAGGGTGGGGACCGGGATGCAGAGACTCAGTCTAAAACGCCTCTCTGCAGTTTCCTTAGAGCCGCCGCCCCCTTCAAACCACATAGAGACTGTGTCTGCCCCTCGAACATATAAATCAAACAAATCAGAAGTTAACAGAAGAGGAGTTATTCATAAAAACTTAATAAAAATTAAGACCACTCCTCTTATTGAACAGAAAAACAGAACTGTCAAATGTGGATTATTAAATATTAGGCCCCTTTATTCTAAATCTCTGTTAGTAAATGATTTGATAACTGATCACCAAATTGACCTACTTTATCTTACTGAAACCTGGTTACAGCAGGATGAATATGTCAGTCTGAATGAATCAACCCCCCTCAGTCATAAAAATTATCATGTTCCTCGAAGCACAGGTCGAGGTGGAGGAGTAGCTGCAATCTTCCAGTCAAACTTATTATTAAACTTTCATCCTCAGAACAGTTATAACTCATTTGAGAGCCTCACTCTTAGTCTCTCACATACAAACTGGAAAACACAAAAACCAGTTCTACTTGTCATTTTGTACCATCCACCTGTTCCTTACTCAGAGTTTTTAACTGAATTCCCTGACTTTCTGTCTGATTTAGTGCTTAGATCAGATAAAGTCATTATAGTGGGAGATTTTAACATTCATGTAGATGTTGAAAATAACAGCCTCAGCATTGCATTTAATTCTATATTAGATTCAATTGGTTTCATTCAAAACGTTAATAAACCCACCCACTGTTTTAATCACACCCTTGATCTTGTTCTGACCTATGGCATCGAAATTGAACGTCTAATAATTTTCCCCCCAAATCCTGTTTTGTCAGATCATTCTTTAATAACTTTCGAATTTAAAATGATGGATCATGCAGCGTCTGGAAGAAAATTCCACTACAGCAGATGTTTATCCGACAACGCTGTTAATAAATTTAAGAAAATGATTCCATCTTTATTTGCATCTATGCCAAGTATAAACATAATGGAGGGCAGCTGCCTTAATCCTACTCCCTACCAAATTGATCATGTTGTTGACAGCGCTGTAACCTCACTGCGTGAAACGCTTGATTCTGTAGCCTCTCTGAAAAAGAAGTTAGTGATTCAGAGAAGACTAGCCCCATGGTATAATTTACATGTTCGTACCTTAAAGCAGGCATCACGAAGGCTGGAAAGGAAGTGGCGTTCCACAAACTTAGAGGAAATTTTTCTAGCCTGGAAAAACAGTCTACTAACATATAAAAAAGCTCTCCGTAAAGCCAGAACTGCATACTATTCATCACTAATAGAGGAAAATAAGAACAATCCCAGGTTTCTTTTCAGCACTGTAGCCAGGCTGACAAAAAGTCACAGCTCCGTTGAGCCCAGTGTTCCCTTAGCTCTCAGCAGTGATGAATTTATGAGTTTCTTTACAAATAAAATCACAACTATTAGAGATACAATTCAGCAGATGCTTCCTATACCTGCAATAAATGAATCTTTTACTACAGTAGCTCTTGAATCATCTGTAGGACCTCAGTTATGTTTAGACTGCTTCTCTCCTATAGATCTCTCTGAATTTACATCAGTAGTTGCTTCATCGAAATCATCAACGTGTCTCTTGGACCCCATCCCGACTAGACTGCTTAAAGGCACCCTGCCATTAATGAACTCATCTTTATTGGACTTGGTAAATTTATCTCTAGTATCAGGCTACGTACCACAGGCCTTTAAGACTGCAGTAATCAAACCTTTACTCAAAAAGCCTAGTCTTGATCCAGGTGTCTTGGCTAATTATAGACCAATATCCAACCTGCCATTTATTTCTAAAATCCTAGAAAAAGCTGTTGCTAAGCAGCTATCAGACCACTTACACAGGAATGAACTATTTGAAGATTTCCAATCAGGATTTAGAGCACATCATAGTACAGAAACAGCACTGTTGAAAGTTACCAACGATCTTCTCTTAGCCTCAGATAATGGACTTGTTTCGATACTTGTCCTCCTAGACCTTAGTGCAGCATTCGACACCATTGACCACAACATCTTATTACAGAGACTGGAGCATGTGATTGGTATCAGAGGAACAGCGTTAAAGTGGTTCCAATCCTATTTATCGGACAGATTCCAGTTTGTTCATGTCCATGATGAACCTTCCACACGAACAAAAGTTAGTTATGGAGTTCCACAAGGTTCTGTGCTAGGACCGATTCTGTTCGCCCTGTACATGCTTCCTTTAGGATATATCATTAGGAAGCACTCTATTAATTACCACTGCTATGCGGATGACACTCAGTTATATCTATCTATTAAACCTGTTAACACAAACCAGTTAACCAGACTTCAAGCCTGTCTAACTGACATAAAGGCTTGGATGACCAGTAACTTTTTACTTTTAAACTCGGAGAAAACAGAAGTCATTATATTTGGGCCTAAAAATCTCAGAAATAACTTTTCTAAAATTATAGCTACTCTCGATGGCATAGCCCTGGCCTCCAGCACTACTGTAAAAAACCTTGGAGTTATTTTTGACCAGGACATGTCCTTTAACTCACACATAAAACAAATTTCTAGAACTGCATTCTTTCACCTGCGCAACATTTCCAAAATTAGGAACATCCTGTCTCAAAATGATGCAGAAAAACTAGTCCATGCGTTTGTTTCCTCAAGGCTAGATTACTGTAACTCATTACTATCTGGATGTCCTAATATCTTAATAAAAAGCCTCCAATTAATCCAGAATGCCGCAGCCAGAGTCCTGACAGGAACTAGCAAGAGAGATCATATTTCTCCTATATTGGCTTCTCTTCATTGGCTCTCTGTAAAATATAGAATAGAATTTAAAATCCTTCTTCTCACATACAAATCCCTTCATAATCAAGCTCCTTCATACCTTAAAGACCTCATAGTACCATATTATCCCAATAGACCACTTCGCTCTCAGAGTGCAGGCCTACTTGTGGTTCCCAGAGTTCTCAAAAGCAGAATGGGAGGCAGAGCCTTTAGCTATCAAGCTCCTCTCCTGTGGAACCAGCTCTCAGCCTGGGTTCAGGAGGCAGACACTCTCTGTACTTTTAAGGCTAGACTTAAAACCTTCCTCTTTGACAAAGCATATAGTTAGGGCTGGCTTCAGGCAACCCTGAACCATCCCTTAGTTAGTTATGCTGCTATAGGCCTAGACTGCCCGAGGACCATCGGTGCACTGAGCTCCCCCACCCCCCCCCCCCCCCCCCCCCCCCCCCAAAGTGCCTTGAGATGATTTGTATTGTGATTTGGCGCTATACAAATAACATTGAATTGCAAAACAAAAGTAAAAATGGTCAGGATTTCTTAAGGCAGAGCAAAATTCAGGATGTATTCTCAGGATTGTTAATTCAACATCAGTGTCTAGCCCTGAATAATGCTAAGGGCTAGACACTGATGTTGTCTTCTTCATGAAAAAGAACTTCCCAATCAGAGATGTAAAGAAATACAGGGGAGGCATTGTCATTGAGTAATATTTGTATAGCGCCAAATCGCAATGCAATCATCTCAAGGCACTTTACAAGAACCAAACAGAAACCCAACAAATCCCTTATGAGCAAGCACTTGGCAACAGTGGAAAGGAAAACTCCCTTTAATGGAAGAAAAAACCTCCAGCAGAACCAGGCTCAGTTTGGGCGGCCATCTGCCTCAACCGGTTGGGGTGAGTGGATAGAGCAGAGAGAAAAGAACATCAACAATAAACAACAAATAGACACTGCAGGTTGGTGGGACCAGTAACTGCACATCAGCGATATACAGCTCCAGGATCAGGGACACCTGCAGAAGGTACAGAGAGAGAGAGAGGGAGAGAGCACAAACTGTGTGAAGAAAGAAGAAAAGCTTTTCATTTTCCAAATATAGCATCAAACCAGTCCCAAGTACTGATGTCAATGTAGTTGGAACGTCTTCTCAGTTCCTGTTGAGCAAATGTTCAGGTTCAGTCATATTCCTTGTCAGTCCTGTATTGGTGGTGAATTGGTGGTACTGTGTGATCTGCTGATCTTGCAATAATTCGTAACTCATTCACGTGATCAGTGAAGATGTATTCGCCTGTTTTGACATTTATTGGTGCTCGAAGTGTGGGCCCTGCCCAATCAGCACACCCTCCCCCCCCCTCTGCGCCAGAGTTTCTCCACAAATTTTTTTCTGATATACTTGCTAGTGACTGCATGGTTGACAAGTCAGCCTGTAGGTTGAGTTCCTGTGAAGAGAAGTTGAGTGAGGTGAAACATCTGACCCGTTGTGGCTGCAGCTTTGCAGCTGCGTCTGCTGCTTAGTTTTCCTGTAGAAATTGGATCTTTTCTGTTAGTGTGAACTTCACATTTAATAATTGAGATTTGTTTAGGCAACAGGATGACATCTAACAGAGCTGCAACAAGAGCATGATGTGCAATGGGTGTTTCAGCTGATGTGAGGAAGCCCCTGTCTCCACAGACAACTATAATCATGGACAACACCAAAAGCATAACGTGAGTCAGTGTAAATGTTTAGAGTTTTGTCTTTGGCCAATTTACAGGCTTCGGTAAGATCAATGAGTTCAGCAGCCTGTGCAGACAGATGAGAAGGTAATTTGCCACTAGAAATCACACACAGTTTTGTGACAACTGCAAACCCTACTTGATTTTTGCTTGTTTTGACATCACGGGAAGCAGAGCCGTTAACCAATAGCTCTGCATCTCTGCATTCAAGGTTGGTGTGTCTGCAAGATCAGGTCTGTGAGTACAGATGGTTTCCAACACCTCAGTGCAGTTATGAGCCTCTCCATCATTTTCTGTGGGAAGAAGAGTTGCAGGGTTTAGCCAGTTACACCTTTTGACAGTGATGTTAGGCATTTCAAGCAAAATACTTTCTCTGCTGCAGCGACGGCACTCAGACAGAGAGGAAGGCCTGTTGCTACTGGACCCAGCTTTGACGAGAAATAATAAAACAGTTTTCCGTCGTGTGGTTGGCATAACACAGAAGTCATGTAACTGTCCTTCTGGTCAAAAAACTGAGTGAAGGTTAAGTTAGGATTAGTCAGACCCAGTGTGTGCTGCCTTTAAATCTAGAAAGGCTTTTTTCCCTTCAGGAGTCCACATGGTTTTGTCATGTGTAGAGAGTTATTTACCAGCAGATAAGGAGATTTACAAACAGACAGGGGAGCTTCACGCAGCGAATAGTTCGGGATCCACTGTCTGCAAAATGATGTCATGCCAAGAAAACTCATTTGTTTTTTAGCAACTGGCTTAGGAACATTTTCACTTGTAGCAATTATTTTTTGTGACAGTGTCTTTCCTTCTGGGGTGATGATGTGACCCAGATATTGTCACCTTTTGTTGTACAAACTGCAGTTTGGAAAGACTGACTTTATGGCCATTTTCTGCCAGATGTTTTAGCAGGTGCACTGTATCTGTCATGGAGTGAGGTTTACGTTCCGGTTCTGGACTCTTATTTTGGTTAATTTCCTGTTTTTTCCTGTGTTGATCTTGGTTAGCTTTGTCTCGTTAGTTCATTAGTTTCACCTGTTGGTCATTAGTCTCAGTTCTGTCTATTTATACTCCTGTGTTTCCTTTGTTCTCTGTCGAAGCATTGACGTTGAAGTTAGTGAGCGTAGTGCGATTAGTTGTGTTGCTTTGCAAGGAAGGTTTTCTGTTCCTGTCTGTGACGCCAAGTGGCGTTTGCCTGCCTGCCTGTCTGCCGCCGTGTGGCGGAGTGAATTTGTGTTTGTTTGTGCCTGCACCCTGTATTATCCGGGAGAAATAAAGCCTTTGTTGTCCCGTACTTGGGTCCTCACCTCTCCTCCTTCATCAGCACACTGACACCACCGCTCCAATTCATGACAGTATCTATTTTGCATACTTCTTCAGATGGACTACAAATCAGCAAATCATCTACATACTGTAGTAGTAATTCCTACTGAGAGTCTGATGAAAGTAACTCAGACTTTCAGAGGAACCTTGAAAACATGTGGTCCTGGTGTAAATCTTTCCTTCAAATGAAAAGGCAAACCAGTACTGGCAGGGACAGAAAAGAAAGCATTGGCCAAATCTACTACTGAAAAATGAGTCGAATCTGGTGGTACCAGAGACAAGATGGTTTGAGGATTACTTACTTCTGGCGCTTGGGGGGATGATGGCTGCATTCACCGTCTGTAAATCTTGCACAAAGTGCCATTCAGTTGGTTGACCTTGGTCTCTTATTTTTTTTCAACTGAAAAAAATGGGAGTGCGCACTGGCGAATTCTCACATGAAATTGTTAACAATAAACAGGCTTTATACCATCAGTGGCTTCCTGTTTTAAAGGGTATTGCTTTTTACAAGGCCTGTACTCTGATTTTGGAATTTGCTCGAGCTCTGGTAGTAAACTAGTTTCTGTGATGTAAAGGCTCCATCATTAGCGGTGTTCTGGGTATTAATGGGGGACTTGGGGGGGAGCTCGCCCATCACTGTTGCAAAAGTCATTGAAGCAGTCAAAGAATTGCACAGTGGCAAGGTGCCAGGGGTGGGTGAGGTCCCCCCTGAGTTCCTCATGCCTCTGGATGTTGTGGGGCTGTCCTGGCTGACACACCTCTGTAATATTGCATGAAAGTTGGGGACAGGGAGTGGCAAATCATCGTTGCGATCCGTCTTTTCAAGAAGGGTAATAGTAAATGGGCTTAAACTTGTATAGCGCTTTTACACTATTTATCCATTATCGCTCAACCATTCATACACCGGAGGAACAGCCTTGGGGTTCAGTGTCTTGCCCAAGGACACTGGCCTGTGGACCACAGAAGCCAAGGATTTTACTGAAAACGAAATAATACGCGCTGTGTTAACAATAATCCGGCCAGGTACATTCAAAGATATTGTTATGAAGTGTGGTGATGTTGATGATCAAGGAGGACAAGTAGGACCCAAGTGCAGGACAAGCAGGTTTTATTTCCCCTGGATCGTCCAGGGCTCAGGCACAAAAACACAAAATATCTCCGCCACTCGGCGGACAGGCAGGCAGACAACAACGCCACTCTGCGTTACGGACATAAAACAAAACCTCCTCTTCTCACTGCTGCAAACAACGCAAAGCACATTAATGCTCCGACAGAGAACAAAGAGACACAGGGTGTATAAATAGACAGAACCAAAGAGTAATTAACACAGGTGAAACTAATGAACTAACGAGAAATAAAGTTAATCAAGAACACACCAGAGAAAACAGGAAACTGCCCCAAAATAAAAGTCCAAGACCGGAACTCAGAATTCACATCATGACAGATATGCTCTTGACCAGGCATGAGTTAACAATAGCTGAGCTCAAGAGTTTTCTCAGGACACACTTAAAAGAAAAGAGTACAGTCAGGGAAACAAGTATTTGATTGCCTGCTGATTTTGTACATTTGCCCACTGACAAAGAAATGATCAGCCTATAATTTTAATGGTAGGTTTATTTGAACATTGAGAGACAGAATAACAACAAAAAAATCCAGAAAAACGCATTTCAAAAAAGTTATAAATTGATTTCCATTTCAATGAGTGAAATAAGTATTTCACCCCTTCGCAAAGGATGAGTTCGTACGTGGTAGCAAAACCCTTGTTTGCAGATGCTCTCAAAGAAATTTGGAATTTGCTGGCCGCCTTCCACTACTGCCTGATCCATATTATACCGGCCCCTTATGGATCCTTCTGTGGGTGGGGGGCCCACAGGAGGGTGGCCCCATGTTCTTGTTTTGGGCTTTGCCTGGCTGGGCCCATGGGGGGAAACCCAGCCACCAGGTGCTCGCCTTTGAGTCCCAACCCCAGGCCTTGCTTTGGGGTGGTGCCCCGGCTTCGCTGTACCAGGCAACGTCACTGTCCTTGTTCTCTTCATAAGGGGTAATCGAACCGCTCTTAGTCTGGTCCATCACCTAGGACTTGTTTGCCTTGGGAGACCCTACTAGGGGCATATAGCCTCCGACAACAAACAATTCACCAGTTAATGCTGTGTTGGAAGTTACAGAGTTATCATTATACCTTAGATGAGAGAAACTCTCACTACCATACTGGGTCAGACTGAAAGAATGTGGAAATGAACATACCACCACCAAAGTATTAGATACATGTTGGGAATACACAAATTTTAATGATAAAAGATTTGGCTGGAATATAGGTAGGATAGCAGAAAAATATGCTTTAAAAGATCTAAACTATAGTCCATCTGTATTATTAAGTAATGTGTACCCATGGATTGTTCATCCCAATGGAGATGTTCGTGTTAATTTACAACTGCTGGAAGATAGGAAGAATTGGGTAGACATTGATAATATCTGTCAAACTGGAAAATTATTTAGACAGGCAGTTTTACAAATATATCAAATATATACAGGTGGCTCTAAGAATCCTGATAACGGACATGTAGGAATAGGTATACACATTCCAGAGTTTAGTATCAATATCCAACAGATTAACTGATAAACTGTCAATATTTACAGCAGATATTATTATTAATTTTGGTCTGCATTGTAAGATCAATTCTGTATCTAGTGGAGGGAAGCCAGAAGGGTCTTTCCCAGTAGGAAGATGCTGAACATGTTATGCAATGCCACAGATACGGTACAGAGACAGACATTCCAAGAGAAATAGTACAGGAGGCAAGTCAGGAATAGAGCTTAAAATCATTATTGAGGACAAGTCACGAAACAAGGGCATTATTTCATTATATCATAAAGACAGGATTAGGAAACCATTTTTTTCTTCTTTCGACTGGGATTAAATTAATTCAAAACCATGATCCTACACACTTCGCTACAGTAGGTGGCGGTATGCGCCATCTTGCTGGTTTGAGATCCGCCAATAAACTGAAAAAAGAAGGAGACGCAGGCGACAACAGTAATGTACTTATATTCCTGGTTGCCAACCACATTTAAGTACAAGACGAAAGACGAAGGGGTACTGTAACGTTAGGTGGCGGCTTCTGTAGTGAATCAGATATCACGCAGATACTGTCTGGCGTTTATTGTGCCCCAGATGAGCTTCCCGCGAACCGTCCTGAGTTATACTGCAATGGTCGCTCTGCTGGGGGTTGGTTTTGGGCTGTGGTGTGTGATAGCTCCAGGAGAAGATAGGCGAAGAGAACAAGTCAAGGTAATTATTCTGAATGCTTTTAGTGTACAGAAAGAACACTCAGGTTGTGTGTGGCAGTCGTCTTTATTTTTTGAAAGCTTGCAATAGTTATCATCGCATTGCAGAGTGGACAGTAAGTACAGCGATACAAAGATACACGATCTGAACAGGATGTCTCAGAACCCCGTGTTTCTGCGACCGACGTCTAACGGGATAACTACGCAACCCGTCAAAAACGGGTCAACCCAGACCAAGTTCTATAAGTTCTATGGAAGGGTTTGGTTTTGTTTAGCTTTACCGTTAGCTATGTGTAATCAGCGAAATAACCACTTTCCATATTATAGACTACAATTATTATTTTCTCCAGTTTTGGTTCATGCCAGGACAAAATTCATTGATATATTACACAAACACAGGAAAAATACGGCTTGGTAAAAAGCTTGGAAAAAGCAGAGACAAAGTGATGTAGTAGTCATTGTTTAAATTGCCCTGCCACAGTTTAATATTTTCCCCAAATTATTTTTACACTTCTTATAGCAAATCTAGAACATTTAAAGAAGCTCTGATCAACATCATCACAGTTCACGCTGAGCTTTTTTCTCAGGTCTTCAGTCTCTAAGGATCTGGTACCTTGAGTTTTATCTAAAATTATTCTTTATGAAAGATGGCTTACACACTGGCAGCATGTTGGATTAGTGGTTAGCACTGTTGACTCACAGCAAGAAGTGCCTGGATTTGCAACCCATCAGGGGCCTTTCTGTGTGGAGTTTGCATGTTCTCCCTGTGCTTGTGTGGGTTTTCTCCAGGTACTCTGGTTTCCTCCCACAGTCCAAAAACATGTATGTCAGGTTGATTGGTGACTCTAAATTGCCCATAGGAGTGAGTGTGAGTGTGTGAGGTTGTTTGTCTCTATGTGGCCCTGTGATGGACTGGTGACCTGTCCAGGGTGTACCCCTGCCTTTCACCCAAAGAGAGCTGGGATAGGCTCCAGCAGATCCCTGTGACCCTGGTTAGGAATAAGTGGGTATAGAAAATGGATGGATGGGTTTGCAGACTAGACTCTTAATGTAGTAATTCATTACTACCCTAAATTCCAGCCAATTTATGGCTGTCAACGTTAACACATGCAATTAATCTAAAAATTTGAACACGTTAAAATTAATACTTTGGTAAGGTTTGACGCCAACTTCTTGCCATCATCGCAGTGCAGATGGATATCTATCATTGTGTGATAAGGGTAAGTTACAGCGAAAGCTATGGTACTTAATATGATGGCAGAAGACACGATGCCTGAACAGCAAGTTTCATTATAAAAAGCTTCCAGGTGGAAGTTTGGATCTGTTTCCTTAAATTAATTTGTCATGCATTTTGTTTATTTCAACACATTCACAGGTAAATCTTAGTATTTTAAATTTGTGATTAATCACAGCCCGCGATTACATTTTTTTAATCGATTGACAGCACTAATATAATTGCATTTGCTGTTCTGCCCATTAGAATCTGCATGGATTGAACCCAGTAACAATGGAAGAGACAAAGAAAAGGAACTTTCAGCTGATGCAGGCACTTGAGGAGGCTGCTGCAACTAACAACAATATTGCAAGATCAAGGGGACCTCTGAAATAGACAGACCAAGCTCATTTATTGAGTGCTACTGGCCTGTTTGAGTTTACTGTCTATTTTGTCGCTCGAATGTCTGCATTGCAGGTGAAAACAATTTACCATTAGATGTTAATTGATTATTAAAGCTAACACAACGTCCTTTCAGTATGTAATGAAAATTTTTTTTTATGAAGTGTGTCATGATTTTCTTCCACCATGAACTTTGAAAATTTCTTTAGTATAAATTTTGCTCTGTCCTTGCTTTGCAGTTTTGTCTAGAACACCTTGACTACGAACTTATCTTTGCAAATATAATAAAATACCATAAAAAACATTTAAGTATCAATTCTGTGTATTTCAGATGTTTCATAGAATACAGTTTCCATAACAGTGTGGTGTCAAAAGTGCTTTCCTTGGTTGTTTGGATCATGATGTGAGACAGTGACTTCATAATTTTTTAAAGCAGATTTATGACACCAACATATCATTGTCTTCAGGGCACAGTGGAGTAACGTGAACTGGTGGAGTGTCAAATTTAGCAGAAAAATAACTGCAGACATGCCTTTGTGGCAAGGGGCCTTTAACCCTCATGTGCTGGTTGGGATGTTTTCCACCAAGGGTCATTTTTCGCTCTTAATAAGGCCATAACTTTCATTGTATTTTTTTAGTGACAAACTTTAATTTGACATAAATTTTGGAAATATGATTTAGTTTTCCATAGGTCAATAATACACTGTGGGCAAAGTCACTACCTTTCGGTGTGTTGCCTAAGTGGCCTAAAACTCCACAGAAAAGCCAGAAATTAAGCTTTCTATGCACAGGCCTGTGTAAAGGGTTAATGGAGCCACTTGGTTGTCAACAGTTAAAATCACAAATTTTACCTTTTCCCAACAGGGGAAACCACCAACCATCAAGAATGCATGATTATATAGTGTCATGGCTGTGCAGTCAGAAAATGTTGTTATAATGGCAGTCAATGGGGCAAAAACATCTACAAACAGTAAATTGGTCACAAAAAAATAAAATCTGATGCTGCACAAAAACTAACAATGCATCAAAATCAGTGTTACTAATCTTTGACATATCCACTGTGATAGGGGTTAAAAAAATATCCAGGCCAATATCAATTTGTGTGTTTTTTCCCCAAATCTGTGCCATCACTGATGAAATTGGCATTTAAAGGGTGCCCCTGGAGCGGATCCGATCCGATCCGATAGTTGTATGTCCAGATATGTCACCAAAGATCGTCGGAAAAATTTGGATACAGTCTAATAAATTTTATGTCTAATAAAACCTTAAAGTCTCACGATTCAAATGACAAGCAATTTAGGATTGAATAATCACAGCGACTACAGTTTCTTAAGGGGAAAAAACTTGGGGCATGGTGGTTAGCACTGTCACTTCACAACAAGAAGGTTCTGGGTTTGAATCCCATGTGAACATAGGGTCTTTCTGTGTGGAGGTAGCATGTGTACCTGGATGGGTTTTCTCAGTCTGCAACAGTCCCAACACATGCAGGAGTTAGGTTAATTGGGGACTCAAAATTGCCTGTCCATGTGAATATGCGTGTTTTTCTGTCTGTGTCAGCCGAGCTATGGGGCTGTTGCTTTTGGCATAATTATTTGTAGAAACATAGAGAGTAGTGTAGTTGTGTCTTAGTGTGTGGGGTGTATAGTCAGATTTGTGTGTGCACACACTCAGACTTATTATGCAAATTTAATCTGCATAACTCAATCTGTGTGTACACCAATTTGCATATGTGAGCAGGAATTTGATATATATCTGTACTCAGATTTATATATGTGTTCAACTTTGCAAAATAATATTAATTCAACTAATTATTTATTTGTGAAAAAAAATTGTTACACTCCTGCCTTCTGATTCCTTGCAGTGGTGGTGCTAGACCCAAAGCTACGCTCGAAATGTTTGCTAATAAAGGCTTTTTTTTGCCCAGTCCAGTTTAGTGTAAGTACACTCCTAAAGTATTTATACTCCTCCACAATGTACTCACCAACCCTATGGATAGAAACAGCGGAAACATGCTGATACATCCAACTACTGCAGAATCGTCAGAAAACTTGTGAAAGGTGGCAGGTCACTGTGCAGTAGCTGAAGTCCATGGTGTAGATGATGACTACTCTTAGTTGGGATTGATGAGCAAACTGCAATGGTCTAAATGTGATGTGACCATGGGCCAGAGCTGATTTAGGATGAGTCTCTCCAGAGTGTGATGTCAGTGCTGTCTGTAGTATGTGGATCCCCTGGCACATGGAGTCTTAGGCAGAGGAACGAGACATGACGTTTTCCACACCACACCACACACGCTGAAGACATATTTCAAGACTCCACATAGTTGAGGGGTGCAGGCTTTGAGGACCTATTATTATCTTTAAGGCATGCTTGACAATTGACTGAGGCTGGCTACACACTAGACAATTTTCAAATCTTTACTGATATTAAAAACGGGACAGACCACAGGCATAAGGACAGCTTCATCCGTAACATTATAAGCCTCCAAATGCACACACTAGGTACGTTGACCAGACCAGGAGAACACACACCTGCCATTTATAGTAACACTTTCACATTGGCAATTCCACAGACACAAGATTTCACAGAAACTCACATGATCAAAGATTACTTTAGGAGATAAACAAAATGGGTGACATTTTCTTCTTTTTCAGTGCTGTATTTGGCTTAGGTTGTGTTGTGATGGCCTGCCATATTTGTGAGTTGTTGCCATTTGCAACAATGGCTTATCTAATACAGAAGCAGAGGAACTCCGGCTAAAAGTTACTGGAGCACTCTCTAGTTCTAAGCCACCACCATATAATCTCACCACCAGAGAGAGCAGGCTGTCCACCAACGTTCACCATCCAACCTGACAGAACTGGAGAAGATCTGCAAGGAAGAATGGCAGAGGATCCCCAAATCCAGGTGTGAAAAACTTGTTGCATCATTCCCAAGAAGACTCATGGCTGTACTAGCTCAAAAGGGTGCTTCTACTCAATACTGAGCACAGGGTCTGAATACTTATGACCATGTGATATTTCAGTTTTTCTTTGCTCAGACATGCACTGTGAGCTGTAAGGTCTTATATAGACAGGTGTGTGCCTTTCCTAATCAAGTCCAATCAGTTTCATTAAACACAGCTGGACTCCAATGAAGGAGCAGAACCATCTCAAGGAGGATTAGAAGAAATGGACAGCATGTGAGTTAAATATGTCACTGCAAAGGGTCTGAATACTTATGACCATGTGATATTTCAGTTTTTCTTTTTTAATAAATTTGCAAAAATTTCTACATTTCTGTTTTTTTCTGTCAAGATGGGGTGCTGAGTGTACATTAATGAGAAATAAAATGAACTTTTTTGATTTTGGCAAATGGCTGCAATGACACAAAGAGTGAAAAATGTAAAGTGGTCTGAATACTTTCCGTACCCACTGTATGTACGTCCCTGTCTATTGAAAATAGTTTAGATTACGATAAGGTAAAAACCACAGTCCTCTGTGCCTATGAGTCAGTGCCTGAAGCTTATAGGCAAAAATTTTGAAATTGTGAAAAAACTGCCACCCAGACATATGTAGAGTATGCACAGGAAAAGGGCGTTCTATTTGATAAGTGGTGTTAGGCCAGTAAGGTTAAAACTTTAGACAATCTGCGTGAGCTCATATTACTGGAGGAGTTCAAAAATTGGTTGCCAGAGAAAATAGAACTTCATTTAAATGAGCAAAAAGTTACGTCCCTTGATAACACTGCTGTCATGGCTGTTATGTCCAGGTTTCCCTTAGGTTGCGTAACAGCTGCATAGGCTGAATGTTAGGCTGAAATGAGATCCTACTGTTGTAGGCCCCAACTCTTAAGTCGCAAAGCTCCGCTTCTGTTGCCTTGTCACAGCTGCAGCTGGACAAGTATTAAATTGATCAGTAATGATGGAGCCAGAAATGTTTATTCTTAATGTACAGTGGTGTGAAAAAAGTGTTGGCCTCCTTCCTGATTTTTTTTTTTTTCATGTTTGTCACACTTTGTTTCAGATCAAACAAATTTAAATATTAGTCAAAGATAACACAAGTAAACACATCATGCAGTTTTTAAATGAAGGTTTTTATTATTAAAGGTAAATAAAATCCAAAACTACATGGCCCTGTGTGAAAGTGTTTGCCCCCTAAACCTAATAACTGGTTGGGCCACCCTTAGCAGCAACAACTGCAATCAAGCGTTTGTGATAACTTGCAATGAGTCTGTTACAGCCCTGTGGAGGAATTTTGGTCCACTCATCTTTGCAGAATTGTATTTCAGCCACATTGGAGGGTTTTCAAGCATGAACCGCCTTTTTAAGGTCATGCCACAGCATCTCAATTGGATTCATGTCAGGACTTTGACTAGGCCACTCCAAAGTGTTCATTTTGGTTTTTTTTTCAGCCATTCAGAGGTGGACCTGCTGGTGTGTTTTGGATCATTGTCCTGCTGCAGAACAAGTTCGCTTCAGCTTGAGGTCAGAAACAGATGTTCAGACATTCTTCTTCAGGATTTTTTGGTAGACAGCAGAATTCATGGTTCCATTTATCACAGCAAGTCTTCCAGGTCCTGAAGCAGCAAAACAGCCCCAGACCATCACACTACCACCACCATATTTTGGTAATGCCCCAGTTCACTTGGTTTAATATAGGCTGAAGGTTAATGTTTGTTTAACTTGTACACAATGGTAAAATGGAGATACTGCTGCAGTGTTTGAACCCATAAACAGGTCGTTGTTCTCCCCCGCAGCTTATAAAAAGAACAGTATGGTCCTTGCTCCTAGAACAAAACGACACAGGTAAGTTTCACTTCACATTATCACCAAATGCACGTTCAAGCTAGCTAAGTTAACAAAATGGCCACATTCAGGTTCGGGTTGGCTGTGTAACTCATTTGTACCAGATTTTTTGCTGTTGACGTGTGAGTGTTCAACTTGGTCATGTCCGTACATAATACATAAATAATTTTAAAATTCATTAGTCATAAAAAGAGTACATCTTTAAATATCTTACTTTTTAAAAGAGATGATTATTCACAGTTTAGACTAACTTCATAACAGCTGCTGAGCTGTAGTAGCTAACTTTAGTTAAGTCCTGTGCAGAGATTCCATGGAGCTAACTTTAGTTTATAATTTTACAAATACTTCACATTATTGAGGCCTCATTTTGAAACATGCAGAAATAAAATTCCTTACTTACATTTAAAAGTTAATTTAGGCAAATCAACCGCTTCACCACCATTCGTTTGTCACCTTTCGCAAAGAATGTTGGGATATGTAGGGCAGCAAAGGAATCATCAAATGTGTCCTTGGTTTCCCAGGCCGCATTTAAAAGGTGTCTTCAAAATGGGACAGCCTTGTTGTGACACTGTGATGCAACTGGCCTTCAAACGCAAGCTTTGAAGGATGCAGCCCCTGAATGGGAACACTATTTCATTGGCTACAACATGTCAATTATCATTGACAAACAATGTAACTAGCTGATAGAAGTTGTTCTGCCCCCTGGGTGGGTTTTACCTGTCAGTTGTGACTGCCATTGATTTTCATACTGATTGACTGTCTAAAAACTGACAGACATGCTTGGTTGTGGGCTTATGTTATGCACAGGAGTCTGCAGAATGTAAATCTACCGTCTGTCTGTGGTATAATAAACAGCGAGAACAACTGGAGAACAAACAGAATTAAAACTTTTTAATAAGGACTGAAAAGCGAAGGACCATGATTTTATGGCCGTTTCTCAAGCATATGTCTTGTGGACTAAAAACTTGGGAGGCATTTTGTTGACTGAACAAAAAAACTGATATGCCACATTTGCTGTTTCAGTAAATGGGTGGATCTATGCACATCAGCAAAGGTAAGCATTAGCATGTTGTTGTGCTTGTACTCTTGTTAAACATTGAGGAACTGTTGTCGCTGCGATAATTCAATCCTAAATTGGTTTATACTATTTGAATTGTAAGGCTTTCTGCTAGTTTGTTGGATTTTATTCACATTAGGTGATTAGATGATTTTCGGAAATACAGTTGCTGACCCAGAGATGGGTCATGGGGATTTTACTTATTTCTATTAGTGTGTAGAATCATATTGAGGCACATTTATATCACCTGTAGATGATTTCACACTACCAGTAAAAGGTCTGGACACACTTTCCTGTTGAACTGAATGACATGCCAATACTTGATGTACTTGCCACCTCTTGGCCTTAACACAATCTTTTACTTTTAAGACGAAAATCATGGTTCACTATGAATCTAATCGTCTGCAGGTACAACATGACAGCTTTCAAAAATTAAAACAGCCTTAAGCATTATTTATATTTAGATGATAGTCAAACTGTGACTATGAACTTACACAAAAACTGAACAACAATACTAAGCTACTGCTTAATTTTTTATTATTCAATACAAAAACATCACTATACCCACCAAATAATCAACCACCTACTCATTCACCCACACCTTTTCTACAACAGCTCAAAAACAGGTTTCGCACAGAAAACATGAGTATGCTGACAACACTCAATTTATACAACTAAAAATCAAAGAAGTCCATGAGAAAACATGACTTCACAAATGTAATTAGTCAACATGTTCAAATGTTCAATTAGTTCAACATTAAGAGAATGTTTATATTCTCTTAATGGCATCATCAATTTCGGAAATCTGGTCCTTCAGTTGGTTCCATTGTTCAGGATTCAAGGAGATACCTACAAGAAATTTAAAACAGTAGTAGTAATCTGACACTACAACCACAAACTATGAAACACAAACATCTTTCCAGGTTTGGGTGTAGTTTTTCAAGTATATACTGTATGCACCTATGTATAATAAAGTAGTGATGTGATTACCTTTTTTCCCAGGCTTCATCTCCCCATCTTGGTTCATCCAGTATTCTCTGATGTCAATCAGGACTTTACCTTTGAAGTCTCTGACACTGACATATCTCATCTTTCCAATCTGTAAGAAAAAAAACTGTCAAGTGTTGCTCTTCACTATTTTCTGTAAGGGTGTTTTTTTTTTTTTTTTAAATCCAAATTGAGGATAAAGCCCTGTCTGGACACAATTATACAAGGTGTTATTTGCTGCACAAATTGTACTTCTATTGATTTTACTTGTATGTGACATTGTGTGGTCTCTCTGCTACTGTACACTTGAATTTCCCCTCTTGGGGATAAATGTGTCTAAGTCTTCATAATACTATCCAATGAGTAGTCTGTCCACACAAAATAAAAAATAAAATAAAAAATTAAAAGTACAATCTGAAAGACTTTAACCTCAAACTTTAATCTGCTTTTGCAATTAAGTAATTGTATTGTAATTTAAATAATCTCAAATTTAATAACTGCTGTAACAACTGAATTTCCCCTTGGGGATTAATAAAGTTCTTCTTCAATGGTAAAATACTCAATACCGAACTGCTACTGTGCATAGGTGAGACGTTTGTGTAAAAATGCACGATCATGGCACCTATATTTAAAGTGGATAATTTAAATAAATTATTAAAACAAACAAAAGCAGCAGTAATTGCAGTTTCTGGATATCCACCTGGAACATGTTGTCATCACTGTTACTGCTGCCCTTGGATGAGCCACCTGGTTTGGAACTTTCTCCACTCTTTGGTTTTTTGGCAGGTTTCACTTGTGCACTTGACTTCTTTCTCTTTGCCTGAAAACAGACAATTACTTTTCAAAATATTTCCACTTACTTTTTTCTCACTAAAGATGGAAATTTAATCTGCCAGTAACAACAGACTAGGAGGGAATTATAAGAAGCAGTAAAACAGATCACTGGTCACTAGCCACATTAAGGCAAACATTTATTTTAAGCTATGGAGGAACTTTAGTAAGGTTTCACATAAAAATCAGTACTGAAACAGTAACAGTTTTTATAAATTTGTACCTCTAGCCATCCCTACTGGTACATGACTTTTAAAGTGTTTATATTCATAAGCTTGTACTTTTAACTATTCCAAGAACAAGCCATATTATTAAAACAGTTGCTACCCCTTTGTACTGATGATTCAACAAAGAGATTGTGTAAACAAATCAGAAGTTACTATTAAAACACAAACCTTGGTCTCCACTTCACTGTCAGAGTCACTTCCAGATGTGGAGGACAACACTTCCTTTGATTTTGGCATTCTTCTGAGAAAGGGCTCAAATAACTGACCTCTGTTTCTGTGCAAAACCACCAGTAAATATTAATTTAGTTAGTGGGTTAGTTCACAGTCACATATGCAAAGTCAGGATTGCATTAGACTCAAGAGGTTGACGTCTTAAATTGTACACCACATGTCATTTGAATGAAATGTTAGTACTGACATTCTTCAGTGTGGAACTTAAACAGAAAAACATTTCATACTTGTGTGCAACACATGTAATCCTTAAAGTACAATGCGTAAAGGTATCTTCTCAGAGCCGGTATGGACAGTATGGTTACAGTGACCAATACCTTTGATAATGTACACGTAGGCAGACAAATATAGTTAGGAATATAATAATTTATGATTTCTGGGGAGTTCTCATATGGACTGAATGTTAGCATAGCTGGTGGACTTAAGACGTATGTGAGTTATGATATCTTGGCAATAAAATTTGTTGTGCTGTACAGCACTTTCCCATTAACAAATTACAGGTGTTGGTTTAGTAAAATCAAAAATATTCTTTGAAAACTCAACACATTATTATAAAAATGAATTCCAGCGATTTAATTCTCAAGACATTACTTACTAATTCAGACAGTCCTATTATACTGTGACTAAAGTCTAGCTAAAGGGTGACAGTGAGGATACTGCTGTAAAACAAATTACTAAAACGCCAAGTAAAGACTTTGAGGGTAAGAGCTGAGCCAGTTTTGTTAAAACCACCTGGTAATTATCTTTTTAAGGAACAGATGACTAAGGTTTGGGTTAATAAAGCATTTCGTTTGATTTAGGGTTATTGGCTGTGTGTGTTGACACTTTTTAGCGCTGTAAATATTTGCGCATACCTTCTATGTTTAATTTCAGACAGTGTCAACTTCTAACATCTTACCTGATACCTCACTAAAACCTTATCTTACAAAGTGATGCACTAAAGCGAGATTAGCGCTGATCGCTCACCTGCTCAGTACCCTAAATGATAAGGGTGTGCTAGTATGCACACATGGGCGTCAGCTAGTAAGCTACGTGCTAACCGAACAGTTTAGAAACGGCAGCTAACGTTAGCATGTCTGCGTTATGCAATAGCTTTCTTCGGTCAGAGTATTGTACGATCACGGGTGTGCAGTAAACAGCGACTGGATTTTTGATTAAAGCGAAAATTACTATAAAGACAGATTTAAGCACACGTTTTTGAGACTATACTTACATAGTAAGATGTAGTAGACCAGACCTCTTATCAGAAAACCGAAAAAAGTCCGACTTTCCGGTGCGCCTTCTTTCTTTTATGACAGATAAACAGCGTAACTGTGCATTACTGCCACCTTCGGGAGTGGAGTGTAGTATAACCTAATTAACTTTGTATCAACAAACCTATACCCTATCAAATTCCACCCATCCATTATCTATACCTGCTTATTCCTAACCAGGGTCACAGGGATCTGCTGGAGCCTATCCCAGCTCTCTTTGGGTGAAAGGCAGGGGTCCACCCTGGACAGGTCACCAGTCCATCACAGGGCCACATAGAGACAAACAACCTCACACACTCACACTCACTCCTATGGGCAATTTAGAGTCACCAATCAACCTGACATACATGTTTTTGGACTGTGGGAGGAAACCAGAGTACCTGGAGAAAACCCACACAAGCACAGGGAGAACATGCAGACTCCACACAGAGGCGCCCCTGATGGGTCGTGAACCTGAGTCCTTCTTGCTGTGAGTCAGCAGTGTTAACCACTGGGTATCAAATTCGTTTTCCTTAATTATCACAAACACATTTATGTCCATAGGTTTCTTGTAAAATATTTAAAAATGATACATATTTCTCTAAGGTTTAGTAGCCTATCAGTTCTTTCCTCTCAAGAAAGGAAAGAACTGAGAAAGATTTCCTCTCATTCACATCTTTCTGTATTATGTTTTTCCATCTTAAAATATGTAGCATTTAATCTTTTACCCCAAATCATCACCTTGATATTGTCTTTTCAACATTTCATTGAATAGGCTCTTCTTTCTATTCTTTTTGCCACCTTTCTTTCAACTTTTGCTTAATTATAGCCTTTATTGTGTTATCCCAAAGCATACTGTCACACCAATGTCACTCTTTTTTGTGGATTCTTTGTCAGCAAATTTCCTTGGATTCCCATACATCCTTGTATTCATATATATATATATATATATATATATATATATAGCATCATTTGAATTTGATGGTGTTTGTTGCATCTTGTTACAGCAATAATGATTAGAAATGAAATCATCTAACTTCCTCTTCAGGAATTTTGTTGTACTCACCTGTGACTCCAGTGTAGCAAATATAAATTTGAGATGAGAACATATGTGTTTATGAATATCACAAACCATTTTCATAATTTCAGGGCACCAGATCTTTTGATCAACCAGTCAATGTTCAGTTCAGGGTATAAGTCTCTAATCTGACAGAGTTCTCTGATTCAATGCCAAGTTTACCATGTGAAATAACAATGCCAGTTACTGATGTCTTTTAAAAATGTATTCAGCTATTTAGATGGTACGGGAAAACTGAACAGTAACTACATGAATTAAATTATCAGCACAGTAAAACAAGATAAAAGTAGGTGGTTTGCATTGATAGCAAAGAAATTTTGAAATTTATTTTGGGAGCCTGTTTGAGGTCTAAATGGCAGTTTTGGAAGAAGCTCTAGCTAAATATGGAGACCAACTGAGATCAATGTGAGACAACCAGCACAGCCACGGATTACTGACCTCAAGTTTGCTAAAGCTGAAGTCGAAGACTTCAAAACAATTGAGAGTGAAAAGCACAATTTCTTCTCCTTTCACTTGTGGGTTGGTCCAACCGCAGTCCAGCCGGCATGCGTTCAGGAACGACATAGGCATTTCCCTTAAGCCTTCAGCTGCAGGCCTAAAGTCTGTTTGCCGCCTTTCGTCACTCTCCGTCTGGCTGCTGAATAGTTGTCGCTTGAAGTTCTTCTGGTTCGTCCATCGTCATGCTTGAGATGATGTGGTTGGTCCAGGAGGAGTTCTATCCTTTCTGTTGGTTCACAGTCACACTGGTCTGAGCGCTGAGATGCAAAAGACCAATCTTTCTTTTAAGTGTTGTAAATCTTTAAGAATTAAGAGTCTTCTAAAACAGGAACAATAATTTATTTTTCCACCAAGCAACTTTCAAAACATAAACACAGGAAACACATAGCAAGTAACCAGAGTCTGTCACCTAAAGTGTGTAATAAGTTGTATCTGACCCAAAACACAGACAAACCACTTTAATATTACCAAAACACCAAACTGAAGTATCCACAGGGGATGTCCAAGAATGCAGACTCTGGGAAAGAGTACAAAGTAAACGGAACACAGGAACAGTGAGGTTTGCAACACAGGGAAATAGGGAAGCTGGAACACGGAACACATGTATGGAG
The DNA here is from genome assembly GCF_900324485.2 of Mastacembelus armatus. Lineage (NCBI taxonomy): Eukaryota > Metazoa > Chordata > Actinopteri > Synbranchiformes > Mastacembelidae > Mastacembelus > Mastacembelus armatus. The sequence goes on from NC_046641.1 coordinate 637,555, forward strand.
AGAGGCCACTCGGGTGAGCGCGCTCTCACAGAGGGGAACCACCAGGAGACACTGCAGTCACACATGAGGGGAAAGCACAGGAGAAGGGAAACACATGCTCCACACCCACCCAGTAGGTAACAACACTCATAGAAGACTCAAGTAACACAGCCAACGGGACAATCCAGCAACTAGGAGAAGCCTAGAGCAGGTATATATACACCTGTCACTGATTACTAGTTCGGATCAGGTGAGGCCAATCACCTAGTTGACTAGGAAAACCACACGCCCAACCGTCCAACAGGAAGAGACACACACGGGCAGAAATATACAAGGCAGAGCAGACACAGGTGAAACTAATCAACATAAATGAACGTAAAACTATCTGGGATAAACGACACAAGAAATAGAACCAAAACAAAAGGTTCAACACAAGCAAGTCCAGAAACGGGATCATGACAGAGTCAGTAGTTGAGCAACAACATAGTCAATAAAACTTCACACAGGTACATGGATTAACCACAAGCATATATGACAGATGCTCTCCGTCGGTCTGGTCACATGCTGCATATTTAGCAGTGCAAGCAGAAATATGACAAGAACAATTCATAAGTCATCACACAGGTTTCCGGTCATTTCTGGAAGGGAAACACGAGTAGTTTTATACCCTGTCCACACGAACACAGTTATTTACAAAACCGCAGCGTTTTCTACGCGGTTTGGCCGTTTGTCCACACGCAAACTCAGTACCGTGTCACCGAAACGGAACATTTTTGAAAACTCTGGTCAACGTGACGATTTCCAGAAACACCGGGTTCAGTGTTTTCATGTAGCCGATGAAACCTGAGTTTTTGGCTTGTCCGTGCCGTCATTTCCTTTGTTTGACGTCAGATTGTGCGCCGCGATCTCCTTTGTTTACATGACGCACTAGTCCAGTAGAAATGCAATAGTGGACAAGTGCTAAAGACAAAATATTGCTGATAATAACTGTGCTAACAGGTCTTATAACATCTATACTGATACATGCACGGTTATCCCAATTTATTAAAGAGGCATCAGAATGCAGTACTACGCAGGTCACTGCTTATGATGACATTTTTTCAGGCTTCTGATTGGCCAACATGACTTTACGGTTAGGCTTGTATCGCCACCTGTTGGCTTGGCACATTCTTGACAATGCTTCATAGGGTATTTTTGCGTTTTCATGTGATGCTTGTCAAAATCTAACAAGGAAAATGCTGGACTTTTGAAGCAAATGCAAGATAAAGTGACTGAAATAAACCCAGAACAGAAATTGATATTTCTGCATTGCATTATATATCAGGAAGTCTTGTGTAAGTCGGTGCTAAAAATCAATCATGCTATTGATGCTGTAACTAAAATAGTTAACTTCATCAGGGCAAGAGCATTTAATCACAGGCAATTTGTTGGACTTTTGGAGGAACATGAGAGTGAACATAGTAACATAAGCTACCACACAATTGTCAGATGGCTCAGCCTGGGCAAGATGTTTTAAAGAGTATGGGACCCGAGAGCAGAGATTCAGGAGTTTTGTGAGAAGAAAGCCAGGGACATCCCAGAGCTCTCAAATGCGGACAGTATGGCAGATCTGAATTTTGCCGTTGATGTGACTGCACTAATGAATAACCTAAATACCAAGGGCCTCTTTGCACATGAAATGCACAGCCTAGTGATGGCTTTTATGAGAAAGCTGAAGTTTCTTTAAAGGCAATTGGAGGCCAACATTCTTACCCACATGCCGACACTGAAACAAGTCACACTATCAGCTGATCACTTCTGCAGGTACTCATTCATGTTAGGGGCACTACATGGTGAGTTTTCAAGACAATTCGAAGACTTCAAAACAATTGAGAGTGAAAAGCACAATTTCTTCTCCTTTCACTTGTGGATAATTCACCCAGTGATGTTCAGCTTGAACTCATGGATCTGCAGTATGATAAACTACTGTCAGAGCACTTTAAGTCAGTATCACTGCTGGATTTTTATTCTTCTCTCAAAGAGGAAAACTTTCCACACATAAGGAGGCATGCTCAGAGGATGTTGGTTCTCTTTGGATCTACCTACTTATGTGAACAAACATTCTCAGTGACGAAATTTAACAAATCCAGATACAGATTCTCTCTCAGTGATGATCACTGTGCTGTCCTTCACATATCTACTTCAGATGTTCAACCTGATTTCAGTGCACTTGTTCAAGCTCAAAACAGGCTAGATTTCTCACTGAACAAGAAGAAAGAAGTGAGATAGAACAATAAAAAAAAACACTAAAGGCATTTAATGCTTTTTATATATAGTTAATGTGATGCTGGTTTTTGAAATACTGCAAAAAATGCACCTTTTCAAAACTTTTGTAAATGTTCATTAAATAGTTATACAATAGTGTTTTCATTGTATCACTGTAATGTTTCATTTGCTGTTTTTTTTATAAAGAGATATATATATTGGGCAGAACTGAGTTAAGTGTGTTGGTCCAGTCCTCTACAACTATCCCAGTTTCTTATGTGGCCCCTTGGGAAAATTAATTGCCCACCCCTGGCCTAAAGCGATGAGGCTTTGCCAGTTCATCCGCTCAGATGCAGTTCTCAAAGCCAATCAGCAGGTTGCTGACGTAGGTTCAATTGACCAATGAGGCATCTATGTATTCTATGTCTATGGCCTGTACCAGCACTGTTAATAAAAGAATTATCTTTTTTTGTGTCAAACTTCTTTAGTTTTGTGGAGTTATGAAAAGATGTATTGTATATCATTGATGGCAAAATTTTTTTTTTACACTTTTTTACTTAAGTACATTTCAGACTCTGTACTTTCTTACTTTCTCGGGAGGGGGAAGCGGTGATCGGCCAACTCCGTTTACAGTGGAGGTGGGAAGCTGACCTCGACTGGGCATATTGTCGGACGGTGGAAAGGATACTTCAAGGATCTCCTCAACCCCGCCATACAGGAGGCAGAGGCTGAGGAATCAGAGGCTGATCCACTCATCACCCAAGCTGAAGTCACCGAGGTAGTTCGGCAGCTCCTCCGTGGCAAGGCACCAGGGTGGATGAGATCCACCCTGAGTATCTCAAGTCTCTGGATGTTGTTGGGCTATCATGGCTGACATGCCTTTGCAACATCGTGTGACAACTGGGGACAGTACCCCTGGATTGGCAGACTGGGTGCTGGTCCCTCTTTCTAAGAAGGGGGACCGGAGGGCATGTTCCAACAATAGAGAGATCACACTCCTCAGCCTCCCTGGGAAGGTCTATGCCAGGGTGCTGGAGAGGAGAATCTGGCCAATGGTAGAACCTCGGATCCAGGAGGAACAATGCGGTTTTTGTCCCAGTTGTGGAACACTGGACCAGTTCTATACCCTCTTCATGGTACTCGAGGGTTCATGGGAATTTGCCCAACCAGTTCACATGTGTTTTGTGGACTTGGAGAAAGCATTCGACCATGTCCCTTGTGACATCCCGTGGGAGGTGCTCTGGGAGTATGGGGCCCGGGACTCTTTACTCTTTGGAGGAAGTGTCCAGGGAAAAGGAAGTCTGGGCATCCCTGCGAAGACTACTGCCCCCATGACCCAGCCCCGAGTAAGAGGAAGAACATGGCTGGATGGATAAAACAGATTTTTGGGAAACATCAGATACCAGTTCACTTCAAACCACCAACACACTGAGACAGAAACTGGTTCATCCTTAAAGACCAGATACCAAAACAAAAGAGCAACGTGGTATTTGCTGTCCAGTGTAAAGAACTCTACATTGGAGAACCCAAACAACCACTCAACAGGAGGATGGCCCAGCACAGGAGGAGCAGCTTCTCAGGACCACAGTCAACTGTGCATCTCCATTTAAAAGAGACAGGACACTCATGATGTATGTCGTGGCAAAAGCACTTGGAGGCAAATCTCAGGTTAAAGGATGGCAAAGTTAATAGGCAAATAAACAGAGTCACAACAGAGCATACGGTCTGCAGAACGGATCAATACCGATTGACCCCGAACACAGAAAATGGTCACCTTTTATAACAGTTGAGCAGCATTGATTTACACATCAGTCACTCACATGTAAATCATGCTGGCCTAGTGGCATAAGTAATATAATTATCATGTCTATGACTTTTCGTCTGCTTCCTAATGAATACAAAGCCGTGTCAAAAGTCTTTGTTGAATTAACACAGGTCACACAGGGAGGTAGCAGACATATTGTCTAATACCTCCACACAGACATGATGTCTTGCAAGGTGTAAATTTCCCTCACAATCCCTCCTTCCTTTTATCATTCTATTCAACAGCTAAAAAACAAAAGTAAAAATGGTCAGGATTTCTTAAGGCAGAGCAAAATTCAGGATGTTTACTCAGGAGTGTTAATTCAGAAAGATATGCATTACATTTCGTCGTTATTTTCCCAGGAATAATGCTCAGGGCTAGACATTGATGTTGTCTTCTTCATGAAAAGAAGCTTCCCAATCAGAGATGTAAAGAGAAGGACAGGTAGGGAAGGCATAGTCATTGAGTAATATTTGTATCATGCTAAATGCAATCATCGCAAGGCATTTACAAGAACCAAAACAGAAACCCAACAAATCCCTTATGAGCAAGCACTTGGCGACAGTGGAGAGGAAAACTCTCTTTAACGAAAGAAAAAACCTCCAGGAGGGCCAGGCTCAGTTTGGGTGGCCATCTACCTCTGTCTTGGGGTGAGTGGATAGAGGAGAGAGAAAAGAACAGCATCAATAAACAACAAATAGACATTGCAGGTTGGTGGGGCCAGTAACTGCACATCAGCAATATACCATATATCCAGGACCAGGGACACCTGCAGAAGGTACAGAGAGAGAGAGAGAGCGAGCACAAACTGTGTGAAGAAACAAGAAAAGCTTTCCATTTTCCAAATATAGCATCAAACCAGCTCCAAGTACTGGTGTCAAAGTAGTCGGAACGTCTTCTCAGCTCCTGTTTAGGAAATGTTCAGGTTTAGTCATATTCCTTGTCAGTCCCGTATTGGTGGTGAACTACTGTGTGATCTGCTGATCTTGCCATAATTCGTAACTCATTCACGTGATTGTTAAAATCAGTGAAGAGAGGATGCACTTGAGCATGATTCTCTATCACTGGGCACCAAATATTGCCTTTGTCACTTTCCTGTATTCACCTGTCTTGAAGTTTATTGGAGCTCGAAGTGTGGACCCTGCCCAATCAGCACTTCTCCCCCCTCACCGAGGTGAACAATTCAGGTGACAAATTTGACTCTTTGTGCGTTGTTTGATCGCCTTCCACGGCAGCTGTACCAGCTACGGGGTACCAGATACGTCTGGTACCCGAGACCCCCTTAAATAAAAATCCTAAAATCGCCCCTGGGTCTTACCGATGATTCAAGAGAGAAGCATCTGACGAAATTTATCTCTAATTGTTGTGATTTGTAAAGAATCTCCTCTGATTCACTAACTTCTTTTTCAGAGGGGCCACAGTATCAAGCGTTTCACGCAGTGAGGCTACAGCACTGTCACATGATTAATTTGGTATGGAGTGGGATTGAGGCAGCTGCCCTCCGCCTTGTTAAAGAATAGTCAGACAATAGTCTCACTAATTGAAGACGTACGGCAGCAACTCATCAGAACTCTCTGGGTGACGAAGAGGTGTTTCAGGTTTGTTAACCCGAAGTTCGCCTCGGGAACACCCAGAATGAATGACATCATGTGGTACCGCCAGCCAGCCTCGAAGAAACGACATCAAAGTAGACTACACCTGCCTCTCTCTCTATTCTCTGAATCAGCTGGTGTCTCACTGCCACACCCAATAATTTTCCAAAATGTCCACATTTGTCAAGTAATTACTGTCGCAGGTTCTTCTTCTCAGAGTCAGTGATCAAACTACAGTGCCACTTTGACAAATAACAATCAAAATCACTTAGAATTAGATTAGTTCAATTGTTATTCATGTTATTTGCAGTAACATTTGAAGTATACAATTCTATAATTTATGTTCAGCTTTAATAAATGGCGGAAACCTCAAACCTTCTCTTCTGGTCTCTGTTTGTTGTGTAGCTATAAGGTCAGTGTTGGGTATCGAACTCATTCTTCAGATTTCCAAATTGATAATTGCATTCATATCATTTGAACAGCTAGTCCCTGAAAACGACTTGGTGCTCTGAGGTAATTCATTGATGATTTTCACAGATGATTGATAAGAAAATTAATAAATTAAAAATCGCTACAGCACCATTCCTGTTTACACTCTACACCTCAGACTTCTGCTACAACTCAGGAACCTGCCACCTCCAGAAGTTCTCTGATGACTCCTCAATCGTTGGATGTATCAGTAAAGATAACGATGAAGAGTACAGACACTTGATAAAAAGCTTTGTTGATTGGTGTAACAACTGCCTAAAGCTCAATATCAAGAAAACCAGAGAACTGGTGGTGGACTTTAGGAGGAGCAGGAAGACCCCAGTCCCTGTCTCCATCCTTGGAGAGAAAGTAGGGATTGGAGTCCACATTAACAACAAACTGGACTGGTCAAACAATACAGATGCACTCTTCAAGAAAGGACAGAGCAGACTGTTCTCCTCAGGAGACTCTGTTCCTTTGACGTGTGCAACAACCTACTGAAGATGTTCTATCAGTCTGTAGTAGCGAGTGCACTGTTCTTTGCAGTTGTGTGCTGGGGAGATGGCATCAAGGCTGGTGAGGCCAACAGACAAAATAAGTTAATCAGGAAGGCAAAATCAGTTGTTGGACTGGAACTGGACAGTCTGGAGGCTGTGGCAGAGAGGAGGATGGTGGACAAAATCAACTCCATACAATTCTGCCCACCCACTTCATGAGGAACTATGGCGAATGGGAAGTTCATTCAGCCACAGACTAATTCCTCCTAAAGCCAAGGCTGAGAGATTCAGGAAGTCTTTTGTGTCCACGGCAATAAGACTCTATAATTCCACAATATAAACAATAACGCACACACACATACAAACCCAGCATACCATACCAGTGAGTGGTCGGTGTTGCAGTCTGCAATGTGGTATGAGCAAGTGAGAAGCATATGCTTGAGGCTTATACCTCTGGCGAGGATCATGTCAAGCTGGTTCCTGAAGCGAGGGTGTTGACATGACACTTTGTGTTGTGGCTTTGTCTGGAAGTAGGAGTTGGTGACACAGTAGCTTGTCATTGATGACCTCTGTCTTTCTTGCGTCAGTGATGTTCTGAAGGTCTTCAAGTCCTGTTGTTATTATGTGCATGTTCCAGCATACCCGGTTTGAGAGTTGGCGCTGCTTTCTTGTTTGTTATTGTTGCTTTCTTCCCTGGTGCAGACAGTGCTGTCTGCTTGTCGGAGTTTCCTAATACCCATGCACCCAATGAGGAAGGCAGACCGTGGTTGGACAGCACCCTATTGGTTCGTGGCTGCATACATTAGGCAGGCGATAGCTGTCCAATGAGCTCCAAAGATTTCTCCCACATCAGATCAATCAACTTTTATTTATATAGCACCTTACAACAACCTAAGTTGACCAAAGTGCTTTACAGCATTCAAAACAACTACCTAAAAAATGGATATATACAATAAAAAAGAAATATAAAGTACACCAAAAACACAGAAAAATGGCAGAGTATGAGCCAAAAGCCATTCCGAATAACTTAAGTTTGGCTTTAAACAGGGGCAGGTCAGTGATAATACATAACTCAATAGGCAGACTATTCCAGAGTTTGGGACCTGCCACTGCAAAGGAACGATCCCCCCACAGTTTGCACCTCGACTGGGGGACCTCTAGCAGATGTTGGCCAGCAGAACACAAAACTCTGGTGGGTTGGTGGGAGCTTAAAATCTCACATAAATATGAAGGTGCCAGGCCATTAATTGCACTAAATGCAAACAACAGAAGCTTAAACTGAATTCTGAACTGTACAGGGAGCCAGTGTAGGGAGTACAGGACATGATCATGGACGTGATATGATCATGCTTTTTAGTGTTAGTAAGCAGGCCGCAGCATTCTGTACAAGTTGCAAGTGATGCAGACAAGCTTGGTTATTAATGCCAATATAGAGAGTGTTGTAATAATCAGAGGCCATGTTTCTCAACCAGAAAAAGGTGGGTTGCCATCTCCTTAGTGATAGGTTGAGGAGCTCAGTAACCTGGGAGGGGCTCGGAGTAGAGCTGCTGTTCCGCCACATTGAGAGGAGCCAGTTGAGGTGGCTCAGGCATCTGTTCCGTATGCCTCCTGGATGTCTCCCTAGGGAGGTGTTCTGGGCATGTCCCACCAGGAGGAGGTCCCGGGGAAGACCCAGGGCACGCTGAAGGGACAGCGACAGATGTTTCCTCAAGGTTTGCTCCTGAAGCATTTTCCAAAGGGAGATATCGCCACAAGGCAGCGGAGGTTTCAGACAAAGTTTTCCTTCTCTGCATGCGGCAGGTAGTACCGGTAGCAGGTACAACCTGACCTGACCTTAAAAAAATCATAACAATAATAACTCAACTAAATGGCAAGAGAATGATTAATTTGTCAATTAAAGAAGCACAAATAATTGGCTTCTCTATTTCAGTTTTTCTTTTTTAATAAATTTGCAAAAATTTCTACATTTCTGTTTTTTTCTGTCAAGATGGGGTGCTGAGTGTACATTAATGAGAAATAAAATGAACTTTTTTGATTTTGGCAAATGGCTGCAATGACACAAAGAGTGAAAAATGTAAAGTGGTCTGAATACTTTCCGTACCCACTGTACCAACGAAATACTATATTGGGATTGAAAAGAAATATTTAATAGCAAAATACTAAAATTCATAAAGGCTCCTACAAGGGGTTTGTAAACAGGCAGGAGATGAACCAGGCTGTGGTCTGATCTTCCAAGGGGGGTGGAGAAGGGAGATTAATTTTTTTACATGATCTCCATTCCCCCTGCGACAGACTGGTGACCTGTCCATGGTGTACCCCTGCCTTCCACCCGAGAGAGAGCTGGGATAGGCTCCAGCAGATCCCCGTGACCCTGAACCAGGAAAAAGCGGGTATAGAAGATGGATGGATCTCCATTCCACCATGAAGACCTGGAATTATAACAGATGGCAATTCCATCCATCCATCCATTATCAGGGTATCTGCAGGTTTCTAAGAGCTAGATTTAAGACTTTTTAAGACCTTTTCAATACCACGCTGAATGAAATTTAAGACCAATTTTGTAGAAATAAAATAAAACATCCCACAATACAACCAATTACCATAACACACTGTTTATTGATATAAACTGTTTACACACCGTTTGATTTATTGAGTAAAACAAAAATAAAATGCCAGGTGTTTTCCGACAGGTTTCTGCAGCCGCTTTGTCTTATTCACACCACATGTGGGTCTCCAAAGCTTTCATACCCATTGTTCCGAGTTTTAAATTTTTTTGCACAGCCTGCACCGGACCTCGAACACGTTGCCACTAACTGGACTTAACCACGGCGCAAAATTAGGGTAACCAATTGTCATTAAATTTACATTTATCCATGGCAAAAGACTATTTCGTTCTGCGTAACAAATACGCGAAAGGCTTTCAAATAAAATCTTCCTTATGGGGTCGGTTAGATTTCATTTTAAGACCTTTGAAACGCGAATTTAAGACATTTTAATGCTAATTAAGGCCTTAGTTTTATAATATGGAATTTAAGACTTTTTAAGACTTTTTAAGGATCCGCGGACACCCTGATTATCTATACCCACTTATTCCTAACCAGGGTCACAGGAATCTGCTGGAGCCTATCCCAGCTCTCTTTGGGTGAAAGGCAGGACACCCTGGACAGGTCACCAGTCCATTACAGGGCCACATAGAGACAAACAACCTCACACACTCACACTCACTCCTATGGGCAATTTAGAGTCACCAATCAACCTGACATACATGTTTTTGGACTGTGGGAGAAAACCGGAACACCCAGAGTAAACAAGCAGGCTCCCCATGTAAGCACAGGGAGAACATGCAAACTCCACGCAGAAAGATCCCTGATGGGTTACGAAACCCAGGCCCTTCTCGCTGTGAGGCAATAGTGCTAACCTCTCATCCACCGTGCTACCCGTGTGGTAAACAGTTTCTGGTAATTTGATTAATATAAAACCTGCTTTTGGAAAATGCACCAATATACTGAAGAATGCTCTAAAGAAGTTAAAAATTGAAACAAAATTTTTAGAGAACTGAGAAAAGACATACATTTCGAGATTTACTGGAATTTAAAAAGATTGAAGCATTTGTAAGGAAGACAATAAAAAAAAAAAAAACAGAGGAGAGGCTGTTGTGTATCAAGAAAACACCACTGAATAAAGATGTAGCCTAATACATTTGCAAGCTTATGTAAACATTATTCCATATGAGAGGCAAGCATATATACAAACTTGGACAATACGTTTTAGTCTGTAAAACAACATGTACATTTTATGCTCCTGAGGTAAAGCTCCAAGGACTACTATTCAATTGAAAACGGTAATCAAACCTATGCAAGTTCTCTTATGTTGCTCTGGTATGTTCTAGTTATGTACTAATATCAATACAGATGTTTAAGGAAATTAAAAAAGGTTGCTAAAATGGCTTGAAAATGTCGAATTCACAACTCCAGTATGTAAAACATAAATTAAATCTTTAATTTGGAACACAGTTCCTAAATCTTACTTTTATCGAAAAATGTTAGGCCTCCCAGCAGAAACTGTGGATAATGTTCTTTTTTGTTTGTCCAGTAGCCTATATAAACAGCCTCGTTATTATGGAATAGGCTGGAAGAGGCTGCAATTAAACACATGGACGTAAAACAATTTCTCAAACAATACTGGGAAATCGACTTTATAACATATCTTCGTTCTGCGTATGAATATTCTTTTTGCCTTCCCACGCTCTATGGGCCCTCGCGGCTTCCATATATATATATAAATATATATATGTAGGTCAGTGACGTAGTTGGATGCTCTAAAAATGGCGGAGTCGGGGGAGGAGGTGGACGTGTTGGTCCAGAGAGTGGTTAAAGATCTCACTAACGCCTTCAAGAAAAACCCGAATATGTAAGTTGACATTGAACAAAACTGATAGACTGCGGTGGCATTTGTCACATACCGTGGACCCTAAACCAACCAGCTGCCCTAAACCAGCTAACGCTATACCACTATCATCATAGTCTGGGCTTGGACTATCACCTGGAATCATGGGGGTTCAGAAAAAGTTGAAATTTTTGTCAGCTAGTTTTTTGTTTGTTTATTCTGTTAAGTAACTATGTTAAAGGATTTTTTCGAAACATTCCCCCTAATCCTATTGACGTTACAAAATAGTCAGTTATTAACGCTACGTGTCATTACGTTAGCTGGCTAACCTTTGGACGTGGTAAGGTGGCCAGTGGCCAGTGTCGGTGCTTTGGTAACGACGAGAATGATTAATTTAGCAATCAGTATGCTTGACTTTACATGTGTTTTAGTTTTCACATCCCTAAGCTCCGGTGTTTTGGGTCTGGTCAGGGTTAGCAAATAATAGCACTGTGCTTTCGTAACCTGAAGTGCTTGAGCTGTGTGACGTTGTTTTGTCCTTACTCAAAGTTAACACCTGGGAGTGAAACATAGTGAAGTCTTTGGTTAGCAAAAAAGGACAGCCCAAATACAGCAAAATGCAGTCTGTAACAGAACTCCAACACAGATATGAAATGTAGTACCAAATTCTGTAACCCACGTCTTGAATCTGCGGCATAAAAAGGCACAGGTAAGTGGTTTATATACAAAACCAAAATATACACTACCGGTCAGAGTTTGGATACACCCTTTTCATCGGTGATTTTTCTTTTTCTTTTTTTAAAATTTCAACATTGTATATTAAGACATCCATTTCCTCTGGCACATTTAGTGAATTTTGTCTGTATGCAGTAGACAGCAGGAGATTGTCCGAGTGAAACGCATATTCACTTGGGGAGAAAATACAGTTGATTTCAGCCTCATATCTTGACACTACTCAGACTTTTTACAAGGGAGCTCACAGGAAAATTATTGTCTGGTCTGTATTCCTCGGACAGCTGTTCTTACATGCAGCTTACCAGGATAATGTCTAGCAGTGTTCAAGTGCATGTCTGAAAACATGTGGCTTCATTGTGTGTAATGCACCTACTCACTTTTGCTTTCAATGTAAAATTCTAGTAAACAAGTGCCCTTTTAATGTAATAAAATTTAAGATCTGTTTAAATGTCATCGTGTCGTCACACGTAAAAAGTAAAGAGTTTGTATTATTTTTTTATTTTGACAAAGTGTTGAAAAATGACTTCTTTATATTATTTTTTTTTAAGAGCCTGATTAATCGATTCATCAAAAACATAACTAATTAATCCAATATTAAAACAGCTGTTTGTTGCAGCCCTATTTGAAACTAAGAAAGAACATGCGAGGAATTATGTAGTCAGCAGAATAAGTGTGAAACAGCCCAGAATATGTTATACATATTTTAAATGATTCAAAGTAGCTACATTGAGCTTTGATGACAGCTTGGCTCATTCATGGCATTCTCTCATAAGATTGGCGAGGTAGTGACCTGTGATGGTTTTCAGTTCACAGGTGTGACTTGTCAAAAATTAATTTGACATTTCTTGCTTGTTAATGTGCTTTAAACCACCATTATTTCAAGAAATTAAGGTCAGTCAGTCCTAAAAATCTTTGAACAAGTCCTCATGTATTTTTTTTTTGTTTTGTTTTTTTGTTTTTTTTGTTTTTTACCTGACTTGCTACTAAAAATGGTTGGTGCACACTGTATTTTCACAATTATTCTCTGTTCATATATAACAAATTTAAATCACCACGAGCCCCTGTTCTTTCTGTCGGCTTTCACAGTGATGAAATTGGTGTGATCCCTTGTCCAGAGGCCCGCTACAACCGCAGTCCCATTGTGCTGGTGGAAAACAAGCTGGGAATTGAAAGCTGGTGTGTCAAGTTCCTGTTGCCATATGTCCACAACAAGCTGCTGCTGTACCGCCAGCGCAAACACTGGCTGGACAGGGAAGGTAAGTGAACTTTATAACGTCTACCTCAACAAAATCATTCTGGGAGGTTGCAGTCACATGAGTAATGACATCTTGTTTGATTCTGAGAGAGTAAATTCATTGTGACATGTATGTGATGGACACATTCTAGACCACAATACAGACTATCTGTACAAAGGATATCAGCCTTTTTCTTTTAATTGAATTTGCAACTACACCATGGGCACCATGCAGGGTATATTGGAGCAGGAATAGAACCTGCCTGCATTCACCTGCCTGTTTACATGTTCATCCGGTCTGTTCTCTACATATAATGTTACTAGAATCTGTTCAAAATTCCACTGGCATCATACAAGTTTCCTGCACATGATGCAAAGATTGTGCTTGGTATACACAGAATCCTTGAGAATAAAGCTAAGTTGAACAATGTTTTTTTTTTTCTTTGTGCTGAACGTTTTGCAGTTTTTCCATTTTAGTTTTTCTTTATGGGCAGATGCAAGGCCAGCAAGTCTTTTATCTTTCAAGATGTAATCCAGTTTTACCGTCCTGTTGTCTTCGGGTCAATTTGACCCATTTTCAAAAGATAATATGTGATAACTTTAAGTCTATCAGACTTTAACTTTCTTCCATATAATTAACTAAAAATGACATGGATCGTTCCCTACTATAAGTGTAAAATATATGTTAATATCTTGAAAACAAGTTCACTAAAAAGGTGAAACAAAAAAATTGGTGATCATTTTATACCTCACGCTTTATAAGCAGTCAAAATATAATGGGTAAATTTGACTCATGAGGACAAAAGGTGTGTAATGAATTTGAAGACAATACGACACACCTTTTGTCCTCCTGAGTCAAATTTACCCATTTACAAAAACATTTACCAGCATTTTATGACTGTCCTTATGGGTTATTCAGTGGAGATTGAATGGGTTATAATTTGATATTTTCTATCAATTTCAAATGAAATCAACAATGTGTGCAAAATATAAAGGAGTCTGAATCTTTCTGAAGGTATTGTAATTGTTCAATCTTGATAAAGTTGCTTAATAAAATCCTGAAACTGTTTGCTATGTCCCTGTTTGTGTTCCTCAGCTTTAGTGGATATCACTTGCACTTTATTGCTGCTTAACCCGGATTTCACCACCGCATGGAATGTCAGGTACGATACAGCCACAGTAGCATTTACAACATAGCTACAGCGTTGTCTGTTATTTATGTTCTTGAAAGTGTAGGACTTGACAAAGATAAAATACTCCAAGTTGATCTCAGGTCACCACACAAGTGAATCAAGCTATACTAACTATAAATACCATAGTCTAATTTGCAGGTCTGTTGTAATGCATAGCTAACTGTTGGCAGGAAAGAGTTGCTGGAGTGTGGAGTTCTTAACCTAGAGAAGGACCTCTATTTGGGAAAGCTGGCCCTAACCAAATTTCCCAAAAGCCCAGAGACGTGGATACACCGGTAAGACTTCACTGCAGAGAACCATTTTTTGTCACTTTCTTAACCTTCATGTACTGTTGGGGATGTTTTCATCCACTAAAGGTCATTTTTCACTATTAATTTGGCCATAACTTTCACTGTATTTCAGCAAATGGAATGATTTTTGGTGACAAACCTTAATTTGACATACATTCTGGAAATATGATTTGGAAATTTTCCCATAGGTCAATAATACACTGTGGGCAAATTCACTACCCTTTCGTTATGTTTGGGAAGAAAACATCCACTAAAATAAACTGCTGTAAAAATATACCAGTTAAATTTTTTTTTTCAACTTTTTTTGCTTAAATCTGTTAATCAGCTTCGGTTCTGATCAAACTACTAAATGTTTTTAAAAAATCCAGGATTATAAGTCTTTAAATGGCGATTTCATAAGTGATGTCATGGATTTGGGGGAAAAAAACCTAAAATGACTTATTTTCAATTCAGTCTTGGGTGTGTCAAAGATTAACACTGATTTTGATGCATTGTTAGTGTTTGTGCAGCATCAGATTTTAATTTTTTTTTCAGACTAATTTATTTTGTGGATGTTTTTGGCCCCATTGACTGCCATTAACAACTTTTTTTGACTGCACAGCCATGACGCTATATAATCATGCATTCTTAATGGTTGGTGGTTTCCCCTGTTGGGAAGAGGTAAAATTTGACTTTTACTGTTGACAACCAAGCTGCCCCATTAACCCTTTACACAGGCCTGTGCATAGAAAGCTTAATTTGTGGCTTTTATATGGAGTTTTACAGTGGTGTGAAAAAGTGTGGCCCCCTTCCTGATTTTATTTTTTTGCATGTTTGTCACACTTTAAAATTTTAGTCAAAGATAACACAAGCAAACACATCATACAGTTTTGAAATGAAGGTTTTTATTATTAAGGGAAAATAAAATCCAAAACTACATGGCCCTGTGTGAAAAAGTGTTTTCCCCCTAAACCTAATAACTGGTTGGGCCACTCCTAGCAGCAACAACTGCAATCAAGCATTTGCGATAACTTGTAATGAGTCTGTTACAGTGCTCTGGAGGAGTTTTGGCCCACTCATCTTTGCAGAGTTGTCGTAATTCAGCCACATTGGAGGGTATTTTCCCAAAAGTCTTGGGGATCATCAAGATGTTTTCTGGCAAAACTGAGACGAGCCTTTATTGTTTTTTGGTTTTTGTCTTGCAACTCTGGCATGCAGACCATTTTAACCCAGTCTCTTTCTTATGGTGGAGTCACAAACAGTGACCTTAACTGAGGCAAGTGAGGCCTACAGTTCTTTAGATGTTGTTGTGGGGTCTTTTGTGACCTCTTGGATGAGTCGTCGCTGTGCTCTTGGGGTAATTTTGGTCAGCCGGCCACTCCTGGGAAGGTTCTCCACTGTTACATATTCTATACATTTGTAGATAATGGCTCTCACTGTGGTTCGCTGCAGTCCCAAAGCTTTAGAAATGGCTTTATAACCTTTTCCAGACTGATAGAGCTCAATTATTTTCTTTCTCATTTGTTTTTTAATTTCTTTGGATTTTGGCATGATGTCTAGCTTTTGAGGATGTTTTGGTCTCCTTCACTTTGTCAGGCAGGTCCTATTTAAGTGATTTCTTGATTGCGAACAGGTGTGGCAGTAATCAGGCCAGGGTGTGATTAGAGGAATTGAACTCAGATGTGATAAACCAGTTATGTTTTAACAGGGGGGCAAACACTTTATCACACAGGGCCATGCAGTTTTGGATTTTGTTTTCCCTTAATAAAAACCTTAATGTAAAAACTGCATGATGTGTTTACTTGTTATCTTTGACTAATATTTAAATTTGTTTGATGATCTGAAACATTAAAGTGTGACAAACATGCAAAAAAATAAGAAATCAGGAAAGGGGGCCGACACATTTTCACACCACTGTATATGGACTATATCAGCATATTACAGTGTGTGTGTAAGAGAGCTTTGCATGTTGACACTGAGGTGTGTGTTTTTGTTTGCTCAATGTAGTTTTTGTTCTCTGAGAGCTGAGGTACATATTGAGTTTCTCAAAGTAAGTGTATTTATGCACCTGCTGCGTTTTGATGGGGAGAAGTACAGACTAAACAAAAACAAGGTAAGTGGATTTAACACTTGCATGACATTCTGCTGGTCATTTCATGGTGAGAAGAGCAGCAAGCACCATAAGGAGTGGCTTCACTCGTACCAAAGTTTTCCTGACCCCTCCAGCAAGCTGCAGAATATATCATCTTCTCTCTCTGACACTACTGATTCAGGAGAGTCCTGATTTTTGTTGTCACACTCATCGTCCTCCAGCTTTTTCCACCGAAAGTAAGGAGGATTGCGAGGATCCTGGATTTGGGTGGACTGGGAGAAATGGCAAAGTGTGGTTTCCCACCAACATGAAGGCAATTCCCTTGTTTCAGCCTGGCAGAGGCGTGACTTTACGGCAGATGCGTTACGTCATTGTGAGGGTCCAGAACGTGGATTCTGCATTCAGTCTGTTAACGGAGATAATTGACCTCATTGTCAGTATGACCAACCTTCATGGGCGCCACACAGTGAGAAAGAAACTGGACCAGCGTGGACTCCACAGATCTCCCTGCCTACATCGGGCTACTGATTTTGGCCGGAGACTACAGGTCTAGAGGGGAGTCCACATGCTGCCTGTGGAATGATCGCAGTGGTCATGCGATTTTCAGAACCACCATGTCCCTCTCAAGATTTCATAAAATCACCAGAGCTCTGTGCTTCGACAACAAGCCGCAGAGACCAGTTTGTCATAAAGAAGACAAGCTTGCCCCCGTCAGATCTCTGTGGGAAATGTGGATGCATCGCCTTCCCTTCCTATTCAACCCCAGCAAAGATGTCACAGTGGATGAATGGCCAAATATGGACTAAAAATTTGAGTGACTGCTGATGCATCACATCCTATGCCTGGAGGTGTGACATCCATCCATTATCTAGTATTATCTACAGTGGGTACGGAAAGTATTCAGACCCCTTTAAATTTTTCACTCTTTGTGTCATTGCAGCCATTTGCCAAAATCAAAAAAGTTCATTTAATTTCTCATTAATGTACACTCAGCACCCCATCTTGACAGAAAAAAACAGAAATGTAGAAATTTTTGCAAATTTATTAAAAAAGAAAAACTGAAATATCACATGGTCATAAGTATTCAGACCCTGTGCTCAGTATTGAGTAGAAGCACCCTTTTGAGCTAGTACAGCCATGAGTCTTCTTGGGAATGATGCAACAAGTTTTTCACACCTGGATTTGGGGATCCTCTGCCATTCTTCCTTGCAGATCCTCTCCAGTTCTGTCAGGTTGGATGGTGAACGTTGGTGGACAGCCATTTTCAGGTCTCTCCAGAGATGCTCAATTGGGTTTAGGTCAGGGCTCTGGCTGGGGGAGTCAAGAACGGTCACAGAGTTGTTCCGAAGCCACTCCTTTGTTATTTTAGCTGTGTGCTTAGGGTCATTGTCCTGTTCAAAGGTGAACCTTCGGCCCAGTCTGAGGTCCTGAGCACTGTGGAAGAGGTTTTCTTCCAGGATATCTCTGTACTTGGCCACATTCATCTTTCCTTCAATTGCAACCAGTCGTCCTGTCCCTGCAGCTGAAAAACACTCCCACAACATGATGCTCCCACCACCATGTTTCACTCATGAGCAGTACCTGGTTTTCTCCACACATACCGCTTAGAATTAAAGCCAAAAAGTTCAATCTTGGTCTCATCAAACCAGAGAATCATATTTCTCATAGTCTGGGAGTCCTTCATGTGTCTTTTGGCAAACTCTATGCGGGCTTTCATGTGTCTTGCACCGAGGAGAGGCTTCCGTTGGGCCCCTCTGCCATAAAGCCCCGACTGGTGGAGGGTTGCAGTGATAGTTGACTTTGTGGAACTTTCTCCCATCTCCCTACTGCATCTCTGGAGCTCAGCCACAGTGATCTTTGGGTTCTTCTTTACCTCTCTCACCAAGGCTCTTCTCCCACGATTGCTCAGTTTGGCTGGACGGCCAGGTCTAGGAAGAGTTCTGGTCGTCCCAAACTTTTTCCATTTGAGGATTATGGAGGCCACTGTGCTCTTAGGAACCTTGAGTGCTGCAGAAATTCTTTTGTAATCTTGGCCAGATCTGTGCCTTGCCACAATTCTGTCTCTGAGCTCCTTGGACAGTTCCTTCGACCTCATGATTCTCATTTGCTTTGACATGCACTGTGAGCTGTAAGGTCTTATATAGACAGGTGTGTGCCTTTCCTAATCAAGTCCAATCAGTTTAATTAAACACAGCTGGACTCCAATGAAGGAGCAGAACCATCTCAAGGAGGATCAGAAGAAATGGACAGCATGTGAGTTAAATATGAGTGTCACTGCAAAGGGTCTGAATACTTACGACCATGTGATATTTCAGTTTTTCTTTTTTAATAAATTTGCAAAAATTTCTACATTTCTGTTTTTTTCTGTCAAGATGGGGTGCTGAGTGTACATTAATGAGAAATAAAATGAACTTTTTTGATTTTGGCAAATGGCTGCAATGACACAAAGAGTGAAAAATTTAAAGGGGTCTGAATACTTTCCGTACCCACTGTATACCCAGTTAGCCCTAATTAGGGTCACTGGGATCTGCTGGAGCCTATCTCAGCTCTCTTTGGGTGAAAGACAGGTGTACACCCTGGACAGTTCACCAGTGGAGGTGTGACATTTACTTGGAAAAAATTGATACTGTGATACTGCAGCGGTAGGCCAGGAGGGCCTTCTGTCATGAAGATAACTGGAGTCCAGGGCCCTCACTGTCACTTGTGACAACTTTTACCTCCTACTCACTTGCTTAGGAGCTTCTGCAGAATAAAGTAGCCTTGGTGGGGATAATCAGGAAAAATAAACCAGCTGCAGTTGTCGGCACCTACAGCTGCAGAAGGCCAATCAGTGGCCACAGATGTTATTTTTAATTTTGTGGACATATCTGCATAGCTTTTTCTAGAAGAACTGGGAAATTCTCTGGTCTCTGCATCAATATTGTTGATCACCTCCCTTGCGCACTAGTTGCTGCCGCACTGGTGAGAGGGACGTAGTCTTCTGCAGCTGATACCAGCAGGCACGAACAGTTCAGGAGTAAAAAGGGGATCATGCACGTTGAGCAAAGGACAAAAAAAAAAAAAAACAACAGCCAGCACTTTCATCTGTTGTGGTAGATACAGGGTTGTTCAAAATAATAGCAGCACAATGTGACTAACCAGAATAATCCAGGTTTTTAGTATATTTCTTTATTGCTACATGGCAAACAAGTTACCAGTAGGTGCAGTAGATTCTCAGAAAACAAACAAGACCTAGCATTCATGATATGCATGCTCTTAAGGCTGTGCAATTGGGCAATTAGTTGAAAGGGGTGTGTTAAAAAAAAAATAGCATTGTGGCATTCAATCAGTGAGGTCATCAATTTTGTGAAAAAACAGGTGTGAATCAGGTGGCCCCTATTTAAGGATGAAGCCAGAACTTGTTGAACATGCATTTGAAAGCCTGAGGAAAATGGGTCGTTCAAGACATTGTTCAGAAGAACAGTGTACTTTGATTAAAAAGTTGATTGGAGAGGGGAAAACCTATAAATAGGTGCAAAAAATTATAGGCTGTCCAGCTAAAATGATCTCCAATGCCTTAAAATGGAGGGCATAACCAGAGAGACGTGGAAGAAAACGGAAGACAACCATCAAAATGGATCGAAGAATAACCAGAATGGCAAAGGCTCAGCCAATGATCAGCTCCAGGATGATCAAAGACAGTCTGGAGTTACCTGTAAGTACTGTGACAGTTAGAAGACGTCCGTGTGAAGCTAATCTATTTTCAAGAATCCCCTGCAAAGTCCCTCTGTTTAATAAAAAAAAAAAAAAAAAAAAAAAAAGGCATGTGCAGAAGAGATTACAATTTGCCAAAGAACACATCAAGTGACCTAAAGAGAAATGGAGGAACATTTTGTGGACTGATGAGAGTAAAATTGTTCTTTTTGGGTCCAAGGGCCATAGACAGTTTGAGAGATGACCCCCAAACTCTGAATTCAAGCCACAGTACACAGTGAAAACAGTGAAGCATGGTGGTGCAATCATCATGATATGGGCATGTTTCTCCTACTATGGTGTTGGGCCTATTTATTGCATATCAGGGATCATGGATCAGTTTGCATATGTCAAAATACTTGAAGAGGTCATATTGCTTTATGCTGAAGAGGACATGCCCTTGAAATGGTTGTTTCAGCAAGACAATGACCCCAAACACACTAGTAAACGAGCAAAGTCTTGGTTCCAAACCAACAAAATTAATGTTATGGAGTGGCCAGCCCAATCCCCGGACCTTAATCCAAACGAGAACTTGTGGGCTGATATCAAAAATGCTGTTTCTGAAGCAAAACCAAGAAATGTAAATCAATTGTGGAATGTTGTTAAAGAATCATGGGGTGGAATAACAGCTGAAAGGTGCCACAAGTTGGTTGACTCCATGCCACACAGATGTGAAGCAGTTATAAAAAACTGTGGTCATACAACTAAATATTAGTTTAGTGATTCACAGAATTGCTAAATCCTAGAAACAAAAACGTTTGTACAAAATAGTTTTGAGTTTGTACAGTCAATGGCAGACACTGCTATTTTTTTTAACACACCCCTTTCAACTAATTGCCCAATTGCACAGCCTTAAGAGCGTGCATATCATGAATGCTGGGTCTTGTTTGTTTTCTGAGAATCTACTGCACCTACTGTAACTTGTTTGCAATAAAAAAAAATATACTTAAAAACCTGGATTATTCTGGTTAGTCACATTGTACTGCTATTATTTTGAACAATACTGTACACTTGCAGAGGGCCGGAGGTGATATCCTGCGAGTCCTGTTGGAAAGACTGTACACACACACACTATAATATGCTGATATAGTCCATATAGATTCCTGTCTAACCTCATCTGTCAGCCTGTCCATCACTACAGCAAACAAGAAGGGGCTCAAAGCCGATCCTTGGTGCAGTCCCACCTCCACCTTGAACTCCTCTGTCACCCCTACAGCACACCTCACCACTGTCTTACAGCTCTCATACATGTCCTGCACCACTCAAACGTACTTCTCTGCCACTCCAGACTTCCTCATACAAAACCACAGCTCCTCTCTCGGCACCCTGTCATATGCTTTTTCCAAATCTACAAAGACACAAAGCAGCTCCTTCTTGCCTTCTCTGTACTTCTCCATCAGCATTCTCAAAGCAAATATTGCATCTGTGGTACTCTTTCTTGGCATGAAACCATACTGCTGCTCACAAATGCTCACTTCTGACCTCAGCCTATCCTCCACTACTCTTTCCCATAACTTCATTGTGTGACTCATCAGCTTTATTCCTCTGTAGTTTCCACAACTCTGCACGTCTCCCTTGAATGGGCACCAGTACACTTCTCCTCCATTCCTCAGGCATCCTCTCTCTCCAAGATCTTGTTAAGTAGCCCAGTCAAAAACTCTACTGCCACCTCTCCTAAACACTTCCATACCTGCACACATATGTCATCAGGACCATCTGCCTTTCCATTCTTCATCCTCTTCAACGCCTTCCTCACTTCATCCTTACTGATCTTTGCTACTTCCTGCTCCACAACAGTCACCTCTTGTACTCTGTGCTCTCATTTTCCTCATTCATCAACTCTTCAAAGTATTCCTTCCATCTTTCCATCACACTTGTGGCACCTGTCAACACATTTCCATTCCTGTCCTTAACCCTCTGGGGTCGACGAACGTGCCGGCGCATTTTGACGCATCTTCTCCTGATAACGCCGAAACAAACTTAAATTACTCCGTCAATTCTGATCGTATAGATAAAAGAAATATATCATTCAAATCTGTAAAGGGTCTAGTTTTAGTTGTATACCATCATAATAACAAAACTTTGTGCTTTTTTTTTTAAATAAAGAAAGCCGACAGGATGTGCTGTCTGTCTTTTCTGTCTCTGTCATTTCTCTTCACAGACGCGTAAATACAACAACCAAAATCTCAGCGAATACTTGCCTCATAAAAATAAGAATTATATGGCTAGAAAGCTTGAAATGTTTTCTTTTGAGTGAAACAATTCAAGTCGAAAACAAGTCATCACTTTTTATTTAATCCGTATGAACGTAAGAAGTACGTTTTGTCTCACCTCATTACAGGTAATGCGATCCCGTCTTGTACTCTGTTCACATGTAAATAATCTCAGGTGAACCAGGTAAATATGTGCACGCCCCTGAGAAATGACATAAAACGTCAAACTTCATCATTGAATTTACTCACTTTTTCTGCGTGTTACGCACGTCAAGAAGGGCTTCTTATATTCCACACAGAGACAAATAGTTTAGTTTGTTCTCAGAGTAAAAACACTGATTTTTAACTCAAATGACGAACGTTTGGCTCCGCATTGTTTTGTATTGTGCTGCGCTAATCCCCTCCCATCTACATTGACTGAAAGACTCATTATGCGCATCTTTGTCTGGTCGTTGAGTGCGTCTTTTGTCTTCTCAGATAAATCACGACTGTTCATCCTGAGACACACCTTCTTGCATATGGCCTTTCTGGACAAAAAGTGTCTTAGAAAATATAAATCAGTGTATTGTTTACTGTGAATGAGTGAACAAGATGACATTCACAGCACTCTGAAGTAAACACTTTAGCCTACAACATGCAGGTCTCCAAAGTCTTGTGAATCAATGCTCTGTGTTTTATGGTCTTATTTCAGTGACTTAAAAATTGTAGTTTTTCACTAACCATACATAAACACTGTTTTCTCAAAAACACAATCATGTGTAAAGTTGCTGCTCACATATTATTGTAGCCCATTTTGTGCTGATTACAGTATTATCAGACTTTAGCCATTAATATGTTTAAACACTGAAAAAAGCACAAATTTGTCCAGGGCCCCAAATCCCCTCAGACCCCAGAGGGTTAATCACCCTAACCTGCTGCACGTTCTTCCCATTTCTGTCTCTCTGCCTCGCCAACCTGTACAAATCCACCTCTCCCTCCTTAGTGTCCAACCTATCATACAAATCCTCATACACCCTTTTTTTGGCCTTTGCCACCTCTACCTTCACTTTACACTGCATCTCCCTGTACTCCTGTCTGTTCTCGTCTGTCCTCTGTGTCCCACTTCTTCTTAGCTAACCCTTTCCTCTTAACACACTCCTGAACTTCCTCATTCCATCACCAAGTCTCCTTTATCTGCTTTCCTCTTTCCAGATGACAGACCAAGTACCTTCCTACCTGTCTCCCTGATCACTCTAGCTGTAGCTGTCCAGTCATCTGGAAGAACCTCCTCACCTCCCAGAGCCTGTTTCAGCTCCTCCCTGAAAGCCACACAACACTCTTCCTTTTTCAACTTCCACCACTTGGTCCTCTGCTCTGCCCTTGTCCTCTTCATCTTCCTCACCACCAGTCATCCTACACACCACATCCTATGCTGCCTGGCTACATTCTCCCCTGCCACTACTTTGCAGTAACTGATATCTTTCAGGTTGTAACGCCTTCACAAGATGTAACCAACTTGCGTGCTCCTGCCTCCACTCTTATATGTCACCCTATGCTCCTCCCTTTTCTGGTGTTCACTACAGCCATTTCCATCCTTTTTGCGAAGTCTACCACCATCTGTCCTTCTGCATTCCTGTCCTGCATACCAAACTTACCCATCACTTCCTCGTCACCTCTGTTTCCCTCACCAACATGTCCGTTGAAGTCTGCCCCAATCACCACTCTCTCACCACTAGGGATACCCCGAATCACCTCATCCATCTCCCTCCAGAATTTCTCCTTCTCTTCTAACTCACATCCTACCAGTGGGGCATAACCACTGACAACATTCAACATCACACCTTCAACTTCCAGCTTCAGATTCATCACCCTATCTGACACTCTTCACCTCCAGAACATTCCTAGCAAAATCCTCCTTCAGGGTAACTCCTACTCCATTCCTCTCTCCATCCACACCATGTTAAAATAGCTTGAAACCTGCTCCTAGTCTTTAAGCCTTGCTACCTTTCCACCTGGTCTCCTGAGCACACAAAATATCCACCTTTCTTCTCTCCATCATATCAGCCAACTCTCTAGTTTTCCCTGACAAAGTCCCTACTCTAAGTCCTACACTCCTGCCCTTCCTCTTCTCTTTGTCTACAAACACGCCTTCCTCCTCTCCTTCTTCAACCATCAGTAGTCCAATTTCCACTGGCACACTGTAGGTCAACAGCACCAGTGGCGGTCGTCGTTAGCCCAGGCCGTGACCGATCTGGTATGGGAGTCGTATTTGTGATTCACATGTTTAATTTGGCTGACATTTTACGTCAGATGCCCTGCCACAACCCTCTGCATTTACCCAGACTTGGGAGCGGCACATGAAGACACTGGATTGTGCCCCCCTGTGGTTGCATTAATGGGGCCACTTGGTTGTCAACAATAAAAATCATAAATTTTACCTCTTCCCAACAGGGGAAACCACCAACCCATCAAGAATGCATGATTATATAGTGTCATGGCTGTGCAGTCAAAATTTGTCGTTATTACAGTCAATGGGGCAAAAACATCCATGAACAGTAAATTAGTCAGAAAAATTAAAATCTGATGCTGCGCAAAAAATAACAATGCATCAAAATCAGTGTTACTAATCTTTGACATATCCAAGACTGGGATGAAAGGTAAAAAAAAATATCCTGTCCACTATCACTTTTTATATTGAAAATAAGTCATTTTGTGTGTTGCCCCCCACCCCCACAAATCCACATCACTTATGAAATTGGCATTTAAAGAGTTAAAATCCTGGAATTATTTAAAAAAAAATTGTTATCATTTAGTAGTTTTGATCAGAACTCATTAACAGATTTAAGCAAATAAAGTTGAAAAAAATATTTTTACAGCAGTTTTATTTTTGTGGATGTTTTCATCCTGAACATAACGAAAGGGTAGTGTTTTCGAACAGTGCACAAGGGTTAAATCTAGTATGTTTTATTGGTAGTTAAGCAAGTATTTATCTCCATATCCATGTTTGACATTGTCATTATTATTTGTTAAATTCACTGAATGACTGCTTGAGGGAAAAATAATTTTTATTCCTAGTTAAAGCCTTACCACTGTTTTAAAACATACTTTTAGATTTGCAAAGCCTTTATTTTATTAAGCAGAGGAAATGAAAATCTTGATGGTTTCACTCTTTTCTCCATCACAATTAACGCTAGACCAGGTCTAACTTAAAGGTCTGCTCATAAAGATTAAAGGTTAATTGTAGTAGTGTTTTGGTCTGGATTGTGTGATCTCAAATAGAAAAAAGGTTTCCCAAATCTGAAACAGTGTTAAAAACAGTTGCTTGACTCTACTTGTTAAATCCAGGTTAATCAAGTGGTAAGTAGGAGTGACACCAGGTGTCAGTGTGTTGAGTCTCTTCATATAATCCTCATTCTTCCTCTCTGACCATAGTTCTTTATGCTCCCAGCTCTGTGTTTGCAGTTGCTGACGTAGTGCAAAATGAATGTGGGACTGGTCAGACCCTCCTTGGTGGTATTGTGTGATAAATCTGTACAACACTAATATAGAGTAGCTTGATAGTCTAGGGTGTTAACTCTATCTCACATACTAGCCTTATGTCAAGGAAAATATTTTGTAAAATTATTTAAAAAGTGGGAACTTTGACTGTATGTAATTTTGTCTGCTGTACTTAATGTGCTTCTATTACCTGATCATATCTCGAGAAGACTCCTGTCAAACTACAAAAAAAACAATTCAGCTGAGATTGTAAAGTGATGCTCTAAAGTGATGTGTTTTTACTCACAATCTGGCAGAACATTAACCAAAAGATTATAGTGTAAGTTTAGTCAATAAATCATTATTAATTATTTACAGCTGTAATAAGAGGAGCTTGGCAAAAAATTCTTTGGCCTATGGGATGCCACTGTACTGGCTTAGTGTGCCCTTTGTGGCACGAGCCACAAAAAATGGCCCACATGTATTTTTATGTATTTATACAGAGATAAATGGCATTATCTCACCCATCATGTCTCCCTGCAGACGCTGGGTACTGCAGCAGATCCTGAATCAGTTTTCTGCTGTAGGCTGCAGCAGGAAGCAGCAGCATCATCAGGGTGAAGCAGAGCAAGCTGATGCAGAAAGGATCCAACAGCACAGTGACCAGCTGGCCAGGACCCTTCACCAAGAGATGAAGGTGTGCTCTGATGCTGCCTGCCGCTATCCCAGCAACTATAATGCATGGTCCCACCGGATCTGGGTGCTACAGCACATGGCCAAGGGCAATGTCAAGGTATGACAAGGAAAAGGTGCTTTTATGGTTTTTCTTTTTTAAGGATTGTAGAACGTTGTATCCAGGGGAGATGTTGCATTGGCAGGGTGACTCACCCCATCATATAAATGATAGGAGAAACACTGGGTAGAATTAGTTGCCACAGGTTTTTTTTTTTTTTTTTTTTTTTTTTTTTTTTAAATCAGGGATTTTAGTCCTTTTTCCTTTAATTAAAAAAAAAATCACTTGAAGGATAACTTGACAACATGACAGTCTAATCTCAACATAACAGTCTAAATTTAATGTAAGTGTTCTGTTTCTCACAAATACTTGCACTCACGGCTGTCTTTCCCAACAGGTTTTCCATGATGAGCTGTCCTCTATGCGCCTATGGGTGTCCATGCATGTCTCTGACCACAGTGGGTTCCACTACCGCCAGTTCTTACTCAAGGAGCTAATCACTGAGTTTTTCCAGACTCCAGCTAGTACCACCACCAGTTCACCCCAGCACCATTTCAGCACAATTCCCAGGAGCAGTCCCCACCATCACAACGATGTCCAAGCTAATGGGGATTTGTCAGGTGCAGAGGCTACAGATGGAGAGGACAAGCTGCTCAGCTTCATTACAGTCCTTCAGCTCTTCCGCCAGGAGATGGAGCTGTGCTCAGACCTGATCCAGGCCTTCCCTGGACATGAGACACTCTGGAGTCACAGGTGAGGTCAGAGGTGAACACAAAACAAGGTATCTGTTATTTTGCAATGATATAGTATAACGCATAATTTAAACATGAATTAATATTTAGTACACTAAATTCAGTCATTGAGGTGTTAAACAGAATATCCTACAGTTCTTCTAGAGCTATGTTTCTTACTCTACTTATGTTGATAGTTGTGGATTTTCAGTTTTCTAAGATTTGTTTAAATTTTCTAAAAACATTTTCATATAAAGAACAAAAACAGCTTTTAAAATATGCTAATATTTGTTTTATTTTTGCTGCACTTTCACAAACAAATGAGAAAACCTGTGTATTCAATGTAATGACAAAGTGAAATTGAACAGAATATTTAACTGCAAATTTCCAAACAAGGCCAGCAAAATGCCCCTCCACAGATACGGAGATACCAGATACCCTCATTACCGAGGTCAAACATTCAGCTTTTTCTATTCATTTGTCACTCGACCCATCTATATATGTTACATGTTAAACATGTCATTCAAAGACTGCAGAATAGCAGAGTATGGCAGGTGTGTTGAACAAAGACATAAAAGATGATGACTGTGTGTTTAGAAATATTGTTTGTTGATATTTATGACTGGTGAAGATCAGATCACATTTCATAACTAGTTTATGCAGAAAACCAGGACATTTTCTTGTACCAAATGTTTATATGTCTGTAAGTGCCTTTTGTGTTGTGTTTTTTTTTTTTTTAAATTGCGATTTGGCACTATACAAATAAAACTGAAATGAATTGGAACTGAATTGAATGTTTACACCCATTTCAGGCGGCATGTCTTTCACTTGTGGCACCATTTGAAGAGGGAACACCAGCACCACTGCAGCAGCAACGACTGCATTGAGTCTGTGCACCCTAATGACAGCGACCCAGGCCTGCTGGGGGATGATGATCAAAGCTGCCCAGGCCAGGGGGAGACAGTGAATGGACAGAGCCATACTAGTGAAGCTATGGAGGTAGATGGGGCGTCCTTGACAGATCTGCATAATAGCAAACGACAGAAGAGAGGCATTCTGCGGCCTGGCCCTCTCACCCTATTCTCTGAGCACAACTTTATAAAGAGCATCTTGGAGAACTGTTCTAACCCCGAACAGAGACACTTTGCCATGGCATACAAGAAGTGGTTAGATGTTGTTGTTGGTCAGCAGCCATGAATGAGAAAGAGAGAACAGCTAGTCCTGTCATTTCTTAACAGTGAAGTTGCCTTTAGATGAAGATTTAGAATCAGCTTATCCAGTTGTATTGCTGACTTTGACCAATAGTACTTCAAATGCAGTGATGACTTTAGAAAGCAGTCAATGGGCAACCTAGTAAGTGTTCTCTTAACAGTGAGTAGAGAAGGTGGGGATAAGATATTGTTCTTGAGAAGCATCTGGACTGGATTCTTTTAAGCTTTATCTGAGCCAGTACCCTTCAGAATGGAAATCTGCACACATAGAGCCTGCTGGCTTGCTATGTGCCTATTTGGAGATTCTGCTCTAATTTCAGGTGCCTCAGTGCCTCAGGTCAAATTTCCACTGCTTTTGTATTGCTAGCTTGGTATTCTTCTGATATTTCAGCAAAGCAACTCAGTAAAGCTGCCACGAGGAACAATTGTCTTTGCATAGAGGTGAGAGCAGAGCAGTCTCATTACTCATTAGAAATCATTTGTTGTTTCCCTAATGTATGACATGTCCAAATAGTAGATATTATATAAATAAGACATTATAAAATTCAGTAATACGAGTGACCCCAGAACACACACAACTCAGTAAATCAGTAAAACTCAATTATTGTGAAGTGTTATTTTATCATTTTCACAGTAAGTTTTATTGAATTTTCTTTCCACCTCTTTTCAAAACTCCTCAAGGTATTATTACATATGTATACAAAATCTGTTAAATATCATTTAGCAATATTAGAGTTTTAATATGGTATATTCAATTTATTGCTATGTATATTTTGCCAACATAGGAATAAACAAATTTTAAGTGTTGGCTCTTTTGGAGTTAATTGTATTTAATGGAAGTAAATAATAGGGGCTTTGTCTTTGTAATTGATTTTTTTTTTTTTTTTTTTTTTTTTTTCCTGATCTGTGTTTTCTCATTAGAAGAATGTTTTTAAAATAATTCAGTCGTTGCTTGTTGCAAATGCAGCTTATCAACATAGTCAAACTCCTGTTTTGTTTGAAGTTCAACAGGTTTCCATTCTGAAGGCAGTAATGTTTAATAACCGTGTGTTTGTTTCTTCTTTTGGTTTTCTGTTGATCCTTGGTTGCCGTTCGTGGTTAATTTCTACTCTTTCATTTTACTGGTGAATATAGTTATGGAGTCCTTAACTATGTATTAAAGTGCTAAGTTACACATGCTTGTGACATAAAGGCCAGAGCTAGTTGCTAGCAAAGTAAAGGTTGTTCACTATGTCAGAGCTAACTTGCAAGTCTGGATTCCTACCAACTGAAGCTCTAAATACACAAGCAGGAAAATGTTAACTTCACCTGTTGTAGGCTTACTGATGTTTTGACTTTGAAGCCTAGAGTGCTAAGAAAGTGAGTTTCCCTGATATTCACTGGTGCTACATGATGCCGTTACTACAACAAATTCATCTGTTACAGGTGTGTATTGTGCAACAGGCGATAACTAAACAGCACTTTGGACTATTAATAATAATAGTCAATCATTGCTAAACACTATTACAACGTTTGAACAATTTTCTATTATTTTGTTCCAAGTTAGTTAATAGTAGACCTACTGGTAAGTCAAAATGTACATTATTTCTTTGTATTAAGGAATAATTTGTAGCACTTCTTTAAAAGCTAGAACAGGCTGTATCTGCACAGGTCATCCCTTCGGTAATGCAGAAGGCAAAGATGGGCTCATCTATCAATAAGCCTTTTTCTTTAAATTTGTATACACATATATGGGGTTTAGCTGTATAAGTACTCACATAGAAAATGTAATGGGCTAGATGCTTGAATTGTTTTGTTATGGGTTGTTACTAGCTGTTTAGCTCTGTCAATATCAGCAAACATGTGAACAGTTTGCACAGATGTTTCATCAGTGTAACTGTGTTCACATTAGCAGTCACCATATATACACTACGTGGTCAAACATCTAAATGTGGCAGGTGCTTGGCTGTCCCAATGAGCCATAGATGTAGTTTTGGTTTCGTCACATTTGTATATAGACATTGGACTGGGTTGTCTATATTAGCTCAATCCTAAAGAGAAAACAGTAGCTTTGAAAGAAAAACAAATTGCATTTGGTTTCAGTGGCCACCTTATGCACAGACTGGCTAGCTAAAGTTGCCTAGCTCCCACTACATGGTCACTATGTGCTTCCATGAAACCTTTACCATGTTGTACTCAGCTTCTTTGCAGAAACTCAGTATAATAGCTATGAACTGAGATGACTCATCACCTCAAATCACTGTGTACATGAGCATAGATAATCTTGAAGCTGATATTTTTGAGCCATGTATTCCTCCATCATGAATAGGTGCATATCAGAGCTGTATGATGGGATATTTTAACATCCTTACAGATCTACAACAAACTTTGAATACAAGACTATCTATGCAGAAATGCTTTTTTTTTAAAGGTTCAACAAGCTTTTAAAAATGAATAATGTAGCTTTCTGTTATTTATAATTTATTATTCAGTTGACTTAAGGAGAGGGTATTTCCTTAATGAATAGCATCTCATTAGTTTACTATTTATAGTTCAAATATTTAATCTTCACCTTTAGTGTTTTGTCATCTGCTTACCAAGAAATAAAGCTCATCTGTGATAAAGTGATTTTTACCTGCTGTTTTTTTGTTTTTGTTTTTTTTTTTTGGAGTCTGTCTCACCTCCTCACCTCGCAGTAGCCTAAGCCGAGATGCCCAGACTTCCTTTTCCCTGGACAATTTCTCCAGCTCTTCTGGGGGGACACAGACGCGTTCCCAGGCCAGCTGAGTGACATAGTCCCCCCAGCTTGTCCTGGGTCTTCCCCGGGCTTTCCTCCCAGTGGGACGTGCCCAGAACACCTCCCCAGTGAGGCGCCCCAGTGGCATCTATGACACATGCCCAGGCAACCTCAGCTGGCTCCTCTCGACGTGGAGGAGCAGCGGCTCTACTCCGAGCTCCTCCCGTGTGACCGTGCTCCTCACCCTATCTGTAAGGGAGCGCCCGGCCACCCTGCAAAGGAAGCTCATTTGAGCCACTTGTATCTGAGATCTTGTCCTTTCGGTCATGACCCAAAGCTCATGACCATAGGTGAGATTTGCAACGCAGATTGACTGGTAAATTGAGAGCTTCGCCTTTCGGCTCAGCTCCTTCTTCACCACAATGGACCAGTACAGTGACTGCATTGCTGCTGCTGATGCACCGACCTGTCTGTCAATCTCATGTTTCGTTCTTCCCTCACTCGCAAACAAGAGCCCAAGATACTTAAAGTCCTCCACTTGAGGCAGTATCTCTCCCCTGACCTGGAGATGGCAAGCCAACTTTTTCAGATTGAGAACCATGGCCTTGGACTTGGAGGTGCTGATACTCATCTCAGCAGCTTCACACTCAGTTACAAACCGCCCCAGTGCACTCTGAAGTTCCTGTATCTGTGGATAAGATAAGATAAAACCTTTATTTGTCCCACAATGGGGAAATTGTGTTGTTGCAACAGCAAAGTACAAGTACACAGCAGAGTGCCAAAAGTAGCAAAGGTGTAAGATAAATAAGAAATTAAAATTATTAAAAAGCAGAGATGAAATCCTGTGGTCTCCGAACTGCAATCCTTCCAGACCCTGGCTGTACAGATACAGGAGAGCGTCTGTCGTAAGAGATGGTGGTATCCGATATCTTATCCACTGTATTGTAGTTTGTCAGATTCCTACAGTGCTTAGCGCACATTATGTGTGCTGCAGTGGGAGGGATCTCCCAGGAGTTCTGCACTTGAGTTTCTCATGTAATATGAAATGTCCTGGCGAGAATTAACTTTGTTCTTGTTCTCACCTCCTAGAGAAAATGAACAAATTAGTACATATCAGGCTTTTGTGTTCATATTTTAAACCTAGCTAACATTTTGTCCAGTAGTGTTTAATGCTGCAATAAATGCTACTATTTACAAGAAAATGCCAATTATCTTTGTACAGAGTTGAATCCTGCTTTAAAGTATTTAACATAAACTGTGATAGACTTTGGTGCTTGCATTCACATTGTTAACATAACCACATAAGAAAAATACAATAAAAAAAATATAAAGAGAAGTTTAGTTTGATTTTCTGTTGATATTTGATTACCAGTAACGCGCAGTGTAGTGCTCGTCCGACATTTTACATATTCTTGTTCAAATTCATATTGATATTTTTGATGCTATTTTGGCCTAAAATTGCATCACAACTTAAATATAAAAATGTGGAAATGTAAATAATGTGGCCTTTCTACTGCTGTAAAAGTAGTGTTATTAAGACATAGACTTAACCATGGCCAGTATTTCACTATTTCACCTTTACCTTGTCTCCACAGTAGCTGCATGTGTACATTTAGTACTTTTAATTCACTAAAGATACATCTGTCAAGAATACATTCTGATAAATTAGTGCAAAATGAGCCCAGTTCAGTTAGCAGTTGATTTTGGGATTTCATTGCTCTCTGTGTGATTTCAAACAGCCATTTTCTGAAAGGAACATGTTGATTCATCTGAGGGGACATTTAAGACAGAAAGAAACAGTGCCATGTCCGTTCAGGACCATAAGTTTAAAGCCAATGTCTACTCAACATTTAATGCACAGAAATGGAATGAGCACCAAAGTTAATCAGACTATGATGAAGCAGTCGTAGTGAAAAGTCTCCCAAATGCTATCTCAAATAATGACATACAGCAAGATTCTATACAATTTTCAGATGAAAATTAAAATGCAGCTGCTCTTGAAGGTAGTAGTTGTGAGGATTTAGCAGAGCAGTTTGTAGTACAGTTTGGCTGCTTTCTTCTTGAAACTGTTCTCCATGTGTCACAGAGGGCAACACAGGAAATCATTGAGTGTATTGATGAATTTTTTTCTCTGTCAGAACCCCTAATCAAAAATCATTAATTAACATATTAAATGAGCATAACTGTCCATTCACAAGTGACATTGCCCAGGCAATTTCTGATTAGGGAAGGGTATCGTTAAGATTTTAACACTACTACTCTTATCGATACTGCTCATCGATCTGTTATATATACTATTCATCACTAATAGGGGAAAATAACAATCCCAGGTTTCTTTTCAGCACTGTAGCCAGGCTGACAAAAAGTCACAGCTCTGTTGAGCCCAGTGTTCCCTTAGCTCTCAGCAGTGATGAATTTATGAGTTTCTTTACAAATAAAATCACAACTATTAGAGCTAAAATTCAGCAGATGCTTCCTATACCTGCAATAAATGAATCTTCTACTCTAGTAGCTCTTGAATCTTCTGTAAGACCTCAGTTATGTTTAAACTGGTTCTCTCCCATAGATCTCTCTGAAGTTACATCAGTAATTGCTTCACCTAAATCATCAACATGTCTCTTAGACCCCATCCCGACTAGACTTCTTAAAGACACCCTGCCATTAATGAACTCATCTTTATTAGACTTGGTAAATTTATCTCTAGTATCAGGCTACGTACCACAGGCCTTTTAGACTGCAGTAATCAAACCCTTACTCAAAAAGCCTAGTCTTGATCCAGGAGTCTTGGCTAATTATAGACCAATGTCCAGCCTACCATTTATTTCTAAAATCCTAGAAAAAGCTGTTGCTAAGCAGCTATCAGACCACTTACACAGGAATGAACTATTTGAAGATTTTCAGCCAGGATTTAGAGCACATCATAGTACAGAAACAGCACTGTTAGATGTCACCAACGATCTTCTCTTAGCCTCAATGGATTGGTTTCTGTACTTGTCCTCCTAGACCTTACTGCTGCATTCGACACCGTTGACCCCAACATTTTATTACAGAGACTGGAGCATGTGATTGGTATCAGAGGAACAGTGTTTAAATGGTTCCAATCCTATTTATCGGACAGATTCCAGTTTGTTCATGTCCATGATGAACCTTCCACATGAACAAAAGTTAGTTATGAAGTTCCACAAGACTCTGTGTTAGGACTGATTCTGTTCACCCTGTACATGCTTCCTTTAGGCAATGTCATTGGGAAGCACTTAATTACCACTGCTATGCAGATGACACTCAGCTGTATCTATCTATGAAACCTGTTAACACAAACCAGTTAACCAGACTTCAAGCCTGTCTAACTGACATAAAGGCCTGGATGACCAGTAACTTTCTACTTTTAAATTCAGAGAAAACAGAAATTATTGTATTTGGGCCTAAAAACCTCAGGAATAGCTTTTCTAAAATTATAGCTACTTTAGATGGCCAGCACTACTGTGAAAAACCTTGGAGTTATTTTTGACCAGGACATGTCCTTTAACTCACACATAAAACAAATCTCTTGCCTTCTTCCACCTGCGCAACATTGCCAAAATTAGGAACATCCTGTCTCAAAATGATGCAGAAAAACTAGTCCATGCATTTGTTACCTCAAGGCTAGATTACTGTAACTCATTACTATCTGGATGTCCCAGTATCGCCATAAAAAGCCTCCAGTTAATCCAGAATGCTGCAGCCAGAGTCCTGACAGGAACTAGCAAGAGAGATCATATTTCTCCTATATTAGCTTCTCTTCATTGGATGTAAAATACAGAATAGAATTTAAAATACTTCTTCTCACATACAAATTCCTTCATGATCAAGCTCCTTCATACCTTAAAGACCTCATAGTACCAAATTATCCCAATAGACCACTTCGCTCTCAGAGTGAAGGTCTACTTGTGGTTCCCAGAGATTCCAAAAGCAGACTGGGAGGCAGAGCCTTTAGCTATCAAGCTCCTCTCCTGTGGAACCAGCTCCCAGTCTGGGTTCAGGAGGCAGACACACTGTACTTTTAAGGCTAGACTTAAAGCCTTCCTTTCTGACAAAGGTAACCCTGAACCATCCCTTAGTTATGCTGCTATAGGCCTAGACTGCCCGAGGACCATCTGTGCACTGAGCTACCCTACCCTAACCCTCCCCTCCCTTTCCTTCCCCTCTCTTTCTCTCCTCCCCCCTCACATGTATATTCCACCATTGAATGTCACTAACCTTGTGCTCTCTCCGTCTCTCTCTCTCTCTGTACCTTCTGTAGGTGTCCCCACTCCTGGAGCCTGGTTCTGCTGGAGGTTTTTTCTTCCGTTAAAGGGAGTTTTTCCTCTCCACTGTCGCCAAGTGTTTGCTCATAAGGGATTTGTTGGGTTTTTAGTTTTTAGTTTTTGTAAAGTGCCTTGAGATGATTTGTATTGTGATTTGGCGCTATATAAATAAAATTGAAATGAATTGAATTGAATTATATTAACGGTTCTCTTATCGATACTTTTAGAAGAAGGAAAAAATTTAGAACATGAATTGCATTTGTTACACTTGTGACAACGTGTGGTGCTGGCATCAAATTTTTAGAAATAAAGCGACAGCTAGCCTAGCTCTCTCTGCCATCCTTGAGTTGATGTGTCTGCTGCTGTCACAAGTGTGCGTTATGACACGTGTGTGTGAACAACAGCCTCCCCTCTCTGCCCTTCCCTTACAGACACAGCAGGCATATGTAGTCACAGTGAAGTGCTGAGACAGATAATTAACCACGTGGGCTAAACGTGCACATTTAACATGACTAGTTCGATACCAGTAATAGCCCCGTTAAGGCTGGAGCTTATCAATATTGTGGTCCCAGGCTTGTTTAATACCAGGTCATAGTACCCATCCCTATTTCTGATAGTAATGTTCTACATCAATCTGTCACATCTGAAGGACTACTGTCAACAGCTCAGGAGGAAAATGTATTTTAAGGGGAATATCTTATCTGTAGAATATCTTATTGAGTTATCACATCACACCTTTATGTATATGCCCATTCTCAAATTTTTGCAGCTGTTGTTGAAAAAACCAGATGTACTTGAGAAATTCGAAGAAACGACTTCACAGTTAGCTGGTTATATTGTAATGGCTCCTACTACCAGGAAAATCTTCTGCTGTCAGATGAGTGTCAGAAATTATTAATAATTCTTTACATTGATATTGAAATCACAAACCCTCTAGGAACATCAAAGAAAATGCACAAAGTCTGTGCTCTTTATTGGACATTGGCCTACTACTACTAGTATCAGTCAGCTCCCCACTGTACTCAGCTAGCTCTTCTGTGCAATTCAAATGATGTACGACAGTTTGGCTATGCTAAAGTTTTGGCATCTCTATTAAGTGATCTTAAAACTGTGGAACAAGTGGATGTCTACATTGACACAATTGGTAGTTGTCTCAAAGGCATAGTCTACTTTGTCGTGGCTGATAACCTTGCTGCCCATGGGCTTGCTGGTTTCAGTGAAAGTTTGAGAACTACATATTTCTGCAGATTTTGTCTTGCCACCCAGACAGATATGCAAATATCAGATGCAGTTACAGGGTATTTTGAGAGTCCCATAATAATCTCTTACAAGAAATACAGTGAGCAGGGACAGTGAACAGAATTATGGTGTTAAAAACAGTTGTGTTCTCCCTAATCATCACACATATTTTCATCCTGTCACAGGGTTTCCACTTGACATCCTACATCTTAGAAGGTGTGGTTTCTGTGGAGCTGGCATATTGTTTGAAAGGTTTGATGGGAAAAAGATATTTTACTTTGGAAGAACTAAACAGAGCATCTGTGTGTTTTCCATTCCAACATTCTGACAAGGTGGACCATCCTCATCCACTTCCCCAAAGTTTTGCTAGCTGAGAAACAACTGGGAATGTTGTTTCTCTGGGAATGGACATGAGAATCATGCTCTCCTTAGACTGTTATCTCTTATCATTGACTCAAGAGTCCAAGAAAGGGCCAAATTTTGGGAAGTGCTAATGGACTTAAAGATATTGTTGTGCTATGTCTCAGACTTTCAGTGATGATACTATATAGTACTTGGCCTGAAACATTTCAGACCACATGCAGTTGTTGAACGAAGTGTTACCTACTGTAATTATCGTGTATCGAGACCAAAGCGACATTACCTTGATCATTAACCTTCGGTTAACTTTGGTCCCTTGGTCCATTTTTGGACCATGAGATTTGAGGGAAAACAAAGTTTTCAAAAAAAATGACTATATCTCATAACTATAGAAATATGTTGAAAACTTCAGCTGAGAGACAGCAAAAGAGTATTGTATTTGTCGTCACAAAAATGTTTCAAACCTCCTGTACAGACATCAAAAGTGGAGTCTGTATGTTGAGACATTACCTGCTGATACACAGTGCGTTATTCAGGTTTGCCCAAGTAATGGTGGTAAGATCATTCTTTTAAATGAGTATGCATTACTTTTGTTTTAGGTCTACTATGTTACCACAATGCAGTTATTTCTGTTACTATTACATTGGACTTTGAATATGTTATTCGATGTATATATTATGTAAATATCATGTAAGATATTGTTTAAAAGAGTAACCCAAAAATATTGTTATGTTACAGGAGTTCTTTATCATTGCGTAAATGGATGTTACTGGGACACTGAAATTAAGGGTCATCATTGATGATGACAACGCTGAACGACTGATCTTGCTCTCTCGTCCAGAGACTGTACAGTCCCTCATAACTGAGATAAAAGATAAGCTGAACTTGACCTTTGACTTTTGCCAGAAGTCTTCATTGTTCCAGTGTTTTCTTATGAGGTGGAATATGCTGTAAGAGAGGCTAATGCTGCATTTGAGAGAGAAGGGAAACCCCTTAGACTGATTAGGGAGCAAAAACACAATATATTGAATGGAATGCTGCTGAGATATATAAGCATAAAGCATATCCAGGTACCAAACAGCAGAGGTGGGAAGTAATGAAGTACAAATACTTTATTGTACTTAAGTAGATTTTTTTAGGTATCTGTAATTTGAGTATTTATTTTTCTGACGACATTTTACTTTTACTCCTTACATTTAAACACAAATATCTGTATTTTGTACTCCTTATATTATCAAAACACTCATTACTTTTTCAGCCTCCGCGGATGACGACACGACGTAAAAACGTAACTAACTGGAGAGGGAAATCGAGTGAATGTACAGGTTATGGTAGAGAGAAAACTTGCAGTGCGCCATGGAGGAAGAAAGTACGGTGGCCGACAAGGGCAAACGCGCTGCAAAAGAGAAATCTGCAAAAGAGAAAACACAACAGAAGTGCGCCAGGCCAATAGGGGGACCCCGAATTGAGGGGTGCTATGAACAAAGAACTTTTACAGAGGCGAGAGAGACACATGTAGTGACATAAGTCACGTCTCATTTCGGAGGCTGCGTAATGACGCAGCTTATAGTGTTGAATTGCAACAGAATGAGCGTCCTCTGATGATTGTTCTCATGTGCTAATATGTGCTAACAATGCGTCATTACGCAGCCTCCAAAATGAGACGTGACTTATGTCACTACATGTGTCTCTCTCGCCTCTGTAAAAGTTCTTTGTTCATAGCACCCCTCAGTTCGGGGTCCCCCTATTGGCCTAGCGCACTTCCGTTGTGTTTTCTCTTTTGCAGCGTTTCTCTCTTGCAGCTTTTCTCTTTTGCAGCGTTTCTTTCTGGCAGCGTTTCTCTCTTGCAGCGTTTCTCTCTTGCAGCGTGTTTGCCCTTGTCGGCCACCGTAAGAAAGGTATCCAGGGACTGTTGCAGAATCCGGGGGCGATGGAGCAGATTAAATAAAGCAAGACATTCCCCATCCATGTCTGTATTTAAAAGACCTGTTCGATGTTGTCTGCTCCAAAAATGACTCATGGTGATTGTGTTGTGTTTTGTTTCCTGTACCACAGACAGAAAGAATACATAGACGCCTCATCCGTTGCTGCGATACGTCAACGCGTCGAACATATTGGCCTGGGCAAGAGTTCGCTATAAACCAATGCAACTAAACTGGAGAGCTGCGGTTTTTCTGAATAAAAGTAAAATAACGTTCCTTTTTATCAACTGATATCAGTAATTTATGCTCTACGTGGTGTACAAAAAAATCTCTAGTTACTTCTCGATAGTAAGAAATTTATTTAATACGGAAATGCAAAAGCTCATACTTATTTATATTTTTTGTTTTTTAAATTCTTGGTTAAGAATTGTAATATTAAATTCACTATAAATGAAATAAAGTTTTCTCACCAAGGAAAATGCTTTTCTAACTATATAAATAATTATGAATAACAGTCAATAAAACAAATACAGTAAATAAAAAAGTAATGAATAGTATAATACAACTAGAAAATTGCATTTCCTGGGGAACATGCATGTGAATGCTGAAAGCTGAATGAAGCTGCACAACAATGTTGAAAATGGCTGAAATGCATTGCTGAATAAGCTGAAGGCTGAAATACAATCCTGAAGAATCCTGGAAGCTGAAATGAAAAACTGGAGATGGAAGCTTAACTTGCTAAAGAAAGAAGTGTTAAACTAATATAAAAGAAGACAGTGTAGTTATGGAAGGAAGAACTAAAGGATTTAAATATATGAGTTAAAGAAAAAAGGGAATAATGAAACAGCAAAAAAGTGAACTTGTAGAAAGACAGAAACAATGTATAGTTTAAAAACTGATAAATATTGCTGAAAAATACAGAAGGTACAGTGGGTACGGAAAGTATTCAGACCCCTTTAAATTTTTCACTCTTTGTGTCATTGCAGCCATTTGCCAAAATCAAAAAAGTTCATTTTATTTCTCATTAATGTACACTCAGCACCCCATCTTGACAGAAAAAAACAGAAATGTAGCAATTTTTGCAAATTTATTAAAAAAGAAAAACTGAAATATCACATGGTCATAAGTATTCAGACCCTTTGCAGTGACACTCATATTTAACTCACATGCTGTCCATTTCTTCTGATCCTGAATGCATCATGGCTGATATTAAAAACACCCTAAGTCAGTGTCTAAAGCTTTCGGCCAATATCCAAAGTCTATTTTAAGCTCATATTAGTGTTTGTTGGCTTTTATTTTAAAAAAGGGCTACAAAAGGCTTTTATTTTGAAAGGACAAAGTGCTGCAGGAGACTCAAGGGACCTTAGATTACAATCATAACTTTGTTTTGAATATTCATGATACCTTACAAAGGTGTAATAACTTCCTACAAATAACTGTAGACTTTCATTGTGAAAGGCTGGACATGGCCTCCTGGGAAAGGGCACCATGGCTGACATTAAAAACACCCTAAGTCAGTGTCTAAAGCTGTATGCCAATAGCCAAAGTCCATTTTAAGCTCATTTTGTTATTTCTTGGCTTTTATTTTGAAAGAATCCAGAACAATGGCTTTTATTTTGAAAGTGCAGCATGCTGTGGTGCACTCACATGACCTCAATTAAAAGCTGAAGTTTAATTTTGAATACTAATTTTGAATAAAGGTGCAGTCACTTTGTGTAAATTATTGCAGACTTTTATTGTGAAAGTGTTCTGCTTGGAGATAACATGGCTGACACTGACAATGGTCCCCATGTGTAACAGCAGTGGACATTAGGCAGCCAGTCAATCTTAATTACCAACCACAGGCAGCTTATGTCTCTGCTATTGCTTTGTGAGCTGTTGCTATGGAGAAGCTGAGAAAACTTCACCTCACAAAATGGAGGACTACAGAAAAACTACAAGCCCTATCGAAATAAGTCTTTTTCAGAAACAGGAGGCTTCAACGAAGAGACTGATCCATTTTTGTGAAGATATTCCAAAAAATGAAGGATTGCTGGTGAGTTAGAAACATCTTCATTTGCCTTCATTTGTGTTTTTCACCAGGACTCCTGGAGCTTTTTTATAATGAGAGTGAATGAGCGATTGAGCAGTCACTCTCTGTAGGTTTGGCCACCTGGTGGAAAAACCGTAGGTCCTATCAAAATCTCTACTACTTTGATATATAAATTGTTTATATAGCTGAAAGTTGACACAAGAAGAGAAGAAGAGACAAAAAAATTGAAAAAAGCCTGAAGAGCTAAAGCTAGCGTGCGTGATGTTACTGATGACATAAATAGAATACAATACACAAACAATAATAAACAAATAGAATATGGTATATCAATTGCAAAATACAGACAATAATTATAAAATAAGCACCATAATATAATAGCATAACACTAGCAGATTGATAATAATACATTAGAATGTAATATGAAAAACAGAGTATTTAGTTTGGCAATGTGGTGCATCCTTAATTTGTCACAACCAATGACGAGAGAAAAATGATGGTTGTCAATTCCAAACTGTGTTTCCTTAATGTGCTCCTTGAGAAAAAATACATCCTCTGAACCAATGTCGGACTAGTTGATTGATCAAAGACACACTGATAGCTTTCCCGGTGGATGACTGGCGAATAAACCACTCAACTCATCTGATCAACTTCACTGTACCTTCAGAAGGAATCATAAGTCCTCCATTGTTTTTCTGTTTAAGCAGTTCTGACCAAATTATGCAGGTACAGCATCTGTCCCCAAGCTAGCACGGCACACATCACAGGACAGCTTCATTAAAATCTGACGGACAACAAACCCAGCATTGTCCACAAGGCTACCATGATTCAATTCAATTCAATTTTATTTGTATAGCGCCAAATCACAATACAAATCATCTCAAGGCACTTTACAAAAACTAAAAACCCAACAATTCCCTTATGAGCAAGCACTTGGCGACAGTGGAGAGGAAAAACTCCCTTTAACGGAAGAAAAAACCTCCAGCAGAACCAGGCTCAGTTTGGGCGGCCATCTGCCTCGACCGGTTGGGGTGAGTGGATAGAGCAGAGAGAAAAGAACAGCAACAATAAACAACAAATAGACACTGCAGGTTGGTGGGACCAGTAACTGCACATCAGCAATATAGAGCTCCAGGACCAGGGACACCTGCAGAAGATACAGGGTAGGGGAGGGGAGCTCAGTGCACCGATGGTCCTCGGGCAGTCTAGGCCTATAGCAGCATAACTAAGGGATGGTTCAGGGTTGCCTGAAGCCAGCCCTAACTATATGCTTTGTCAAAGAGGAAGGTTTTAAGTCTAGCCTTAAAAGTACTTAAAAGAGTGTCTGCCTCCTGAACCCAGGCTGGGAGCTGGTTCCACAGGAGAGGAGCTTGATAGCTAAAGGCTCTGCCTCCCATTCTGCTTTTGGAAACTCTGGGAACCACAAGTAGACCTGCACTCTGAGAGCGAAGTGGTCTATTGGGATAATATGGTACTATGAGGTCTTTAAGGTATGAAGGAGCTTGATTATGAAGGGATTTGTATGTGAGAAGAAGGATTTTAAATTCTATTCTATATTTTACAGGGAGCCAATGAAGAGAAGCTAATATAGGAGAAATATGATCTCTCCTGCTAGTTCCTGTCAGGACTCTGGCTGCGGCATTCTGGATTAATTGGAGGCTTTTTATTAAGATATTAGGACATCCAGATAGTAATGAGTTACAGTAA
Source organism: Mastacembelus armatus (assembly GCF_900324485.2). Lineage (NCBI taxonomy): Eukaryota > Metazoa > Chordata > Actinopteri > Synbranchiformes > Mastacembelidae > Mastacembelus > Mastacembelus armatus. The sequence goes on from NC_046641.1 coordinate 680,380, forward strand.
TCTAGCCTTGAGGTAACAAATGCATGGACTAGTTTTTCTGCATCATTTTGAGACAGGATGTTCCTAATTTTGGAAATGTAAATGTTCCTAATTTTGGAAATGTTGCGCAGGTGAAAGAATGCAGTTCTAGAAATTTGTTTTATGTGTGAGTTAAAGGACATGTCCTGGTCAAAAATAACTCCAAGGTTTTTTACAGTAGTGCTGGAGGCCAGGGTTATGCCATCTAGAGTAGCTATATTGTTAGAAATGGTCTTGAAATTGATTTTGATAAATAGCAATAAGATCTAATGCAAATAGCAGTCTTTTGCACGACTCTTATTCTTGATTTTTTGGAGGAGCCAAAATTTAAGCTCACGATCCCGAGAGACTGCCACTTCAGCTTGCTTTGCAGTTTATAACTGGTTAAGTCAGTAGGCACAGTGAAATGCTGTGTCACTACCACTCAGTGTCTCAGGGAATTTGAAGAGTTTATATTTTGATATTTTGGGGCTAAGAAAATTGGGTATTTTCCACCAGAAATACATATTAGGCTACTTTGAAGTGCAAATAAAAATACTTAGAACATGGGTTAGAGGCGAAATTGTGAACAATTAAATAAAGAATATATTTAAATTACAACAGGGAGGTTATTTTGAAATACCGAAACTACAATGTTTCTGTTTTGTCATATTTTTTGTCTGGTTTTCTTTTATTATTTCACAATGTCTTTTTTAAATCATGATTTCCAAATTTCGGAAGAATCTTCCCCCTGCTGTGGATGTAAAGTGCTGCATGGTGCACGTCAATAGATAGCGGACAGGCTGCTTTTAGTGTCTTACAACGGTGGGAGGAAGGAGGGGCTTGCGAACGCACACACACACACACACACACACACACACACACACACACACACACACACACACACACACACACACAACCACACACACACAACCCAGACAAGCAGCCGCTACAGGGAAGATGGAGGACGGTGTATCAGCGGCGGAGCTTGCTTGCTTGCAGCAACATCAATCCTAAAAGCGGGTGAGTTCGCCTGTCGTTCGGCATAGATACTGCTCAGTGTCTGTCGAAACCTCCGTCTCAATTAACGTTACAGATGCAGAGCAGCGAAGCGATCACAAGCGGCAGTGTTGCTGCTGAAGCTGCAGACAGGGTATTGTCGCCGCTTGGTTTGCTCCTCGTTCGCTGAGTGGTCACAGAGGAAACATAACGGCACGGTTCAGAGGAAACGCCATACCGGGGTTTAGATGGAAAGAAACGCAACGCTGGCTGCCCGTACGAGGTTGTGTACTGGGCCATCGGCATGATATGAATGAACGGGCCAGAGGCCCTGTTTTTGGCAGGTGCAGAGTCAGCACTCTGGCCTGGTTCAGTCTTTTGCTTCATGGCTTCAGTTTATGTCATATCAGGACTCCACCTTGGCTCTATTGCAGAAACCCCAGAATGACAGATTGTACAGAGGCAGTTGTCTCTCTGCACAAATATGGCCTGGTGTTGTTCACAGAGAAACAGCAGGTTAGTTTGTGGTTCTACAGTGTGTCTGCCTGCAGCATCTCCATAAAACTCAGCTTCATCATGTCCTCATAGAAACTATAGTGTAGAAAACATAGGTGGAGGCGCTAGAGCCAATACTGTATGTTCCTGCTGATTGTTAGATTGTCATTTAGACACCCCTTTTTGCAGGCAAAAATATGTTGATATGTTTTTAATATGTTGATGTTTTAATATTAAAAGTTAGTAGTTATTATTATGGTTATTACTATTATAATTAAAAGCGAAAAAAAAGAGATATCAGAAATGCTCTTTTTTCTCTGACTGAGCTGGAGTGGCATGTTTTGGTGGAGCAACCAATGGTGCTGGTCACTGAAGTTTCCCCATTCAACTGAACGAGAAAGGCTACGATTTACGCCACAAAGTAAACTGTGTTTGATTGCAACAGGATGTCAGAATTCCATTCATCACTGTGACACTGTCGTGGTACCCTTTTAATGTTGTAACACCTTAGCTTTTCTTGTTTTAACTAATCAAAATGTCTGGTGTTAAAGAAAACTCACAAGATCTGAATGTCTAAATCTCTCAGCAGGGTGTCTCTAGACATGAAGCTCTAGGCCCCTCATTACTCATGTTCTTTAAAAAAAAAAAAGCCTAATACAGGCAATAAGTGCGCCACAGCATGTACTATACAAATTTCCCTTGCGTAGCTCTCTATTCTTACACTAAACTAAGATGGTTACATTTTTGAACATTAAATTATAACGCCTATTGGGATTGGGAACATGGCTTTATCCAGCAAGTTTCTATATCCTTAATTGGAAGGGTTTCCTTTTTGTGAGCCAGATAGTTTCTGGCCAATAAAACCTCCTCTGATAAGTGATCTGATCCTGGATTACAGGTCTGGACACCTCTCAGAATTTGGTTATTAACAAATGGTTGCTCTCAGCAACCGTTCTGTCAAGGCAAGGAAGAAACAGGTTTCTTTTCAGCTTTTCTGTTTTCACTGAGGTCATTCACTGCTCCATATCTAGACTCCACTACGTAATCCTCCATATGTTTCTGCTTCTGCCTTTGTGTAGTAGCAGCACATGGCTCTGGGATCTGATTTGCTGCACAAATGGTCCTAATAGTATCATACAGCATAGTAGCATCTGTGCGCATTTGTTTTAGAGGGTCATAAACAGCTCGTTTGTACTCAGCATTCTTAGCAAGGTCTACTGTTTCACTTTGCAGGTATTTGTGCAAGTTCTTAGTTATAGACAGAAAGGTCTTGAACATCATCAGTAGGTATACAGTGCTGAGTTTGGCATGGAGCCCTCCTGCCATGGAGTTGTTGATGCTGGAGAGACATTGGAGAACTACAGGGAGATTCTCTAAGATGGCATTTATAGACTACAGGTGGCACAACCAGCAGGTCTTTGAAAGCTGCACAAGTTCAGATGGCTTTAAACCCAGCTGATCTTGAACATCCCTGAATTTTTGATGGTTTACAAGTGAAACACTGATAAATGAGTATTAGCTCTCTAGCAGTTCAAAGAGATCTCTGGCCTCTGGTATGGCCTGACAGGTGTGACATAAAACTAGATTTAGTTGATGTGCATAGCAGTGCACATAAATGGCCTCTGGGTGGTTTGTTTTAAACCTGGCTTGTACACCACCTACAGCCCTACTCATAACTGCTGCACCATCATACAACTGTGCTACACCCATAAGTTCATCAATATCATGATGCACTAGTTGCTCTTCTATAGCAGCAGTAATGCACTCTGCATCAAATTCTTTTAGTGTTGACATTGCAATCAAGCACTCCACAACATAGTGGACACATATGGCCAGCTGTTCAGTATTGCCATCTGTGGCTTCATTTGCCATAATTGAAAACATTACTGCCTCTTTTATTTCTGTGATAATATTTTGTGTAAACTCTTCAGCACAGCATGCAATTATCTCATTTTGAGATGTAGGTGACAAGTAAAAGCTGTGTGAAGGGGCTGAATAGGTCTGCAAAAAAGGGTTAAACTGTTTTAGCAGTTTCATACACTCTAAAAAAAATTCCCTTGGTTGTGGCTTGAGTCTGGAATATTAGGAATATTTTGCTTGGCTAAGAACTGTAACAGCCACAACACGGGTGAGGTACTCCTGTCTGTCTTTTATTTCTCCCTCATTTGCTATGTGCAGCTGTTCAATGACACTGCCATGTGTAGCACTCTTTAAAACTATTCCAGCAAAGCATGTATGCTTTATGACCAGGTGTTCTCATGCTCTCTGAAGAGATCTAGTGCTTTTTTCCAATGTGATAGGCCAAATTTTCATGTTTCATGTTTCTACCAAAGTTTCTGCCTGCAAAACAAAAAGCTGCATCTCTAGATACAGAATATTCCAACCGTAAAAAGATTCCAAACCAAAGAATTAAAGATCTCTTTTTTAACCCAATGTTGGGCATACTGGGTCAATTTCACCTGTTGTGGGCCACAATGCTTTTCACCCAGATTCCCCTCCAGATTGTGTCCAGTGTTTTTTGACTTTGCCCCGTGACTTATCTTCTCTACTGCTGCTACTATGTTCATGTTTCTCTGTCCCTGTTTCTTCTCCATGCTGCATCAGTCTTCTGCCTGTCTCTCCACTGCCTGTCTCAACACTAGCAAATTTTTAAAATTAACTCATACCTCCTTCAAACTCATCTCTTCTTTCTGCTTCCCTTCCCCTAGTATGTCTAAAGAATTTCATGGTATCCATCTACAAGAGGAGTCAGTAATGGTTCAAGCAGCATTATCACTTACTTTACTTTCATTGTGTTTTCATTCATATACTACCTACCTACCTCGAACGATGCGTGCTGACACTTGGAAACTGTGCATGCATGTGCTACTGTGTTCAGGATACATGTATGCGTATGTGGATTTCCATCCCATCTTTGCTGGACAATAAGACAAAAAAGGTGTCATCAGTTTGCAGATCATTTCCTCTTAGTCTGCTATAGCTTCACACAAGCTCTGACCCCATCAGGAGCCCCTTTTCCATGGCCTTGTTCACTGTAATTCCATGTGACACTCTGTAACGCCCAGGTAAATGGCACAGTGTTCAAAAGGTCAGTTGAACAGTTCACCTTGTTATGGTACAGTGTCACAGGATCATCCCTGATCAGATGGAGTGACTTAAACTGTGTGCCATGCTGCATTTGGAGGTCCTAAATAACTGGCTATAAGTGAGTCCATACAGCATGCTCATCGTGCGTCAGAGATTTTGAGATGGTTGCAAAGCTCTGAGTGGCCGTTTTAGAGTATGCTACCACTGTTTAGATGTTACCTGGTTCCTACTTTTGCCAAAGTGGAAAGCCTGTATTTCCCTGTTAAGTTTGCAATCAAAATTCTTGCAACAGGATGTCAGAATTCTAGTCAAGTTAGATAATTCTCTTTCAAATTTTCTTTTGACTCCTTTATTTTCCCTGCTTGGTGCTTCCAGTTAAACTAGGGGGACACTATAGACCATAAGTCATGCTGGAAGGCCTGTGTAAACTGTCCCAGTGTTCCATTCACCCCCTTCTTAACCCAATTTTTATAGACCTTGTCCCCCACAGTCACATATTCTCTGAAATTTATTTTGCTGTAAATACTACTTTACTAGTTTTGTTCATTTTAAAACCTTGTATTAATGAAGTAAATACAGTATCTCAGAAGTGAGTACACCCCTCACATTTTTGTAAATAGTTTATCATATCTTTTCATGTGACAACACTGAAATGACACTTTGCTACAATGTAAATTAGTGAGTGTACAGCTTGTATAACAGTGCAAATTTGCTGTCCCCTCAAAATAACTCAACACACAGCCATTAATGTCTAAACTGCTGGCAACAAAAGTGAGTACACCCCTAAGTGAAAATGTCCAAATTGGGCCCAATTAGCCATTTTCCCTCCCTGGTGTCATGTGACTCGTTAGTGTTACAAGGTCTCAGGTGTGAATGGGGAGCAGGTGTGTTAAATTTGGCGTTATTGCTGTCAGTCTCTCATACTGGTCACTGGAAGTTCAACATGGCACCTCATGGCAAAGAACTCTCAGAGGATCTGAAAAAAAGAATTGTTGCTCTACATAAAGATGGCCTAGGCTATAAGAAGGGGTGGGAGGGGGGTCAGCCTGTCAGTGCTCAATAAATCATGGACCACAAATGACATTAAAGACCTCCTGAATCAGAAGAAGAAGGCATTCCAGGACAGGGATAAGGAGAAGCTGAGGAGTATATAACAGGAGCTCAAAAAGACAGAGGCAAGCAGCAGGTGAAGTACAAGAAAAAGCTGTCTCCTCTACCTCTGCAGCTACTCCTTCCACCTCTACCTATGAGGCTGATCCCTCAATCTCCACCTCTGAGGTTACTCCCTGCATCTCCACCTCTGCAGCTGCTCCGTGTACCTCCACCATCCCTCTGTTACAATCTGAAAAGCTCCTCCTGTCTCTGACAATGGAAGAGGTTGGAACTGAGCTCAGGAGACTCCGACCAGGGAAGGCAGCAGGACCAGATGGAGAGACTCAGTCTAAAATGCCTCTCTGCAGTTTCCTTAGAGCCGCGCCCCCCTCAAACCACATAGAGACTGTGTCTGCCCCTCGAACATGTAAATCAAATAAATCAGAAGTTAACAGAAGAGGAGTTAGTCATAAAAACTTAATAAAAATTAAGACCACTCCTCTTATTGAACAGAGAAACAGAACTGTCAAATGTGGATTAATGAATATCAGGTCTCTTTCATCTAAATCTTTGTTAGTAAATGATTTGATAACTGATCACCAAATTGACCTACTTTATCTTACTGAAACCTGGTTACAGCAGGATGAATATGTCAGTCTGAATGAATCAACCCCCCTCAGTCATAAAAATTATCATGTTCCTCGAAGCACAGGTCGAGGTGGAGGAGTAGCTGCAATCTTCCACTCAAACTTATTATTAAACTTTCATCCTCAGAACAGTTATAACTCATTTGAGAGCCTCACTCTTAGTCTCTCACATACAAACTGGAAAACACAAAAACCGTTCTACTTGTCATTGTGTACCGTCCACCTGTCCCTTACTCAGAGTTTTTAACTGAATTCCCTGACTTTCTGTCTGATTTAGTGCTTAGATCAGATAAAGTTATTATAGTGGGAGATTTTAACATTCATGTAGATGTTGAAAATAACAGTCTCAGCATTGCATTTAATTCTATATTAGATTCAATTGGTTTCATTCAAAATGTTAATAAACCCACCCACTGTTTCAATCACACCCTTGATCTTGTTCTGACCTATGGCATCGAAATTGAACATCTAATAGTTTTTCCCCCAAATCCTGTTTTGTCAGATCATTCTTTAATAACTTTAGAATTTAGAATGATGGATCATGCAGCGTCTGGAAGAAAATTCCACTACAGCAGATGTTTATCCGACAACGCTGTTAATAAATTTAAGAAAATGATTCCATCTTGATTTACATCTATGCCAAGTATAAACATAGTGGAGGGCAGCTGCCTCAATCCCACTCCCTACCAAATTGGTCATGTTGTTGACAGCGCTGTAACCTCACTGCGTGAAACGCTTGATTCTGCAGCCCCTCTGAAAAAGAAGTTAGTGAATCAGAGAAGACTAGCCCCATGGTATAATTTACATATTCGTACCTTAAAGCAGGCATCACGAAGGCTGGAAAGGAAATGGCGTTCCACAAACTTAGAGGAAATTTTTCTAGCCTGGAAAAACAGTCTACTAACATATAAAAAAGCTCTCCGTAAAGCCAGAACTGCATACTATTCATCACTAATAGAGGAAAATAAAAACAATCCCAGGTTTCTTTTCAGCACTGTAGCCAGGCTGACAACAAGTCACAGCTCTGTTGAGCCCAGTGTTCCCTTAGCTCTCAGCAGTGATGAATTTATGAGTTTCTTTACAAATAAAATCACAACTATTAGAGATAAAATTCAGCAGATGCTTCCTATACCTGCAATAAATGAATCTTCTACTACAGTAGCTCTTGAATCATCTGTAGGACCTCAGTTATGTTTAGACTGCTTCTCTCCCATAGATCTCTCTGAATTTACATCAGTAGTTGCTTCATCGAAATCATCAACGTGTCTCTTAGACCCCATCCCGACTAGACTGCTTAAAGGCACCCTGCCATTAATGAACTCATCTTTATTAGACTTGGTAAATTTATCTCTAGTATCAGGCTACGTACCACAGGCCTTTAAGACTGCAGTAATCAAACCTTTACTCAAAAAGCCTAGTCTTGATCCAGGAGTCTTGGCTAATTATAGACCAATATCCAACCTGCCATTTATTTCTAAAATCCTAGAAAAAGCTGTTGCTAAGCAGCTATCAGTCATTTACACAGGAATGAACTATTTGAAGATTTTCAATCAGGATTTAGAGCACATCATAGTACAGAAACAGCACCATTGAAAGTTACCAACGATCTTCTCTTAGCCTCAGATAATGGACTTGTTTCGATACTTGTCCTCCTAGACCTTAGTGCTGCATTCGACACCATTGACCAAAACATCTTATTACAGAGACTGGAGCATGTGATTGGTATCAGAGGAAGAGCGTTAAAGTGGTTCCAATCCTATTTATCGGACAGATTCCAGTTTGTTCATGTCCATGATGAACCTTCCACACGAACAAAAGTTAGTTATGGAGTTCCACAAGGCTCCGTGCTAGGACCGATTCTGTTCACCCTGTACATGCTTCCTTTAGGCTATGTCATTAGGAAGCACTCTATTAATTACCACTGCTATGCAGGTGACACTCAGTTATATCTATCTACTAAACCTGTTAACACAAACCAGTTAACCAGACTTCAAGCCTGTCTAACTGACATAAAGGCCTGGATGACCAGTAACTTTTTACTTTTAAACTCAGAGAAAACAGAAGTCATTATATTTGGGCCAAAAAATCTCAGAAATAACTTTTCTAAAATTATAGCTACTCTAGATGGCATAACCCTGGCCTCCAGCACTACTGTAAAAAACCTTGGAGTTATTTTTGACCAGGACATGTCCTTTAACTCACACATAAAACAAATCTTTAGAACTGTATTCTTTCACCTGCGCAACATTTCCAAAATTAGGAACATCCTGTCTCAAAATGATGCAGAAAAAGTAGTCCATGCATTTGTTACATCAAGGCTAGATTACTGTAACTCATTACTATCTGGATGTCCCAATATCTCCATAAAAAGCCTCCAATTAATCCAGAATGCCGCAGCCAGAGTCCTGACAGGAACTAGCAAGAGAGATCATATTTCTCCTATATTGGCTTCTCTTCATTGGCTCCCTGTAAAATATAGAATAGAATTTAAAATCCTTCTTCTCACATACCCTTCAATCACTTCATAATCAAGCTCCTTCATACCTTAAAGACCTCATAGTACCATATTATCCCAATAGACCACTTCGCTCTCAGAGTGCAGGTTTACTTGTGGTTCCCAGAGTTTCCAAAAGCAGACTGGGAGGCAGAGCCTTTAGTTATCAAGCTCCTCTCCTGTGGAACCAGCTCGCAGCCTGGGTTCAGGAGGCAGACACTCTCTGTACTTTTAAGGCTAGACTTAAAACCTTCCTCTTTGACAAAGCATATAGTTAGGGCTGGCTTCAGGCAACCCTGAACCATCCCTTAGCTATAGGCCTAGATTGCCCAAGGACCATCGGTGCACTGAGCTCCCCTACCGTAACCCCCCCCCTCCCTTCCCCTCCTCTCTCTTCCTCTCTCTTCCTCTCCCCCCACCTCATGTATATTCCACCATTGAATGTCACTAACCTTGTGCTCTCTCTCTCCCCTAGTTTGTGCTCTCTCCCTCTCTCTCTGTTCTCTCTGTACCTGCTGCAGGTATCCCCGGTCCTGGAGCTGTATATTTCTGATGTGCAGTTACTGGTCCCACCAACCTGCAGTGTCTATTTGTTGTTTATTGTTGCTGTTCTTTTCTCTCTGCTCTATCCACTCACCCCAAACGGTCGAGGCAGATGGCCGCCCAAACTGAGCCCGGTTCTGCTGGAGGTTTTTTCTTCCGTTAAAGGGAGTTTTTCCTCTCCACTGTCGTCAAGTGCTTGCTCATAAGGGAATTGTTGGGTTTTTAGTTTTAGTTTTTGTAAAGTGCCTTGAGATGATTTGTATTGTGATTTGGCACTATACAAATAAAATTGAATTGAATTGAATTGTATTGAATTGAATTGAGTATGTCCAAGGTTTCTGAAGGACTCTGCAGGACAACTAGCTGTCAGCATGTGCTTGGGCCTGTACCTAACAAACTGCCAGTATGATATCCGATGCACCAACCTGCATTCCTTGTAGTATTTGGTGTGGAGCTCCATCATGGTTTTGGCCAACACACGTTGCTGCAATTTGTCTCACCTTACAATATCCTTTTTTTTCCACCAAGACCCTACTGTTCTTATCTCTGGACAGAAATTGAATTATTTGCTGCTTTTTTCTGCAGCCCCTCTTTTCTTCAATGGTCTGATCGTGGATTGATGTGTACTTTTCTTAGCTTTAGTCCAATGATGCTTTTGGACCCTCATTTTTCATTTAAAATTTACTCATGGCATCCAGCTCTGCTATAAACTTTAATTTTTCTTCTTCCAACTGTTCCCACTGTTGCTTGGAGCATGGGGAGAAGGTTTGACAGGACAGGTGCCACTCAGAACAGGCCTCGCCATGGTAGACCAAAGAAGTTGAGTGCAGGTGCTCAGCGTCATATCCAGAGGTTGTCTTTGGGAAATAGACGTATGAGTGCTGCCAGCATTGCTGCAGAGGTTCAAGGGGTGTGGGGTCAGCCTGTCAGTGCTCAGACCATAGGCCGCACACTGCATCAAATTGGCCGGCATGGCTGTCGTCCCAGAAGGAAGCCTCTTCTAAAAGTGATGATGCACAAGAAAGCCCACAAACAGTTTGCTGAAGACAAGCAGACTAAGGACAAGGATTATTGGAACCGTGTCCTGTGGTCTGATGAGACCAAGATAAACTTATTTGGTTCAGATGGTGTCAAGCGTGTCTGGCGGCACCAGGTGAGGAGTACAAAGACAAGTGTGTCTTGCCTACAGTCAAGCATGGTGGTGGGAGTGTCATGGTCTGGGGCTGCAGAAGTGCTGCCGGCACTGGGGAGCTACAGTTGATTGAGGGAACCATGAATGCCAACATGTCCTGTGACATACTTCAGCAGAGTGTGATCCCCTCCCTTTGGAGACTGGGCCATAGGGCGGTATTCCAGCACGACCACAAACACACCTCCAAGATGACCACTGCCTTGCTAAAGAAACTGAGGGTAAAGGTGATGGACTGGCCAAGCATGTCTCCAGACCTAAACCCTATTGAGCATCTGTGGGGCATCCTCAAATGGAATGTGGAGGAGTGCAAGGTCTCTAACATCCACCAGCTCTGTGATGTCATCATGGAGGAGTGGAAGAGGATTTCAGTGGCAACCTGTGAATCTCTTGTGAACTCCATGCCCAAGAGGGTTATGGCAGTGCTGGGAAATAATGGTGGTCACACAAAATATTGACACTTTGGGCCCAATTTGGACATTTTCACTTAGGGGTGTACATTTCTTCAGTGTTGTCACATGAAAAGATATAATAAATTATTTACAAAAATGTCAGGGGTGTACTCACTTCTGTGAGATACTGTATATACAGTATAATGTACAATATAATGCCAAGGCCAAGCTGCTCCAGATATTTCTGGTTATTTAATTAATATGTAAGTTTAATGCTTTATGTATGCTGACATGGACCGTTGGAACCAGGAGGAAGGAGAACAGGAACCAGGAAAGCAGTGAGTGAGTACACAGGAGTGATGACACAGTAAACACAGTACAATCAAGCAACCAGGTGAAGTGGAAAGTTGGTATACAGTGTACCCCCGCAAAGTTGCGGTCCAGAGTTTTCGGTCTCAGTTGTTCGTGGATTTTTCCTTAGAACCTAACTAATAATTTTTCACGGAAATCCCTGCAATTTCGGAGAAACTGCAAATATCCTCAGCAGTTTTTATGGATTTTTTTGTGGCAATATATAATTTTTCATGCGTTGAGACTATGAGAAATAAGATTCTCTGGTCTGATGAGACCAAGATTGAATTTTTTGGTGTTAATTCTAAGCGGTATGTGTGGAGAAAACCAGGCACTGCTCATCACCTGCTCAATACAATCCCTACAGTGAAACATGGTGGTGGGAGCATCATGTTGTGGGGGTGTTTTTCAGCTGCAGGGACAGGACGACTGGTTGAAATTGAAGGAAAGATGAATGCGGCCAAGTACAGAGATAGCCTGGAAGAAAACCTCTTCCAAAGTGCTCAGGACCTCAGCTAAAATAACAAAGGAGTGGCTTCGGAACAACTCTGTGACCGTTCTTGACTGGCCCAGCCAGAGCCCTGACCTAAACCCAATTGAGCATCTCTGGAGAGACCTGAAAATGGCTGTCCACCAACGTTCACCATCCAACCTGACAGAACTGGAGAGGATCTGCAAGGAAGAATGGCAGAGGATCCCCAAATCCAGGTGTGAAAAACTTGTTGCATCATTCCCAAGAAGACTCATGGCTGTACTAGCTCAAAAGGGTGCTTCAGCTCAATACTGAGCACAGGGTCTGAATACTTATGACCATGTGATATTTCAGTTTTTTCTTTTTTAATAAATTTGCAAAAATTTCTACATTTCTGTTTTTTTCTGTCAAGATAGGGTGCTGAGTGTACATTAATGAGAAATAAAATGAACTTTTTTGATTTTGGCAAATGGCTGCAATGACACAAAGAGAAACATTTAAAGGGGTCTGAATACTTTCCGTACCCACTGTAGATGCAATATCAAATATACAATTCCTGGGTTTATTATCAAATATGTGTGATTTCAGTTTGAGCTTTAACTGGAGGAAATGTTGGCACATTCAACATCATTTTTTTCAGTGCACCCTTTGAGTGCTTGTGTGGTACCATAGTCAACATTGATATCATTATAATTATTAAAATCTGGGTTGTCTGCATAATTAGGGTGACATATTTTGTTGTTTTCCATAATCTGACCTAGTGGGAACAGAAGAGGCCTAAGAATAGAATGATTCAGTTGAATTTAATCTGTTATAATTTAATTTTATCTGTTATATTTTGAGCCAAGAACAAATTATTTCCTGAAAATGGTAGTGGTCCTAATTATTGAAGAACATGTGATTTTAAAACTGAAAGCAGACATAACAATACAGCTGCTTTCATATTGTGTCCTGCCCTTATACTCTGAGTGTCAGGATTCTAAAGGAGTTCCCGGTTTGGACTTTTATTTTGTTTGTATTTCCTGTGTTACCTTTGTCTTGTCAGGAAGTTCTATGTTTTCCCTTTAGCTTGATTGCTTTCATCGGTGTCTCATTGATTCCCTTATTGTTAATATATACAGTACTTGCTTTTGTTCTCCATGTGGTGCTACATTCTCTGGCCTATTCACTATCATTTGTTGTTGGTGTTGCTTCCACAATTTCCCCATACATTTTGTTGCAGTTAATCTCCTTGCTCTTTGTCAAAATTGTAATAAATTGTTCATTACCTTGCCCTACCTCTCCCTGTTTCTTGTCTGTGTATTGTCTGCAATTTGAGCATAGCTAAAACACAAAACGTGACAGAAGAATCTGGCCAGAACGGGCTCAGCAGACAACACGCCTGACAGGGAATAGTTTAGTATTTTTTGCCTTGTGTACAAATAGTGTAATAGAAAATCAGCATCCCGTAACTGGGAGGTCCAAATGTTTGGCCAGGTGTGGTCTTAAATATGGCTGCCAGTGCCATAAACAGAACCCAGGGACTGAGGATCGCTTTGCGTGGAAGGTTATGTGCAGTACTCATCCCGGGTTGTTGTAGTTCCCTGAAACACCCAGGATTCCTTCCATCCTGGCCATTCTCTGGGTCACTTTTTCTCAGAGGTCCTCCTTGTCTTAAATCCCAGAAAGCTGATGTGGTTAACTTTCATATTTGTTCACTGCAATCTCCACCTCAGTTCCAGTCACCTTCAGAATCCTTGAGCCAGTTTTCAAAATATGAAATTATTATTATTATTATTATTAAATTGTTATAAATTACATTTAATATTAATATTAAATATTTAAAAAATAAAATTAAAAAATACACTATTCTGAATGGCAGCAAATCCAAGTTGCTGTGTTTTTTTGTAGTTATTTGTAGTGTACTGTTGGCCCTGTCGAAAATTGGATACAGGGGAAAACACCCAGTTATGCTGAGGAGACCATTATCTAAAGGCTAAGATGAACAATAGAAGGTAGAGATACAAGCCTTTTCTGCCCTCTGTGCTAATGGGGAATGTTAACTCGCTGCTTAACAAGTGTGACAAGCTGGAGGCGCTTGTGAGGAACCACATCCTGGTTAAACAACAACATACTGGACTTGTGTGGATATACCTGCCTTCACAGCTGTACGAGTGGACAGAGACCCAAGGACGAGCAGAAGGACAAAGGTGAGGGAGTTACCCTACTTTTCAATCAGAAATGGATTAACCCCCAAAATGTGACTGTGAAAGAGAGGGTCTGCTTTCTGGACATTGAACTGGTCTCAGTTGGTTTCTGCCCATGCTATGTGCCAAGGGAGTTTACATACATAGTCACCATTGTTGTTTACAGTCCACCGAAGGCGTGTGACGTCATCCATGATGCTGTTGCTGGGATACGGACCCAACACCCTGATGCATCCATTGCAATTACAGGGAATTTCAATCACGTCTCTCTGTCCTCCTGCCTGACTGACTTTGTACAATACGTGGACTGTCCACCACGTGGAGAAAGGACATTAGATCTGTTCTATGCTAACGTGAAAAAAGCTTACAAGGCTGTACCTCTTCCACCACTGGGTAGATCTGAAGCTTCCTGTTACCACCAGGTCTTTCAGGAAATGGCCACTAGAGGTAAGGGATTCATTGAGAGACTGTTTTGAGTGCACAAACTGGAATGTATTGCTAGAGGAGCAGGAAATGGACACTGACTTGGACAGTAGAATCAACATCATCACTGACTACATTAATTTCTGTAGAGACGCAGTACTCCCAGTTGGGACATCACAGTGCTATCCTAACAATAAATCATGGACCACAAATGACATTAAAGACCTCTTGAATCAGAAGAAGAAGGCATTCCAGGACAGGGATAAGGAGAAGCTGAGGAGTATATAACAGGAGCTCAAAAAGACAGAGGCAAGCAGCAGGTGGAGTACAAGAAAAAGTTGTCTCCTCTACCTCTGCAGCTGCTCCCTCCATCTCCACCATGGCAGATGCTCCCTCTACCTCCACCTCTGCAGCTACTCCTTCCACCTCCACCTATGAGGCTGATCCCTCAATCTCCACCCCTGAGGTTGCTCCCTGCATCTCCACCTCTGCAGCTGGGAAGGCCAGGGAAGGCAGCAGGACCAGATGGAGTATGTCCAAGGTTTCTGAAGGACTGTGCAGGACAACTAGCTCTGCCTCTGTGCTGTCTCTCTTTAATATGAGCCTTTGGTTGGAAAAAGTCCCGGCGCTGTGGAAGACTTCTTGTCTAATACTGGGTGCCCAAAACAGGGTGGCCAGTAGAGCTGAATGACTATAGACCAGTGGATTTGACATCCCACATCATAAGGACCTTGGAGGCTGTAAGAGGCTGCAGGTTGTAGAAAATCTTGATCCCCTTCCGTTTTCCTATCAGAAACACATGGGAGTGGAAGATGCGGTGCTGTACATGCTGTATCGGACATATGCTGAATGTGCCTAATTCGTATGTGAGGATTATGTTCTTCGACTTCTCCACAGAACTGTGCTTTCAACACTATATGGCCTCCCATACTGAGAGACAAGCTTCTATGTATGGGGGTGGCCCCCTCCCTGACGTCATGGATTATGGACTATTTGACATCCAGACCGCAGTATGTCAGGCTGGGGAGATGTTTTTCTGGGACACTGGAATGCAGCACTGGGGCTCCACAGGGGACTGTTCTTGCTCCTTTTCTGTTCAGTCTACACATCAGATTTTAGGTATAATTCAGAGTTTAGGTATTTAGGTATGAGTTCAGGTATTCTGATGATACTACTGTTGTGGCATGTGTGCGTGGTGGTCAGGACAGGGAGTACAAGGATCTAGTGGAGGCCTTCACTGACTGGAGCAAAAAGAACTATCTTCTCCTGAGAACCACTAAAACTAAGGTAGTTGATTTTAGTAGATCAAAAGCACCATGTCAGTCAGTCTGCATTGATGGACAAGGAGATAGAGACTGTGCAGACCTTCAAGTACATGGGGGTGGTACTGGATGAAAAACTGGAGTGGTCTGCCAATGTGGATGCAGTGTACAGAAAAGGGCAGAGTCGTCTCTTCTTGAGACGGCTCAGTTTCTACAATGTCTGCAGTGACATTCTGTGCATGTTCTACCACACTGTCATGGCAAGTACGCTGTTGTCTGTTGGGGGAGTGGTATTACGGACAAATTGGTGAAAAAGGCCAGTTCTGTTCTAGGCATGGCGCTTGACCCTCTAAGAACTGTGGTGGAGCAGCAGACATGGAGGAAGCTGCTTGCTATAATGGACAATAATATACACCCTCTCCACGACATCCTGACCAAACAGAGTAGCAGCTGCAGTGGAAGACTCATCTCATTGTGCTGCAGAACTGAGAGGTTGAGGAGAATTTTCAACAGCCATTAGAGGTTTTTTCCCACAGCCAATAGACTTTTTAACATTAGCTGTTGATAGTATATATAGTATATCTATCTATCTATCTATCTATCCATCCATCCATCCTTCCTTCCTATCTATGTAGTCCTCTCCCAAAGCCTCAACCACTGATGCCAATAAGTGCTTGTGCCATTTGGCAGGCTCAAATCATCCATCCATTATCTTTACCGGCTTATTCCTATTAAGGGTCACGGGTACCTGCTGGAGTTTCACCAGCCAGTTCACCACCCAGGTGTCTTCAGGTGAAAGGCAGGGGTACGCCCTGGATAGGTCACTAGTCAGACTCAAACCATTTGGTCTTCTTTCCTGTGGGACACTGCTTTCTCACCAGCCAGCTCACTAGCTACCTCACCAGTCAGTTCACCACCCAACTCACCAGCCAGTTCACCAGCCAACTCACCAGGCAGCTCCACCTCTGGGTCTTGACGCCAGAGCCACTCTCCAGTTATTTCTGTCTACCGTACTGTGGATGTTTATTACATTCACTGTTCAGCTACTCAACTATCCTGACTGCAGTCAATTATAAATAACAGTTCTAAAGTCATGCCTGACTTGTGTGGATAAGCAGCAGACTGATTTTGCATTTTGAATGTTTCATGGTCTGATGTCTTCTTTTTAAGTTAGAGAAATGAAGTTATGACTGTTATGTTTGGCGCAACCAAAATAATTTATTTAGACCCCTAATAAAGGTGTAACAGTCTTTTATTGGAATAGAAATAGTGATTTGGAAGTCCATATTCAATAATTTAATGTGGTATATCAATGGCAGCTTCACATATGATACTTATAAGACAGTTTTTATACAGTTATACAGGACGCTCCCTTAGAGATAGGGTGAGGAGCTCATTCACCCAAGAAGAGCTCGGAGTAGAGCCGCTGCTCCTTCACATCGAGAGGAGCCAGCTGAGGTCGGTTGCTTGGGCATCAGTACCGGATGCCTCTTGGGCGCCTCCCTGGGGAGGTGTCCCACCAGGAGGAGGCCCCGGACATGCTGGAGGGACTACGTCACTCGGCTGGCCTAGGAATGCTTCGATGTCCCCCCAGATGAGCTGGAGGAAGAGTCCAGGGAAAAGGAAGTCTGGAAATCCCTGCGTAGGCTACTGCCCCCACAGATAAGTGGAAGAAAATGGATGGATGGATGCCAAGTGAGTGCATGATGCATCATTATTGTTATCAACTATCGTTAGAGCTCAGTCTGATCGGTCCATGACAGTACCCCCTCCATTAGGGTTGGCTCGTGGTGGCCCATCTTGGGTTATTAGGATGTTTGATTGTCTCATTAGCTTGGGATCCAGAATGACAGACCTTGGGATCCATGATCTCTCTTCATACCCCATACCCCTCCATACCCTGTTCGCAAGATACTGATAGCCCCATTCCCGCTTTCTTACATCCAAAAGATGATGGACTGCTGGTTGTTACAAGTTTAATGTGAGAAATGTGAAAGACTGGGTGGATTCTGAGGGTCCTTTGAAGTATGAGTTTTACCGCAGTGGTGTTTATTATCTTTATAATGGTAAATGGTCTAATAAATCTAGGTGCTAACTTTCGTGAGTCTGTGTGCAGTTAGTGGGAAGTGGACAGCCAAACCCTCTGACCTGAATTGCATGAATTGCTTCATTTAAAAGAAAACCCCAGAGGGTTAAGTTTCTATTAGTGCAATTAATGGTATGGCGCCTTCATGTTTATGCTAGATTTTAAGCTCTCACCAACCCAGCAGAGCCTTGCGTTCTGCTGGCCAATATCTCCTGGAAGTCCCATGTTCGAGAAGCAAGGGTTGGGGTGATTGCTCATTTGCAGTGGTAGGTCCCAGGCTCTGGAACAGTTTGTCCATTGAATTGCGTACCATCGCTAACCTGCCCCTGTTCAAAGCCAAACTAAAGATTCACCTATTCAGACTGGCTCATAGCATCACCCTGTCATTTTTCAGTTTATTTCCTGTGTATGATGCATTTTACATTCGTTTTTATTGTATATCTTCTATTTTTAGATGCTTTTAATAGTGTAAAGCACTTTCACAAACTCAACGGCAGTGACGTGGAAACAAGAATGAGGAACAAGGGCTGGCTTCCAAATGGCCCAAGTCCTGAAAACAGCCTTACGATTGACCTGGGTGGGTTTAGGGGGGCTCAGCAGATGGGTGTCAAAGGTCAGGTGGGCGGGCGGAGAACAGGCCAAAGTCCAGGGGTCCTCCCCAAAGATGCCCCGGGAGCCAAAGTGACCCACCATCATGGCTCTGACAGCACAGAATCCGGGTCCCTCTGGTGGGCAACCAGTTGGGCTAACCAGGAGTTCGGGGGTGATTCG
Source organism: Mastacembelus armatus (assembly GCF_900324485.2). NCBI lineage: Eukaryota > Metazoa > Chordata > Actinopteri > Synbranchiformes > Mastacembelidae > Mastacembelus > Mastacembelus armatus. The sequence continues at coordinate 698,866 of NC_046641.1, forward strand.
GTGGACGGCCCCTCAGGCAAACAGGAGTCTGGGGTGATTCCGGAGGACATCCCCTCAGGCCAACAGAAGTCTGGGGTGGCTCCCGAGGATGGCCCCTCAGGCGAACAGAGATCTGGGGCTGCTTTGGAGGACAACGCCTGAAGCAAACATGGATCCAGAGCTGATCCAGTGGATGGCCCTACAGGCAAATTGGCGTCTGGGGTGATTCTGGGGAACAGCCCCTCGGGCCATAGGGGTCTGGGGCTGCCCCAGAGGACAGCCCCTAAGGTGAACAGAGATCTGGGGCTGCTCTGGAGGATGGCCCCTCAGGTGAGCAGGGACATGGGTTGCAGTGGCATTGTTAGGACTGGCCGAACCACCAGGACAAAGCTCAGGATCAGGAGAGGCAGTGGCGTTGGCAGGACCAGCCAAACCAGGACAAAGCTCTGGGGCTGGAGGTGCAGTAGCATCTGCAAGACCAGCCAACCCTGAGAACAGTGGCCTCGGCAGGACTGGCCGGTCCAGTGAGACCAGGATCAGGAACATGGACGAGAACAGTGGTGTCAGCAGGAGGGGCTGACCCACTGAGGCCAGGATGAACAGCACCAGTCTCATCTCTTCAGTCCACTGGGAGGACCAGACCCGGGAGTAGGGGCCCCTGCGGAATGCCGCCATCGGCACACGGGTCCAGGAGTCAGCAACAGAGACCTCAGCAGGGACACCTTCGCTGGCATGCTGAGGGACAGGAAGCTGGGGCAGAACCCCAGTGGGGGCGCCATCGGTGCCACACTGCGGTCTGGGAGTCAGCAACGGTGACTCAGTGGGGATGCCATAATTGGCACACTGAGGTCCGGGAAGTAGGATTGGAGCCTCAGTGGAGACACCTTCGTCGGCACACTGAGGTCCAGGAATCCGGACTGATACCTCAACGGGGACGCCTTTGTCGGCACACTGAGGTGTGGAGTTTGGGACTCGGGCGGAAAACATGGAAGAACCCAGAGGTGAATCTCTCCTCTGGTGTCCTCATGCCACTGGGCCTATTCTGGCCAGATTATTCTCTTTTGTTTCTTTTTAGAAGGATTTTAGCAGGGCCCAGCATGCAGATTTTATTAACCTGTTGGTTGCCCATCTACCGGGGGTGGGAGAAGAATTGTATGTCCAGATGTGTCACCAAAGATCGTCAGACAAGTTTGAAGAAAGTCTGACAAAATGTATATCTAATAAAAGCTTAAAGTCTCGCGATTCAAATGGTATAAAGCAATTTAGGATTGAATAATCACAGCGACTACAGTTTCTTAATATTTAACAACAGTATAAATACAGTACAGTATGCTGGTTCTTACCTTTTCTGTCGTGTTACTCAAAGAGTGTCATATGTCCTTTTGTTCGTTAGAATCCATAGAACATAGTGCACCCATGTTTTAGTCCAAAAGACGTATTATTTTACAGTAAATCCATAAACCATCGTCCTCCTCATGAAAAGTATGTAATCCGGTTCATTTTACGGTTGATTTCGCCGTTTATTCAATAAAGCTTGACATAGCAAGGTTCTGTGAATCACATGAGGCCTCAATCAAACGTGTTTGTTGCGTTTTTCAGCGTAACTAACCCTAAAACCAATAGGAATCGCAACTCAGAGCAAATCCCAGTCAGGGGCATAGACCAACTTCTAATGAAAGTAGAATCAGCCAGTCGCATTGTTTGGCAATGATGACTGACGTATCTTGTAGCCAATGATGAGCCCTTTCGGTATGTCATTTACCATAGGCGACAGAGTGTAATGAAAAAGACATATTATTATACAGTAAATCCATAAATGGCCATCCATAAATGGCCCCCTGTTACTGTAACAGTTGCCTTGACAACACTGGGTAAGCAGCGGTCGAAGCTAGAGGGGGGAGGGGAGTCATATTTCACATTTTACAACGCGCCGATAGTAAACTGGAAAGCTTTTCCTTTAAACGACACCAAGGTTATCAATATAACTTTTAAAATGTAAGAACAACAGCTAGTTTAATTTGGGTATGTGTTTTTCGGCCGGGTGCCCAAAAAGGGGCGGGGTGACTAAGAGATTTTTAAGGATGCTGAACAAAGAAACTCAACTCAACTCAGACATTGACGAGAACAGGCATGGACACGTGGCAAACTCAATGGCAGTGATGTGTAAACAAGAACGAGGAACATGGAGACTGGTAACATGAACTCTCAAACCTCAATAATTCAGCAGAGAACAAAGGAAGCTGGCAGATATATATAGACGTTGAACGAAAGGCTAACGGAACACAGGTGTGTTATGGTATGTTATGGTAATTAAACATAAAGTTACCTGGACACAAAGCCAGGCGAGACAGGAAGACAGAAACCAAAATAAAAGTCCAACAAAGGAAATCCAAGGATAAGGTCATAACAATTACATTGAATTGAAGTAATTCCTGCCTGGGTGACGGTGGTTTCAAATGGGGAAACTGTAGCTCAATCCTTCATAGCTGGGTTAGTCTATGGGCCCCAACATTGCACAAAGTCTACTATACATCTTCAACAGCTGCACTGTTTGTTGTGTAATCTAAACTCCATTTCTGTCCCTTTCTGCAAGAGACCACTGGTACTACACCTCAGCATGAATTTAGAGCGGATTTTTAGGGACAGAATGAGCTCTAACTATTGATATAACACCAAACACTGAAATAACCTTATGATATTGCAAACTATTGCTAAATATTTCACAGCCAGCAGTCAGAGCAACATGATCATTCATTTAGAGTAATATTTGTGCCCACCAGATGAATATAAGCCAAGTATTCCTTTTTTAGCCTTTACTAATGTGGCTTTTTAGCTGCTAGATGCTCCACAGTGTTTAACAGCTAAAATAAAATATTGATTAACAGAACTTTAAATGATGATATAGATCCCTGCTCGAACCACTCATATATCAACAACCCACCATATGAAAATGATGACTGGAGTGAGACACAGAGAGACAAAGCTGACAGTCCCTCTGCAGATATTCACTGCTTCTCTCTCTATTTATTAGCACATCACGTGGAGGACCGGATTAGTCTGCAGTAATACCTGAGCCCACTACAGTAAACTATGACGTCAACCTATTTTTTAATCAATTGTATAATAAATTAATAATGATAATTTGGTGATGCTGTTTATATGATTGCACTGAACATACAAATGAATAAGTAAATGAAATTCTCATCTTATCACGGAATGTGGAGAGCAGTTTGGAATGTAAAGCAGGATGTTTAATGAGTTTAATCCCACATCTCCTGTATCACAGGAAGAATATACAGTTGAATACATTTGTTGTATGTATACTGTTTAGTTTTTAACAGCTGGCTGTGACTTAAACAAATACTATGATGTCACAGCGGCCTGCAAGTAGACAGTTTTTGTCTTATATCTTCCCTATACTTCATAAAGTACAGTCAGCCCCACGAATGTTCAGAGTTTGCGGCCTCAGTCGTTAGAGAATACATAATTTACTGCTTTAGGTCAATAATTTATTTACTAATAATGTATTAAGCTGAGTTTGAAATGAAATTAATGTGTTCTGGGTGCATATTTGGGGGCATATTTAGGATTTAAACTATAAAAATAGGCATTTAGATGCATTTTTTTGACAACATCCAAAAAATTTTTTTTTCACAATTCAGTGTTTATTTAATTAATTTTTACCATGTTTTTTCCCCTAAGTGACATTATAACGATGAATATTGTTGCCAAAGACATATTGTTTTGCTATAGACACACGCAACACACACACAAGTCTTATTTTGGTCATTTCCGATCTGAATATAAGATATATATAACTCATGACTTAGAGCACATAAATTAGAGCAAAAAAACATGTCTACAATAATAATATAGCATGAGTATTGTTTGTTTGCCAGTTGAGGCAGATGGCCACCCAGTTCTGCTGGAGGTTTCTTGTGTTAACGGAAATTTTTCCTCTCCACTGTTGCCAAGTGCTGCTCATAAGGGATTTGTTGGGTTTTTGTAAAGTGCTTTAAGATGATTGTATTGTGATTTGGTGCTATACAAATAAACTGAAATTGAATTTGAAATTATTTGGCATCAAATTATGTGAGGTTTCATATCATGGAGTTCAGAAAAATGTGAGTCTTCAAATAATGTACACTTTCCACTGTCTGGAACATAGTAACATGAACTCTGTTTGCTGCTGAGTTACATATATGTCACCACATGATGGAGCTCTGTCATAGAGGAGCAGTAAAACACATTGCATATCTCAGTGCAATGACAAGATACACTAAGCAGAGTGAATGCTGACTGACTTCATTGCAACTTGTTCTTCCTAGTTGTACTGGAATCATGAGCCTGAATGGTCAGCTTCTTTGAAATGTCTTGCAACAGGAGGCTTTAGTTCATTTTACAAATATAATAGAAAAAATACACTATTCCTTTTGCCCTGACCCCCATTGAAAAATACTGTTTCTCTTTGATGAGGAACTTTGTGAAACAATATGTTCATCCAACGATTAAATGCAAGCTATGAAGTTATTTCCACCATCTATTTTGAAATTGCTGTTTATAAAACAATAGTCTGTCTATCGGTTCCTTGCTTTCCTTGTCTATCTTTGTCTTTGCGTCCATCACCAGCTAGACCCGGTGTCGTACTGTAGTAATCATACTGCCGATTATGGGGCACAATGGCAAACAAAATGAAAGAATACAAATGTTTGTCTGAGAGAGAGTTCATCCAGCATTCACAATAACACAGACTGTAGTTCACAACCACAGAACAGCTGACCAGCTCCAATGGGGCACTTTGTCGCTTGTTGCAGAGGAATCTCTCCTTCCCATCTGTCCTACTGCCTTCTTACATCTTAATATGTTACCATGGATGGCATCATATTATGGCATGCATTGAAAAGCTGCTTATAATTTTAATATCATTTTGAATCCTTTCAGCTCAGTTTAAAACTGGCCCTGTATCAATATGTGTGACCACCACACCAGAGAGGGTTTACTTCATATAGTACACACTACACAACACACTGATCTTGACTGACTTTCATCCAATCAACAAGCAGTGTTGTTCCTACTAGTCCATCCATCAATCCATTATATATAGCGGGTAAAATAAGTATTGAACACGTCACCATTTTTCTCAGTAAATATATTTCTAAAAGTGCTATTGACATGAAATTTTCACCAGATGTTGGTAACAACACATGCAATCCACACTTGCAAAGAAATCAAACCATAGATGTCCATAAATTCAGTTATGTGTAATAATGTGAAATGACACAGGGAAAAGTATTGAGCACATGAAGACAAGGAGGTGCAAAAAGGCATGGAAAGCCAAGACAAGGCTGAAATCAATCAGTAATGAGAACGCAACCCTGTCCCTTGTCGTATCTGTCATATCTATCTATCCATCCATCCATCCATCCATTCATCCATCCATATACCTACACCTGCTTATTCCTATTTAGGGTCACAGGGATCTGCTGGAGCCTATCCCAGCTCTCTTTAGGCAAAAGGCAGGGGTACCCCCTGGACAGGTCACCAGTCCATTACTCCCTACCATTCCAAAATCTGAAATGTTGTGTTTTCTCTTTTGTTTGTTGTTTTGTAAAATGTCAGTATGTTGTCACTTTTGTTGTCATGTGTTTTTTGAAATGTTGTGTTTGTTGTGATAGTTGTATTGTGAAATTTTATGTCATTTGTTGTTCGCAGCACTAATAAATCTTCAAATTCTTCAGAAAAAAAGCTGAGCTCCCTGGTGGACTCAGCCTCTCTGTACTATGTGACTGGGTCAAAAAATGATAAAAGGCACCTGGCAAATTCAGTGAGCACTGATTAGTAGAGAACAGTGCAGCATGTGGTTAGCACAACCTACAACAGCACAAAGAATATGCAAATTCCACATAGAAAGCACTATGGTCAAACAGAATTTGAAACTAGAACATTCTTGCCGTTATTCAACAGTGCTAACCACCACACCATGTTTTAAGTTTAATTTCTCATCTCAAGAAAATACAGGTGTGTTTGGGAGGAGTAGAAACACTGTTATAACAGTCACAACAGTCTTCAGATTTCTTCTTTGGTCTTTGCTGCAATTGTGTTTTTTTAACGATGTTAGAGGACACACTGGACCTGAGTTGACAGACTTAAAAATACAGACAGGTGACAAATAAAAGGAAAAAACTGATGCTTGACCCGTCACTGAGGAGATCTGCTGGCTCTATGCTGTGGGGGACATATTGCTGGTATAGTTTGGATCCACTTGTCCCCCTAGAAGAAAGGAAGTTCTGAGTGATAACATAGTGGTTACCTCCTAAGCTAACATTCTATGGTAAAATTGTTAATTTGTTGTTCAACATGATCAAACTGTACAGTTATTGAATATTCCTATGAGAAAACTTGAATATCAACAGATATATATATATATGTTGGCGGCCTTGAACTATGGCGACTTGATGGATGAACAATCTGTAGGAAGATTGATCATGTGCAAGTCTAGATAGATAGGTCCACTGTTATTGTGACAAGCCATCGAGTTGCTGGTCATTGTCTTCGCCTTGTTCCTTCTATTCTTCCGAACATGATGCCCTTCTCCAGTGATCACTCTCTTTGTATTATGTGTCCAAAGTAGGCAAGTCGTAGCTTGGTGATCCTTGATTCAAGTGTCATTTCTGGCTTGATTTGTCCATCCATCCATCCATCCGTCCATCCATCCTCTTCCGATTATCAGGCGTACTAGCCTAAGCAGGGTTGCCCAGACTTCATTTTCCCTGGACACTTCCTCCAGCTCATCCGGGGGGACACTGAGGTTCCCAGGCCAGCCAAGTAACATAATCCCTCCAGTGTGTTCTGGGTCTTCCCCGGGGTCTCCTTCTGATGGAACATGCCCGGAACACCTCCCCAGGAGGCATCCGGTACAGATGCAGGAGCAATCTTAACTGGCTCCTCTTGATGTGGAGGAGCAGCGGCCCTCTCGGAGCCTCTCCTGGGTTACTGAGCACCACGCCCTATCTCTAAGGGTGTGCCCAGACACCCTGCGAAAGAAGCTGATTACAGCCGATCTTGTCCTTTTGGTCATGACCCAGAGCTCATGACCATAGAGAGTTGGAACGTAGCTTGACCGGTAAATAGAGAGCTTTGCCTTTTAGCTCAGCGCCTTCTTCACCACAACGACTCGGTACATCGACTGCATTGCTGCAGCTGGCTGATGCACTGATGTCAATCTCACACTCCGTCCTTCCCTCACTCATGAACAAGATCCCAAGATACTTAATCTCCTCCACCTGAGGCAGGATGTCTCCCCTGACCTGGAGATGGCAAGCCACCTTTTTCCGGTTGAGAACCATAGCCTCGGAATTGGAGGTACTGATTCTCATCCCAGCCGCTTCACACTCAGTTGCAAATCGCCCCAGTGCACGCTGAGGGTCCTGGCTCAATGGAGCCAACAAGACAGCAGCATCTGCAAATAGCAGAGATGAAATTCTGTGGTCCCCGAACTGGACTCCCCTGGCTAGGCTGCACCTAGAAATTCTGTCCATCAAAATAGAATAGGTGACAAAGGGCAGCCCTGCCGGAGTCCGACATGCACTGAGAACAGGTCTGCCGGCAAAGCAAACCAAGCCTCCCGCTCCAGTTGTACAGAGACCGGATAGCCCTTAACAAAGGACCCCGGATCCCATACTCCCAGAGCACCTCCCACAGGATGTCGCGAAGGACGCAGTCGAATACCTTCTCCAAGTCCACAAAACACATGTGGACTGGTTGGGAAAACTCCCACGAACCCATCTTCCCAGGGAGGCTGAGGAGTGTGATCCCAATATAGTTGGAACACAACCTCCTGGATGGTTTTCCAGAATTTCTTCAAGGCCGACCGATAGTCCTCCATGGCCTCACCAAACTCCTCCCATATCCGAGTTTTTGCTTCCGCCCACACCTGGGCCATGGCACACTTGGCCTGCCAGTACCCATCAGCTGCCTCAGGAGTCCCACAAGCCAGCCAGACTCGGTAGGACTCTCCTTCTTCAGCTTGATGGTATGCCTTACCTCCGGTGTCCACCACCACAACAGGCACCAGAGAGCTGTGGTCCTCCGCCAGTGGATCCAACTCATCAGGTGATGATCAGTTGAACTGCTGAGTTGACAATGCAGGTGGATAACATGGTCCATTCAGACTCAATGTCCCCAGCCTCTTCAGGTTGAAGCTCTCTCAGAGGTGGGAGTTAAAGACCTCTCTGACAGAGGGTTCGGCCAAACATTCCCAACAGACCCTCACAATACGTTTAGGTGTGCTCAGCGTGTCCCACTTCCTCCTCCTCCGCCAGTGGATCCAACTCATCAGGTGATGATCAGTTGACAGCTCTGCCCCTCTCTTCACCCGAAGACATATGGCCAAAGGTCAGATGACACGACCACAAAATCGATCATCAACCTCTGGCCTAGGGTGTCCTGGTTCCATGTGCACTGGTGGACAGCAAAAATAGTTCTCCTTGTAGTGTTCTTTGGCCTTTTCCATTATCCATCTAATGTTAGCAATCACATTTCTTGTTCCTCTGCCTTTTCTGAATCCTGCTTGTTCCTCGGGCAGCTCTTTGTCAAAGTAAGGCTGCAACTATCTTTGTAGGATCTTCAGTAGTATTTTGCAGGCATGAGGTATGAGAACAAAACATACAGAACATTGGTTCACAACACTTTTGAGAAATGCATCTTGTAGTCTAAATTGTTTGCTTCACACAGATGTGAAAGTCATCTGGTTCACAGAAAACAATACACCGATTTAAATTGTCTAAGGCACTTTTTGTTTAGAAAAGACATATACAGGAAGGTGTGTCTGATCATGAATATTCATGTGATTTACCTGAGAGGACAAAGACCTGGACAAAGACCCGCATAATGAGCCTATCAGTCAGTAATGTGGCTGAGAGGGAATTTACTGCAATACAATGCAGATGGAGACGTTCGTCATCTGAGTTGTGTTTTGTTCCTATGAGGAAATCACATTATGGCTGAGTGGTTAGCACTGTTGCCTCACAGCAAGAAGGTCGTGGGTTCGCATCCCGGCCTTTCTGTGTGGAGTTTGCATGTTCTCCCTGTGCTTGCGTGGGTTTACTCCGGGTACTCCGGTTTCCTCCCACAGTCCAAAAACATGCATGTCAGGTTGATTGGTGACTCTAAAATTGCCCGTAGGAGTGAGTGTGAGTGTGTGAGGTTGTCTGTCTTTGTGTGTCTATATGTGGCCCTGCGACAGACTGGTGACCTGTCTAGGGTGTACCCCTGCCTTCCACCCGAGAGAGAGCTGGGATAGGCTCCAGCGGATCCCCGTGACCCTGAACAGGAAAAGCGGGTATAGAAGATGGATGGATGGATGGATGGAAATCACATTAGCTATAATGAGGTGAGACAGGAGAAACCATACCGCTCCTTATGTTCATACAGATTAAATAAAAAGTGATGATTTGTTTTTGACTTGAATTGTTTCATTTTAAAGAAAACATTTCAAGCTTTCAAGCCATATATTTCTTATTTTTATGAGGCAAGAATTCACTGAGATTCTGGTTGTTTTATTTACGTGTCTGTGAAGAGAAATGACAGAGACAGAGAAGATAGAGAGCGCACCCTGTCTGCTTTCTTTATTTTACAAAAGCACAGCGTTTTGTTATTATGAGTGTATACAAATCAAACTAGACCCTTTACAGATTCAAATGATATATTGCTCTTATCTGTACGATCAAAACTGACAGAGTAATTTAAGTTAAGGAGTTTAAGGAGAAGATGCCACAAAACGCGCCGGCACGTTCGTCGACCCCTGAGGGTTAAAGTAGTTGTTGTTCTGAGTATATATATCTCCTTTGTTTCTTTGTTTGTTGTTGGAGCATTGATGTTTGTATCAGACTCGACCTCCGGTGAGTCTATATGTTTTGCCTGTCTGTCCTCGCCAGAGTGGCGTTTTGCTCCCAGACAGGGATTTGTAAGTTTACCTGTCTGTCCTCGCTGAAGGTGGTGTTTTGTTCCCAGACAGGGATTTTTGTATTTGTGCCTGAGCCCTGGGAGATCCGGGTGTAAATAAAAACTCTTTGTGTCCTGCATTTGGGTCCTACCTCCGTTACCTGCACAGCACCCCACCAACCACATAACAGAATGCTCCAACAACCCAAAAAGGACCCAGCGGACAATGACGAGAGGGTGCGTGAGGAGGATTTTCTCTCTGGATCTCTTCTTCCAGCTCGTCCTCCGTGCCTCCGATGACTACCCGGAGGCTCTGGCCGCATGATGATAACCCAGCAGGAGTGGGTGCTGCCGTGCTCCCCAGCGTTTGTGCCCAAGGAGGGGGCCAACGCACTCACGGACCTTTTCTCCCCCTGTTCTAAGAAGATTTTAATTCTCATTGCTGTGATATTGGCCGGTAGTTACTTACTGCTGAAGCATCTAGATTATGCTTTTTAAGAAGAGGTTTTATAACAGCAGTTTTTAAGGCCTTGGGAAACTGCCCTGACTGAAGAGAACTATTGACAATCTGCAATACATCTGGAGCTAAGTTGTTAAAAACATTTTTTAAAAAATTTGTTGGTAAAATATCAAGACAGCATAATGTAGATTTTAGAAGCGTTTCTGCCAGAGCTCTGTGATAAAGGAGATCAAATGTTCTAGATTCACTGGAGAACAAGGAGGCACAGGTGATATTGTCATGTTCCTTGGACTGCAGCTAGATATAGTTTGTCTTATCTTTGATATTTTGTCTGTGAAAAAAGCTGCAAAATCATTGCATGACTTTTTGGACAGCAGTTCAGAAGGAACAGAGGCTGCTGGATTTGTGAGTCTGTCTACAACAGAAAACAATGTGCGGGCATTATTGCTGTTTCTATTGATAACCTCTAAGAAAAATGATTGCCTTGCATTTTTTAATTTTTGGTTATAGTTGTGAAGACTCTTTGTACAAGTCGAAATGAACCTGGAGTTTGGTTTTGCCACTTGCGTTCTTCCTGTCTGCATATTCTTTTCTGAATTTTAACCACTGCAGCATTTCTCCAAGGTGACTTTTTTCTTGCTGACAATACCTTGGTCTTAATTGGGGCAATGGAATCAATAACAGTCATAACCTTGGACCTGAAACTGCTTACAAGATCATCAACAGGGGCTGATGGCATGGTTGGTGATGGTGCAAAAGCCTGAATGAATAATGCACAGCTCTTCTCGTTAATATTCCCGCTTTTTGACTAACTCTGTTTCACCTGTGTTCAAAACAGCAGGGGTGGTTGTTTTAAAAAAAACACAGCAATGATCAGAAAGAGCAACATCGGTCACCACCACCTCAGAAATATTAAGACCTTTAGAGATTATTAGATCCAGTGTGTGTCCCTTGATATGTGTTGGATCTGTTACATGCTGAGAAAGCCCAAAGTTGTCCAGGATGTTCAAGAGTTCTTTTGCACTTGCATCATTGAGATTATCAACATGAATGTTAAAGTCACCCACTAAAACAATGCAATCAAAATCAATGCATACAATAGATGGTAATTTAGCAAACTCATCAAAAAAATGTGCATTGTACTTTGAGGGTCTATAAATAGCTACAAATGTTGCTCGACAGGAGGATTTGGTATGAAGAGCAACATATTCAAAGGAGTCACACTTTCCATATAATATGTTTTTGCATTTGAGGCTATCATTAAATAAAATGGCAACTCCACCTCCTTTCTTATGTATTCTTGTTTCACTCATGAAACTGAAATTTGGAGGGGTTGATTCATTAAGAACTGCAGCATTATTATCTTGTCCTAACCATGTTTCAGTTAAAAACATAAAATCAAGCTTGTGCTTAATAATAAAATCATTGGTTAAAAATGATTTGCCTACCAAAGACCTGACATTTAAAAGCGCTAAATTTAGTGTGTTAAAAACATTATTTTCCCCATGTTTCGGGATATACTGTGGTTGGCAAGGGATACATAAATTTTCAGAATGCATTGGGTAAATCTTATTTCTCTGTAGATTTACCAAACTTTTTCTGTTACCTATCAAAACTGGGATTGAAACAGCTATTTGTATACTGGGCCCCGGCTTTTCCTGGACAGAGCCATGACTAACAGTATTGCAGCCTCGACCCAGCACATATCAGTTAGTGCTTACTCTAACTGATATTCCTCCTCTGACTGGTGGTAGAGATCCACTGATAAAAACTTCTGCATTTAACGACCTTACTGTGTCTAGCAGATTATTAAAGTCCTTTTTGAGGATTTTGGACTGCTGCTTCACAATATCACTTGCCCCTGTGTGTAGTACGAGGTTCTTCAGAGTTGGGTTTTCTGCAATAATTTTGTCAGTTATGTCAGAGACCATATCTTTTGGGAAATACAGCACTTTTGTGTTGTTACTGCACATCCGTCTCACATCTTTTATGGCAGAGTCGCCCTGTTAGCTTTCCTCTTAGCTTTCTGTTTTCTGATGTGCTTTCAGACCTTACCCCTCTCTGTGGATGTGGGGGATTGTCCAAGTCATCAGATGAAGATCCAGGGTCCTGCAGTAGTGGAGCAAATCTATTTTGTAGCTGTACAGTTGGTTCCTTAGGAGTTTTGTTGCTCTTTTTCCCTTTAGCTGTTATCCATGGCTGTGCTTTCCTCTGCACAGGAGTTGAGGAGGATGATAACGCTGGCCAGCCTGTTGCATCACAGATCTCTGGGTGCTGAGTTCTGCCTGTTGCTTGTCCTCTCATGTCAGAGGGAAGTGATTTAGTCTTTGGCTTTGCTCCGAGAGTGTTCAAGGGAGGACTGATACCAGTAGTTTTATTTACCCGGACACAACCCTTGTGGTGCTCGGTCTTGTTAATGCTAGTTAGCTGTATACTAGCATGCTCTTGTCTGCTACTATGATAGAGTGGTAGAGTAGTGTCCTCTTTCTCAAATAGTCCATTTATCTCCGTGTTCATCTCTAACCTTTGCACTTTAGTTTCCACCATAGTAATTTCCTGTAGGAGTTTGCTGTAATCGTCCTCAGAGAAGGGAGGCATGGTCATGAAGGTTGATCAAAAAGAATATAAAATCCTAAATAAAATTCCAGAGCAGTTAAAAAGGGGGTAAAATAATGTTAAAAAGTGTATTATAAAATCATTGGGTAAGAACAAATGAAATGAAAAGGAATAAAAGCAAAGTAAAACTGACAGCAGCAGGAGCAAGCAGAAAAGCGTCTGCACTCTTCAGAAGCAGGAAGCATAGAGTGCTTCCTAATAACACTGCCTAAAGGAAGCATGTACAGGGTGAACAGAATCAGTCCTGGCACAGAGCCTTGTGGAACTCCATAACTAACTTTTGTGCATGTGGAAGGTTCATCATGGACATGACTGAACTGGAATCTGTCCAATAAATCGGATTGGCACCATCACATGCTCCAATCTCTGTAATAAGACGTTGTGGTCAATAGTGTCGAATGCAGCAGTAAGGTCTAGGAGGACAAGTATAGAAACAAGTCCATTATCTGAGGCTAAAGGAAGATTGTTGGTGACTTTTAAGAGTGCTGTTTCACTACTATTATGTGCTCTAAATCCTGATTGAAAATCTTCAAATAGTTCATCCCTGTGTAAGTGGTCTGATAGCTACTTAGCAACAGCTTTTTCAAGAATTTTAGAAATAAATGGTAGGTTGGATATTGGTCTATAATTAGCTAAGACTAGGCTTTTTGAGTAGGGGTTTGATTACTGCAGTCTTAAAAGCCTGTGGTATGTAGCCTGATACTAGAGATAAATTTACTTAGTCTAATAAAGATGAGTTAATTAATGGCAGGGTTTAAGCAGTCTAATTGGGATGGGGTCTAAGAGACACGTTGATGATTTAGATGAAGCAACTACTGATGTAACTTCAGAGAGATCTATGGGAGAGAAGCAGTCTAAACATAACTGAGGTCTTACAGATGATTCAAGAGCTACTGTAGTAGAAGATTCATTTATTGCAGGTATAGGAAGCATCTGCTGAATTTTATCTCTAATAGTTGTGATTTTATTTGTAAAGAAACTCAAAGTCATCACGGCTGAGAGCTAAGGGAACACTGAGCTCAACAGAGCTGTGACTTTTTGTCAGCCTGGCTACACATTATGTACACATTATGCACACAACAACGCACAGGGGAGAATAGGTGGCAGTTTGAGGTCGCAGATTTTCACTTAATTATTAGTTTTGAAAGTATTGAATACCCTTAGTGATATACAAAAGAAATATATAGCTTTTTACATGAGAAAATACAAATGGCACACATCGTACCAAACTGTGCCAAAATGGCCATTTTGATAACCTCACTTAAACCGCACTGTACTAAAACCTCAAAAACAATAATGTTAACATGTTGTATTATGATTTCATAGAGGTTTAGAGCTATTGCTGCATCATTCTCAAAACATACTGATCCCGAAAGTGCTTTTTTTTTTTTCTTAGATGAAGCTGAAAATTTTACATTTTTGCTGTGTGCCATCTTCATTTACTCCTCACCAGTAACACCTATATTGATAATTACACATCTGAACAAATCTCACAAATTTTCCATTTAATATGACACCAAAAGTATTCAAATAGACTGTGTGGTTGCAAAGATATACTAATTTTATTATGGGTTGCAATTTTCGAGCAGAGTTCTAAAAATAGGTCTAGGGCTCAAAAGTATTGCAGTATTGTCTAATTAAAAACTGTGCGTGAATTACTCTTGCAATTGAGTAGTGCTAGCAGGTGTGAATGTTTTGCTTGCCAGTACCATAGTTTGCCAGTTAGCCATATGAGGAGTCACTATGTTACCAAACATCCTGCATCAGCTGTTTAGTAAGAATGTCGAATCACTGTGACAGATTCTGGTGTGACAGGTCACCTATTGTTACACTTGTCTTTTTGTATAAACTCACAATTTTTTACCTTCTGTTATTTTCACTCTCTTACCAGTAACCTTTGGCCTGACCTCACTGGGGTGCTTTCTGACGATGGATTCCTAAAACCTTCTTTGCAGCAACTGAACCAGCCACAACCAAACAGCTATGAACCCCCAGGAGACAGAGCTTGGCCAAGAGGTGATAGAGGAGACTGATGCCCCTCCTCGCCATCATTACAACCACAATAGCCGGTCTCATAACAGCAACCAGGAAAAGCGCTACAGATGTTGTGAGGCTCCAATTGGAGGAGTTACTGGCAACAGAACCAGGATGCCACAGCAGCATAAATCCCAGGATGAACAAGAAGTGGAGCTGCAACTTAAAGTTCAGTTTCCACAGCCCCAGCCTATTCCTCGACCTGGAGTGACACGTTATCGCAGACAGGGTGACAGCGAGGCCCGGATCAGAGCCCAGCAGCAGAGGCACAAACAGAGGCAACAACGAGAAGCAGAGAGAGCACAACACTTAGCACAACAACAGAAGCAGCATCATACAGACATGACACAGGAAGATGAACGAGAGAGGGATGATTCAGTATTGGCCCGCTCAGCAAGCACTGAGAGCGGCTTTCACACCCATACGGACCGGGCTGAGGGTGATGATGGCCTGGTGATATCTCTTGAGCCTGAAGGGCAGCCAGAAGCGGAGGATGAGGTCGGAACCTATGGAGTCCAGCTACGGCCTGAGGCAGAAGGGTACACTGAGCGTGCTGAGGCTGAACAGCAACATCTCCATCCACAACCTACCATTCCACCTCAGCCTCTGCCCGTGGCATGTGAACCTCTGTCTGATATCCAAAATGACCAGAGACATGATGAATCAGGGGAGATACTGAATGTGGGATACTCTAAATATGTCTACACCCAGCCCCTCAACCAGTCTGGGGGAAGGGCCAATGCCATAACAGGTCAGAGCATGGAGAGTTTAGATGCTGGACTTGCAGATGAGGCCTATTCTGAGCCATATGACATTTACTCACTCTCTGAACATGTTTATGAGGAAATCTGTGATGCTCCAACAACACTTTTATCCACTACAGACAGGACTGGAGGTACAGATTCTCTCCAGCAGACAAGGGCTGGTTTTTGGCTGTTGGACAGTCGGGTCGGAGGTGGAGACTACCACCAGCAAGAGGCTGTGGGCTCCCGTCTGCGCCACTACGATGAACGCTCAGATGGTGAGTCAGACAGCCCAGAGAAGGAGGCTGAGTTTGCCCCTTACCCCCGAGCTGACAGTTGTGACCAGGAGGAGGATATTGACAACATTGTGGTTGTGGTCAAAGAAAGCCTAAGATCTCACAATCTTCATCATGCTACAGAAGACACTATAGATGAAGAAAATGAGGTACCACTTGAAGAAAGAAAACCCCAATCTGATACTCAAACTGACACTGACAAAAAACACAAAGCAGCCAACCAAGGAAAGCCAGCCAGAAAACAGACTCTGAGTCCTTCAAAGGAGCCTGTAGCAGTGAGGAACAGTCAGAAGAAGAGAGATGCCATATCTCTGGCCATCAAGGACATTAAGGAGGCCATAGAGGAGGTGAAGACCAGAACAGTGAGATCTCCATATACACCCGATGAGCCCAAGGAGCCCATCTGGGTAATGAGGCAGGATCTAAGCCCCACTGCAGAGTGTGACCTTCAACAGTCACTAGCGAGCGATGTAAGTACACCAGCTCTGGATATTATTGATCAAGATGTATTGGATAACATGTCTGTTCTGTTAGTCAGCTATTATGTACAGATAAACGTGTTGTTTTACATTAGTGATTTTATAAGGTCAAGGAACCCTAATTACAAAAAAACATGTTCTCCCTCTAATAAGGGTCGCACAGTGGTGTTTGTTATCAGATTTGGTTATTATGACTTCATACAAAGCCTAAACAAACAAACAGCAGATTAGAATGATCATTATGGTCACACTAGTAGCAACACTATTTTAAATCATTCAGCTGCAACAGATCTCTTCAATCAGTTCTCCCTGATGCTCTAAATATTTCACATCACATAGTTGTTTTCATTATTTTCATTTTATTTTCATTGGAAGTACCTGTTATCAAAGAAATAGTTCCTCAGAAAACAGGACACTAGCTTCAGACCCATCCAACACTTCTGAGATAAACTGAAAAATCATCTCACTACCCAAAAAACAAGCTAGGTATAATACTCTTGTTTTACTGTTAGCCATGCAGTGTATTTTACAATCACAAAGTTGGCTGATAGTATAAAAGAAGTTAATGAATTATGTCACTTTGCAATATAATTCATTGCCCTTTTTGGGTATACAACACTACGAAGAGAATACACACACAAAAGTGTATATCAGGCGCTTTTGGCATGCTGCACTGTGGAGGAGGTGAATATCAATTTCATGTCTGTGTATTTCAGTCCAGAGCTGGAGTCAGGAAATGGTTAGCTTAGCTTAATATCAAAAGAAGCAGATGGAAACTATTCAAAACATAACTCCTGGTAAAACCACAAATAGTTATTTTGACATTTCTTTGTTTGGATTAAAGTAACAAAATTCAACAAGCCTTAGAAATATTGCTATGTGTATTTGTATGTGTACAGTCTAATTACAACTGTTGAATTTAAATAGCCCCTAAAGAAACCTTATCATAGACTGTATAGCACTATGTACAACTTCAGTGACCTAAATGGCTTAATTATGAAGCTATATCATTCATACTGATTAATCCAACAACAGCAATGGGCCTGAATGGAAATCCTCATGTGGCTTCTCCTCTTCTCCCACTCCTGTTGCTAGTTAAATAATTCAGTGAGGATTCGATAGCAGAACAACAATGTCTGTATTCCTTTACAGTGATGACAGTAAGCAGAACATTACTGCAGTCTGTATTACTGCAGTTTGACTTTAAATTTCATATTTCGATTCATGCGTCTGCAACATACAGCATACTGTATGCCAATGTAAACACCAATGTAAACAACTAGAGCAAACCCAGACCACAGATGTCCAGCCTGTTGATTCCTTGATGAATCCTGATACCTGAGTGTTACCTGAGAGCTGATTCAGTCCATAGACTGCTGTTGCATCTCAACGTTAGCTCTCGTTGAGGTTAAGCTGGGCTTGTGCATTTACTAACAGCCATGGAAAACTTTTGGATGTATCAAGTAGAAAAACTTGAGGAGGAAGAAGTCAATCAAAACCAGCAAACTCAGCAACATGATGGAGATGAGGTGTGAACACTGTGATAATTTTTCCATTGCTGTGTTGATGGTTTATATATGTAGCAGTGGTGCTGTCATGTGTCTGTTATGATCTGTGTAGTTTTAATTACATAAAATTGTGTGTTGATAAGACCAGATTTTTTATTTCAGTGGCCTTTTGGGTATTCATAACAGACACCAGGATTGTTGGTTTTTGGAAATCGTAGTTGTAGTAGTTGTAATAGTTGGTGTTTATTTGTTTTGCTTGTTTCTGTTTTTTCATGCTTCATTCCAAGCAGGGTCTTTAGAATACACAAGTTAAAGAAATGGTGTGATTTATGAATATGGTGTTGAAAGGTTTGGTGTGAGAGCAGGAATAAAGAAACGAGAGATAATGCGTAATTCTTAGTAGTTCCTAGTAGTTTCTGTTTGAACATGACCTTTCTGTGTGGAGTGCCTGCATGGCTTTTCTCTGGGTGCTCTTCCACAGTCCAAATACATGATGTTTGGGGTCAGGTTAATTGTTGATTCCAAATTTGATGTGTAAATGTAAATGTGAGTCAAATGTCAGACAAAGTTACATTCAATGGTTCCATAACAAATTTAACAAAGGAGTTTAATTGTGCTACAGCTAGACTGAAGATGTCAGAGTCTGGGGATACTGTGGTGCAGACCAACAGTTTCAGCAGAGAGGTATAAAAACTGTGGTGGTGGGGCCATATGTTGTGTAGTGGTTAAAGCGCCTGTCCATGAATGTGGTGACGCTGGTTCAACTCCTGGAACAGTTGTCTTGTACCCCATGTCTACCCTAGCTCTCCTTCCCACATTTCCTGTCTCTCTCCATTGTCCTATGGGAAATAAAGACAAAAAACTGCCCCCCAAATAATTAAATAAATAAATAACACTATGGTGATGTAGTATCATATCAGACCAGTTGGCAGCAGTTCCAATCACTTACTGGCTTCAGATAAAGCGGTGTTATTTGTCTGATTCTGCCTTGTTTGTTGTTCCTCTGAACAACAATGAAGGAACTGAGATGTGCTTCATGATGGCAGATCAAGAACAATTTGTTTGAAAATGGAGTTACACTGGGTTCATTCATTATTTATTCAGTATTATGTGCCACATTTGCATTACAAGTAGTGCTTGGTTCTGAATAAAAGATTTAAATTCACTAATTATATATTGCTGCTTGTGCCCACTCATTCTCTCCCTGCAGTCTCCTGGTTCAGGTTCACCCTCTCCTCCAGGGGCAGAGTCATCCAGCAGACATCTGCTGCAGGATGTCAGTTCTGAATTGTCTCCCTCCAGGAAAGAGGTGTGTTCAACATTTTACTGTTCTGTGTCTTATGTTCTCTTTGTGCATAGCATGCTGGAGGAATGTCTGGAATAATTTTAATAATATTGTCTTTTTGGATTCATAGTCCAGAAGAAGCCTTGCATCATTCCCCACATATGTTGAAGGTAAGTGCCTCATTTACTAGAGAGAAGGTTTGCAAACTGTGAAGGCAGAGCTAAATGACAGGCACAGTTGGGGATGCTGTGTGAGGTGAAAGGGACAGCTGCATTACATTATTCTTAAAACAATGGGAAACAATTGGCTACTAATTTGGCTGTTCACAAATTCAGCCAGCAGCAGCAGTAGCCACAGTAATTGTGTCACAGCTTTTGAATAAGATTAACTTAAGGTCTCTCCTTATCATAACTAAAAAAAAACAAACCGACAAAACAAATCAATTAATATGGCTGCCAGTCTGTGATTGTTTACAGGCCCCAGTGCTTGATGCTGTGCTGAAAAAAATTGAGATAAGGTGGCAAATTAGTTAAATACATTTTTTTGTAAATCTTTCTAACCATATAAAGCCTGTTAAAGCACATCATGCAAATGGAACCGGATAAAATACAATACAACTGTGAAAACAGACATCTTTCAAAGCTATACCCACCTGTACACTGACGGCCTTGATTACCAGCTGCTATGCCAAGTGCTATTAAGCGAATTAGAGGAAACCTCACAGCCTTTTAGACAGCAGGACAGGAAAGAAACACCACAGACTTCTTATCATTACCTCCATTGTGCATAGTTCAAAGACTTAAAAGCACCTTTTCTCAGAACCCTCCACACTGCAATCATTCCCTCGGTAGGTGCATAAGACTGCCTCATAGCATACCAAGTTTGCATATGTGTCTTTAAGCCTACAGGAAGAGACGTCCAAACCAGAGCAGTCAATCAAAGTTCAGTAAAAGAGATTAATATTAATCAAATTAAATTGAGAAGGGATGAGGAGAGATTAGAGGCAGAAGAGTGCAGTGTAAATATGACTAATCTTATATGGTTTTGTGGCACAAGGCATGTATGTACACCACATGAAATTAATAGACTAATTGAACCTTAAATCTGAAATAATAAATTCTGAGTCAGTGACTTAGTTACTTAAAAAAATTAAGCCTTGTCAATTCTGTAAATTGTAATAATTTATTGAAGTATTTACAACAGGGGACAGAATATGATGTGGATTGTATGGTTAAAAATGAGTAGGAAATGAATGGCTGAATCAATAGGTAATGGTGATGGTGGAATTAGAATTTAATCATGTTAGATCTGATTCAAAGTTCTATAATTTAATTGGTAATTTGGAGGGGAAAAGGTTTCTAAGTCAGCTGCTATTAGCTCGAGCAAATTGGGTTTTATGCAGCTGGTAGGAGAGAGCAAAGTGTGCTGCAGAGACCACTTTTGTGTCTATCTTTTAGTTTTTGTGTACTGCTTTGTAGTGTTTTGTATGTCATTGTATTTGTTTGGAGTAATTTGATTGACTTTTCAATGGAACGTTAAGGTTAATAGCCATTGCATGGTCTAGGGGCCCCTTGGCCCTTTGTGCCCCTGGTTTTATGCCCGGTAGGCCTGTTCTGTAATCTAGCCATGGTAATACTGTATAGTTAACATCAGTTAATCTTCTAAACTAGAAACTAATTCAAATATATTGATTAGCACAGATAGTTTCAAAAAAACCTGACCATTCTCCTCCCTCCAGTCCCAGGACCATGTGACCCAGAGGACCTGATCGATGGGATAATCTTTGCAGCAAATTATCTGGGTTCCACCCAACTGCTATCTGATAAGACACCATCCAAGAATATCCGCATGATGCAGGCACAGGAGGCTGTTAGCCGCATCAAGGTGAATGCACACATAGTCACACACTCATCTAGGCCCACGCTGCTCTGAAGCTAACACACATTTACAAGCCACTGCTAGGTCCCAGCACATGGCACTGTACCTTTAGTATGTTTTTGCTGTTGTTTTCTATATTATTCATTTTCTAAGACCCCATTTTCCCATTATTTTTGGTAACTTTATGTTTCATTATCATGGTAAGTTTCACATGTGTTTGATTGTTTCTTTGTTAGACATCTATTTATACCTGCCTTGCGCCTTTGTTCGCCGCTGGAGTATTGTGTTGAGTAAACTATGTTGTAACTTAGTCATGTTTCCACCTGAGTGAGTTGCTGAGATTTCCGAGTCACCTGTGTCTGTTCCCGTCTGTGCCTGGTCTGAGTTTTTGTTCCTGTTCTTGTCTTCGAATAAGGTGAGTTGTTGTCTGTGCCTGGGCCTTCTACCAATTCTTAAAACATAACAAAAACCAGTGCAAACAACAAAATAAAGGCTTGCTTACAGCAGAGGATAACCATCCCGGGGCTTGACTTAACCTCTCAGATTTCCTTATTTGTGGCATTTCAGCATTTGTTTCTGTTGCCTCTTCAATTTGTTGGTTGCTAATATTTGTGGTTTGAGCTGCATCTGCTGTTTCAGTGTCAGGTGCTTCAGGTACTACATCTACACCATTATCTTCAATGGCAGTTTAATGAGTCTCCTCAGTGGGCAGTTCAACTATGTTTTGAGTTTCCTGGCCACTCTCAACCCCATCTGAATTAGTCTCCACTATTTCAACTGGAGGCTGCAGAGTGTCATCAGTGGTTCTGGGGCCTCTGGGTCGGTTGGATCATTTTGGACACATGAAGGGTTTGGTTTGTTGTCATAAACTTGTTCATTCCTTAGCATACCCAGCATGCTTAGGAGAGTGCTATTAAATCACTCAATTGCATTACCTCTTGGGTGATAAGGGCTGGTTCTCACTTTCTTGATGCTTGCCATGCAGCAAAGTTCTTTGATAACACGTGACTCAAAGTCTCTCTCTTGGTCATTATCAAGGCATGCAGAGAACTCATAGTGTACCAAGGAAGTGTTCCCACAGACTTTTTGTGACCGTGGTTGATCTTGAGTAGGCTGGACAACCACATAAGCATCAGCATAAAATGGTCCATGATGACTAAACTGATGACTTACTGTCAGGCTCAATGGAAAGAAAATCCATGCAGACCAACTCCATTGCTCGCAAGGTTGTGATGTTAACTAATGGTGCTGCCTTTTCAGGCTGGGACTTATTTTTAACACGGCGCCCACAGTTTATTTTGCTCTCAATGTCTGCAGCCAATTTAGACCAAAAAAATTTGACCTCACCAGGTCATGAGTCCGCTCTCATCACAAATGACCCATATCGTCATGGAGCAGTTTTAGAACAGTGGGCCTCGGGGAGATAGGGAGCACAAGCTGATATATTGTCAAAGAATCACACTTTCACTTCTTAAACAGAAGACCATTCCTCATTTCAAGGTGCTTCCACTCAAAAACAATTTGAGCTTGAATGTTTCAGCTTGGGTGTCAGGTGGGGCATCCACTCCAGCCTCTAGTAACTGAATAACATGGCTTATGTTTGAGACTGCTCTTTGGTGTTCTTTGAGCTCCTCTTCACCATAAACATCGGAGATAGCATCAGCATTGATTCAGGGGGTAATTCAAGAAGACGTGATGTGAGCTGGTATATCCGCTCCTCCTCCTTTATGATCACATTATTTGCAGCAAGCGTTCAGTGGGGCCTCTGTGGTAGGTCATCAGCGTTCTAGTTAGCCTTTCCAGCTTTGTATTGATTTGGAAATTGAAGGAAATGAAGGACACTGCTGCTAACCAGCGATAGCTCGCTGCATCAAGCTTTGCAGAAGTCAGAATGTATGTGAGCAGATTATTATCCGTGATAACAGTGAATGCATTAACATAAAGGTAATCATGGAATTTCTCGATGACTGACCATGTCAATATATGTGGTTTCACTGTGAGTAAGTTCCCTACTGGCATAGGCAGTGACGCGCATTTTACCATCCTGCTTCTGATACAATGCAGCACCCAAAACAGTAGTGTTGGCATCTGTATGCAGGATGTATGGGAGCTTTGGATTTGTAAACCTCAGTCCAGGAGATAATGTCAGCTTGTCCTTGAAGCTCTCAAACGCTGGCTGACAAACTGGCGTTCACCTGTCAGTAAAAGGTTCCCAGGTGTTGCAGTACATAGATGAGGAATCGGCTCTTTTCTGGCCTTTCATGGGTAACCACCTGTGAGGGTGTCACGATCAGGGTTATCAAAAAATATCAGACCAATAGTGGCACCCACTCTGGTACTTCAGGTTCAGAGAAATCAGGCTTTATTAAACAAAACGAAAACAGAAAAGAAGACACAGAAGAACTAGGGCAGGAAATCAAACAAGAACTAGACTACGGAAACAAAAATACAGAAAACTGGACAGATACAAACAGAAGGGCAAAGGCAAAGGATCTGAGACACACACACACTCTCTGGGAGCTCAGGCGGCGGCTGCTGCGTTGCTGGGAGCTCAGGCGGCGGCTGCTGCGGTGCTGGGAGCTGCTCAGGCGACGGCTGCTGCGGCGCTGGGAGCTGCTCAGGCGACGGCTATCGTCGGCACACTGAGGTTGCAGGACCCTGGAGGAACTCACAGTGGGGACGCTGTCGTGGCTTGGGGAACTGGACTGGAGCTCAGGGGGGACGCCTTCGTCGGCGCACGGGTTCCAACGTCGATTTCTTCCGACAGCGTTTACTCTGTTGTCGAGACTGTTGGTCCGGCGGTCCCACCTGCGGCTGCTGCGCGGGTGGCTGGGCAGAACGGTGGGACCTTGACTGGGAGCTGGCTGAAAGGTCTGGTGGCGGCTCGGGAACCTCAGGTGGCTGCTGCTGCGGCGGTGGCAGCTCGGGAACCTCAGGTGGCTGCGGCGGCTCGGGAACCTCTGGTGGCTGCTGCTGCGGCGGCTCAGGAGGCTCCGGCGGCGTTGGCGCCGGCTGCTGCGGCTTGGGAGGCTCCGGTGGCGTCGGCGTTGTCCACTGCGGCTCGGGAGGCTCTGGCGGCGGCTGCTGCGGCTCGGGAGGCTCCGGTGGCGTCGGCTGCTGCAACTCGGGAGGCTCCGGCGGCGTCGGCTGCTGCGGCTCGGGAGGCTCCGGCGGCGTCGGCTGCTGCAGCTCGGGAGGCTCCGGCAGTGGCGGCGTCGGCTGCTGCGGCTCGGGAGGCTCGGGAGACTCCGGCGGTGGCATCGGCTGCTGCGGCTCGGGAACCAGGGATGGAACCTCAGCTAGGACGTGGACGTCGGCGCACTGAGGCGCTCGGACCTTTGGCGGAGCCTCAGCAGGGATGCTGAGG
The DNA here is from genome assembly GCF_900324485.2 of Mastacembelus armatus. Taxonomy (NCBI): domain Eukaryota; kingdom Metazoa; phylum Chordata; class Actinopteri; order Synbranchiformes; family Mastacembelidae; genus Mastacembelus; species Mastacembelus armatus. The sequence continues at coordinate 723,453 of NC_046641.1, forward strand.
TCGGCACACTGAGGCTCGGGGATCCGGTGCTGAACCTCAGCGGGGACGGTATCGTCGGCATACTGAAGTTCCTGGATCCTGGAGGAATCCTCAGCGGGGACGCTGTCGTCGGTGCATTGAGGGTACAGGATCCTGGGCAGAACCTCCGCGGGGACACCGTCGTCGGCGCACGGAGGTTCGGGCTGGGCAGCAGCGAGGAGGGACTCGGGCTGGGCAGCAGCAAGGAGGGACTCGGGCTGGGCAGCAGCGAGGAGGGACCCGGGCTGGGCAGCAGCGAGGAGGGACTCGGGCTGGGCAGCAGCTATGGGAGTCAAATCCCAGGGAGCCAGGGGCTTGGCCTTTAACTCCCGCCAGATGGCACGCGCCTCCGCCGGCGTCAGTGACTGCGGAACTGGTGCTGACGGCTGTGCGGTGCGGCGTGGAGATTTTCGGAGGAAAGTTGGAACGGTGCCGCTGCCGGATCGTGACCCTCTGGTTCCCGAGGTTCCGGCTTCTGCCTCCCAAGTCGGCGGGGACGCCGGTACCGAGGCTGCCGGACAGGAGACTCTGACGGTTGGGACATCAGGGACCGGGAACTGGGCAACTGACACACCGGGGATTTGGCCTCATCCGTAGGGGATGGTGACGAAGGGACCTGGAACAGGGCCAAGGCGTTGAGCAGATCCCAGACCTGCTCGACGGGATACTCCAGGTCAACCCACTCTTCCGACACCGACAGAATGGTGGCCAACCGGGAGAGCATCTGGTCGGCCCTCCTCCTTGTCACAAAGCTGGGCGGGTTGGTAAACGCCTGGGTCAGGGTTGAGCAGTACTCGTCGATTTCCCAGTAGCATGAAGCTTCCTGAATGGTGTCTGACAGCGTCTCCAAAAAGCCGGAGATAAGCTGGTTCTCTTTATCAATGTCCGCTGGGTCCATAACAGGCAGAAGCATTCTGTTACATGTTGGGGTACTGGAAGGAGGAAGGAGAGACAGGACCCAAACGCAGGACTTCAAGGTTTTAATAATACTCCTGGAGATGCCAGGGATCAGGAAGGAAACACAATTACAACTGGGTGTCACGTTAAACAAATAGTAGGTGGCACAGTCTGCCACAAGAAGCATATACAAAAACTCACGTCCTCAACCAGTCTGCAACCATCAACACAAGTCAACACAGGTTAATGCTTCTGCGGAGAACAAAGGAACAAAAGGAGAACTTATAGCAGCTGAGACAGCAGATAATTGAACACAGGTGTGAATAGTCAGTGACAAACGTAAAGCTGCCGGGGACCGATGCAGGGGGAAAACAGGAAGTCCTTTCAGCATAAAGGTCCCCGGCAGGAAGTCCCAAAAGGGGACTCATGACACCAACTGTGTTCAAAATGCTAAAAACACTACACAATAAAAGCAGTGCAAACAACAGTTATATAGAATGCTTTTGAAATAAAACAAACATAAAAACATATACTCCAAATTGTCCTTTATGTGTTGTATCTTGGTGTGTTATGAAAGTCTCTTCTGATGGTGTGTCTATCTGTGTGGAATAATGGTTGTTCCTTATTTGAGAATCCTTTGTCAATCCAAGTAGTCAAATCCAAACAGCTGGCACACAGTTTTGGGAATCTTCCTGAAGAGTTTTCACTGGTCTGGTCTTCCTGCTTTTGAAGAGTGCACACGCTTTTCTGTTTGCTCCTGCTTTGACCAGCTTTACTTTGCTCTTATTCCTTTTCATTTTTATCCAATGATTTTATAATACACATTTAAACATAATTTTTACTCATTAGTAATTGTTATGCTGGCCAAAATGCTACTCTGAACCTGGAAGATACAATGTCGTTCCCAAAACTTTTGAAAGTGGGAATTGATCAGACTGCAACCTCCTGGGACAAACTTGTTGCCAAGCCAAAGCATCACAGAATTAGAAAGAACAGCTCAGTAACAGGTTTCAACTACTGTCTGAACAAAATTTTATTGAGCAAGAAATGTCTGCTGTGACTGAGACACAAACACAAAAAAAGTAGTAATTTTATGAAGAATGGGAGCCAGGAAACTAGGCAGAGACACAGAGAAAAAGAATCCACCAGACTGCTCCCAGACCAAAGGCACTGACTAGCATCAATGCTGCTGTCATGACACCCAGGGCCTCTGCTGTTCCAGGACTTAAAGCAATAATAAACCACTTATCGACCTGAGGCCCAGGAAGAAAACACTCTCTGCTAGTGCTATAGCTGCAGTCAAAGAGTGGATAAGTGAATGACATTCAGAGAAATCTGATTAAAATCCCTTGCAATTACTCAAATAGATTTAAAACTTGCTTTTAAAACGGAACTAAAATGATCTCCCTCTATACTCTTACACAATCATTTACAAACCTCCCCAATGTTATCAAAATTTTATTGATGATTTTACTGAGATGCTTTCAGTTGTCATCATAGAGTTTGACTGTTTATAGCCATTTGACTGTCACAGGCGATTTTAATGTAAACCTGGAAGGCCTGTGACAGCAAAGCCAAAGAACTTTTCTCTTGTCCTGCAAACATACAGCCTTAGTCAACATGTTAGTGAGCTGACTTATACTAGAGGTGACATTCTGGACCTAGAGAGTGGGCACCAAAACAAAAGAGGAACAATGTAGTATATGCCATCCAGTGTAAGGAAGAAAGCTCAGAACTCTACATTGGACAAATCAAACAACCACTCAACAGTAGGATGGCCCAGCACAGGAGGAGCAGCTCCTCAGGACCACAGTCAGCTGTGCACCTACATTTAAAACAGACAGGGCACTCTTTTGAAGACAGTTATGTACATATTTTTGGACCAGAGAAGATAAGTGGTTTGAGAGAGGAGTCAGAGATATATGTATATATATATGTTCAAGGCAAATTTAATTTAATCATCAAATTAAATCATCAAATATTAACCTGTAATCTGTTTTAACTGGAGTTACAAAACAGCTCTCAAGTTATTGAGACTTGCAACTTGCTAATACGTTTCCTTGCCATTTGGCCCTCTGGGTATAGTATCTATTGCTCTCCTTCTCTCCTTGCGGTGTCATACCCAGACATAGGCCACAAGAGGTACATGATGCATTTAGGGGGACTAGAAAATTTGGGGTGCATTCAAGGGGCGTTTGGAAAAGCTTATAGGCGAAAACCATTAGTAACCATATATTTATATGGGTTACAAAAGAAAAAAAGGAACAAGTGTTGCTTCAGTTATGGCCTGGACATCTATGGCTAGTAGATGATTGAATTGCTAAAGGAAACAACAGGATGAATGCAGAATGCAGGAGCATTTTGTTGCTCACACAAATTCATCAAAACTCACTGAAAAACATTTTATCATTCAGCAGTACAGTGATTCCTAAACATACAGCACAGCAACCAAAAATACTGTCACCACAAAGAGGTGGAATATCCTTGACTGGCCAAGGCAGTAACCTGATCACATCTCAGTCTGATTGAGCTGCATTCCACTTCCTGGAGACCAGAATAAAAGGCAGACACCCACAGAGAGCAGGAGCCGAAGGAGGCTACAGTGAACAGAGCATCACCAGGATACAGAGTCTGCTGATGTCTGCAGGTCCAACTCTTCAGACATTAACTGCATTTGTACTGTATCTGTCCAATTATTTTGATTCCCTAAACTTGGGGCATTGTGTTCAAGGGCTACATGCATATCTCCCACAAAGTTATTTGTGGATTGATGTAAACATAATAACATGTAAAAACTGATGTATGAAGTAATGAATGGTATATGTAATGCGTATCCTTATATAGAGTTTACTCAGTGAATGTCTATACGTGTACATTTTAATGTTCATGTATTTAACCTGTAAGTATTTCACACCCCTCTGTTCTATGTGGTCACATGACCAGGGTCCTTCCATCCTCACATCCTGATCACATTCACATCTCTTGAGATCACCTAACCGGTCCAAAACACACACTGATGACATGTCACAGTTCTTAAAGATAGTTTTATTCATTTCATTCACAGTCTCTGTCTGTCTCTATTTCTTGCTGGTGGTGAGCTTTCTTTTTGGCATCTCAGTCCTGTCCACCAGTGTTCTCTGCCTGGCTGACAGCTCCGATTTGACCCAAAAACACATCATACAGCACTGTGTAAATGTGAGGAACAGAATATAGAAAATAGGTAAATACACAAATAACATATCAAAATGGACAATAGAAAACTAATACAGTACAAATAGACTTAATTATACTGTGGATAAATCAGCATTTGTAGTAGTTGTAGTAGAAAATATAAATAAAGCAGTGAAAACATTTTCCCGCTATTTTTTCATAGTTTTATTTACATATTAAACCTATCAAATGAATAAATAGAAAATCAATATTCAGTGAGTTTAATAATAATAATAGTAATGTCATTAAAGGAGGCAGCACGGTGGCTTGGTGGTTTGCACTGTTGCTTCGATGGTTACTGGTTTCGAAACCCACCAGGGGTCTTTCTCTGTGTAGTTTGCATGTTCTCCCCATACTTGAGCGGGTTTTCTCTGGGCACTCTAGTTTCCTCCCACAGTATCTGATACATATATTTAAAATGTATATTTGAAATACAAAATATTATTTTGTAATTTATATTCGACAGTAATAAGGAAAATGTCCTTAAATGATTTACACCAAAAATACTTTGGTGTGTTGTATTTTGGTATTTTTTTAAAATACTGTAAAATACTTTCATTGAGACGGTTATTTTCCTTTGCTGGATTGATTAACAGGCACCATTGCCGTTGTCTGGATACCAGTTTTTTTAAAAGTTAGTTGTCCTTAAAGGCATTACTTAAAGAGACATCAGTAGTTTAGATTACCATATTGTGTAGACTGTGCAGTGCTCAGACCCACTTGTTCAGTACATTTCATTGTTCACACATTTCCATAAACTTACTACTTACTGATCCACTCACACACAAGTTTGGATGTTTTTTGAATAGCTTGTTTTGGGCTATCTTATTTGTTGTATTGCGGAGTCTTATTACAGGTGTTATAAATATTTTTTCTGACCTTGATTTGTATTCTCTAAATCCTCTCAATTGGTTTAGTGATTAGATGAGCTACTTGACAAATTCAGTTTCAACCTAACTTAACCACTTAATATACATTTTTAGAGGACAGTCTGAGTCCTAATTTATTGATAGAACTAGTGCACACCCAAATATTTTTCTTCCTGCTGCTTAACTATGCAACTACACACACCAATGATAGTGTAAAATTACTGAAAATGGTTAAATATTTCATCTGGTTTAAATCATAGCTGACCTCTAACAAGGCATTATAAATGGTTTTAATGAGCATTTTATTTCAGCTGGCTCTGTTTCCAATAATTGTGCAACTACCAAGACTCATTTTTATGACACTGCCATAACTTAAAATGGTTTTTCTTTTCAACCTATTCCATGTGGACAAATAAGGAAAGCTATTAACCCAAGAAAACTACCTGGATCAGATCATTTGGACCCATATCTTTTAAAACTTGCAGCTGATTTTATTGCTGAACCCATTTCTTATATTTTTAATCTGAGCCTCCAAACGAATGTCATCCCCAAAATATGGAAATCAGCCTATGTTGTGCCTCTTTTTAAAGGTGGGGACCCAACTTCTTTAATCAACTATCGCCCCATCTCAAAATTGCCTCGTTCTAGTTAAAATATACTTGAATCTCAAGTAAATTCCCAGCTAAAACAGTACCCGGTAAAAAATAATATTCTGAGGTTAAACCCAGTCTGGTTTTAGAGCAGGACATAGTACTATAACTGCAACTAACTAACTAACTGCAACAGTAAAAAACCTCGGAGTTATTTTTGACCAGGACATGTCCTTTAACTCACACATAAAACAAATCTCTAGAACTGCATTCTTTCACCTGCGCAACATTTCCAAAATTAGGAACATCCTGTCTCAAAATGATGCAGAAAAACTAGTCCATGCATTTGTTACCTCAAGGCTAGATTACTGTAACTCATTACTATCTGGATGTCCCAGTATCTCCATAAAATGCCTCCAATTAATCCAGAATGCCGCAGCCAGAGTCCTGACAGGAACTAGCAAGAGAGATCATATTTCTCCCATATTGGCTTCTCTTCATTGGCTCCCTGTAAAATATAGAATAGAATTTAAAATCCTTCTTCTCACATACAAATCCCTTCATAATCAAGCTCCTTCATACCTTAAAGACCTCATAGTACCATATTATCCCAATAGACCACTTCGTTCTCAGAGTGCAGGTCTACTTGTGGTTCCCATAGTTTCCAGAAGCAGACTGGGAGGCAGAGCCTTTAGTTATCAAGCTCCTCTCCTGTGGAACCAGCTCCCAGCCTGGGTTCAGGAGGCAGACACTCTCTGTACTTTTAAGGCTAGACTTAAAAACTTCCTCTTTGACAAAGCGTATAGTTAGGGCTGGCTTCAGGCAACCCTGAACCATCCCTTAGTTATGCTGCTATAGGCCTAGACTGCCTGAGGACCATCGGTGCACTGAGCTCCCCCCCCCCCCCCCTTCCCCTCCCCTGTATATCGCTGATGTGCAGTTACTGGTCCTACCAACCTGCAGTGTCTATTTGTTATTTATTGTTGCTGTTCTTTTCTCTCTGCTCTATCCACTCACCCCAACCGGTCGAGGCAGATGGCCGCCCAAACTGAGCCTGGTTCTGCTGGAGGTTTTTTCTTCTGTTAAAGGGAGTTTTTCCTCTCCACTGTCGCCAAGTGCTTGCTCATAAGGGAATTGTTGGGTTTTTAGTTTTAGTTTTTGTAAAGTGCCTTGAGATGATTTGTATTGTGATTTGGCGCTATACAAATAAAATTGAATTGAATTGAACTATGTCTGTGCTTAATGATATCTGTAATGCATTAGACCAGAAGAAACATTGTGCTGCTCTGTTTGTTGATTTAACCAAGGCTTTTGATAATGTTAACCACAAATTACTGCTCAACAGACTCAAAAATATGAATTATGAATATCATAAACCATCTTAATAAGATCCTTTAATGGCGGATCAATCAGTCAGTAAAACAGGATATCAGTCTACAATCTGAGGGAGAGTTCTCCCGATTCAGTGACGTATTTACTGTGTGAAATAACATTAATGATGCCAGTCACAGTTGTCTTTTTAAGATTTATTCAGCTATTTGCAGTATATACATACTATTTACATAGGGGGAAATGAAGGGAGAACTAGTCAGAGAAATTAGCTGAATTAAAGAATAAAACATATCAGTCTAACGGGAGGTTGTTTGCAGTGGTGTAAAAGAAATCTTGAAATTAATTTATGTTCTGTGTTTCAGTCTGAGGTCCAAACACAGTTTAGGAGGAAACTCTAGTAATTATGGAGACCAACTGAGATTAGTGTGAGACAACCAGCACAGCCACAGGTTATTTGCTTATCCTCGGGTTTACTGAGGCTCGGTTTGTTCTGCTGTGGGCTGGTCCGACTGCAGTCTGTTGGCGGGTTTCCAGGAGAGATGTAGGCATTCCACGAATTCCTGGGCTGCAGACCTGGAGTCCATTCGTCGCCTTTCCTCACCCTCCTTAAACCTGCAGGGTTATCTCTTGAAGTTGGTTGATGTGAGATTGTCAGCCAGAATTAAGTGTTTACTGCAGGACAGCCACACGCAGGGAGGATGTCTGTTCCTCTCTTTTGCGTGGGCAGTGAAAGCAGTCTCTGTTTCATGGTTCTTCTGTGAGGTGCTCTCTTTTTGAGAATCTTTCTACTTGGAGTGGGACGATCTAACTTCATAGTTATATGGATTAACTACAAGCATGCATGACAAACAATAGCAGAGCTTCTATATCACACCACAGTCTGACAGCGATGCTCAATGTAACCACAAGGGGGCACAATCCAGTGTCCTCATGTGCCGGTCCCAAGTCTGGGTAAATGCAGAGGGTTGTGTCAGGAAGGGCATCCGACGTAAAATTTAAGCCAAATCAAACATGCGAATCATAAATATGACTTCCATACCGGATCGGTCGCGGCCCGGGTTAACGACCGCCACAGGTGCTGCTGATCTACAGGGTGCCAGTGGAAATTGGACTACTGTTGGTCAAAGTAGGAGAGGAGGAAGGCGTGTTCGTAGGCAAAAAGAGAAGAGGAAGGGCAGGAGTGTAGGACTTAGAGTAGGGACTTTGTCAGGGAAAACTATAGAGTTGGCTGATATGATGGAGAGAAGAAAGGTGGATATCTTGTGTGTTCAGGCGACCAGGTGGAAAGGTAGCAAGGCCTATAGATTAGGAGCAGGGTTCACGCTGTTTTATCATGGTGTGGATGGAAAGAGGAATGGAGTAGGAATTATCCTGAAGGAGGACTTTGCTAGGACTGTTCTGGAGGTGAAGAGAGTGTCAGATAGGGTGATGAGTCTGAAGCTGGACCTTGAAGGTGTGATGTTGAATGTTGTCAGTGGTTATGCAGGTAGGATGTGAGTTAGAAGAGAAGGAGAAATTCTGGAGGGAGATGGATGAGATGATTCAGGGTATAACTAGTGGTGAGGGAGTGGTGATTGGGGCAGACTTCAACGGACATGTTGGTGAGGGAAGCAGAGGTGACGAGGAAGTGATGGGTAGGTTTGGTATGCAGGACAGGAGTGCAGGACAGATGGTGGTAGACTTCACAAAAAGGATGGAAATTGCTGTAGTGAACACATTTTTCCAGAAAAGGGAGGAGCATAGGGTGACATTTAAGAGTGGAGGCAGGAGCACACAAGATGTAACATCTTGTGCAGACGTTTCAACCTGAAAGAGATCAGTGACTGCAAAGTAGTGGCTGGGGAGAGTGTAGCCAGACAGCATAGGATGGTGGTGTGTAGGATGACTCTGGTGGTGAGGAAGATGAAGAGGACAAGGGCAGAGCAGAGGACCAAGTGGTGGAAGTTGAAAAAGGAAGAGTATTGTGTGGCTTTCAGGGAGGAGCTGAAAAAGGCTCTGGGAGGTCAGGAGGTTCTTCCAGATGACTGGACAGCTACATCTAAGTGATCAGGGAGAAAGGTGGGGCACAGGTAGGAGGGTACTTGGTGTGTCATCTGGAAAGAGGAAAGCAGATAAGGAGACTTGGTGGTGGAATGAGGAAGTTCAGGAGTGTGTTAAGACGAAAAAGCTAGCTAAGAAGAAATGGGACACTGAGAGGACAGAAGAGAACAGATGACATACCTGTGGAGGTATGGAAGTGTTAAGAAGAGGTGGCGGTAGAGTTTTTGACTGGACTACTTAACAAGATCTTGGAGAGTGAGAGGATTCCTGAGGAATGGAGGAGAAGTGTACTGGTGCCCATCTTTAAGAACAAGGGAGACGTACAGAGTTGTGGAAACTACAGAGGAATAAACCTGATGAGTCACACAATGAAGTTATGGGAAAGAGTAATGGAGGCTAGGCTGAGGTCAGAAGTGAGCATTTGTGAGCAGCAGTATGGTTTCATGCCAAGAAAGAGAACCACAGATGCAATATTTGCTTTGAGAATGCTGATGGAGAAGTACAGAAAAGGCTAGAAGAAGCTGCATTGTGTCTTTGTAGATTTGGAAAAAGCATATGACAGGGTGCCAAGAGAGGAGATGTGGTTTTGTATGAGGAAGTCTGGAGTGGCAGAGAAATATGTTTGAGTGGTGCAGGACATGTAGGAGAGCTGTAAGACAGTGGTGAGGTGTGCTGTAGGGGTGACAGAGGAGTTCAAGGTGGAGGTGGGACTGCACCAAGGATCGGCTTTGAGCCCCTTCTTGTTTGCTGTGGTAATGGACAGGCTGACAGATGAGGTTAGACAGGAATCTCCGTGGACCATGATGTTTGCAGATGACATTGTCATCTGTAGTGAGAGCAGGGAGCAAGTGGAGGAAAATCTAGAGAGGGAGAGTGTGGAAAAGAAGTGAAGAGACATGTGCAAGCAGGTTGGAACGGGTGGAGGAAAGTGGTAGGTGTGATGTGTGACAAAAGAGTGTCAGCAAGAATGAAAGGAAAGGTGTACAAGACAGTGGTGAGACCAGCAATGTTGTATGGTTTAGAGACAGTGGCACTGAGAAAAAACACAGGAGGCAGAGCTGGAGGTAGCAGAGCTGAAGATGTTAAGGTTCTCTTTGGGAGCGACGAGGATGGATAGGATCAGGAATGAGTTTATCAGAGGGACAGCTCATGTTAGATGTTTTGGAGAAAAAGCCAGGGAAGCCAAATTGAGATGGTTTGGACATGTTCAGAGGAGGGACAGTGAATACATTGGTAAAAAGATGCTGAGGTTAGAGCTGCCAGGAAGGAAGCGTAGAGGAAGACCAAAGAGGAGGTTCTTGGATGTAGTGAAGGAGGACATGAGGATAGTTGGTGTGGGTGAGGAGGATAGGCTTGAATGGAGGCGGATGATATGGTCGCGGTCGCAATGGCGACCCCTGAAGGGAGCAGCCAAAAGGAAAAGAAGTCTGACAGCGATGCTCTGTATAGATCTGGTCTCAAGTTACAGGATACAAAGACCAGTTCATAAGTCATTGTATAGGTTTCAGGCATTGCCTGAAAGACAGTAATTTCAAAGTATTTATGGCAGGATGTAAAGCAAAGGGGGGTTTCTTTGTCAAGGGCAAGTGATCGGTTCTTTATCAAATGGAGTCTTGACAGTGCAGTACTTGTTGGCGGGCCTGTTGTTTACTTTAGTAGGTCACTAAGAGTTTTACAGCCATAAATTGTCTAAAGGATATCACTCCTGCCTCAATCAGTGAAGATGTGAGATCAACCATCCAGGAATACAAACTACAAAAGGAGAAACAATTGAAAAAGTACCATCATATAATATTTGGGTATCTGGTTGGACAAACTAATATTTAGAGAACATTTGTCTCATCTGCTGAAGAAACTGAGGGTTCTACTGGGATTTTACTACATAGCTGCCAGGAAAACACTGGTACAGACAACTTTTTTAAGTACTTTGGACATTTGGGGACATTATTTATATGCATGCTGCTTCCTCAACACTTCCCAGTGCTTTACGTTTCATCACCAACTTAGTGTTCAGGATCCATCACTGTGTTCTTTACTTTTTGGTCTCCTGGCCCTCACTGACCCTGAGGAAACAACAACATTGGATTATTTTTATTTACAAAGCTATCCTAGGTAAACTTCCATCATATCTGTGTAGTCTGTTCTCTTCCACATGGATGCTATACAAAGTGCACTAGTGAGCATCTTGGCCAGGTCTCCCTCGTAAAGCAGATTCAATCTCAAGGGACTTCCTGGTAAGATAGAGGTTTTAAAAAAAAAAATGGCCCTGCAATGGACTAGTGACCTATCCAGGGTGTACCCTTGCTTTTCACCCAAAGACAACTGGGATAGGCTTCAGCAGATCCCTGTGACCCTAAACAGGAGTAAGCGGGTATAGATAATGGATGGATGTCATTAATGGATAGTAAAATGCTCTTATAAGTTGATGTTATTTTCTCTGTGATATATTCTGATCCATGAAAGAAATAAGATCCCAGGTCCTCCAGTGGGGGTGCAACCTTATCATTCAGCTGTCATCCTGGAGTCTTATCTACCCAACACTTAAATAAGTGAACCATATTAATTTCCTCCTGTACAACATGCACAAAAACAAACCTGAAACTCATGCTCTAAAATGACTGCCCCGGCCCCTAGAAATCTATGAATGTCCTTGGGGTCTAGTTCTGAAAGCAGGATTAACAAATTCAGCATCTAACCCTAAGCTCTGAGTTGTTTAACCCTGAGATGGAAAATTCTGAGTTCCAGAACAGCTGATCACAATTTGTTCAGTGAACAAAGTTCAGAGTAATTAAACGGTAAGTTAAACCTAATGCACAAGGACTATAAAAAGCCATCTTCATTAGAGCTGAGATACAATGATTCACCATGGCAATGGAGAAAATGAAAGTCTAACACATTTACATGATTGGAATTAGAAATTTTTCTTAAGCAGAACATGAACATATTTTTTAAGAGAAACAATACAGCTGTAGCAGCAAAAGAGGGAATTAGCATGGAATAAAATGATTACTGTCAGTCAGTGCATAAGTTTGAAAAACAGTTACATTCTGCATAGTCCTTTAATTTAACAAATACCACATTTTGTTTCTTTTAACAGTAGGTTACAAATGAAAAAGCGGTTTATATTAATTCAGGGAAAAATGAAATCAAAATGAAATAAAATAACATAGAAACAGGTAAAGCAACATTATGTTTTCTTTTTGATCTTGATATTTCAACTTTATTCTCAACATTTTGTTATTCTCAAGATATGAAATTAAAAACAATACTCTGATATACACCATCGTACCTTGAGGTTGACAGGAGGTGATCTGATTAGCAGAATGACAGTTGTTCTAATAGGCCTATGCACAGAGTGCCAGTGTAATAAAGGACTATGCAGCCTATATTTTTAATTTTGAACTGTAAGTTAATTGGGAACATATAGAATTACTACTGTAAACCAGACTGAACATCTCTCTAAGTGTAACAAATGTAAACTGATGACTCACCTTATTGCAGCTTAGGTGCAAAGCACAACACATATTTCACAAAGCATATCTTTATACACAACACAACAAAATATCACAAAGCAGCATTTCACAAAACATGACCTTTCATAAAGTGTAACATTTCAGAAAATTTTCTGACATTTTGGAAAACACATAATAAAACACAAGGTTTCACAAAACTTTTCAAAAAGCAACACATTAAAGAAACCAAAACATTGCAGAAAACACAACAGCAAAATAGAAATGTGAGTGAACAGCGATTGGAAACAGTTGTTCATTTTTATACACTAGCTAGACATAGCATGTTGGTTATAGCCATCTGTACACATCCATAGCAGTTATGACATTCATAACACCCAAATAAACTTTCTACCCAGTGTGAGCAAAATAACAAACGCAGTGCACTACAGAGGCACTACAGATTAAGGTTATTATATATGACATTATCCTTGCCCCCATCCTGTGATCCAGCAATGTTGTTGTGTGCAGTGATCTAATCCATTACTCTCCTGTCTGCTTTATTCCATGCCTGGCAGACGGCCCAGAAATTAGCCCAGAACAAGAAGAAGGTACAGTATCTACATATTTGTCATGTCCCCCGTTCTGCCAAGTGTAGCTTCTCACTCCATCTGCTTGGCGTTCTGTCTCTTTTTGTGTCTTTATCACTGTCCTCTTCTTTCTGTCCTCTTCAGTGTTCTGTCCATCTGCAGAATTGTTGGCATTTTTCCTGTATCCAGAAACCACCTGTGTTTTGTCAGAGGTGATTGCCACTGTATGTTCCTCTTGTGTCTCCAGCTGCTTCCCCATTTGTAACACTGTAGTCTTTGTCAAACTGGAGACTTGCTTGTTTTGGAAGGAATCAAGTTTGCTGGATACAGGAAACAGTCAAGGTATTACTGGGTTTGTGGTTGCATTCATTCTAATGCTGAGTCTGTATTTATGGTGGTTTGTGTATTTGTAGGGTAGTGTGTATATGATATATATACACAATAACCTACATTCTGTTGTTTGCTAACCTACCCAGATGACCAAATTAAATACCAAGTCATCTCTGTATGTCCAGTAGAGACAGAGGTCTGGAATGTGTACTATAATGTTAGTAACTCTGTGGAGCTGCTAACATGGTGCTTTAATCTAAGTGATAGTGTCACCATGTCCACAATGACAATGATAACCTACTGAAGTTATGCATGTTTAATAATTATGATCACCATCTGAGCAAAATGTTATAGCATTCTTGCCAACCTTGAGACCAAGAAAATAGGCAGGATTTAATAACCAAAACTGGAGGTCTGATAGTCCTGACATCGAAAAGTTTAAGCTTTAAATATGTTTTTCTTCCACATTCTGGCAATTTCAAAAGAATGAAAATAACAAAATATTAGGTGAACTACAGCAGCATTTTTATCTAAAATACTTTTAATTCAACTTATAATTGTCAAATACAGAGAATGCAAAATGATTTGCCTCTTTAACAACAACTTTATTAGACATAAAATAAAATCAGTTTTCATTTCTTTAGGGTTGTCAACTCATTTTATTTCATGGGCCATATATAACCCCATTCAATCGCAAATAGAAAACTATGGCATTACAGCCATGTGAACAAGCCATTACAATAATCTAGCCTATTGAAAATAAATGCGTGAACAAGTTTTTTCTGCATCTTGTTTAGACAGAAAACCTTTTATTCTAGCAATGTTTTTCAGGTGGTAATAGGAAGATTTAGTGATGGATTTTATGTGGTTGTTAAAATTCAGGGCTGAGTCAATGATTACACCAAGGTTTCTGGCTTGATTTGTAGCTTTCAATGACATGGAGTCAAGGTGAGCAATGACCTTTGACCTTTCATTTTTGGGGCCAAAAACAATCACTTCTGTCTTGTCTGTATTGAGCTGGAGAAAATTCTGGCGCATCCATTCTTTGACTTGATTAATACACTCACATAATGAGATTAGAGGACTATAATCATGAGATGATACTGATATATAAAGTTGGGTGTCATCTGCATAGGTATGGTAGTCAATGTTGTAGTATTCCATAATCTGAGCAAGGGGCAGCATGTAGATATTGAATAAGAGAGGACCAAGAATAGACCCCTGAGGAACCCCACATTTCATTTTTGTTCGCTCAGACTCATAGTTACCAAGTGAGACAAAATAGTCTCTATCTTGTAAGTAAGATTTTAGCCAATTTAACACTGAGCCAGTAACTCCCACCCACGCTTCTAGTCTATCAAGCAGCACATCATGATCAACTGTGTCAAATGCAGCACTGAGATCCAAGAGTACTAAAACAGAGGTTTTGGATTCATCATTTTTTAAATGTAAATCATTTAAAATTTTAATAAGTGCAGTCTCGGTGCTGTGGTGTGCGCGAAATCCAGACTGACGTGCATTAAAAAGATTGTTTTGCACCATAAATCTGTGAATTTGTTGAGAAACTACTTTTTCAATTATTTTTCCCAGAAATGGAAGATTTGATATTGGCCTGTAGTTACTTACTGCTGAAGCATCTAGATTAGGCTTTTTAAGAAGAGGTTTTATAACAGCAGTTTTTAAGGCCTGGGGAAACTGCCCTGACTGAAGAGAACTATTGACAATCTGCATCTGCCTCTCAAATGCATTCTTCATTTTGTTTAGATTCCCGTATCTTGTCCTTGGCAGATTCCCGTCGTATCTTGTCCTTGGCAGAGGGAAGATTGTGGCGCAGGAAGAAAAATAGGTTGGAGGTGAAAGCTTTTACTCCTGATTTATTTAGAGACAATCCGTCTCCCTTAAAAAGATGCCTGCGACCCCAGAAATGGTTAATGGTTATCAATAAAATGTACTGAGTGGACATCACATGCAGTTGACAGCCATGTGTTTAGTGCTAGTAACCTGCTGAATTTCTCAGTTCCTCCTTTGACTGGTGGTAGAGGTCCACTGATAAAAACTTCTGCATTTAGCGACCTTACTGTGCTTACTTTAGCAGATTATTAAAGTCCTTTTTGAGGATGTGTCAGAGACCATATCTTTTGGGAAATACAGCACTTTTGTGTTGTTACTGCACATCTGTCTCACATCTTTTATGGCCAAGTCACCCACAATCAGAGTCTGAGGCCCTGTTAGCTTTCCTCTTAGTTTTCTGTCTTCTGTTGAGTTTTCAGACCTTACCCCTCTCTGTGGATGTGGAGGATTGTCCAAGTGATCAGATGAAGATCCAGGGTCCTGCAGTAGTGGAGCGAATCTATTTTGTAGCTGTACAGTTAGTTTCTTAGGAGTTTTGTTGCTCCTTTTCCCTTTAGCTGTTATCCATGGTTGTGCTTTCCTCTGCACAGGAGTTGAGGAGGATGGTAACGCTGGCCAGCCTGTCGCATCACAGATTTCTGGGCACTGAGTTCTGCCTGTTGCTTGTCCTGATTTAGTCTTTGGCTTTGCTCCGAGAGCGTTCCAGGGAGGACTGATACCAGTAGTTTTATTTACCCGGACACAACCCTTGTGTTGCTCGGTCTTGTTAGTGCTAATTATCTGTATACTAGCATGCTCTTGTCTGCTACTATGGTAGAGTGGTAGAGTAGTGTCCTCTTTCCCAGATAGTCCATTTATCTCCACATACATCTCTAACCTTTTCACTTTAGTTTCCAGCATAGTGATTTTCTGTAGGAGTTTGCTGTGATCGTCCTCAGGGAAGGGAGGCATGGTCATCGGAGGTTGATCAAAAATAAAAGTAAAAATAAAATCCTCACTAAAATTCCAAATGCGGTAAAAAAGGGGTAAAATAATGTTAAAAAGTGTATTATAAAATCATTGTGTAAGAATGCATGAAGTAAAAAGGAATAAAAGCAAAGTAAAACTGGCAGAAGCAGGAGCAAGCAGAAGTGCGTCTGCACTCTTCAGAAGCAGGAAGCAGAATGTAAATTGAATTGAAGTGTAATAAAACATATGTGAAACTAATACATTGTCAGTTTCCAAGCAGTTAGTGACTGAGCAGTCTCCAGTAGTGTGTCTCTACTGTAAGTACAGATTTGAAGTACTTGAAGCATTTCTTATAATTCTGCTCTGCTACTATTACATGTAACTGACATATATATTTTACATAATGGCTTCTGATTAGTTTTTATAATGAGTGAATGAAATGAGCAAAAACATAGAAAGAACTATGAACATAAAAGAATGTAAAAGTAAAACTATTGCCCTCTTGACAATTTTACATATATACTGTAGTTGTCTGTGTTTTAAAGTTCTACAATCTGCTTTGGCCTTGGTCCATGTAATGGCTTTTTTTGATTGTGCCACGTGAGTACAATGGTAACTTGAGTTGACAACCTTAACTAGCTTGCAGGCTTTGCTTGAGCATACTATGTGACTATTTAGGAGCAGTACTTTTAGATCCCATTGAACTTTTGCTATTGCCAAACCTGGAATCTATTGTATGTTAATTGAGGAATCCAAGTTGCTCGCATGTTTTCATACAAACTTTTTACAACCATCTTTTAAGTCACCTTTAAAGAGGTGAATACATTTTTTTGGATCGAGTAATGATTTAAAAAAAAACAAGGACAAGGACTAATGTGTTCACTTTATATTGGAAATAGCAAGGAGGAGCAGCTTAAGCTTTTCTAGTATAATAGCTCTAATGCTCACAAGTCATGTTGTGAGCAAGTCATGTTTAGATGAAGCCTCGCAGCTTCATCTAAAATATTTAAATTTATGACTTTAGTATCAACCATAACTAAAGTAAAAGTGACTGTCTCATTTATTATTGTGAACAGGGCCACTGGCTCTTATGTTACATCAGTTAAACCACAACATTTTAGCCACTAAAATGTTTGTATTCATAACTTCCCCAGGTTAGGAAGCCATACATGTTCAGGGGACATAACAACTAAAATGATGCCTAGACACTGAAAGAAATTACATTATAACCTTTTGTCTAATAAATAAAGCTCCTGATTGACTGCCAGCATCTAACTAAACGGTTGTTCAGATTGTTTTAAAATCAGAAAGATAAACTATGTCATTCTTGGAGAAAAAGACAGCAATGGTTTAATGAATTCACAATGTATAAAGTATTTCTGTTGGAAGCCTGATTCCAGACTTGCCTCACAATCATAAACTTTGAGCTTCATGGATCAGAAGCGTGAATGAGTTTAGCTTTTTTTTAAATCATTTTTTAGTGGTATGCATTTGTGTTACTGCTATCTGCTAACTATGAATGTGTGTCTATTTGTTTTCAAATGTGGTATGTGTAGGCCTCTGAGGGTGAGCCTCAGCCCATGACAGAGGTGGATCTCTTCATCTCCACCCAGAGAATCAAAGTGCTCAATGCTGACTCCCAGGTACTCACTCTAACTAAAGCACAACCTACAGCTGTAGAATCTTTTTTGTCACCTGTATAAATAGGCTATATACCATGCATGTAGGAGAAAGAATAAGCTCTTGATAAAATATTCTTCATAACTGATAGCAGTTAGTAGTGCAGGATTCTTGATGGACTAAGTAGTTAACTAATGCAGTTAAGGACACCATTGTATACTGGCCTGTGTAATCAGTGTAGATGATTAAAAGTACATGCTTAACTTTTATTGAGTTTGACATTAGTGGAGAAAGACCATACTGTATCATCGTAGATGATGTGTTTATTTTCTTTTCAAAACCTGTCAGAATTGTTGCTGTGGTCCTGTAGGTTACATTAATTGTTGACTTATGTGCCTGTATCAATGTGTCAGCAAATGTATTGCAAAAACGGATTGGATGGTTCAGTAAATGTGAGGAATATGAAGAAAAAGGGTTTTGTGATTCCCCATCAATACGTATGCAGGAAACAACATAATTTCCAAAGAATGGACCTATATAGTCCTTTTAATGAGTTCTTAGGTGTGTTCGTGTTTTTTGGGTTAAGAAAAACTTGCTATGTTGGGGACTTAGATGCAGAAATGGGAACTCTGCAGTGGTTGCACAGACAGTAACTTGAGACTTGACTTGTGACTCATCCTCAGAAGACTTGAGACTCATCTTGTACTTGATGTTTGGAACTATTCATTTATATTATTTTAGTGCATTAATGTACAAACAGTGTGTTTAATTTTTTCTTTTTCTTCTGGTAAATGAGAGGCAGAATAGATGCAGCAAATGGTCAGGCAGTCATCACTTTTTGGTTTAGCGCAACATCAGTTATCTAATGTTAGCGTGTTACTAGCTTTGTAGAGCGTTGGAGTCTGCAGCATGCAACAAGATTGTTCACTGCAACCTTGAGACTTGACTTACAGCTGTGACCAGAGACTTGAGACTTGACTTGCAGTTGTGATCGGAGACTTGAGACTTGACTTGGACTTCCACAACATGACTTGTGAGCATTAGAGCTTAGATGTCTAAACTTGGTGTTTAGATGACATAAGGAGTTCTCTGGCTTTCAGGAGACCATGATGGATCACCCTTTACGAACCATCTCCTACATTGCTGACATTGGCAACATTGTGGTTCTGATGGCCCGGCGCAGGATGCCTCGACCTGACTCTCAGGAGAATGTTGAGGCCTCAGATCCAGGTCAAGACAGCAAGCGCCAGTACAAGATGATATGCCATGTGTTTGAATCTGAGGATGTGAGTCCAACAACAAACTAATATGATGTTTTGCTTGTCAGAAGGGATAACAAGCATTCTTTGTATTAATAGTATAAATTTAACCATGATATTGACTCCCAATAGTTAAGCAGAGTTTCAGATGACCATAAGATAGCATAATTAATGAATATCATTAGTTCAGAAATTCTCAGCCCACCTGTCCTGTCCTCTAGGCCCAGTTAATAGCCCAGTCCATTGGACAGGCCTTCAGCGTGGCTTATCAGGAATTCTTGCGGGCCAATGGCATTAACCCTGAGGACCTAAGCCAGAAGGAGTACAGTGACTTGCTCAGCACTCAGGACATGTACAATGATGACCTCATCCACTTCTCTAAATCTGAGAACTGCAAAGATGTAAGTATATTATTTAAAACAAAATTTCTGATTTTTTTCTTTAGCACTGTTACTAGATCATACAGTGTTCAAAACCTTTATATTCCAAAGTATTTTCTCTTGTTGCACTGTCAATCACTTTGCATAAATGAAAACTGCACTCTTATATTATTTTGAGAACTGTGGACAATAGTGTCAACTGCAATAAAAGCTAAAAGTCATTTGATTTCACCCTGACTTTAAAATGGTTTTGTTTTTCTTTGCTTGTATCCTGCATTCTGTGAGTACAGGTGTTCATAGAGAAAGCTAAAGGGGAGATTCTAGGTCTGGTCATTGTGGAGAGTGGGTGGGGCTCCATCCTGCCCACTGTCATCATTGCCAACATGATGCATGCTGGGCCAGCTGAGAGATCTGGTAGACTGAACATTGGTGACCAGATCATGTCAATCAATGGGACCAGTCTTGTGGGGTTGCCACTTTCCACCTGCCAGAGCATCATAAAGGTATCTACATTATTGATATTAATTTCGATAATGAATCATATTAATTAGGTCTACTTATTATGCAGTAGTACAGGGGAAAAATTTGTATCTACCAATGCACACACTCAGAGGTCATTACTGTTGCTGTACGCTCAACTCAGATGTGCCTCAACAAATCACATTTAAACTTTATTTGTAGAGTGCGTTTCTAAAAAATCAATATAAAAAAAAGATACAGACTGCCTTTAATTGATTAGATATACAGACAGGAAATGGATGGAGAGAGAGGCGGAATCCATGTCCTATACAGTATTTGGTCAATAAACACCCTCAGCATTAAAATGATGATCAAGAATTCAGAAACAAACATGCAAGTTAATGCAAAGCAGCTAAAGCAGGTGAATTTATATAATGCTATCACTTATAGAGAGATAGAGATATGTATATCAAATTTGTGCCACATGAGTTTTACACAGCCTGCTCTATAAAGCTTTGCAATTAAAACAGATTGAATGAAAGTAAGCAAGTAAAAACAGTAAAGATATAAGATGAAGGAATGACACTGAGTCGTTATAGGGATAGTGTGGTCCGTTTTAAGTTATTAAAAAGGCTGAGCTAGATTTTTGTCATTAAAAACTTAAGAAAGGGTAGAAAATATTATTTGAGAGAATTTTGTAATTTCCCAGTAAGAGGCGAAACTGTGTAGGGCAAAGGCAAATTCTGACCCAAAATCTCAACCTGGTATAATTTTGTGTACTGTATACACATTACAGTAACATTTCAGTGATACTGTATACTTTCCTTTATGTAGGGGTTGAAGAACCAGTCCCGAATCAAGCTGAACATTGTCAGATGTCCCCCAGTGACTACTGTTCTTATTAGACGGCCAGACCTCCGCTACCAGCTGGGGTTTAGTGTCCAAAATGGCATTGTGTGTAGCACTGGTTTTGCTCTATTCTTATGTTCAGTGATATTCACACTTCTGTTAAATTGCTTGGATTCAACTTATTTATCATGTAAAAGAATTGATCTGTTGACAGATTTGTAGCCTTATGCGTGGGGGCATCGCCGAACGAGGTGGGGTCAGAGTTGGTCACCGGATTATTGAAATCAACAGCCAGAGTGTGGTAGCCACACCCCATGAAAAAATTGTCCACATCCTGTCCAACGCTGTGGGAGAGGTAAGATTTCACACTGGATATAGGTGTCTAGTTAATCTGATAATTAAACACAAATATATTGAATGCAAGTAAAATTTTAGTTGATTATCAAGCCTTTCAGTCCTTTACTATGTGAAGAAAGAATTCATTTAGGTGGTAGTTATTATAAGAATTCCTACAAGCTCTATAAGCTTTGTTAAAAAGACTGAATAAAAGTATGCAAGTAAAAATGTAAAGATATAAGATGAAGGAATGACACTGAGTTGTTATAGGGATAGTGTGGTGGTCTATATGGTTATATAATTATTAGAATTATTAGCAGTTAATGATATCACTCAGTTGCTCAGCAAAATAAATAGATGTCCCTTAATAGGCCAGCAGCAAGGACTGTCCTTGGTTATAAATAGCAACAGCTGTTACATGACACCCAAAATTGCATGCCAGTGCACCCAGTTTAAACAGCTCAACACTGCAAGCTTTAAAAAAACAATCCTGCCCTCCTAGGTCAGAAGACTTCAAAATGTAAATACCATGCACCACCAGTCCATACATATACCAGCCAAAGTTGAGTTAAAGTATCAAACTCAGTGTGGCTTAATTTTCTACAGGAAGAGAAAGTGTGGTATATTGATTGTATAAACACTCACGAAATAATGCCAACCAAATGCACGGCTTTCTCCTTTTTGAGTGAGATTTATTAAAAAAATAAATAAGTACAATAGCCAACTGTTTTAATCATTTGGGGTCTAGGGGTGTTTTGGGCAAATTTTGACATTTGTGCTTTTTTCAGTTGCTTTTAAACATATTAATGTCTAAAGTCTGATTTTTAAGTCACTGAAATAAGGCCCTAAAACACATACAGAACATTCACAAGACTTCTGAGAAATGCATTTTGTAGCCAAAAGTGTTTGCTTCAAAACAATGCGAAAATCATTGTTTGCTCATTCACAGAAAACAATACACTGATTTAAATTTTTGAAGACACTTTTTTAGACACATGCAAGAAGGCGTGAATGATCATGAATAATCATGTGATTTATCTGAGAAGACAAGGATCCGCTTAATGAGCTGCATAATGAGCCTTTCAGTCAGGAATGTGGCTGAGAGGGAATTACTGCAATACAATGCAGATGCAAATGTATGTTATCTGAGTCGCGTTTTTCCTCTGATAAGAAAGTAAACTCTTCTGAGAGTCTCTCGCTGAGATTCAAGTTGTTTTATTTATGTGTCTGTGAAGAGAGATGACAGAGACAGAGAAGACAGAGAGCATACCCTGTCTGCTTTCTTTATTTTACAAAAGCATAGCGTTTTATTATTATGACTGTGTGCAAATAAAACTAGACCCTTTACAGATTTGAATGATATATTGCTCTAATCTGTACAATCAAAACTGATGGAATAATTTAAGTTTGTTTCAATGTTATCAGGAGAAGATGCCGCAAAATGTAGCTGTTTTGGCTGTTGCAGTGTTTCTTTTTTGCGTGTGTTTTCGCTGTTGTAGTGTTTGCATGTGTTTTGGCTGGATAAAGTGCAAGAGCTTCTCCAAAGACTTAAAAGCAGCTTGGGCATGTTTCATGCATTTTGGGCCAGACTGACAACTCAGGCAGAAGAAGCATCCAGTGGCAGGCAGTTCCACCACTACTGTTGGTAGTGGTAGTGAGGGTATGGAGAAACAGTGTTTGTGACATTCCCACAACAGAGCCTGCGGTGGAAGCTCACTTCTGCTGACATCCCCTGTCATCAGCAGCACCCGCCCTTCTTTCTAGAGCATATTGTTGCCACAATCAGGCCTGATGGCCACACAAGGCGGTTGTGGTCTTCTTTGTTGATGGTGTACCAAGCTATACTGGAGGATGAGATGATGGCTTCAACTGGCTTTGGCTCTGACAACTGCCTCTATCTTCAAAGGTGGCAGTCAAGTCTTGGGAAGGAGCCATGGGGTTGTTTGTCTTGCCAGGTGCCCCAGGCAGCTCCTCATCCCTGCAAATAACAGACCCCAAAAGTCTCGTGGCAGAAAACCCTGTTCCAGGGATCTGGCCTGCTCTCTTTCCTTTCATATCCATACAGGTTTTAAGGAGGAAGACATGCTTGGCCTGACAGACCTCTGTGTTGTGGTGAGCTAAGCATGTCTGCACCCCTCTAAGACTCACCTTGCTCACGAGACTCCATTCCCAAGCATGTTCACAGAGTTTGGTTCTGTTCAGCATGCAGACAATGGGAGGTTTAAAGTGCAGCAGGAGGAAGCCCATGGTGGTCCCCATACATGTCTCGTAAGCATATTTCATTGGTCCATAGAATCAAAGTTCTTTCAACAGTCACACCTAGGCCATGTGCAAAGGGTGCATTTCAAATCACTGGAAAAAAAACAAAAACAAAATCGTTGTTGGAAAACATTCTGATCATTAATTTCCAGAGAGAGTCACATCTTTCTCATCCACAGATGCTTTTGCAGTGAGCACACCGTCTCAGGCATGTGCAATGCGGAGTGAAATGTACATTCTATGCTTTCCTTTATGTTCTTTGTCTGAAGAGCAAGTCACGAATCAAGCTGAACATTGTCAGATGTCCCACATTGACTACTAACCACGACAGGGCAAGCTTCACTTTGTTGTGATCAAAGACCAATCAGAATGGTCCCTTCCAAAAACAGTTAAAGTAGTTTCTATTCAAGATATTTCCTGGTTCAAAAGAAAGACAGGTGTGGCATGCATATAATTCTAGATATCGGGGCTTTGTGAGAAAACACAAGTTCAAAATGCATTCACAATTGTCAATCTCAAGGACTTATTTTCAAAATAACTTCCCACTTCACCCAAGTAATTGTCCCATATTTGCATTTCAGGGGATAATTTCCAAGTTTCTAGTCCCCTATTTGGTCTCTCTCTAAGCCCAAGAGTGTTTGTGCAATGCATGTAAGCAGTGGTGGGGGCACTGAGATGATAAAAGAGAACTTTGGTTTATGAATTTAACCATGGTTCACTAGGTAGCATGTGTGAGTGTGTCATCAGACCACCCTCTGTACTCATATGAGGTGTGGAAGAGGTATTTTGAATGACTCTCAACCACTTTTATTGGGGCAGGGTGTCTGCCCTCCCTGATACTTACATGCTTACTCCCAGTCAATAATGGCTGGTGTCAAGTGATAGGAGCTTCTGATGAGGTCATGCTGAAAGCATTCACCTAATGTGAGACACTTACTCATCCTACTCAGAGAACTGTGGTTATGTATGATAAGGCTTGATTTTTGTTCTTAATAGGTATGCACTATTAATAATTTAATGTATTGAATGGTTTGGTCTGTTTGTGTCTGTCAGATCCACATGAAGACAATGCCTGCTGCCATGTATCGCCTGCTGACAGCCCAGGAACAGCCTGTTTACATTTAACAAGACAAAGTTCTGACCTCATCCACCCTTTAAACTTCCTGCAAACAACTGTCACTTCACAAGCCAAGCCCATCTCCTCAGCCCCGTGCTCATATTATGCTTTTCTATCCATAGCTGATGGACCATGATGAGTTGTTGTGTGGATTGTTCTGCTGCTCAGCTTTGTTCTCAAGTGAAAACATTTTTCTTGATTGGGCTAAAGGTAGAATTAAGTCACAAACTTATTTTGAGCTGGGAACTGAACCTTGAATTTGAACTTGAAGGCAATCTGTACATCAAACCTTCACTTCCATGCTGTTATTTCACTGTCAGAGCACTATCTGTATCTGGTCATATTTTCTCCACAAATCATTTCTGTGAGAAAATCTTTTTTGTTTGTTTATGTGCATTTTACACTCTCATGTTGTAGCTACATTTCATGGGATCAAGCTTGCATTCTCACTCAGATCTCCCTCCTGCTACTAAAATCCACCCAAAGTGCTGTACAGTACATTAGTGTTCTTTGCACAACATGGAAACCTCCACAGTGGGAGTATGTGAGGACACATTCCCCCTCATTACATCCACATGTTTGATGCATTGTTAAGGAGTCGACCCTGGAGCTCTATTTTGCACTTCACAATTCCAACAGGGAAGTTTCCAACTTTATTGGAGTCAATTGTGTGTGTCATTTTTGTAATCTTTGTACAGAACACAAACCTCACACTGACTTACACGATACCCTGTTACACCAAATTTTTTAGACGTTAGATTTAGATCTTCAACCTGAGTCTACAGTTGGGGAGGGTCCCAGCCCTGTGGAAAACATCTTGCATTCTTCCAGTATCTAAAGTCAAGTGTCCTGCTGAACTAAATGACTGCAGGTCAGTGGCTCTCACATCCCACATCATGAAGGTCCTGAGATCCCCTGCAGTTTGCTTACAGAGAACACATTGGTGTGGATGATGCTGTCCTCTAAATGCTTCGCTGTGTTTTGCCTCATCTGGAAGAGCCTGCAAATATGATTTGATTTTTCAAGTGCATTCAATACCATCTAACCCGTCATTCTCAAAGACAAGGTCAAAGGGATGGGGGTGGACCACCTTTATTTCCTCACAGATTACCTGACAGAAAGGCCACAATTTGTCAGGCTTTGTTAGGACTAAACCAGGACTAACCCAAGTCTAAACTGAATTGAAACCATGTTAAAATCAGGAATATCCAAACAAAGATTGAAGGTAGCAATAGTAAACCAGTACTAAACTAGGTCTAATCCATCCATTTTCTTACATTTCTCCGGGGCCGGGTCGTGGAGGCAGTAGCCTAAGCAAGGCTACCCAGACTACCTTCACCCTGATCTCCAGCTCTTCTGGGGGCACACCGAAGTGTTCCAAGGCCAGCCGAGATACATAATCCCTCCAGCATGTCCTGGGTCTTCCCCAGGGCCTCCTCCTACTGGGACATGCCCCGTGCACCTTATTTCACACAGAGCTGACCTGGAGGCATCCCTAACAGATGCCCAAGCCACCTCAGCTGGCTCCCTTTGATGTGCAGGAGCAGCGGCTCTACTCCGAGCTCCTCCCGGATGCCCAAGTTCCTCACCCTATCTCTAAGGGAGTGCCTGGCAACCCTGCAAAGAAAGCTCATTTCAGCCATTTGTATCCGAGATCTTGTCCCTTGGTCATGACCCAAAGCTCATGACCATAGTGAGAGTAGGAACGTTGACTGGTAAATCGAGAGCTTCGCCTTTCGGCTCAGCTCCTTCTTTACTGAAACAGACCGGTACATCAACTACATTGCTGCTGCCGCTGCACCGATCCGTATGTCAATCTCATGTTCCGTTCTTACCTCACTTGTGAACAAGTGAACAGTGTTACTTTACATCACTTTTCAGCAGAAGTCACTAGAATTTAAAGACAGAGGTGGCACAGTTTCAATGAAATCAAACGTAACCTTTTTATTAAACATTGCTGCAGCAAGTCTAAGCAAAGTTAGTATTGACATTTTTTAAGTATTGAATATCAGACAGTTCACATTAGAAAAACTAGAGACGTCAAAACATTAAACTGTGAAGTGAAACCAGGTCAAAATCAGGTCTAATCTAGGACTCATGTTAGCAATATGAAATCAGGACAAAACAAAGACTAAACATGGACTAAACCAGGACTAAACCAAGACTGAATCAGGACTAAATCATTACAGCTACACACAGCACAATCTGCTTTATCTGAGCGCCATGTAACCGGTACGGCAACACCAGTGGGACAAACCTCCTTCTTGTTTTTCTTGGCGGGTCACAACCAGCATTCAAAGGTGCATACTGCCACCTACTGTCCCAGAGTTTGTATCTTTACAAACTTAATGAACACGATCATTACAGTTTTAAGACAGTTTCTCTGCAAAAGTTACGAGTAACGAGAGCCTTGATAAAAATGTAGTAGAGCAAAAAGTATTATATTTATCTTTCAAATGTAGGGGAGTACAAGTAATAAGTTTCCCTCCAAAATACTACTCAAGTAAAGTACAAAGGCTAAAAAAATCTACTTAAGTTCATTATTGTCCACCTCTGGTCGTAAATACTGTTGCTGTATAAGCTTCCCTGTGGGTAGCTCCGACGTTAATTTGTTGACTAAGTTGACAGAACTGGCAAATCCAGAGTGTAAACCCATCCGATACTGATTCGTGTTTGGGCTTGTGTTCAATCTCTCTCTCTTTCTTTTCTTCATTTCCTGTGACAAAACCTTCTTTGGTTTCTTTGCTGGCTCTGCCATGATGTTTGTTTTGAGAATTCAGATCATTTCGTCTTATAGTTAGCTGTTGGCTAACTCCACACAGGCTATGAGTAAAATGTGACATGTGCCGTAAAGCAGGTCACACTCTTTTGCTGGCAGCAGATAGGTGGGGCTGAGTGGCAGCTGATGCCAGCCCGCTCAGGCTGTAGCAGCACAATAATGTCTCTAAAAATAATTAGAGACATTGTTTAAGGTCCCTGATAGTAGCCTTACTATAAATGAAATAACTTGGCCTAAGAAGTGTAAGTG
The DNA here is from genome assembly GCF_900324485.2 of Mastacembelus armatus. Taxonomy (NCBI): domain Eukaryota; kingdom Metazoa; phylum Chordata; class Actinopteri; order Synbranchiformes; family Mastacembelidae; genus Mastacembelus; species Mastacembelus armatus. Next base: position 750,884 of record NC_046641.1, read on the forward strand.
AAAACTGAGGGCAGCAATAGTGGTGAGTCTGATGCTGTTGTACTGATGAATTAGTGCAATGGAAATGTACATTATGCTGCATGTAGCAACACAACAGGCAAAAATAGAGAAATTCAAATTAAAAGAGGCACTGAGCAGAAAACAATGAGGCTTCTTACCGAGATCTGATGACTTTTCAAACAGGGCATGTTGAATAATATCCTGTCTCTAATTTGAACCTCTTTCAAGGGCCTCTCTTCACATTGAAGGTTCACTATTGAGAACTTACAGTAATCAATAAAATAACAGTTCACCCCAGGTGCGACTCCTGAACATATCACAAAAGCATAAAGTTATAGGAAAGTGTGTCATTATTATTTTATTCTCCATTAAAAACACGTTATTACCAGACACACTGCGATAATCCATGTGCAAAGTATTGTGTAGTCATCAAACATGTGGGATACAGCTGTTTGCTGAATGTTATGAGCATAAGTTGACATTTTTGGAATTTTAGTGTTCTTTTCAATGTAACAGATAATAACAAATAAATGTAATCTTATCTGGAAGGAAAGATTGAGAAGGGGACATTTTACATGAATGTGAAGTGGAATTATTACACATAATAGTTTGATTGTGATCAATACAGCAAATATTACAGTACAGGTTAGTTTTTTCCCCAAATATGTGTGATCTTAGAGGGAATACATCCCACTGGCTGCATGTATTCCGTGTCTACCAAAGCTCTACTGCTGGTTGTTTAGTTTTCCCTCAGTCTGTCCCTGCAATGCAGATTTGTCACAGGGTTCCACTCTTATCGAAAGTGCAATGGATTTTGTGTTATTTTGTTCATGCAAAATTTTCTTATTTCAATGTTTTATGTTAAAAATGTGTATTTATAGACATAACATTATACCATAGCTTGTTTTTCAAATCTTAATCATTTTGTTGTTTTATCTTATTTATTATAAGATACATATACTTTGCTTTACTGTAATTTGCATCATCTTGACAGTGAGCAAATTGTCAGTTTCCTTTTCTTTAGAAAATACTGTGGATATTCTTAATCATTAACTCCTTTGCATTGCAGTTATTTTGGAAAGGCATGTTTAGTAATAGTATTGATATCACACAAGACAAACTAACACAAATTAGAAAACAGATGCAAAATAAAGCTTTTTCTGTCTGCCATCTTGTTGCGAAGATAAAATGTGGTAAATCTGTTTATTGTGCGGTATTTTAAATGTACAATATGTTACAACTATAGCAAAAATAAGCACCTATTAAACTGCTTTACTTTTACTTGAAGAAAGGTCAAGCACATAGTTAATCTGTCTGTGGTCCAGCTGTCCCTGCTGGGCAAGTTTGGACTTGGTTTCTGGATTTTTTTTTTGCTGAATCAACTCTTTCCTTCAGTCTAATACAGCATTTAAATGCCTCTGTTCCCTTCCAGTTTCTCTGGGAATGTACCTACCTACATCACGCTGGCTTTGACAAACTTTTTCTTTCCTTTTGGCTGTTGTGTACTTGTGCTTTCTTTTTAGACACCAAAATGTTTAAGGAAAGATGTTGCCCACTGATGTGCCCAACTTCAAAACCCAGGGCTTTATTTCAAATGTATGTCAGTGAATTCATCTTGGCCTTATTACTACTATTACTGGACTTTTTCTAATGTAACCACAGATGCAGAAAGGTGATGGCAGTCTATTTTGGACTTTAACATGAGCTACTCTGAAGCCTTGCAATTAATCTGTACCTACTGCTTTTAGTGTGTGTGTGTGTGTGTGTGTGTGTGTGTTTGTGTTTGTGTGTGTGTGTGTGTGTGAGATGTGTGATTACATCAAACAAATACCAGCTGGAAATATAGAATACAGTTATAGGTCAACTATACAGGAAACTATGTAAAAGTACTTACTTATATACTATTTGTGTGTTTGGATTGGCCTGTTGGCAAGCCTCAGTCAATTGAACACAATGTGAAAGGTAATTTGAAGTGAATGAAATGTAGGAAGCAACATTCATGTATATACAGTATGCAGCTATAGCACAAGCTATTTTAAGGTGTGTGTGTGATATTGTCCCCTCCTGCTCTGTCAGGTATTGTATTCGTAAGCATGACACAACATAAATAAGGAAACAAGCAGTCGAAGGTGAGGGCAGGTAGCAGGGTTGCTAACAAATATTTACAAGTGCACTCATTCTGAATGTAACAGACATTCATTTTCATTGTATCTGAACAGAAAAAATCACACAAGAAAAATGCCATTTCTGTAGAGCAGCAGTAATGTTTTATTTGCCAGCTTTCTGTGTGATGTTCTAGCAATTGGCGCTACAGTCCAGTACCAGAGCCAGAATGTTTGTAATATTATTTACAACAATAAATAACTTGCAAAAGGACTTTGGCGCAGGTTGTGATTTATTTACAGTTCACGCATCTGTAACTTTGTCATGAGGTAGCAGCGCCGCTGCGCTCCTTTTCCCCTCATGTGTCTCTTCCCTCTCCTTCTGTCTGTCATCTTGTTTGTCATTACTCGCAGGTGTGCGAGGTGAGGAGGCACGCAGCTCATCACACACTCACTGCCATAAAGCCCCGGACCTTCACCAGTCAAGTCATCAGTTTGTCAGTCTACCTCATCGGTAGTAGTTACTTTGGCTTAAACGCTATTAAGTATGGCAAGCTGTTTGAGCATAAATTAGATATCCTTGATATCAGATGTTCATTTCATATACTAGTTCAGTCTTTGTCAGAACCAGTTCGACGTTTGATTGCACTAGTTGGACATGTGATTGCACTAGTTGAACAAGAACCCTTACTAGTCACACTTTCTTAGCAACTAGTGGCACTTCTGTCCAGCTAGTTCCAAGAAAAGCCTTAATATCAATGCCAGTCACTGCACTAGTAGGACCAAAGTCCCAACTAGTGTAGTGGAAATTTCTTAAGTTTGAGAGTTGCTAATTCTCAGAAACAACCAGTGTGATGAATCATCTCAGGTTTAATCACGGGCCCAGAAAGGACATCCTTGCAGAAATTCTCTGACTCTGTGTTACAACACCAGGTTTATATACACTTTGTCACCATAATCTGAAGCCACCCTACATGTTTGTTCAGGTGTCCTCTATCTCCAGGCCTCTACCAGCACTAACCAAATTGTTGGCAGTTATTTACAACCCTCTACAACCATAAAACACTAACCCAATAACAAAGACAGAACCACATACCATCAAAGGGTCAAGCAAACATTCACATCACCCCTTGACATCTTGTAAAACCTCCACACTAGTCAGCTTTTTTATGTACCAGTGGCCTTCTGGACGAGACTAGTAAGGCTAAAAGTCCTACTAGTTAACTAGTGAGGGCCATCATGCACACTAGTTAACTAATTAATACCTCTAGGCCTTACTAGTTAACTAGTGAGGCTAAATAATGTATACTAGTTAACTAGTACGTTTCAAAATGTTCACTAGTTGAACTAGTGAAAGCCCAAATGTTCACTAGTTAACTAGTAGCACAAAATCCTAATGAGGGGGATGGGCTGGTGGGCATTAAGGCTTTTAATTAGCTCTCTATTCCAAAATTAAAAATGCTAACAAATCAGAATGAAGGATTTTGTCATTATCCCGACCACTTCATCTGCATGTTGCGCACTAGTTAACATGCAGGCCTGAGGAACTGCACCTAGTTACCTAGTGAATGCCTGTCACAGCTTACATGTTAAACAGTCAAAGGCGTAAAGTTAACAATTCAAGGTTTATTAATTCTTACTAGTTCACTAGTGAGATTCAAATGTTTACTAGTTTACTAGTAAATACCAAAATGTCCACTAGTTCCACAGGTGGGGATCATTTTGGCCTTTCTTGTTAACAAGTAAGAGAACCGCCAACCCTTAGCGGATCGCCGCCGCTAGCCCACCTGGAGCCCTTCAAATGAGAGCAGGTTTTTGGGGCCGGAAAGCTGAGGTGGGGGGCAGCGGGCACATTTCTTAGGCCACAGTGATACACACGTACAAAGACAGTTCTGTCAAACTAAATTTTGGCTCTCCATGCAAATTTTCAAAACGTTTAGATAGAGGGCGCTATTTGCAACCCCTCTCCTGTAGATGATGCTGACCAGGAATTAGCTAATTTGGTAAAAAGCCCTGGGACAAGTTCATTAAAGTATGAGGTAAGCAAAAACAGTGAACTCAATGACCTCAAATAAAACTCCAAACTGGTGGATTTCCTGTTGGTTGTACAACCTCGACATGTTAAGCTTTTTTGCTTAGCCCGATATAAAGAATAAACATGCCGAGTTTGGTGACTATGATGAAAAAGTGTTGGTCTGGCTCCCATTGGCGCAATGTATTTTCACTTTTGTCAGGCGCGCTGAAGAGCCATTCTTTTGAAGTCATTTAGCCTATGACACCTATAAAATATATAATTTTCACGCGATTCTGAATTTTGGGCAAATTTTGGAGAATTTTCACACATGATCAAGGGGTCAAATTTGAGGTTGTTTCGGTGAAAAATAGATAGAAATAGAAAAGAAGAATAATCCTAACGATTTCCAGGCCCACGTCGCCATGGCAACCACATCATATACATTATCTGAAAGGTCTCGCGCATCACCACGTCATGGTGGGGTGTGGGTCAATGCCCCACGCTGTCTGACAAATTTTGACATGCCCTGACATTTGTGCTTTTTTCAGTTGCTTTTAAACATATCAATGCCTGGTTCATATGTGAGGATTATGTTCTTTGACTTTTCCTGTGCTTTCAATACTATCCCAATACTGAGAGGTAAGCTTCTATGTATGGGGGTGGCCTCATGGATTATGGACTATTTGACATCCAGACTGCAGTATGTCAGGCTGGTAAGATGTGTTTCTGGGACACTGGAATGCAGCACTGGGGCTCCACAGGGGACTGTTCTTGCTCCTTTTCTGTTCACGGTCTATATATCGGACTTTAGGTATAACAGTCTTGCCACCTTCAGAAGTATTCTGATGATACGGCTTTTGTGGCATGTGTGCATAGTGGACAGGAGGGGGAGTACAGGGACCTAGTGGAGGCCTTGGATGACTGGAACAAAAAGAACTATCTTCTCCTGAACACCACCAAGACTAAGGCTTTCTATATTGAGCAATAATAAACACCCCCTCTACGATATACTGACTAAACAGGGCAGCAGCTGCAGTGGGAGGCTACGCTGCAGAACTGAGAGGTTGAGGAGATCCTTTGTCCCCACAGTCATGAGACTTTTTAATATTAATTGTTGATATGTTAGTTATGCTATTTATGTTATATATTATTGACTGAGTGCCTTTAGCTGTTAATTATATTTTATATTTTATAATGACGTTTCTATGTTAAAGGTAATATAAGAGCTGCAGGACAATCTGAATTTCCCCCATGGGGGGATGAATAAACTATCTATCTATCTATCTATCTATCTATCTATCTATCTATCTATCTATCTATCTATCTATCTATCTATCAGCTGAGAAGAAATTTCCATTTTTTCACCGAAAGGAAACCACAACTTCAGCTAGGTCTTCTTCCTCATCAGTGTCAGAGTCTTCCTCCTCTGGGTTGTACTCTGTCATCCTCAACCTCTGACACTTCCTAATCTAAAGCCTCCTTACTATCAGCCTGGCTTCTCTCCTCCTGATTACTGTCATGGTCAAATATGAAGTCCAGAGTTTCACATGCAGCATATCTACAGTGGGTACGGAAAGTATTCAGACCCCTTTAAATTTTTCACTCTTTGTGTCATTGCAGCCATTTGCCAAAATCAAAAAAGTTCATTTTATTTCTCATTAATGTACACTCAGCACCCCATCTTGACAGAAAAAAACAGAAATGTAGACATTTTTGCAAATTTATTAAAAAAGAAAAACTGAAATATCACATGAGGTCGAAGGAACTGTCCAAGGAGCTCAGAGACAGAATTGTGGCAAGGCACAGATCTGGCCAAGATTACAAAAGAATTTCTGCAGCACTCAAGGTTCCTAAGAGCACAGTGGCCTCCATAATCCTCAAATGGAAAAAGTTTGGGACGACCAGAACTCTTCCTAGACCTGGCCGCCCAGCCAAACTGAGCAATCGTGGGAGAAGAGCCTTGGTGAGAGAGGTAAAGAAGAACCCAAAGATAACTGTGGCTGAGCTCCAGAGATGCAGTAGAGAGATGGGAGAAAGTTCCACAAAGTCAACTATCACTGCAGCCCTCCACCAGTCGGGGCTTTATGGCAGAGTGGCCCGACGGAAGCCTCTCCTCAGTGCAAGACACATGAAAGCCTGCATAGAGTTTGCCAAAAAACACATGAAGGACTCCCAGACTATGAGAAATAAGATTCTCTGGTCTGATGAGACCAAGATTGAACTTTTTGGTGTTAATTCTAAGCGGTATGTGTGGAGAAAACCAGGCACTGCTCATCACCTGCCCAATACAATCCCTACAGTGAAACATGGTGGTGGGAGCATCATGTTGTGGGGGTGTTTTTCAGCTGCAGGAACAGGACGACTGGTTGCAACTGAAGGAAAGATGAATGTAGCCAAGTACAGAGATATCCTGGAAGAAAACCTCTTCCAGAGTGCTCAGGACCTCAGACTGGGCTGAAGGTTCACCTTTCAACAGGACAATGACCCTAAGCACACAGCTAAAATAACAAAGGAGTTGCTTCAGAACAACTCTGTGACCGTTCTTGACTGGCCCAGCCAGAGCCCTGACCTAAACCCAATTGAGCATCTCTGGAGAGACCTGAAAATGGCTGTCCACCAACATTCACCATCCAACCTGACAGAACTGAAGAGGATCTGCAAGGAAGAATGGCAGAAGATCCCCAAATCCAGGTGTGAAAAACTTGTTGCATCATTCCCAAGAAGACTCATGGCTGTACTAGCTCAAAAGGGTGCTTCAGCTCAATACTGAGCACAGGGTCTGAATACTCATGACCATGTGATATTTCAGTTTTTCTTTTTTAATAAATTTGCAAAAATTTCTACATTTCTGTTTTTTTCTGTCAAGATGGGGTGCTGAGTGTACATTAATGAGAAATAAAATGAACTTTTTTGATTTTGGCAAATGGCTGCAATGACACAAAGAGCGAAAAATTTAAAGGGGTCTGAATACTTTCCGTACCCACTGTATTGGCCATCAAGGCCTCAAAAAAAGCTTTGCATACCAGAGTTGCGAGAAAGTTGATTGCAACAATGTTGAAGTTCTGTTTTTCAATAGGTGTGGTTCCCGTGGGGAAAAATCATATTGTTAACCCGTGGGGGTTGCCATGCCATAATGGGGCACATGTGTGTGTATGCGTGCGTGCATGGTATGTGTGCCTGTTCAATGACACCTGCGTGTTAAGGTGTGGGAAATGGGTGTAAAAATGTGCTTAAACTCTGTTTCATACACTAATTTTAGTTTAACCCATTCATTTCCAATTACCATTTTTGACCAGGAACTCCTAATTCCATAAAACACACACAATTTTTATAAAATTATTTTATGCGTTTGAATGACGTGTGTGAACAAAGTCATGGAACCTCATGACAAACATGAAATTTACTGCACTTTTTTAGAGAGGCAACTTGTAAATCGGTCAGATTTGACTGGAACACAAACTCACAAACTGGTAAATTAGCTTAGCTAATTAACAGCATGTTTACTGTAGCTGTGGTCATAAATTTGACATTCTTCACAGCCACAAAAATATTTATATTCATAACTATATCCTTTTTTCTTTTTTCTCTTATTTAGTTAAAAGGCACAGCGCATATTAATGCACATATCATTGTCTACTACTATCAATTCTACTGCTAAGCCCTCAATGAAGAGCTTGAAAAACCAAATGCCTCAGATCAGTAAAAGTCTGAGTTCAAGGTAATAAACCAAATTTATTAGGGCTTTAGTTAACAAGCTGGACCAACTGTCTGGAGTTGTCAAAAGACAGAAATGTGATTTGTAAACATGGAAGTCACCATCACTGCCAACATGGTGGACATTTTAATAATCATTCACTCATGAACTGCAGGAGGAAACCAGAGTACCTAGAGAAAACCCACGCAAGCACAGGGAGAACATACAAACTCCACACAGAAAGGCCCCTGCTGGGTTACAAACCAGGGACCTTCTTGCTGTAAGCCACTATGCTGCCCACAGTTTAATACTAAAATGCAAATTCCAATCAATGCATTGGTAGTGCCACAATTAAAACTTATCTTTGTGTAACTTTCACACATATGTTAATAACACTGTCCATGAAGATTCTCAGGCTAGAGGTCGAAAAACCTAAAAACTTAAAGTCCAGTTGCCATGACTCAACTTCTAGTTAATAACACTGGTTTTGCCTCAAAGGATTGTCTCTCTAAAGACTCCAATCAGACTATGAGGGCGGTCGGGATGATTCAGGTGAGACCCTGCCCTTGAACTCGATCTAGAGCCTGCTGTTAACTCCATGTTTCTACTCTTTCCTCCATGTTCCGAAGACTCGAGCGCTGCACAGGAGGTGAAGGAGCTGAGGTCCCCACAACTCTGCAGGTGCAGCAGACCAGGCATTCTCCTGGGGGCCTGGGGGAAAGTCTGGAAGGAACTGCCTGATGGCTGCTGCTGGGGAGATCTGGGCTGATTGGAAGTCATCTCTGAGTCAGTAACCACCTGTAAAAAAACAGGAAACTAATGTCAAACGTCAAAGATCTTCATGTTAGGTTTGTTTTGAAACTGTTCCACAGAGTTGTGTTTTACAAATGAAAAGAATTCCTACCTGTTCTATATAACAGGCACAGCGTACAGCCTCCTCTATGTGCTCCTGATCTGACTGTAGGACTTGTCGTATGCTGTCCACCAACTCTTGGACCTCAGGGGCCAGGCCCTGGGCAGCTGGCTGCTCCAGAATTTTTCGTACCAATTGCTGGGTGTGTTGGTAGCTTTGGTAGTCTACCATGGAGGAAGGCCGAGGGTGCCAGGGCAACCTGCTGTTGTTGCCCCGTCGCAATGTGACCTGGCGCTGGGTGTGGGCAGCCAGTATGGTTTGAGAGGTCTGGGTGGAAGAATCTGTGGTCTTAGGAGAAGGGACTAGATGGGTGTCTGTGCTGCTCCACACTACAGCAGACATCAGAGGGGAAAGACAATTCAACTCCTCCAATTATTCATAAATATCTATCATAGCTTCATCAGAAAACAGTAGCCTACTTGTGAAAGTAGTACAAAATGTCAACATGAGAACAACATGAAGACATTTTCAATTTTAGGGTGCAAGCTTTCAGAAAAAAGTGTTTAAAAACATCAGGAAATCCTTTATTCTGATTAATTTATTGTGATGGTTGTTTCCCAATTCAGATAGGGTTCTTAATGTTGATACATCAATTAAGGATACTTTATTGAATAAATTCCAAAGGATAACTGTAGAGTGGTGAGGGACAGTAGTCATACAGTAAAGATCAAGTGATTGAAAAGACTTATTCATGTGCTAATATGTATGTAGTCTGAATGGGTGTGTCATGCATCAGAAATAAAAGCTGACCTTTAGCAGTGAGGTCCATTAATAATGGGTCACTTTTGGAGCGATGGATGCCTGATTTCCTCCAGGGGTTTAGTGTTGGAGTGTGCTTCTGCTGCTGAGGAGGCAGCTTGGCCTGCGGAGTGATGTCTAATGCCACCGATACCATTCCGGAACTCATGTCTAAGACCAGACACACATCCGTATTTTTTGAATATCCAGCAGATTTTTCTCTTTTCTCTAGTGCAAACTGTTAACAGTAAAAAATAATAAACAGACCATATCTTTCTGGACACAAACTCTAATAATAGGTAGCTTATATTGTCAAAACAAATGATAACAATGCTACACAAAATATTCACATAATCAACTAAAATAGTCAGGGCTGATAATCGGCATTTAAAATATGCACAATACATTTCCATGGGCAACATTCTGTCCCCGTGGTCTACAAAGAAGCATGCCGTTTGCAGACTGCAATCTTCAGCTCAAAGTCATCATTATTGTGGCATAGTATTCCATGTCTTTCAATTCCATCTCATTTTAATTCATTTGTTCAACGAACAGCTGTGGGATTACAACTTGGCTAAAATGTGTGTGAGAGAATTGTATAAATACTATCTAATGTTTTACTGATACAGTTTAGCTAGTGTATGCTTTTATATTATATATATATATATTGAGAGATATGTCACAGACTTGAGAGTGGTGGCCAGCAATGAAAGAACATCTTTTAAGGGAGGACTACTTGACATTGAAAAAAATGTTTGAGAACAGCAAAACATTACAAGGGCAGACAGTTGAGGAAGTACATGCCCTGAGGAAGACTCCACGCAGAGAGAGTGATGATGTCTGCTGTAACTTTTGTGGCCACAAACGAGAGAAACAAAAAGAAATGTCCAGTCTATGGAAAAAAGTGTAAACAGTGTGGAAAAGAAAACCGCTTCACTGTAAAGTTGAGAAAACTAAAAAAAAGGATGCTGGTGCACACAGTTTCAGAAGCTAGTGAATCATATGAAGACATCATGACAGTAAAGGATGTGGGAGAAACAAAAGAGATGGTCAACTAAATGAAAGAAGCACACAATAAGAGTAAACAGCTCTTCGCAGCTATGTTGCTGTGGACTACTTGGACTACCATGTTATCCCTGTGCAACTGTTAAATCCAAGCACACCACTAGAGCAGACAGAAAGTGCTGGCCATGTACAACAAAAGCAGACTGCACCCACTAGGAAAATGTAAAGTCAAACTTAGGAATCCAAGAAATGATAAACTGTAAAGTTTGGAATTCCAAGTGGTGGATCAGGATGACAGAATTCTGTTACTGGGCAGAAAAGCCAGTGAAGTGACGACGTTGAGCAAAGTGTAGAATGAAAACATTCTAGCTATTGACAGTATTGTGACAAAACATTGCCCTGTGACAAAAAACTGCTCTGAGGAACTCAATAATGGACAAAATAGTCCATACTAGAAGTTTGAAAATTTTTTCACAGGCGATGGCTGTTTGGAGGATGAGTTCAACATTGGAATAGACAAAAGTGTACCACCAGTAAAACTGCTTAAGCAGAGTGCCAGTTGCTATGATGGCTTGAAAGCAGAGGAATAATTGTGCAACAACAAACACTGAACAGGGCACTAAAAAGTAGCCATTTTCCTCTTCCCACTATTATATATGATATATATAAATCTATATATCTATAGATATCCTCCTAGAACTATCAAAAACTAAGGTATTTATGGTTTGTGATGTAAAGCAAGGATTTTGGCACGTCAAGCTAGACAAAGAATCGAATTATCTCACCACATTAGCTACCAAATTTGGCTGGTACCGTTGGCTGAGGCTTATGCCCAGCACTGGAAGATTTTCAAACTTGTGCAGGTGTATATGTCATTGCAGATGACATACTCTTCACAGGTTAGAGAGACACACAAAATGAGGCAAACAGAAATCACAACAAGAACTTGAGTTGTTTTCTAATGAGATGCAGAGAGAAAAACATCAAACTGAACGTGGACAAGTTTAAACTACGGAGATGGTCAGTATTCTATATTGGACATGTACTGACAGCAGAGGGTCTAAGGATTGACCCAGTGAAAGTTTGAGTGATAAAAGAGTTGCCATAGTCTACGGATGTGTACAAAGTCTTGTGGGCATGGTGTCAAAATTTTGTGAACATCTCTCGGATCACTTTGATTTACACAATTTACACACAGAAACAACATGTGGGAATGGACTGAGGTGCACGACAGCTTTTCAAAGACTGAAGAATAAGATAAGGCACCACTTCTCAAGTATTATGACCAAAATGAAGAGTGCAATTTGACACATCAGAGACAGGACTTAGGTGCAGCCCTGACACAGAAAGGCAGACCTTTGTGAGCAGAGAGAGAGGGAGTGCTCGAAATAGAAAAAGCAATGTTTGGCCATTGTGTTTGGGATGGAAAGGTTTCCCCAGTATACTTATGGCAGAAAAGTGACTACAGATTGACCATAAGCCACTTGAGAATATTGTTAGAAAACCACTACGTAGTGCATCAAAGGGACTACAGAGAATGTTGTTCAGGTTGCAGAAGTATAACATTGATGTGATCTATGTGCCTGGCTGACATATGATATGCTAAGCAAAGCGACGGCAGAGAGGCGTTCTGGGAGACACAGAGATAGAGCTCTTGGCAGAGAGATTATCCTGAATCCACAAAGCAACAAAAAGAGGACGCAAAGTTGCAAAGAATAACAAATGTGATTCTGAGAGGATGGCCTCAGAACAAATAGGACCCTTATGAAATTCCAAATGCAACATATGCAGGTCAATGCACCCCAAGCAACAGACAATCCCATGACATGTCCTGTAGACCCTGGGCCAAGGTTGGGACTGATTTATTTACTTGGTACAAGAAGAACTATTTGATAATTATTCTAACTTCTGGTAAGGTGATTACCTACCAGACACTAAGAGTACCACAGTGAGCAAATTAAAGGTGTGGAGTTGTAGATGGGTGGTGTCCCGAGTAGGAACCGCTGCTATCTCAATACATTTACACAAACAGTGACTACAACAAATGCACAATCTGTCATTACTACTGAGTGTGGTCACGCAAAGGACTGACACACTGTTACTAAGTCCGGTTGCTAGGTTAAGAGGCCTACTTATCTAAAGGATTATACTCAATGAGCCTGTGATGTGAAATGTTTAGTTATTTGTTGTGTTCATGTTTATGATTTATGTTTACATTTGTATACACCCCAAAGTATACGTTTATTTTTGTTTATAGAAAATGGACAATTCTCGTTAAAAAAAAAAAAAAAAACAAAGGAAAGGATGTGAGGATTGTTAATATGTTGAGTGTTCCTAGGGGGTTGGATTTGGGTGTAACACTGACCTTACTCTGAAAGTTAGGTATTCATGGAAACTTAAATAACATTTAGCTCTCTCTTTAGCTTGTAACCTTGCAAATGTGCAGGTAAGTCAGCTAATGTTGTTTGACAGTATTCATACCTGTTAGTGGTCCGGGTAAGCGAATCACTGTTGTCTTGCAAGTGTGTCGTGTTGTATAGTTCGTCTACAGACTAGCTATAGTTTAACACACCTAAAAACCAACTAGCTAAACTCTAAACAATTCATTAACTGCTACATTCCGGTACTAGTCAAGTACCTTTCTATTTTGACCGGTATTTATTGCTATTTCCTGACTTAGCGCTCGTTAGCCTACCGGTTAGCTTAGCTAGCTAGTTAGCTTAGCTAACATGGCCTCTCCCTCTCTCTCTCTTTCCTGCTCGGTGTGCCACATGTTTAGTTATTCCTCTGCCTCCTTTAGCGATAATGATACCTGTAATAAGTGAAAGGTTCTGTTAGCCTTGGAGGCAAGGATCACTGATTTGGAAGCGCGGCTCCGCACCTTCGAACAAAAGCCAGCTAGCCTAGCCCTGTTAGCAGGTATGGAGCTAGCGAACTCAGGGACTTTTAGCGGTCCAAGGGAAGCTCCGGAGCAGCCCGGAGAATTAGCCTGGGCGACGGTCCGACGGAAACGTACTCCTAAGCAGAAGCCCACGGCTCATCACCTGCCTCTTCAGGTTTCTAATAGATTTTCCAAGCTCGGTGACACACCTTCTGACACACTTTGGCAATTCCATAGTCAGAAACGTGAAGCTAGAGACACCAGCGACCATAGTCAAATGTTTCCTGGGGCCAGAGCGGGCGACATCGAGTCAAATCTGAAGCTGCTAGCTAAGGCTAATCGTAAATATGGGAAAATTATAATTCACGTCGGCAGCAATGACACCCGATTACGCCAATCGGAGGTCACTAAAATTAATGTTGAGTCGGTGTGTAACTTTGCTAAATTAATGTCGGACTCCGTAGTTTTCTCTGGACCCCTCCCCAATCTGACCAGCGATGACATGTTTAGCCGCATGTCGTCGTTCCGTCATTGGCTGTCTAGGTGGTGTCCAGCAAACAACGTGGGCTTCATAGACAATTGGGCCACTTTCTGGGGAAAACCCGGTCTGGTAGCGAGAGACGGCATCCATCCCACTTTGAATGGTGCAGCTCTCATCTCTAGAAATTTGGCCGAGTTTATTAGCCGACCTAAAGCCTGACAATCCAGGGTGGGGACCGGGATGCAGAGACTCAGTCTAAAACGCCTCTCTGCAGTTTCCTTAGAGCCGCCGCCCCCTCAAACCACATAGAGACTGTGTCTGCCCCTCGAACATATAAATCAAATAAATCAGAAGTTAACAGAAGAGGAGTTATTCATAAAAACTTAATAAAAATTAAGACCACTCCTCTTATTGAACAGAAAAACAGAACTGTCAAATGTGGACTATTAAATATTAGGTCCCTTTCATCTAAATCTTTGTTAGTAAATGATTTGATAACTGATCACCAAATTGACCTACTTTATCTTACTGAAACCTGGCTACAGCAGGATGAATATGTCAGTCTGAATGAATCAACCCCCCTCAGTCATAAAAATTATCATGTTCCTCGAAGCACAGGTCGAGGTGGAGGAGTAGCTACAATCTTCCACTCAAACTTATTATTAAACTTTCATCCTCAGAACAGTTATAACTCATTTGAGAGCCTCACTCTTAGTCTCTCACATCCAACTGGAAAACACAAAAACCAGTTCTACTTGTCATTGTGTACCGTCCACCTGTCCCTTACTCAGAGTTTTTAACTGAATTCCCTGACTTTCTGTCTGATTTAGTGCTTAGATCAGATAAAGTCATTATAGTGGGAGATTTTAACATTCATGTAGATGTTGAAAATAACGGCCTCAGCATTGCATTTAATTCTATATTAGATTCAATTGGTTTCATTCAAAACGTTAATAAACCCACCCACTGTTTCAATCACACCCTTGATCTTGTTCTGACCTATGGCATCAAAATTGAACATCTAATAGTTTTTCCCCCAAATCCTGTTTTGTCAGATCATTCTTTAATAACTTTTGAATGTAAAATGATGGATCATGCAGCGTTTGGAAGAAAATTCCACTACAGCAGATGTTTATCCGACAACACTGTTAATAAATTTAAGAAAATTATTCCATCTTTATTTACATCTATGCCAAGTATAAACATAGTGGAGGGCAGTTGCTTCAATCCCACTCCCTACCAAATTGATCATGTTGTTGACAGCGCTGTAACCTCACTGCGTGAAATGCTTGATTCTGTAGCCCCTCTGAAAAAGAAGTTAGTGAATCAGAGAAGACTAGCCCCATGGTATAATTTACATATTCGTACCTTAAAGCAGGCATCATGAAGGCTGGAAAGGAAGTGGCGTTCCACAAACTTAGAGGAAATTTTTCTAGCCTGGAAAAACAGTCTACTAACATATAAAAAAGCTCTCCGTAAAGCCAGAACTGCATACTATTCATCACTAATCGAGGAAAATAAGAACAATCCCAGGTTTCTTTTCAGCACTGTAGCCAGGCTGACAACAAGTCACAGCTCTGTTGAGCCCAGTGTGGGGAATGAACAGGAATGAACTATTTGAAGATTTTCAATCAGGATTTAGAGCACATCATAGTACAGAAACAGCACTGTTGAAAGTTACCAACGATCTTCTCTTAGCCTCAGATAATGGACTTGTTTCAATACTTGTCCTCCTAGACCTTAGTGCAGCATTTGACACCACTGACCACAATATCTTATTGCAGAGACTGGAGCATGTGATTGGTATCAGAGGAACAGCATTAAAGTGGTTCCAATCCTATTTATCGGACAGATTCCAGTTTGTTCATGTCCATGATGAACCTTCCACACGAACAAAAGTTAGTTATGGAGTTCCACAAGGCTCCGTTCTAGGACTGATTCTGTTCACCCTGTACATGCTTCCTTTAGGATATATCATTAGGAAGCACTCTATTAATTACCACTGCTATGCGGATGACACTCAGTTATATCTATCTATTAAACCTGTTAACACAAACCAGTTAACCAGACTTCAAGCCTGTCTAACTGACATAAAGGCCTGGATGACCAGTAACTTTTTACTTTTAAACTCGGAGAAAACAGAAGTCATTATATTTGTGTGTCGAATGCTGCACTAAGGTCTAGGAGGACAAGTATTGAAACAAGTCCATTATCTGAGGCTAAGAGAAGATCGTTGGTAACTTTCAACAGTGCTGTTTCTGTACTATGATGTGCTCTAAATCCTGATTGGAAATCTTCAAATAGTTCATTCCTGTGTAAGTGGTCTGATAGCTGCTTAGCAACAGCCTTTTCTAGGATTTTAGAAATAAATGGCAGGTTGGATATTGGTCTATAATTAGCCAAGACGCCTGGATCAAGACTAGGCTTTTTGAGTAAAGATTTGATTACTGGAGTCTTAAAGGCCTGTGGTACGTAGCCTGATACTAGAGATAAATTTACCAAGTCCAATAAAGATGAGTTCATTAATGGCAGGGTGCCTTTAAGCAGTCTAGTCGGGATGGGGTCAGCACTCTATTAATTACCACTGCTATGCAGATGACACTCAGTTATATCTATCTATTAAACCTGTTAACACAAACCAGTTAACCAGACTTCAAGCCTGTCTAACTGACATAAAGGCCTGGATGACCAGTAACTTTTTACTTTTAAACTCAGAGAAAACAGAAGTCATTATATTTGGGCCAAAAAATCTCAGAAATAACTTTTCTAAAATTATAGCTACTCTAGATGGCATAGCCCCGGCCTCCAGCACTACTGTAAAAAACCTTGGAGTTATTTTTGACCAGGACATGTCCTTTAACTCGCACATAAAACAAATCTCTAGAACTGCATTCTTTCACCTGCGCAACATTTCCAAAATTAGGAGCTTCCTGTCTCAAAATGATGCAGAAAAACTAGTCCATGCATTTGTTACCTCAAGGCTAGATTACTGTAACTCATTACTATCTGGATGTCCCAATATCTCCATAAAATGCCTCCAATTAATCCAGAATGCCGCAGCCAGAGTCCTGACAGGAACTAGCAAGAGAGATCATATTTCTCCTATATTGGCTTCTCTTCATTGGCTCCCTGTAAAATATAGAATAGAATTTAAAATCCTTCTTCTCACATACAAATCCCTTCATAATCAAGCTCCTTCATACCTTAAAGACCTCATAGTACCATATTATCCCAATAGACCACTTCGCTCTCAGAGTGCAGGCCTACTTGTGGTTCCCAGAGTTTCCAGAAGCAGACTGGGAGGCAGAGCCTTTAGTTATCAAGCTCCTCTCCTGTGGAACCAGCTCGCAGCCTGGGTTCAGGAGGCAGACACTCTGTACTTTTAAGGCTAGACTTAAAACCTTCCTCTTTGACAAAGCATATAGTTAGGGCTAGCCTCAGGCAACCCTGAACCATCCCTTAGTTATGCTGCTATAGGCCTAGACTGCCCGAGGACCATCGGTGCACTGAGCTCCCCTACCCTAATTCCCCCGCCCCCCCTTTCCCTTCCCCTCCCCTCTGTTCCTCTCCTCCCACCTCATGTATATTCCACCACTGAATGTCACTAACCTTGTGCTCTCTCTCTCCCCTAATTTGTGCTCTCTCCCTCTCTCTCTGTTCTCTCTGTACCTTCTGCAGGTGTCCCTGGTCCTGGAGCTGTATATCGCTGATGTGCAGTTACTGGTCCCACCAACCTGCAGTGTCTATCTGTTGTTTATTGTTGCTGTTCTTTTCTCTCTGCTCTATCCACTCACCCCAACCGGTCGAGGCAGATGGCCGCCCAAACTGAGCCCGGTTCTGCTGGAGGTTTTTTCTTCCGTTAAAGGGAGTTTTTCCTCTCCACTGTTGCCAAGTGCTTGCTCATAAGGGAAATGTTGGGTTTTTAGTTTTAGTTTTTGTAAAGTGCCTTGAGATGATTTGTATTGTGATTTGGTGCTATACAAATAAAATTGAATTGAATTGAATTGAATCTTTAGGATTTTAATGATAGTTTTTCCTAGAGACTTACAAAGCTACATTTGTATCTTCAAGGCCGTATATGTAAAACACACTTCATCTGTAGTCAGTCCTCTGCACTTTGGATCAGCCACCAAGCAAGACAGCAACAGAGTGCAATCTGTATATCCAATATTGCATGGACATACTTGCATGGAAGGGACACTTAAGTAGGTGCAACATTCTTTTGAGTTACCCAGACTACCATGCACTGTAGTTGTGTATTTTCCTGATATTATCAGTTTACACCTTAAATCTGACGTTTATAGCAAATAAACATAACCAAACTATTTGTCATCTTATACCATGTGTGTACTTGCTCTTTTTACATTTCATTTGCCAAAGAAAATGGTTCTCACACAGTCGGCCAGCAATCCACGTTTTACAATATTTCAATAACAAATAGGCACATTTGACAAGGCAAGTTTATTTGTAAGGCACAATCCACACACAGAGTAATTCAAAGTGCTTTGCAGAAATAAAAGATAAGTTAGAAGTACATAGGAAAAATAAAAATAAAACAGCAAATAGTATACAAAATTAACTTAAAATTAAAGGAGGATAAGTGCATATAAAACACTTCCAGCTGTGATATACAGAGCTGAAAATAAAAGTTTTTAGCTTGGACTTAAACATTGTCAAAGATGAGACTATTACAGATTTTAGCTGCATAAAACGGAAAAGCTGCTTCTCTGTGTTTAGTCCTGACTCTGGACACGAGCAGAAGGCCTGTCCCTGATGTTCTCAGAGTTTGAGATGGTTCATATGGCACCAACATGTCGGTGATGTACTGTGGTGCTGAGCCATGAAGTGACTTATACTCAAGCAGTGCTGTTTACAGTAATGTGGTTTTACTTCCTGGTTCTAGTCAGGACCTGAGCAGCAGTATTCTGAATGTATTGCAGCTGCCTTACAGCTCATTTTGAAAGCCCCGTGAGCAGGGCAGTACCAGAGATGCCCTGTGTTTGTAGTTTTGCCCAGAGGATCTCCAGAGCCTCACGGCATCCTCAGTGGGTGCAGCTTCTCTGTTGCTGCATTCAGTCTCTCAATGTGTTTCTTCAGTCATATCTGGATTGTTGTGTAGTGGCCCAATCTGGAACTTTATGTTTTCATTTATCAGTCCTGTACACACTGGCTTTCTCTGTAATGCCTTTTCGGTATAGTCTTTAACCCTCATGTACTGTTCGGTATGTTTTCATCCACCAAGGGTCATTTTTCACTCTTAATTTGGCCATAACTTTCATTGTATTTCAGCAAATGGAATGATTTTTGGTGGCAAACCTTAATTTGACATAAATTTTGGAAATATGATTTAATATGTCCCAAAAACATAGCTCCCAGAATCAGCAGGGCTCAAAACTCCCTCAATCGTAATAAGATTTTGATTCTCTGAGCTCACTTCCACACAGACTATGTCGCATCCTACTTGTTGAAATACCATACTGTAAGCTAGCTGATAGCAGCATGTGACGTCACTTCTGCACAGCATTCAACAACAACGCTAGCAAAACTTTCCATGTATTGCTTGATCGGTCAAAGCTCTGAATTTTCTCTGTCGTGGCTTAGTGTGTAATCAATCAACGTACGTATATGTCAGTCGTGGTTCCTATTGTATTTAAAAGTGCCTACGTCAAAGCAGAAGTTAAAAAAGTCTCCTAAAACAGCATTGCAAGAACTACTATAGTTCTTAGTACTTGCAGTTACTATGCAAAAAGGGAAATTTCCTCCAAAGGTTCCTCTGGTCCAGAGGTGCCTCATGTTATGCTATCAGTACTCAAGAATTCAATGTGCCCAACTGCAATAGCTCTGTGCACTTTGGGCTACTATGTATCCAAACTTGTCTTGGAGAGTGGACATGTGTCTTACCTTGAACAGAGATTCTTGGTGGAGTGGTAGTGGGGTTCATAGTCAAATTTGTCAGAGCAATGCCTGTTTCCTGAAATAAACAGATAGCATCACATTGCTATATTAAGATGAACTGGCCAAAAAGATGGAGTTGCAAATTAGTAATTTATTGACAGATTTAATTATCTTGTGCCACTCGATATTCAGTTTTCAAAATTTACTGCACTGGCAATCCATAAGATGTTGCTCTAACTGCTTACTGAAAGCAATACTTCAGGCATGTGTTTCTAAAAACCATAATCTTTTGCAATTATATTACAGTCTGATATCAATGAGACATGATATCAGATAAATCCAATTTCTAAGCTATAGCGTAACGGATGCTAATTTGAGGTGTACCTCTGTGACTACATTGTTGGAGCTTTCAGCAACAGCCTCATATGGGGGAGGGGGTTCTATCGGACAGAAGACCTCCACTCCTTTGATCCGAGCCCCATAAATATGAGGGAGGGGGATCACAGTTTCCTCGAGCGTCCTGAAACAATAAACAACAATCATCAGTGAATCTTCATGTTCTACTTAATCAGACAAATCAACACTAAAAAGTGGACTCAAATAAAAATTGTATAGGACATTGAGATTACAGTGAAACTCCAAACTTAGTTTTAGCTGCAGACTTTATTATCTGCACTTTGACGTCTGCAGTATAGCTCTTTCTTTTGAGCAACATTTTCACTTGTGTTACACTAGGAGTTAGAGCTTAGAATGAACAGAAGTGTTTTTATTTCCTGTGCAGTACGATATTATCTTGAACTGTCAAGAGTGCTAGTTGCTACTCAACAAAATTACTGTAAATACACTTATAAATTATAAGTTGCTTCACTGTACAAGTCGCAGGACAAGCCAGAGGAGTAAAAGTGCGAATTATAGTCCCTAAAATACAGTAGTGTCATTGATCCTCCTGAAGCAGAAAAAAATCATATCACTCCACTGCTCATTGACTTAGTACAGCGTTAGAGACATTAGATATTTCTGTCATGTAATTTAAAATTCATACTGCCCTCTTTTGTAATTGCTTTAAAAGTAATAAATAAGGTTAAATAATATATAATAATAATATAATAATAATAATAATATAAAATGAAAGACTAAAGATAGGTAAAACATATTACATACATATACTGCCATAAATAGCAGAAAGACTAGGCAAGTAAGGCAGCTATGCAGGGGCGGTTCTAGACCGTTTTTCGGGGGGCTTTAGCCCTTCTGTCTGTCAATTCAGCCCCCCTAAAACGATCAACTATCAAACTATCAAAATTTATTGAAACTATATGTAACCCACTAGAGTATAATTCTAGAGCGTAGTGGGTTACCGTGGGTTAGTTTCTCATTCAGAAATTAAATGGTAATGGAGTTCTGTATTTCATATGTTGACTGACAACATATGTGTGCCTGTGTCTTTAAGAATGTTTGTAGGCGTATCACAGTTAATTGGGGGGCACAGGAGAAAACAAAACTTGCTTTTGCCATAAGAGTTAGGGTGATCCTTATTTTGAGTGGTGGAGTTTGTTGATGTCCATCCCACGGGGGGAGGAGAAGAGAGAGACGAGAGGGGCACAGCTAAGAAAAAGCTGAGTGGATCTTGGTTTTGAGCAGCCAGATTTCAAACGCCACAGTAAATTAATCGATGGAGCATCGTATTAAGATGTTGAAGCGCATATAGTACATTTGTATACAAAAGGGGTTGAGTTATTTTTATTGTGTAAATGTGAACTGTATGAGTGTTCTTTCCTGACACTGTGGCTAAGTACCTAGCAGGCTAACCACAAGGAGTTAGTTGCAAAGGTAACTCAGAGAGAGCTCCAAGGGACAAACCCGGGACGGAAGCTTCTGGAGTTCGTACATTTAAGTTTATGTGTGTTAGTTTGTTTAATTAATTTCAACTATATTTTCTTTACAATTTTACTTCAATTAAATGCTGTTTACGTATTGTACTTTAAGTTTTTTTATGTAGCTGAAAGAATTCAGTTGAAACCAGTGACTGGGAGTGAACAGATTTATTATAAGTAACTTTTACACACAATGTATTGCCTTCAGTGACATTAGAGGGGCCTTAATACCACATCGCTTAGGCATTGGTTTGTGGAACCTGGAGCTGCTCCTTACCAAACTGTTATTAAACAGGTAGGGGGCACTACATATATTTTTACATTTATTTACAATTTAAAAAATTTAAAAAACAAGGGGAAGGGAAATAACATTTTTTATTCTCTTTGCTATTCTGTGCATGCGTGATAGCCCTTCCTTAGAAGTGCAACGGCTTGTGCTGTATGTCAGCCGGAGGCAGGAGACGATGAAATGTCTGGCGACACGTAGGTGATTATAGAAGTTATTTTCTATCATTTTTTTAAAAATTGTTTAGCCTGTATTTGTGCACTCAATGTGTACAGTGTCTACGGAAATTTGCCATTTCAAATTAGCTGTCCATACATCAGCAACAATAGTGAGGGCTAGGTAGGTAGCTGTATTTTAGAATACAAACATGATTAATATGATAGAGTTAAGAGCTTTATGTCATTATAATTGTCACATTAGATCTTTGTTGTTGTTGCTATATCATGCACTGTGTGAATCTACTTGACATTACATGGTGAAGTATTCGCTCCTCTCTACTGATGAAAAAATATCCCCATGAGTTTTTATTCCTGACTGATTTTGTGCTGACATTTCTGATGTCATAAATATGTGTCACATATTTATGTGACACAGTCACAGTCACAGACACAGACACAGACGCAGACGCAGTCATGTTTTTTTGCATACTCAGCGGTCATAAATGACCATAGAAATGTGATGGTTTGTAGACTGCTGGAATAAAAGCACTGGATAAACACAGCTGGCATTACATCACTGATGCTTTTTGTGTGTGGACATCTACCGACAAGCCAGGCGTGGTGTGTTTAAGTAGAAAGTAGAGAAGTAGGAGGGAGGAGGGGCTGGGGCCACAAACTCATCTGGATCTGGCACCTGAGCAGGCTCCTCTTGTTCTTCCACTGTAGCTCTGGGCTCATCCTGCCAAAGAGCATGTGACATCATCAGACGTGGCAAAAGTACTCATATTCTATACTTAAGTAGAAGTACAGATACTTGTGTGAAAAAAGGCTGGTAAAAGTAGAAGTACTGACTCAACTCCTTTACTCAAGTAAAAGTAAGAAAGTACAGGGTCTGAAATGTACTTAAGTAAAAAAAATGTTTTTTTGCCATAAATGATACACAATACATCTTTTGATAACTTCACAAAACTAAAAAAGTTCGATACAAAAAAAGGAAATTATTCTTCAACCTGCACAGGCCAGGGAACAAAACACAACACATTCACCATGAATCATTTTGGAGCCGACAACATCGAACAGTTCTTTTAAATACAGACATGGAAAGTGGGAAATGTCTTGCTTTAGGGAGTAAAAGTAAAAAGTCGTCAGAAAATTAAATACTCAAGTAAAGTACAGATACCTGAAAAATCTACTTTAGTACAGTCACAAAGTATTTGTACTTCGTTACGTCCCACCTCTGGACATCATAAATGCAGTCACAGCAGCACTTTCTAGGCATACTGGGTAAATGGGTCATCGTGTCTATGTTGATATCAGGGCAGGTGTACATAGTAGGGATGGGAAGATTAACCGATTTGTACCGATGCATGTACGCACAACACGAGTACGTCGGTAGAGCTGCTGTGAACTGGTATTACCATCGGTAAGAAAACGATCAATGTAATTATTAGGGGTTGTATCATAGAAATCTCTACATGCATATGGTTTTTTAATTATATGCCTTGCATCTAACGTTACATTAGATTATGTAAGGTTACGTCGCATTAGCATCAGCCATCATAACAAATATGATGGAGACAGAGGCTAATATATACACCAGCCACAAACTTAAAATCTAATGTGAGGCAGCACTACAGGTTTTATAAGAGAGATGGACAATTTGACAAAAGTAAAGCAATTTATAAAATGTGTTGTGCTGCCATGAAGTGCAAAGGCAGCATGGCTAACTCAATTACTCACATTTTATTTTTCATTGTTCATTATACAGAATTACATTCTGCTGCTTACTACGTAGCACTGTTTCGTTATTGTTGTAAATCTTGTGCTTCTATTTGAGCTTGGTGATGTAAATGTGTACTGTAACTACTAAAACTTCAAAAAGACAGAACAGTTACACTGGATTCATGAAAAAAAACCCTGTTAATGGTTTAACACTGTTTGGTTACTAAATAATCAAAATCAGTGTGTTGCATTGTGTCATGCCCTGTACCAATTTGTATCGTTTTGCATTGTGTTGATCCAAATTGTGTTGAATTGTGCATCGGAATTGGGAGTGAAATATATCGTATCAGTACTTA
This sequence comes from Mastacembelus armatus, assembly GCF_900324485.2. NCBI lineage: Eukaryota > Metazoa > Chordata > Actinopteri > Synbranchiformes > Mastacembelidae > Mastacembelus > Mastacembelus armatus. Next base: position 775,003 of record NC_046641.1, read on the forward strand.
CTGCATTAGTACCTTTAATGTATTGGATCATTGGCAGCATATCGACATACACACTGTATCTATCTCAGAGCAGAGATGCATATCCCTAGTACATAGTGCTGTTGTTGAAGGACTGATCCAGTTACAGCACAAAAAACACAGTTTCTGCTAAGCTAGGCTAACCACATCCTAACCCCAGCTCTGTGCACATTCGAACCGTTCCAGTGTCTGCCTTGTAGATTGATAATCTCTACAGCAGGAGAACTGACTGTATGTTCATACCATGCAGGGTGTTCTGGTAGTGAAAATCTGCAGGTATCTCAGGGCAGCTGCCATAAGGCACACAGCTGTGGTCAGAGCATTCAGAGCACACAGGGCAAACAGCACTTTCTAGGAAAGAAAATATACAATCACATCAGTTACAGACAGAAGACATAACTGTTTTTTTATCATTGTCAAACAAATCTACTTCATATCTAAAGTGTCTAAAGTAGGTCTCTCAGACCAAAGGCTTGCTTTTTATGGGGTGCACTACAAAAAGACTGAGAGCTGAAATGTGTTTTGCTTTGCACAAATAAATCAAGTGAGGTGTTATGTCTTGCTGAAGATTTCTTAACCCTCCTGTTGTCTTTCGGTAAAAAATGTGTGTGTTTGACACATAGAGAAAACTCTATAAATGTTGCTTTCTCAACTTGTAGCATGATAATGAAGAAACTCCTCAAGATGTACGAGAAACATTTGGCAAATGGCACATGGTCCTCATCACCATATGACAACTAGGGCAGGATGGCACCAGCAATCAAAACCTCATCCTGGAAATGACTCATTTGGAGGGCTTGAAAAAACATGGAGACATCTGGAAAAGCATGGTTGAGACTGACCCGGAAAGGTTGCTAATATTAGCAGGAGTTTACAGGTCACAAGATAAGGCTGCATCTAGTCTCTGGGATGTAGAGAGTGGAAGGGCAATCTTTCGAGCCACAATGAAAATTTTTCATGCTTTCTCAAGAATGGTATGGATTGATAACCGTGAGTCAAGACCTGCGAGATGTGTGACATACAAGCTAGCTGCAATAAGAGAGGTCTGGGACAAGTGGGTGGAGCGTCTGTCATACCTCTACAACCTGAAGTAACAGTCGATGAGCAACTGGTTCCATTCAGTGCTAAATTGTCATTTCATGACTGTAATGTAATTGATATTCACCATGCTTGGCACAGTTCGAAAGAACAAGTCTGAGCTCCCAACTGTGCTGTTTGGGTTGAAGTGGAGAGAGACCCTCTCATCAACGTTTGCCTTCACCCCACTAACCCCCTAGTTTCTTACATCCCAAAGAAAAACAAGAATGTGGTCCTCCTGAGCACACTGTGCAAAGCAGCTGACATCACTGACCATTGGGAAAGGAAGCCAGCCATCATCCTGAATTGAACAACCGCAAAAAGGAGGTGTGGACAACCTGGACGGACTGCAACATACAGCTACAGGAGGATGACTGCTCTGCTTTTTGGGGCTACACAGTTACTTTTTCTTGATATAAAAATATTGTTTGCCACCTTTGCAGTATAATAATAATAAAAAACTGTGTTGGAAAATAAAATATATATATGACAGCTGTCTCGACATAAATACGAGTGGTGTCCACTGAATGAATGCAGTCTTTCTGATGAATGACAGATTGTTTTTTCATTTGAAATTTAAAATGAAATGAAATTGCTTCATTTTAGATCTTTTGTGAGGGTGGGTCATGTTTGACCCAGCGGTCAAAGGGTGTATACACAATGTGAAGACAACAGGATGGTTAAACACAGTGCTAAGGATTTGGAGTAGAGGTTAAGAGGTTAATTCAAATGAAGTGCCACAAAAATGTTGATGTAACAACTGATGTATGTTGGTGTAAATGTGACTTATGTAGAGTTTGTTTTTGCTTAGACATTTTAGAATCACATCTGCTTCAGTTTGTTGCCTTCATTGTATCAACGAGAAAACTAAGAACTTTGAGAAAATGCACAGAAGACACAATACCACATAAAATGCAAATATTGTTTGATTCAACACTCCAGAATTTGATGTTTTTTGGCTGACATCAAAAAGTGCTTAAAACAGGAATGGGACTGAATAAGTCTGTACTAATATACTGTATGAATGAATATGGATGATTGTTACAGAATCTGTAGTCCACATACTGTGTGAAACGCTTCTCTTTCAGTGAAATCCCAGCTTTTCTGATAATTTTTTGTACATGGAGCGCAGTTCATAAAATGTCACAATTTTATTTACTGTTTACTTTCACTATAATCATATGAAAATGCGACCAGGATGCTACAGAATAGCCACAGACACACATACACATCTAAACACAACAGACTGGTCAATTATGACTGAATATTTTGCTTTCTTTTTGAAAGGTTAATGTTTTGCATATACATATTATGTTTACTGCACATGCTTGATTACAATAAGGCCAAAACCAGTCTTCAAAGTCTTCATAATACATTTTCAACCAAAAAGTCACAAGCATTTTGTTATCTAAATGAATCACACGTTAGGCCTCAATAAGCAAAATGTACTGAGTTGAAGCAACTGAATTTGAAAAAACTCACATAGCACAAGGACTGATGGCATGCTGTTTAACATGATTAATAACTAAATTATATTAAAATAACTTTCCCTGCAGTGTTTCCAACTATCCCTGCCTTTCCAGTTTCTGATCCAGGTAATCAGCAGCGGGTAGGACAGGAATATCTGGAAGTCAAGCAGGACAGTAGCGCTCAAGGACCAGGGTTGGAGACCCCTTGTTTAGTTCATAATAAAATGTAAGCACCGTTTGTGCCTACCCACACACACACAGCAAATTTTGAAACTTCATGCCTGTCTCATACATGACAAGGCACCACAGGTGAAAGAAACTGTAGGGGTAACATTGCATTCCTACTCAGGATGTATTCACTGGAAAGGGATGGATTTACCAGGGGCGCTTGCCCGCCCCAGCTGCCCTCCACTAATTTTTCAGTTCCTAAAACTCTTTTAAAAATGATATCTATCATCATGCCTATAAGTTCTTAAAATCATTGAAACACACAAGAAAAGGACAGAAAATCTGTAATAGTAACTGAACACTATCTCAGGTCCCCCCAAAAAGTAACTATGACATTGCGCTAAACATGAACAGAAGCTCATTTTGTTGTTTACTGAGCTTCGATTTAAGTTCATGTCAATAAGCTGGAGGTGCACCATTGTGTTAAACCCTGCGCAGACTTAAACTGTTTTTTATTTAGGTTTGAATCCATAATAGATAGATACAACAGATCATACGATTCAAGACAAAGAGATAGAGAAATGATAGAAGAGAGAAGAAGAAATGATCCAGTGATGAAAATGAGGATAAAATGGAATCAGAAAGAGGCACCAACAGGGAGCTGTGTAAAATTTTGCAGATCTACCAACTGCTCTGTAACTGTGAGAAATGGTGAACTCTAATTTCTCAGCGTTGCTGTATAGAGCCATACCTTGAGCAGGATCCTCATAGTGCTGCATGAGTGGGCAGGGTGGAGCTCCAGCAACTTCTCTTTGTTACATTTGGAACTGGCTGAGAGGGCACAGCAATAACATACATCTCCATCCTCACTCTGAAACAACATTCAAAGACAGGGGGAAATGTGGTGATTTTAATATGATTTTAATTAGTGACATCATGAAAAAAAATCAAGATCACTTTGTCAGAAGCAACTTAAAATAATCCCATAAAATACATAGGATAGAATATTATGTTCCTACTGCAGATGTAGGAACCTTAACAAATTTATTTAGTATACTGCTATTATATATTATTTGTTCTATTCCATCCCAATACACAGGGTGAATCCAAATGAACAGACAAATATGTGGAAATTATTACAAAATGAAGAGTAAATAATGATTTTTTTTTGCCTCATTTAATACACCTCTATATAGGCACCATTAGTTGCATGAAGCTCATCAAGACGGTACTCGATTTCTTGCCATGTTCCCTGTAGCATAGCCTCAATGGTGGCAATAGCATCAGTGATGTCCCATATCTTGTACACGATATCTTTAACATAACCCCATAGAGAGAACTTTGATAACCACTGAGTACATAGAACAAATCTCATTAAGATATCTCATCAATTGCCTTTGTAATATATATTTTTAAATCGTAAAGAGACTTTATGGACACCCTGTATTATGTAATTGATATATTTTATAACCTGCCAGGGACCAGGGACCTTTCTGTGTGGCATTTTGTTAGGATTTGAGGTTTTTTAGTTCGAGCTCAGATAAAAGGCTTGACAGGAGTGACTGAGTTTTATTGTTTATTTAAACACAAAATGAGTGGCTGGGATTGACATTTCAGGTTAAACAGGCTGCTCCTGTCTCTAACAGCAGAAGCTGAGCTCAGGAGACTTTGGCCAGGGAAGGCAGCAGGACCAGATAGGGTGTGTCCAAGTCTTCTGAAGGACTGTGCAGGACAACTAGCTGTCTCTCTTCAGAGGCTGTTTAATATGAGCCTTCAATTGGAAAAAGTCCCGGTGCTGTGGAAGACTTCATGCAATACCAGTGCCCAAAACAGGATGGCCAGTAGAGCTGAATGACTATAAACCGGTGGCTTTGACATCCCACATCATGAAGACCTTGGAGTGGCTCCTGGTCCGTCACATGAGGCTGTAGGTTGAGGAGGATCTTGGTCCCCCTTCAGTTTGCCTATCAGAAACACATGGGAGTGGAAGATGTGGTGCTGTACATGCTGCACCGGGCATATACCTATCTGGATGTGCCTGGTTCATATGTGAGGATTTTGTTCTTCGACTTCTCCAGTGTTTTCAACACTATACGGCCTCCCAAACAGAGAGGCAAGCTTTTATGTATGGGGGTGGCCCCTTCCCAGACGTCATGGATTATGGACTATTTGACATCCAGACCCCAGTATGTCAGGCTGGGGAGATGTGTTTCTGGGACACTGGAATGCAGCACTGGGGCTCCACAGAGGACTGTTCTTGCTCCTTTTCTGTTCATGGTCATGGTTCATCAGACTTTAGGTATAGCTCATAGTCCTTCCACATAGAAATATTCTGATGATACAGCTGTTGTGGCATGTGTGCGTGGACAAGAGGGGGAGTACGGGGCCTAGTGGAGGCCTTCACTGACTGGAGCAAAAATAACTATCTTCTCCTGAACACCAGGAGCAGGAGCAGGTGGTTGATTTTAGGAGATCAAAAGCACCATGCCAGTCAGTCTGCATTGATGGACAGGAGATAGACACTGTGCAGACCCTAAAGTACCTGGGGGTGGTACTGGACAAAAAACTGGAGAGGTCTGCCATTGTGGATGCAATGTACAGGAAAAGGCAGAGTCGCCTCTTCTTTTTGAGATGGCTCGGTTCCTACAATGTCTGCAGTGACATGCTGTGCATGTTCTACCACACTGTCTTGGCAAGTACAATATTCTATGCTGCTGTCTGTTGGGGGAGTGTCATTATGGACCTAGACTGTAGGCGCCTAGAGAAACTGGTGAAAAAGGCCAGTTCTGTGCTAGGCAGGGGGCTGGACCCTCTAAGAACTGTGGTGGAGCAGCAGATACGGAGGAAGTTGCTTTCTATATTGAACAATAATAAACACCCCCTCTACGATATACTGACTAAGAGTAATTTCTATATATTTATATGATATAATTGAATACATTTCTATGTAAAGTAAATATAAGAGGTGCTGGACAATCTGTATTTCCCCCATGGGGGATGAATAAAGTATCTATCTATCTATCTACCTATCTACCTATCTACCTATCTATCTATCTATCTATCTATCATAACACAGAAGGATTGCCTGCCAATGACATCAAGAGTCATCATGACTAACTGAAACTCACCTCCAAGGCTCCTTTGTTGCAGAGTCTCCATTTAGAGGGTTACAATGGTTCAAACTTAACAGACCTGTGTCCTACACACATTTCCCACAACTGGACAACAGAAGTGGTTGTGGAGTTGCTGTTTATGTCAAAGATCACATTCAAGTGTATGAAAAGCAGTGCATCTGACACTGAGTTTGTTGCATTGAAGGTTGAAGCCGCAGTTACTGACCTCCAGACTACAGTGTGACATCATTCTTGTCTAACCTAGAAAGCCTATTGGATGCACTGGAGATCATGGGTTGTCACCCCTTCATTGTCTGTGGTGATTTCAATGAGAACCTTTTATCCAATGCAAGCAAACCAATACTGGATCTGTTCAAGTCCAGGGGATATACACAAGTCATCACTACTGCAACCACAGAGAAGAATAAACTGCTGGACCTCATTTTCATTTCACGACCACACCAGTGTCTGCACTGTGGTGTCATGAAAACTTACAGTTATCACAGAACTTTACTGTGTGCTGTGCTCTATAACAGGTCACGAAGAGGTCAGGTGAGTTTTGCATTGTGCCTAAGATCAAGGCTTTTTTGTTGCTGAGATTTCTCTCAGCAACTTCTGAACCATCATTTTTATGGAGCACAACAATGTCTCTTTAGTTAGTTTTAGTCTAGTCTAGTTTTAGATTACATATTCGCTTTTGGTTTAGATATAAATTGAAAAAGTCAGATTATATACATTTGCATCAGATTGTACTTTTAGATAATAGTATTGTTTAATATATAGCTGGTTTATTTAGTGTGGCACGGTGGATGAGTGGTTAGCACAGTTGCCTCACAGCAAGAAGTTCCTCACAACCTGGTCTTTCTGTGTGGAGTTTGCATGTTCTCCCCATGTTTGCATGGGTTTACTCCGGGTACTGCAGTTTCCTCCCACAGTCCAAAAACATGAATATTAGGTTGATCGGTGACTCTAAATTGCCCATAGGAGTGACTGTGAGTGTGTTTGGTTGTTTGTCTCTGTGTGTCTATATGTTTCCTGTGATGGACTGGTGACCTGAATTTGCTTTGGTAATTGTAATTGGTAATTGTAATTGTTACGTTTCCAGGGTAGTGGATGATTTTATGGGTCATAATCTTTTCTGCTTACTATATTTCTATGGTTTAACCCTGTGGGGTGTGAGGGGGTTTTGGGGCCCTGGACAAGTTTTGACATGCCCTGACATTTGTGCTTTTTTCAGTTGCTTTTAAACATATTGATGGCTAAAGTCTGATAACACTGTAATCAACACAAATTGGGCTACAATAATATGTGAGCAGCACGTTTATACATGATTGTGTTTTTGAGAAAACAGCATTAGTGAAAAACTACAATTTTTGAGTCACTGAAATAAGACCATAAAACACATACAGAACATTGGTTCACAAGACTTTTGAGGAATGCATCTTGTAGTGTCAGTGTTTGCTTCAAAATGATGTGAAAGTCATCTTGTTCACTCATTCACAGAAAACAATACACTGATTAAAAATTTCTAAGACACTTTTTGTTCAGAAAGGGCATATGCAGGAAGGTGTGTCTGAGTATGAATAGTCATGTGATTTACCTGAGAAGACAAAGACCCACTCAAAGACCCAAACAAAGCACCGCATAATGAGCGTTTCAGTCAATGTAGCTGAGAGGGGATTACTGCAACACAATACAATACAATGAAGATCCAAACGTTCGCCTTTCGTTTACCCGGGTATTGCTAAGTAGCCATTTTAATTTGTATGTGTATTTTCTTGATTCCCTTATCATGTCTCATGTTCATGTTTAGTTCCCTTCATTCATGCCTTAGTCTTGTCTTGTTCCCCTGTTCATGTTCATGTGGCCCTGTGGTCTGGTGAGTCTCCCGAGTGTGTGTGTTACCCAGACTTTCATGCTTTGTTCCCCTGTGTTCATGTCCATGTCTCCCTGTAGTCTGGTGTGTCCCTGAGTGCGTGTGTGAACCAGACTATCTGTTTTGTTCCCCTTGTCCATGTTCATGTCCTGTCCTGTCCCTTTGGTTCATGTGCCCATGTCCCCTAGCTTCCTGTTTCCTTGTTTCTGGTTTTCCTTGGTTTTTGTTTAAATAAAGTTTCCTTTGAACCTGAGTAGCAGAGTGGGCGAATCATTGGTCCTAATAATTATAACCCCCCCAAATCGTGACAAGAAATACTGTTTAGTGATCATTGATGCATTAACCAAATGGACTGAAGTGTTTCCAGCAAAGCATCCTGATGCACTAACAGTAGCTAAAACACTGACAACTACTATTATTCCCAGGTTTGGAATTCCAGAGAAAATTTATTGTAAACCAGGTAATTAAACATCTTACTACAGTGTTAGGAATCCAGGTGAAATATCACTGTTTCTATCACCTGCAGTCAACAGGGCTAGTGGAAAGAACAAATGGAATAATCAAATCAAAGCTCAGGAAAAATATGGCAGAGACCTGGAGGGACTGGAATGTCCTCCCTCAGTTCCGCGTGTTCGTTTGATTGATAAAACGGAGGCGATAAATATGGTCTCAAATTAGCCATTTATTAAGACACACTGAATAAAGCAGTTGCAGTTGGGTCAGACTGTCCCTAACACCAACAGTGTTCTCTGTCAGTTCATGAAGTCTGACTGCCTATTTTTCCCTTAACCCGGTGATAATATTAGAATGAAATGTGCAATCTTTAGGAAGCTGGTGTGTTCTTCTCCCATAGGTTGAGAACGCTGGGATGTCCCGAGATATCCCCTGTTGCTATGCCTCCTGGCAGAGGTCAAGCTGCCCTGTAAGACAGAGTTCAACAACAAAAGCACCAGGCACATCCTATCTGATGTTATGTCTAATTTATTTCTCATCCTGTGGGAAACCTTGCAATTACTGAAAAACAAGTTCATGTCTAAACTACTACTGTTTCACACATATTAGAATGCTTCATGATTATACTGTAAGAATGTCTTAAAAGTTTAATCCATAATATGATAAAAGTAATCTAATACTGCCTTATACCTTAATCTGTAATGTAATAGAAGTAATAATTCCCACACCTGGAAAACCTGGATGCAATGTTTACCAATAGTGATGTTACACATGCACATAACACCAAGTGTAAACTGACTATCACCATTTGAAATGTTGTATGGTAGACCTTATCATCTTCCTGAGCTAAAACCATTCATTAAGGAAGATGCTCACATGACTGAGACCATTGCTGATTACATGGCAAAAATGTTGACTAATAAAAATGTTGTACAGTTGAAACCAAAAGTTTACATACACTGTATAAAAAGACATATAACTTTTTTTTCTTACTGTCTGATATTAAATCATACAAAACCCTTTCAGTTTTAGGCCCGTTCGGATTCCCAAAATAATTTCTATTTGCTAAATGTCAAAATAATGTGTGAGAGAATTTATTAGAGATTTTTGTATTACTTTCTTCAAAGTCAAAAGTTTACATACACTAAGGTTACTATGCCTTTAAACTATTTGGGAAATCCCAGATGATGAAGTCATGGCTTTGGAAGCTGTGAGGATTTTACAACAGAGCAAATGGTCACCAACTTTAACCAATGTGGGGGTTGAATGTTTGCTTGACCCTTTCATGGTATGTGGTTCTGTCTGTTTTATTGGTTTAGTGTTTTAGGGTAGAAGGTTGTAAATAACTGTCAACAATTTGTTTCTTTGATGGTAAGAAGACTGAAGATAGTACCTGAACAAACGTGGAGTCTGTTCAAGATTAGTCCACCCCTTTCTTGTCAAAATGTATATAAACTGGTCTTTTAACACAGACGGCAGAGGACATTCTGCAAGGACGTCCTCTCCGGGCCCGTGATTAAACTGAGATGATTCATCACACTTGTGGTTGTTTTCTGAGAATTAGCAACTTTCAAACTTAAAGAAATTTCTACCACAAAGCGTCTGATAGGTTAACTGACACCACTTGAGTTGATTGGAGGCACACCTGTGGATGTATTTAAAGGCACACCTCAACACACTGCTTCCTTTTGTGACACCATGGGAAAGTCTAAAGAAATCAGCCAAGACATCAGGAAGAGAATTGTGGACCTCCACAAGACTGGTTCATCCTTGGGAGCAATTTCCAGATGCCTGAAGGTGCCACGTTCATCTGTTCAAACAATTATACGCAAGTATAAACAACATGGGAATGTCCAGCCATTCGGATTCACAAAATCCGAACGGGCCTAAAACTGAAAGGGTTTTGTATGATTTAATATCAGACAGTAAGCAAAAAAAAGTTATATGTCTTTTTATACAGTGTATGTAAAGTTTTGGTTTCAACTGTATCTGTGATTAATGCACAACAGGAGGGTCCTGTCTCCTCCTGTGAAACCAGGAGACTGGGTCTTTGTGAAAGTCATAAAAAGGAAGCACTGGCATTCCCCACACTGGGAAGGACCTTATCAAGTACTGCTGTTCACACCCACGGCTGTGAGAGTTGCTGAAAGACCTTCCTGGATTCATGTAACACACTGCAAAAGGTAAAAGTAACCTGGCTACAAAGGGGGGCGGGACCAATAGGGACCACTCATCTCAAATCAACCACACCCAGGGGAATTAGGTGAAAAGAGTAGAGTGACCTGGGGAGGAGACTGCTCAAAAGTACATGTTGCCATGGAGGGTCCAAAATATTGACCTTGACACCCCTTTAGACTATTTAGAGGGGTCAGACTGACAATAAGCATCTTGATTGTTATATCACTAATCATCGTTTTACCTATTTTGTTTCTCCTTGAGACGGGTTTGCAACAGCCAGAGAATGCTACCAACTCCACTGAGATAAGACCTGGTATCTTCTCCTCCCTTGAGAAGGAATTGCGTCAGCCAGGTAATATCATGAACAACACTGAAACAAAACCTAGGACAAAGAGAGCTAATGATGTGCCCACTTTTATCTTTTGGACCGATGAGACTTAGACTGTGCACTTTGATTTTTGTAATGTGGTCAACTGTGACAATTCAACCTATGCTGGATTATTTTCTTCAATAATTCAGGACAATATACAGACCAAAGAAACAGTTGTCTTTGGACGAGGGAATGATTCCATCGAGAGGACGCCTAAGGTTTCGAACATACAACTCTGCAAAGATTACAAAGTATGGTTAACTTCTTAGGATGGCATGCGAGAGTGACACAGGCTATATCTGCAACATGGAGATTTACACTGGTGAAGGGAAGAAACTGTTCTTTCAGTTCTTAGTCCTTATCTTGGTATGTGGCACCATATCTACCAGGACAATTATTATAACAATACCTCTACTGCTGACTTACTACTGAAAAACAAAACTAGAGTCTGTGGAACTATTAGGGTGAACAGAGGTTTACCGCCAAGTCTGAAAGCCAAAGCGTCAAGAATGAAGAAAGGTGACACAGTATTCTGTAGAAAAGGTTCTTCTTCTCGTATGGAAAGATAAGCAGGATGTCAGAATATCAACAATTCACACACTTCTCTCTCTCAAATACAGGGAAAAAAAATAGAAAAACTGGAGAGGATATAGTAAAACCTGTGTGTATAAATCAATACAATGCCCACATGAAAGGAGTTGATCGTGCGGATCAGTACCTTTCATATCCTATTCTAAGGAAAACGATGAAATGGACAAACAAAGTTGTCCTTTATCTCATAAACTGTGGACTTTTCAATTGTTTAGAATTTACAATGCCCTGAATCCAGAGAAAAAAATGAAGTATAAGCAGTTTCTCCTTTCGGTGGCAAAATACTGGATTACTGACAATGATAATGAAGGCTCTGCAGAACCAGAGAGAGATATGTCCAGCCCTTCACCTGGTGGTGCTGGGAGATCACCACGTAAAGATCCACCTGGAAGGTTGTCGGGTGACATGAAGCAGCATGAACCTGTGTTTATTTCAAGCAATGGAAAAAAAAAATTCTTGAAAATGTCATTTGGCAAAACAGAGCTATTTTTCCACTCAAACTTATTAAACTTTCATCCTCAGAACAGTTATAACTCATTTGAGAGCCTCACTCTTAGTCTCTCGCATCCAAACTGGAAAACACAAAAACCAGTTCTACTTGTCATTGTGTACCGCCCACCACTCAGAGTTTTTAACTGAATTTCCAGACTTCCTGTCCGATTTAGTTCAGATAAAGTCATTATAGTGGGAGATTTTAACATTCATGTAGATGTTGAAAATAAGTCTCAGCACTGCATTTAATTCTATATTAGATGCAATTGGTTTCACTCAAAATGTTAATAAACCGTTAATAAACCACTGTTTTAATCACACCCTTGATCTTGTTCTGACCTATGGCATCGAAATTGAACATTGAATAGTTCTTCCCCAAAATCCTGTTTTGTCTGATAATAACTTTTGAATTTAATTTTAATTTTGATGGATCATGCAGCGTTTGGAAGAAAATTCCACTACAGCAGATGCTTATCTGCCTACGCTGTTAACCCTCTGGGGTCTGAGGGGGTTTTTGGGGCCTGGACAAATTTTGACATGTCCTGACATTTGTGCTTTTTTCAGTGTTTTTTAAACATATTAATGTCTAAAGTCTGATAACACTGTAATCAGCACAAAATTGGCTACAATAATATGTGAGCTTCAAGTTTATACATTATTGTGTTTTTGAGAAAAAAGTGTTTATGCATGGCTAGTGAAAAACTACAATTTTTTACTCACTGAAATAAGACCATAAAACACAAACAGAACATTGGTTCACAAGACTTTGGAGACCAGCATGTTGTAGGCTAAAGTGTTTACTTCAGAGTGCTGTGAATGTCATCTTGTTCACACATTCACAGTAAACAATACACTGATTTAAATTTTCTAAGACACTTTTTGTCCAGAAAGGCCATATGCAAGAGGGTGTGTCTGAGGATGAATAGTCATGTGATTTACCTGAGAACACAAAAGACGCACTGAACGTCCAGACAAAGGCGCGCATAATGACCCTTTCAGTCAATGTAGATGGGACGAATTAGTGCAGCACAATACAACACAATGAGGAGCCAAACGATCCTCATTTGAGTTAAAATCAGTGTTTTTACTCTGAGGACAAGCTAAACTGTTTGTCTCTGTGAGGAATGTAAGGAGCGCCGCTTCACGTGCGTAACGCGCCATCATCCAAACGCGTCGAAAAAGTGAGTAAATTCTATGATGAAGTTTGATATTTTGTGTCATTTCTCGGGGTGTGCACATATTTACCTGCTTCACCTGAGATTATTTACATGTGAACAGTGGACAGTGTACAAGGCGGGACCGCATTACCTGTAATGAGGTGAGACAGGAAAAAACGGACTTCTCCTTACGTTCATACGGATTAAATAAAAAGTGATGATTTGTTTTTGACTTGAATTGTTTCACTCAAAAGAAAACATTTCAAGCTTTCTAGCCATATAATTCTTATTTTTATGAGCCAAGTATTCGCTGAGATTCTGGTTGTTTTATTTACGCGTCTGTGAAGAGAAATGGCAGAGACAGAAAAGTCCGAGAGCGCACCCTGTCGGCTTTCTTTATTTAAAAAAAGCACAACGTTTTGTTGTTATTATGAGGGTATGCCACTAAAACTAGACCCTTTACAGATTTGAATGATATACTTCTTTTATCTGTACGATCAGAATTGTAATTTCAGTTTGTTTCGGCCTTATCAGAAAAAGATGCGTCAAAACGCGCCGGCGCGTGCGTCGACTCCAGAGGGTTAATACATTTAAGAAAATGATTCCATCTTTATTTACATCTACGCCAAGTATAAACATAGTGGAGGGCAGCTGCCTCAATCCCACTCCCTACCAAATTGATCATATTATTGACAGTGCTGTAGCTTCACTGTGTGAACTCAAAAAGCCTAGTCTTGATCCAGGAGTCTGGGCTAATTATAGACCAATATCCAACCTACCATTTATTTCTAACATCCTAGAAAAAGCTGTTGCTAAGCAGCTATCAGACCACTTACACAGAAATGAACTATTTGAAGATTTTCAATCAGGATTTAGAGCACATCATAGTATAGAAACAGCACTGTTAAAAGCCTCAAATAATGGACTTGTTTCTATACTTGTCCTCCTAGACCTTAGTGCTGTATTCGACACTATTGACCACAACATCTTATTAGAGACTGGAGCATGTGACTGGTATCAGAGGAACAGCGTTAAAATGGTTCCAATCCTACTTATCGGACAGATTCCAGTTTGTTCATTTCCATGATGAACCTTCCACACGAACAAAAGTTAGTTATGGAGTTCCACAAGGCTCTGTGCTAGGACCGATTCTGTTCACCCTGTACATGCTTCCTCTAGGCTATGTCATTAGGAAGCACTCTCTTAATTACCACTGCTATGCAGATGACACTCAGTTGTATCTATCTATTAAACCTGTTAACACAAACCAGTTAACCAGACTTAAAGCATGTCTAACTGACATAAAGGCCTGGATGACCAGTACTTTTCTACTTTTAAATTCAGAGAAAACAGAAGTTATTGTATTTGGGCCCAAAAACCTCAGAAATAACTTTTCTAAAATTAGGGCTACTTTAGATGGCATAGCCCTGGCCTCCAGCACTACTGTGTGTGAGTTATTTTTGACCAGGACATGTCCTTTAATAAAGGACTTGAAAATATTAGAAACTGAGTTGCTGTTCCATTTTCTGATCAACCTGTATGTGGTACACTTGCTCTCATTACTGGTGATAACTTAGGTATGCACAGCATTCTTGGGTTCTTGGAATCATTTAATGCAAATTATTTCTGTCGATTTTGCTTAAATGATAAATCTTCAGCTCAGTCAGTTTTCTCAAAGGATGACCCAAGTTTGACTTTAAGATCACCAATACTGAATGATCAGCATTATGCCAGTTTGGTAGATGATCCAACACTAACCTCTTCTTTTGGCATCAAGAGGAAAAGCATGCTCAATACTTTGCAGTATTTCGGTACTGGGGAAAACTATGCTGTCGACATCATGCATGATATTTTGGAAGGGGTTGGTCAATATGAGATCAAACTACTTTTTGAATATATAATTGAACATTTCATCTCTAAAGTAAGCTTGTTGAACAGAACGTATGCTTTTAATTATAGTTATATGGAAACTAAAAACAAGCCTACAAATATTAACCTTAACTGCTGAGGACATGGAATAGGCTTAAAGGCATCACAAACACTGTGTTTAGTCACAAACATACCTTTGATATTTGGTGACCTGATACCAGATGATGATTTGCACTGGCACTTGTTGCTTTTGTTGTTGAACATCATAAACACTGTGTTCTCTTACTCAATCACTGAGGGGATGGGATGACAGTTTATTTAAAGCACCTTAACATTGAGCATCATAAACTCTTTAAAGAACTGTACCCATCAAACAACTTGCTTCCAAAACATCATTTTATGGTCCATTACCCAAGGTGCATTAGAAAGATCGGCCCAAGAGATTTGAAGCGAAATGTGTTCACTTGAGATACTTGAATTTTCAGAAGATATAACTGCATCTCTCCACGTTAATTCACAAACCACTGTCAATCTCACAAATTGGGCAAGATGTTGTGGTGTTGAGTATTGTGTTGGGTTCTTTGTTTGCATGGGTACTGATGAAAACATGCCAGTTTTCAGCAAAATAGCCTCAATCATTTTACACAATGGTATAGTGTTTTTTGTTTTGATTGCACATGAAACATGTTTCCATGCATGCTTTTCAAGTGAGTGAAAACCTACCAAGGAAGGTACTGGTTAAACAATTGAGGAAAGATTAAGACATTTCAAATGTCAGGAGATGGGAAAGTGCGCAGGCTCTCCTGAGTCTTTTTCCTGGTTTGTCCTGTTTATCCCGATTTCAGGTTGACGTGAGAGGGGCTGGGTTCACGCAGGTGTTTCGGATCTGCTCATCACAGAGAATACTTATAATCCTGACTGCTTACTGTTTGTGGTCGGAGGATTCCCGGCTCATGGCAGATCTTTCCAGCCACTACATGTGATTCAGTGTCATTTTCCCTTAGTCTGCTGAAGAAGTTTGTGTAGCTAGTGTTTGTGTTCACAAGTGGAATAAATCCTTTGGTTGCGCATCTACCTTCGGGCTCCTTGTCTCTGTACACGGGTCCACACCTCAGCATTGTAACAGAATCCTCCAACCATGGACCCAGCAGAGAGAGCCAGGCGTCAACCAGGGCAGTTTCCCAGGACCTACTCCCATACTCAGGATGCACCAGCACCTATGAGAACGGGAAGGTTGTTCCTGAACTTGCTTTCCACTGCCATGCCGTTTCAGACTCCACAGGAGTGCAATCCCCCAACCAAGGAAGATGGTAGACCTGCTGACATACTTCCACCAGCTGAGTCTCCAATGTCGGCTTTAAAATACTCGCTGCCGGCTCTTCAGAGGTTGACCACCGTAGTCCAGCACTCGCCAGCCCGAGGCCAGCGCTCTCCAGCTCAAGGCCAGTGAGTCGCAGCCAGCGTCCAGGCCCGATGATCCAGAACCTCTGTCACCCCGGCCAGACGAGCCAGATTTCCAAGCTCCTGGACCTCAATGTGCCAACGACCACCCCCCCTGCTGAGACTCCACCCCTGTTCCATGGACCTCAGTGCGCGAACAAAGCCGTCCCGGCTGAGGTCTCCCCCCCCCCAGTTTCCCAGCCCTCAGGTCACCTCAGCATCCCCACTGTGGCATATTCTCTGCTTCCGGGGCTCCAGTGTGCCGGTGATGGCACTCCCTCAGGGATCCCTACTCCACAGTCTGTTTTCCCCAAGAAACTGGGTGATGAGGCGGGTGTCCCTACACATGATCCCAAGTTCTGCCCTGGTGCCTCGGTTGGATCTGCCGACCCTACTGCCAGAGAAGCCTTTCACCGGACCGGTCCTGGATCCCTGTTCGCCAGAGGGGCTGTCCACCGAATCAGTTCCGGATCCCGGTTTGCCAGCGGTACCACCCACTGGATCAGTCCTGGATCCTGGTTTGCCGGAGTGGACTGTTATTTTGGCTGAGCCGTCCGGTATCCAGCTGTTAAGGGGGGAGTACTGTCAGGAGCTGGGAGAGCATGTGTGTTTTCCTGGGTCTTTTTCCTGGTTTGTCCTGTTTATCCTGGTTTCCTCACCTTCTGGACGCTTCCCGAGGGCCTTTCTCTGATGGATGACCTACTCCTTCTAGCCTCCTTTCCAGCTGAGCTGAGAGGGGCTTGGTTCACGCAGATGTTTCGGATCTGCTCATCACGGAGACTACTTATTATCCTGAGTGCTTACTGCAGCATATTATCCTGACTGTCGGATGATTCCCGGCTCACAGCAGATCTTTCCAGCCACTAAGAAGGACACTATGTCTGATTCAGTGTCGTTTTCCTTTAGTCTGCTGAAGACTGACACTAATGAAGTTTGTGTAGCTAGTGTTTGTGTTCACTAGTGGAATAAATCCTTTGGTTGTGCATCTACCTTCACTCTCCTCGTCTCTGCACACAGGTCCACACCTCAGCATTGTAACATCAAATCTTTTGATTCTCAAATTTCACATGGGTGTGATTCACAATTTTATGTTGTATCAGAGAGTTGTATTATCTGATTTCTTATTTAAATGAGTTCACTGTGAAGTTGTTCCTTGTTACTTCATCTAATGTACAGTATTGTTCAAAATAATAGCAGTACAATGTGACTAACCAGAATAATCCAGGTTTTTAGTATATTTTTTATTGCTACATGGCAAACAAGTTACCAGTAGGTGCAGTAGATTCTCAGAAAACAAACAAGACCCAGCATTCATGATATGCATGCTCTTGAGGCTGTGCAATTGGGCAATTAGTTGAGAGGGGTTGATTTTAACACTAGTAAGGAGTTCATATTAAACTCAATTTTGCAAGTATTCTGTAGGATTAGTATTTGAACTCTTAGATTAATTTTAACTCTAAAAAAGTGTTAAAAATCAAACTCCAAGAGCAGAGTAATTTTAACTCTATACTGGAGTCTATTTGATGATAACGCATGTACACTCAGATTGAGCTGATTTTAACTACCAGGAAGTTTATTCCAAAGACCAGAATTTTCTGTGTATGTATATACAAATTTAAAAGTAGGATTTTGTACACTTGTAGAGTTGTTTTTCTGAAGGTCCTTGCCCATTGCTAGTGCATTTTTTAAATTTGATCTTAGTAAATGTTTTTATGGTTCAACAAATTTGAACTTGTGTTAGCTTGTTTTTATAGAAACGTCTTAGAAAGGAGTTAGAGGTACTTCAGTTTAAAAACTTGATAATTACAATAGTATAATTCTGTTGAATGAATTATTTTTTTAATTAAAATAAGTTTGTAATTTATTTGAATTTAAAGACTAAGTTAACACATTAAATATTTTATTATGAAGCTAATGAAAACATTTGTTACCTGTACTTGATTAAAACTTTACTGTGAAACCAAATAACTACTATAAATTACTAAAACAAAAATTTTTATTTAAATTACACTTAGTAAATGTCAGTTAAAATTTATTTATAATAGCAAAAACAAAGTTTAATAAACAAAGTTTGAGTAATTAAAAAAAATAGTTTAGTTTTTGATGTACTCAGTTTCAACTACTGGGGTTTTACATACAAAAAACACAAAATAAATGTTAAATGACAATGTTTATCTACATCTTACTTCACTGGGGGATTGGGGAATTTTTTTTTCCATGAGGTGAACAAATGATAAAAAGTTATTCAGTTTTCTTGCCATGTCTTAGCCTAGTAAACTGGTTCAGCATGGACTACATCAAATTATTAATGCTCTCTGGATGTCAAGGCTTCTTTAGACTGTCCACAGAATGAAGCAGGAAACGGAGAGAGTGTGAAGGACAGACACTGAAAATCCACAAATGATGACACCAAAATCATAGAGACACAAGTAGCAGCCTCACCAGTTGGCAGCTGGTCATACTGGAAACTAGCTGGGCTCCCTGGCAGCACAGGATGAATCCAGCCAGATTAAGGAGCACACACACCACAGACAGCAGGACAAATACATTGACCTGGAGATGAAAGGATGGGGAGAGGGGTGACATGAAAGAAGGAAAGAAAGATGGATTATTGTAGTTAAAACTCATGTAACACTGGAAATATATGGTATGTTAAATGTAGCATGGGCCATATGTAAACACAAAGATGAGATGACATTAGACTGTATCATTGTCCAAATGAAATTACATAACTCATCTCTTTTTGCACAATCGAGGAAAAAAAATATCTTTGAAGATACATCAGAAACATTCTCAGTCTTTTAGGTCTAATGTAGGGCTCCAATAAACTATTTTGAGTATTATCAAAATTATTATTATTATATTATCATTATTACTATTTTATCAAACATGGTGGAGTGGATCACAGACTACCTCACTGGGTGGCCACAGTTTGTTTGCTTAGATGACTGTGTATCTGATGTGGTGATGAGCAGCACCGGTGCACCCCAAGGAACTGTACTGGCCCATTCCTGTTTAGGAACCTGCCACCTCCAAAAGTTTTCTGACTCCTCCTCAATTGTTGGATGTATCAGTAATGATAACGATGAAGAGTACAGACACTTGATAAAAAGCTTTGTTGATTGGTGTAAGAACAATTGTCTAAAGCTCAATGTCAACAAAACCAGAGAACTGGTGGTGGACTTTAGGAGGAGCAGGAAGACCCCAGTCCCTGTCTCCATCCTTGGAGAGAAAGTAGAGATTATAGACTCCTACAAATACCTTGGAGTCCTGGTCAAACAATACAGATGCACTCTTCAAGAAAGGACAGAACAGACTGTTCTTCCTCAGGAGATATTGTTCCTTTGGCGTGTACAACAAGCTACTGAAGATGTTCTATCAGTCTGTAGTAGTGAGTGCATTGTTCTTTGGGAGAATGGGAAGTTCATTCAGTCACAGACTAATTCCTCCTAAAGCTAAGACCGAGAGATTCAGGAAGTCTTTTGTCTCCACAGCTATCAGACTCTATAATTCTACCATATAAACAATAACACAGACACATGCGTGCCCCACCGTTCTCCAAAACAAACTTAAAAAAAAACAAAAAACAACTGCTGTAACAATCTTGGGGATTAATAATGTATTCTTCTATTTTAATAATTGATTAATCAGTTAATTATGTTTTCAACTAAACAATAAGTCAGAGTTTTACAAAAGAATATACAGAAGTCTTTTTTGTCAAAATATGAACCTTAAACAACTAATTTGCCACACATATAATAAAAAAAATAAACTATTATTTGTGATTACATTTAAATAGATCTTACATTTTATTACATTAAAGAAGCACTTTCACTATAATTTCAAAAAAGCCATAGCATCTAGACATGATAGACATAAATATGAAGCCTAAAGAACATGGAGGTTAAGGGTCAAATGGGTATCATGCCTCTGTCTTAGAGTCAGTGTGGACCAGTTGATCAGATAAAACAGATGCCTGTCTGCTCAATGAGATGTAAGTTATTGTGTCAATTGGTTCTCATACCAGCTTCTCAATACATAACAAAAATAACAACAACACACAATACACACACACACACACAATCCACATAATAGCATAAAAATGGTTTAATTATGAAAAACACAATTTTTCACTCTTCACTTCTGCCATTTTTGTCTGTAGCTACTCACTGTCACCTTGTGCCACCGCAAACAGCTACATCACTAGATCTAACTGATTGATAAAAACATTTGGCAACTATTTTAATTTTAATAATCGCAGGAAAACAATTTGATCAATTATCTGTTTCAGCCGTAGTACCAGTGTGTGAGTCTTGCATTGGAAACTGTTAGTTTACCAGCCAAAGACTATAATGCTACTGAAGAATAATGACCACACCAGTCAGCATCTAAACTGGCGAGTGTTAATCACAATTTTTAAGCTGTTTAATGTCCTACATTGATTAAACAGTATCTTATAATTATATCTGGCCTTGCATCTAGCCTGCAAACTTATGTTGAGATTTCATTTCCTGGGGGATGTTTGTTTGGTAACTTGTGCAGCACAAGATGTATTTGAGTATGCCCACATTAAGTCAGCTGAACTTGTAAATGTTTCCATGTATGTAGAGTAAATGTGGCTTTAACCTGCCCATTGAGGCTGGGGAGCTGAGTAAAAGCTCAGACATTTAGTCACTCTCAACCATTCTATGGGATAAAGCTAAAATATTTGTCTCTGTGTGGAATACAAGAAGCGCTTCTTCACGTGCGTAACGCGCCATCATCCAAACGCGCAGAAAAAGTGAGTAAATTCTATGATGAAGTTTGACGTTTTATGTCATTTCTCGGGGGTGTGCACATATTTACCTGGTTCACCTGAGATTATTTACATGTGAACAGTGGACAGAGTACAAGGCGGGACCGCAATACCTGTAATGAGGTGAGACAGGAAAAAACGGACTTCTCCTTACGTTCATACGGATTAAATCAAAAGTGATGATTTGTTTTTGACTTGAATTGTTTCACTCAAAAGAAAACATTCCCCCCCCCAGTGGTGGCAGGGCATATCATGACCTGCTGTTGACGCAGCGTTAAGAAATTGCTCAGCAGGATCAACACACGCAAAGCTCCGGGCCCTGAGAACATACCTGGTCGTGTGCTGAGAGACTGCGCACGACGTGTGTCATGGTCAGCTCATTCACAAACTGGACCAGCTGGGGCTCAACACCTTGCTGTGCAACTGGTTGTTGACTGGGAGAACACAGGGAGTATGGGTTGGCAATAACAAATTCAGCACCACCGTACTGAACACAGGGGTCTCCCAAGGATGTGTGCTAAGCCCCCTCCACTTCATTCTGCTGACCCACAACTGTACATCTATGCAAAGCACGCACAGATGGTGGGTCTCATCAGCAACATAGATGAGACAAACTATAGGAATTAGGTGAGCGGCCTGGTCATGTGGAGCAGAAACAATCTCTCTCTGAATGTGGAGAAGATGAAAGAGATTTTTGTCAAGTTCATGAGTGCACACCCAGCACGCTCCCTTGTCCACCAATAGTCCTGCTGTGGAGAAGGTGAGCAGCACCAAGTTCCTATGTGTGCACGTCAGACTGAAAATCTCCTGGACCGACAACACCGCATCACTGGCCAAGAAGGCACAGCAGCATCTCTACTTCCATCCATCTTGTGAACATTCTACAGAGGCACCATAAAGAGCATAGCATGTATTTTGTAGTTTTTACATGGCACTACTTAGTGTTTAGTGTTTTGAGTTTATCTGTATGCACCAAGTAACAAAAGTTCAATTCTCTGTTCTTGCTCTACATGTCGCAGAATTGACAATAAAACAGACTGATACTTTTGATAACTAAATCCAACATTATCACATTATAACATCATTATAACATCATTAGGTTATAGAAAAACTAAAACTATGTGCCTTACCAGTAGAAGCATTGGTTTTCTCCATGTTGTGAGGCCTATAATGCCTGACAGAATGACCTGGAGACAAATACAGAAAAATAATGTTAATGTTAATATCTAACAAATATAATACAAAGAGCCAGGTGAAGAGTCATAAAGATAACATTAGTAACACATATTTCGGTTTAATAAGTAATAAAATTACTTTTAATTCTGCTGAAAAAGTCTAGGTCACATTTTATTAGCCTAGCCAGCCAGACTAACTCTTTTTCTATTCTACACAAAGAATTAGTCTGGAATATCTTCAGTTGAGACTGAATTCCAGGGGGCGGACACAGAATAAACCAATCAGAGAAACCCACCCCCAGGTCCAGGACCACATTCCTTTGCTCAGAAAGGAGTGGGTCTGGCTGGCCAGGCTAACATTTTATGGAGTAAACAACAACAAGCTAGCCTTACTCCATAATGTGTGAACAAAACACTAGCTTTAGGCCATGTAGTGAGAACAAAACACTAGCCTTAGGCCATGTAGCGAGCACAAAACACTAGCCTTACTCCATGATGCGAGAATAAAACACTAGTCTTACTCCATGATGCGTGAACAGAAACTAGCCTTACTCCATGATGCAAGAACAAAAAACTAGCCTTACTCCATGATGCGTGAACAAAAAACAAGCCTTACTCCATGATGCGTGAACAAAAAACTAGCCTTACTCCATGATGTGTGAACAAAAAACTAGCCTTACTCCATGATGCGTGAACAGAAACTAGCCTTACTCCATGATGCAAGAACAAAAAACTAGCCTTACTCCATGATGCAAGAACAAAAAACTAGCCTTACTCCATGATGCGAGAACAAAACACAAGCCTTACTCCATGATGTGTGAACAGAAACCCAGCCTTACTCCATGATGCGTGAACAAAAAACTAGCCTTACTCCATGATGCGTGAACAAAAAACTAGCCTTACTCCATGATGTGTGAACAAAAAACTAGCCTTACTCCATGATGCGTGAACAGAAACTAGCCTTACTCCATGATGTGTGAACTGAAACCCAGCCTTACTCCATGATGCGTGAACAGAAACTAGCCTTACTCCATGATGCAAGAACAAAAAACTAGCCTTACTCCATGATGCGAGAACAAAACACAAGCCTTACTCCATGATGTGTGAACTGAAACCCAGCCTTACTCCATGATGCGTGAACAGAAACTAGCCTTACTCCATGATGCGTGAACAAAAAACTAGCCTTACTCCATGATGCGTGAACAAAAAACTAGCCTTACTCCATGATGCGTGAACAAAAAACTAGCCTTACTCCATGATGCGTGAACAGAAACTAGCCTTACTCCATGATGCGTGAACAAAAAACTAGCCTTACTCCATGATGCGTGAACAAAAAACTAGCCTTACTCCATGATGCGTGAACAAAAAACTAGCCTTACTCCATGATGCGTGAACAAAAAACTAGCCTTACTCCATGATGCGAGAACAAAACACAAGCCTTACTCCATGATGTGTGAACTGAAACCCAGCCTTACTCCATGATGCGTGAACAGAAACTAGCCTTACTCCATGATGCGTGAACAAAAAACTAGCCTTACTCCATGATGTGTGAACAAAAAACTAGCCTTACTCCATGATGCGAGAACAAAACACAAGCCTTACTCCATGATGCGTGAACAGAAACTAGCCTTACTCCATGATGCGTGAACAAAAAACTAGCCTTACTCCATGATGTGTGAACTGAAACCCAGCCTTACTCCATGATGCGTGAACAGAAACTAGCCTTACTCCATGATGCGTGAACAAAAAACTAGCCTTACTCCATGATGTGTGAACAAAAAACTAGCCTTACTCCATGATGCGAGAACAAAACACAAGCCTTACTCCATGATGCGTGAACAGAAACTAGCCTTACTCCATGATGCGTGAACAAAAAACTAGCCTTACTCCATGATGCGTGAACAAAAAACTAGCCTTACTCCATGATGCGAGAACAAAACACAAGCCTTACTCCATGATGTGTGAACTGAAACCCAGCCTTACTCCATGATGCGTGAACAGAAACTAGCCTTACTCCATGATGCGTGAACAGAAACTAGCCTTACTCCATGATGCGTGAACAAAAAACTAGCCTTACTCCATGATGTGTGAACAAAAAACTAGCCTTACTCCATGATGCGTGAACAAAAAACTAGCCTTACTCCATGATGCGAGAACAAAACACAAGCCTTACTCCATGATGTGTGAACTGAAACCCAGCCTTACTCCATGATGCGTGAACAGAAACTAGCCTTACTCCATGATGCGTGAACAAAAAACTAGCCTTACTCCATGATGCGTGAACAAAAAACTAGCCTTACTCCATGATGCGTGAACAGAAACTAGCCTTACTCCATGATGCGAGAACAAAACACAAGCCTTACTCCATGATGTGTGAACTGAAACCCAGCCTTACTCCATGATGCGTGAACAGAAACTAGCCTTACTCCATGATGCGTGAACAAAAAAACTAGCCTATGCGACAGCAAAACAAGTCACGTCACAAGTGTTTTTCCACACTTCACGTCTTAAGGGCTTTAAATTCTGACCTCTAAAATGAAACATTTGAGCATCTTATCCTTAGCCAAGTCTGCAGCTCTGCATAATACACAAGGTTACACCACAGTAAAATACTAAAACTGTAATGATTCTTACGGTAACATGCAAAGAAGCGCTGAGAATTTCATGTTATATTTCCAGAAAGACGTTATAAATTACATGGAAACAGTGAGGTGCTACAGTTCGCTATGAATATGTTTTTACAATATCGCTCTAATGTTAAAGCATTTTCGTCTGTCATGTCCTTTTAAACGGTAAATCGTGACATACAACACCTTTGTCTGTGTGTAGAGCTATCTGACCAAACTCCTATTTTGTTAACTGTGATAGTTGTTTAAAATATGGTATGCCACGCACCGGGCTGATATATCCAAGCCTATGGCTATCTTACCGAAGAGCCTGCCCAGAAAGGACATGAGTTTCGGATGGGAGGTGAGTTGCTGAGGGACAGGGCTCCAAAGGAAAGCGCCACCATGGAGCTGCCGAGAAGCAGCTGCAGTAAGCCCAGCGAAAGTAGCGGCCGACCAGGCAGCAGCTGTCGAGAAACACCGCCGGCGATCCGGGAAGAGGCAGAAAAGCCACGGGGCCGGTTTCGGTAAGATGGCTCTGCGAGCTGCGAGGTCCCGGTAACCGGGCAGCAAGACCCCGGCAGCACCACTGGAAGCGACATTTGAGAATCGACAAAAAGTCTCGATTTTATCCAAAGAAGCGTTGTTTTCACGGATTAAAGGGTCGATCACATACTTCACTAGAACTGCTCGGTAAAGGTGCCATGGTGGTGTCCAGTTTTAAATAGCATGCTGTCTGAACGTCAGGGTGACTTAGCTTTCAAATATTTTGCCTGCAGGTTGACTTAAGTCAGGACGGGGGAGGGGCACTGCAGGCCATGTGTAACATGTAAATAGGGCGGCCTGCCTTCTTCAGAGCTTACAATAACTGCTGACTCGAGACCTTAAATATACTGTTACATATATGTATTAAATAATGCAGTCACTCCCCGTTTGTGCCACTATGTCTAATTATGCAACTTGTATGCCCTATTTTAATTTGCATTCCCTAACTATTCTTACAATAAATATATATAATACAGGTATGGCATGATGGTAGATTCATTGGTATTGATGTCAATAAAAAGTACATAAAAATATAAAGACAATTAACTGAACCGTTACAAACTGTCAATAAAAAGATGGGAAGGATGTGACACGATTGAATTAATTCATTAGTAACTCAAATCAAATCAAATGAAAATACATTAAGAGTGATCATTGTCTTAGCAAAGCTGGGGTTCTGCAGTACAGAGGAGAATGGCAAAACATGCAAAATATCATGAAAACAGTTTAACTGGCACACTGCATTGCCAAACACAGGGGCGGTTCTAGACCCTTTTTTGGGGGGGGGGGGGGGGGGGGGTTAGCTCCCTGTCTGTCATTTCAACCTCCTAAAACGATCAACTATCAAACTATCAAAAGTTATTGAAAGTATATGTAACCCACTAGAATATCATTCTAGAGTGTAGTGGATTACGGTGGTTTATGTACTGCTTGTTTACTTTAGTTTCTCATTCAGAAATTAAATGGTAATGGAGTTCTGTATTTCATATGTTGAGTCACAACATATGTGTGCCTGTGTCTTTAAGAATGTTTGCAGGGGTAACAGTTAATTGAGGAGAAGACAAAACTTGCTTTTGCCATAAGAGTTAGGGGGATCTTAATTTTGAATGGCGGAGTTTGTTGATGTCCATCCCTCATGGGGAGGAGAAGAGAGAGACGAGAGGGGCACAGCTAAGAAAAAGCTGAGTGGAGCTTGGTTTTGAGCAGCCAGATTTCAAACGTCACAGTAAATTGATCGATGGAGCATCGTATTAATATGTTGAAGTGCATATAGTAAATTTGTGTACAAAAGGGGTTGAGTAATTTTTATTGTGTATGTGTGAAGTTGGACTGTATGGGTGTTCTTTCCTGACACCGTGGCTAAGTACCTAGCAGGCTAACCACATAGACATAGACTGAGTTTTGAGTTAGTTGCAAAGGTAACTCAGAGAGAGCTCAAACCCGGGACAGAAGCTTTTGGAGTTCAACATTTAAGTGACCAAGGGTAACCAGATAGCAGTCCAGATCACCGTGAGGTCTGGGGTCCGCACAGGACACGGATCTGCAAGAGGCCTACTATGTGATATGCGGCCATTTTACGCTTTCTAAAGCGTGCAGTTACCATCTTGTTTTCTTTTATGTTGCACTTCAGAGAGTGAAGAGACCAGTTTCCTGTTTATCGGCCACTACATACCCAAGCCACGATTCAGGCCTGCTCCGGGGTGGAGTGTGAGAGTGTGTGGGTGCTAACTGTGTGAGTGTGGGCCCACTGAGAGTATTATTAGTTATACAGTATTATTCAGTTCGTTACAGAATATTCAGGCTATAGGAGAATGCAAACAGTGAGGTAAAGGGTACAATTAAGTTTATGTGTGTTAGTTTGTTTAATTAATTTCAAATATATCTCCTTTACAATTTTACTTCAATTAAATGCTGTTTACGTATTGTACTTCAAGTTTTTTTTATGTAGCTGAAAGAATTCAGTTGAAACCAGTGACTGGGAGTGAACAGATTTATTATAAGTAACTTTTACACACTGTAACATGAGGCGGTAATAGAGGCGGAGAGCGCTAGCTATAGCCATCAACATGGACTCCAGGATAGCTTAGAAGAGAGCGACCACTTACGGTGTTCCACTGTGACTTTATTACAACCTGAGAAAGCCATACAAAGCCAGGTCTCCACGTCGCTAAGTCTGTTATTCATATATGAACATATAGAGTTTAGTCCATTTATCCTGTACCACCCGTTACTTGAGTAGAGCACAGTGAAGCGTGTACACATGTCTCTCTCTGTGGCACTACTACATTTTCCAGTCAGTGACTTATAACCTTACAGTATAATCACAAAGAAAAGAGGCGCCATCAAGTGGTGGCATAAAATACTACAGCAGTCATTACAACAGTAATACATATACTGGCTGTTACAACACGATGTATTGCCTTCAGTGACATTAAAGGGGCCTTAATACCATATCAATTAGGCATTAGTTTGTTGAACCTGAAGCTGCTCCTTACTAAACAGGTAGGGGGTGCTACATATAATTTTTACTTTTTAAAATAAAAATGAAAATAACTAAGAAATGCATGTCGATTAAAAAAAAAAAGATCCAAGTTTTATTTATTTATTCTCTGCTATTCTGTGCATGTGTGATAGCCCTTCCTTAGAAGTGCGATGGCTTGTGCTGTATGTCAGCCGGAGGTGGGAGACGATGAAACGTCTGGCGACACGGAGGTGATTATAGAAGGTTTTTTCTGTTTCTGTTTGTTTATCCTGTATTTGTGCATTTAATGTGTACAGTGTCTATGGAAATTTTCCATCTCAAATTAACTGTCTATGCATCAGCAACAATAGTGAGGGCTAAGCCCCCCTAAGAATGAAATCCTAGAACCGCCTCTGGCCAAACATATTTAAATATACATACCAGAGTAATATCTATGTATATGTGGTGAGTGGGTATAATTGTTAATACAAAAAAAGGCCGCGCTAGGGGTGGACACAAAGGCCGCGCTAGGGGTGGACACAAAAGGGAGATGTGATGCCCTAAGTACAAAACAAAAGCCACTTTTATTTTATTACAATTATTTAAAACACAATAGGCCTATAGAATAAAATAAAACTAATGCTAAAATAATCCAAGGCAATAATGCCTCAAAATATAACAACAATGAGGATAATTAATCAAACACACCCACACCAATGGGACACAGAGCACACGACACAACAAACCATGCGAATAGAAAAAAAGATGAAAAACACCCCAAAAATGCAAACCCAAATTACAAAGCAAACAAAATAAATAAATACAAACAAAAAGACCAAGAGCAACAAGAACAACCAAAAATTTAAATCACACCCACCCAAAGTCCGTAATAGTAATAGTAATAAACACAGTCAACAAGCCCTTTCCCCCTGAGTTGGAGAGAGCGCTCCCGGGCACCCCGCCACAGCACACCATGGAGCAAACCAAAAAGCCCCAACCACGACATTAACGACAGGGAATATTGAGTCGGATGGGTCAATTCTGTGGACAGTTACAAAAGAAAACTGTTATATAGTGTATGGGTTACATGCTGTTGCTGTTTGTAGTCACTAGAGGGCTCTCTAGTGTTGGTACTCAGATGGTTATGAGGCAATCATCCCTGGACGTTGTGTCACTCAGGAGTTACGAGGTGAGGTTTTGATCCTTGCAATAAACTAGTTGAATGAAGACAAACCTTCCCGGCCTCTTTCTTAGGTTTTTTGATGATATTACATATGGCGACGAGGTTCATCACTGTCAAGTGCACTGTCAAGTGTGAGGTTAGCTGGCAAAGAAGTGAAGCTAGCCTAAAAGTCATGACGGTGATTAGCATAGTTGACCATTGAGCGAGCTTGAAAGAGAGTTTGGCACTCTCAGCGAGGAGAAGGACGACACCATGGCGGCTACGGTGGGTTCCGTGGCACCTTTTGACAGCTCAATTCAGACTTGGGAAGAGTACTGTGAGATTCTTCACCATTTCTTCGTGGCTAATGACATTACAGACGCCGAAAGAAAGCATGCGGTGCTGTTGAGCGGGGTGGGGCCCCAAACATATTCGCTGATGAGAAATTTGTTGAGTCCTGACAGACCCGGGGGACCATTCATATGATGAACTGGTGAGTCTGTTGAAAAATCATTTAAACCCAAAGCCAAGTGAAATTATGCAACGGTCAAAGTTTAACTCAAGGAACTGAAAGCAAGATGAAAGTGTGAGTGAGTATGTGGCAGAACTGAGGAAACTAGCGCAGGACTGTAATTTTGGAGACAACTTGACGGTGATGCTGAGAGACCAGCTGGTTTGCGGCATAAATGATGACAAGATACAAAGAAGATTGTTTCCTGAAGATGGGCTGACCTTTGAGAAAGCTTTCAAACATGCTCAAACAATAGAGGCAGCAAACAAGGACATGGTGGATTTGCATAACACAATGGAGCAGTCAAATGGCAACCATTCCGCGGCAGCGGGGTCGATAAACAAAATGGATTTTATGCAAGAAGAAGGGGAGGAAAACAGTAGTAAGGAAGATTTCAGGGTCTCACACATACAGGCTAGTGAACATACCATGTACACATTGAAGGAAGCGATAGACATACCCAGGGAAGAACCTATAAAAAAAAGAGCTAAAAGTAAATGGAACACAAGTAACATATGAAGTTGATACAGGTTGTGGGTATACTATAATGTCAAAAAGGGCATTTTACAAACTGTTCAGGCACACAAACAAACCTCAGTTATCAAAGTGTGGGATAAAACCAAAGACATATGGGGGTCATAAAGTGCCAGTGCTAGGGGCAGCGAAGATCAAAGTGGAACATGGTGACCTAACTAAGATGTTAGTTGTGGTTGTGGTAAAAGGATCAGGGCCTAGTCTAGTGGGAAGAGGGTGGATTAAAGCTCTCAAGTTAGACCGGCAGTGGGTTCATAAAGTCAGTGACAGAAGCGACACACTCCAGGAAGTGTTGTCAAAACATGAGGAAGTGTTTAAGGATCAGCTGGGGATGTTGAAAGGCTTCACAACAAAGATTTAGGTGCCCAATGACGTTAAACCCCGTTTTTATAAACCCTGATCAGTGCCTTTTGCCATGAAACAGAGTAGAGCAGGAGATAGAGAGGCTCTTGCGGGTGAAAATTATTGAGCCAGTGAAGTTTGCAGAATGGGCAGCACCATTTGTACCAATTTTGAAGCCGGACTCTAGGGTGCAAATTTGTGGGGACTATAAATTGACAGTGAACAAAGTGTCATCCATTGAGCAGTACCCCATTCCAAAAATGGAGGATATGATAGCCAGTTTAACAGGAGGAAACAGATACTCTAAGTTAGACATGAACCATGCCTAACAGATTGTTTTAGATGAGGAGTCAAGAAAGTTTGTAACAGTAAACACACACAAGGGGCTTTTCACATACACAAGATTACCTTTTGGGGTGAGCTCCAGTCCAGCCATTTTCCTGGTTTTAAATTAGAGAGTACTTTATTCTTAAGGGGGAAGGGATGTTATATAGTGTATTGGTTACATGCTGTTGCTGGTTGTAGTCACTAGAGGGCTCTCTAGTGTTGGTACTCAGACGGTTATGAGGTAATCATCCCAGGACGTTGTGTCACTCAGGAGTTACGAGGTGAGGTTTTGATCCTGGCAATAAACTAGTTGAATGAAGACAAACCTTCCCGGCCTCTTTCTTAGGTTTTTTGACGATATTACAAAAACAATGCCGAACAAAGCAACGGCTATAGCCGAAATGAGCTCGGACAATGTTTCATCACGGTGCCCAGAGAACGCTGATTACCAATGTGGAAACTCCCCGCAGAGCACATCGGCGACGGCCACGGGGGTCCGGGGAGATATTAACAAAGATAGCGACGCTCTGCGGCTCGCTACGGCCAGCTTGTTGGCGCCAAAGTTTTCAGGAAAAGGCAGCTGGGAGGCTTACCATGCTCAGTTTGAATTGCTGGCGGCTGCAGCAGGCTGGTCAAACCGGCTTAAAGCTGTTCAGCTGGCCCATTCACTGACGGAGGATGCGGCTGCATGTCTCCTGATCCTAAACCCTGATGAGAGAGAGGACTATGCTATACTGGTGGGTGCATTGCAGAGACGATTTGGAGTGTTTAATCTGAAGGACTCGTTACACTGTGAATTCAAGCACCGGATAAGACAGCCGGGCGAGCCTCTCCGATCCCTGGCACATGACTTTGAGAGCTTGGGCAGGCATGCATACACTAGTTTACCGAGTGCAATCCAGACTGAGTTAATCTGTGACCAGTTTATTCACGCCCTGACTCCAATGAATCTGCGCCTGCCTGTTCAGCTCACACATCCTGCGACATTGGGAGAAGCACTTGAATTAGCTTTGGAGAGAGAGATCGCCATCAATAGCGCTGTTGGAGGATTACCTGTGACTTACCCTGCCTGGGTGGCTGACGTGAAGGATCCATGTGTCCTGGGTTTGGACTTTATGCGGTTTACAAGGTGTGTCCTGGACCTGGGGTCAAGTGTTCTCGCTCTGCCAGGGGGGCAAGCTATTCCACTGATTCCACCCTGCAGTCAGCAGTATTGTCTGCACTGTCAGAAATTTATAACACTCAGGCAGAGTTAGCCCAGCCCAACCCCCTATTAAGTGACTCAATACTGCCAAAAAATCAACAGGAAGAAACTCAGGGAGACCGGGTGGGGGCTATCAGGGATATCTGGGAAAAGAACTGCGAGGGGTTGAGTGAACAGCAGCAGGCGGATTTGTGGGAGGTCCTGTGGGAATTTCAGGAAGTATTTGCCCTCAATGACAATGAGGTCGGCCTCACGCACCTAGTTGAACATCACATCAATACTGGGGAGGCGAGGCCCATCAAAGTTCGCCCCCGCCGGCTACCCATGATAAGGCAGGAAGCTGCTAATAGAGAGGTCCACGCCATGCTGGAAGCTGGCATAGTTGAACCATCAGACAGCCCGTGTTCATCAGCAGTGGTCATGGTGCCAAGGAAGAAAAGTTCAAGGTGGAGATTCTGTGTGGATTACAGGCCCCTAAACAAGGTGACAAGAAAGGACTGTTACCCCCTCCCCAGAGTTGATGAGACCCTAGATCTGGTGTCAGGCTCCTGCTGGTTCACATCACTTGACCTGCGCAGTGGCTACTGGCAGGTTCCTCTTGCCCCAGAGGCGAGACCAAAAACTGCATTCAGTACCAGCAGGGGACATTGGCAATTTAAAGTTTTGAGTTTTGGACTGTGTAATGCACCAGGGACATTTGAGAGACTTATGGACCGTGGGCTGGCCAATGTTCCATGTCAGGAGTGTCTGGTGTATCTAGACGACGTTCTCGTCCATGGGGGGTCCTTCCAGGCTGCATTGCACTCACTGCAGCTGGTGCTCGGGAGGATCGCAGCTGCAGGACTGAAGCTGCATCCAGATAAGTGTCATTTTATGCTGCAAGAAGTGGAGTTCTTGGGTCACAAAGTGAGCACACTCAAGGAGAAAATCCTGGCTATCAGAGACTGGCCGGTTCCGGATAACCAGAAACAACTCAAGAGTTTTTTAGGACTGGCATCTTATTATCGGAGATTCGTTAAGGGGTTTTCCTGCATGGGCGCACCCCTTTTCCGACTGCTTCAGAACAAACAGCCTTTCACCTGGACAACAGATTGTCAGGGCGCATTTGTCACGCTGAAGCAGGCACTTATGAGTGCCCCTGTTCTCAACCCCTCAGACTCAGCGTTACCATTCACGCTGGACACAGACGCCAGTGACGTGGGCATGGGTGCAGTGCTGGCACAGGTGGGACCGGAAGGTGAGCGTGTGGTGGCATATTTCAGCTGTGTCTTTAACAGAAGTGAACGACGCTACTGTGTGACAAGGCGTGAACTCTTGGCTGTTGTGTTGGCTGTCCGGCATTTCAAATATTACTTGTGTGGTGTACCTTTCACCATCAGGACTGACCACGCTGCACTGTAATGGTTGATGTTGTTCAGGGAACCAGAAGGTCAGGTTGCACTGTGGTTAGAGGAGTTGCAATCTTTCCACTTCAGTGTTGTGCATCGCCCCGGGTCCCAACACGCCGACGCCCTGTCCCGGCGCCCCTGTGCAGCTTCCGGCTGTGCCTACTGTGATCGGAGGGACACCAAGGAGGAGGAGCTCAGTGGGGGGACAACTGTTGCTGCGCCATCATGCTGCTCTTTGGACGTTGTGGGTGCTGTAGATTGGGCCTCACAGCAGGAGTGTGATAATGACTTACATCCTGTGCGGCAGTGGGTACAGAGTGGGGCGAGACCACCCTGGGAGGATGTGGCTG
This sequence comes from Mastacembelus armatus, assembly GCF_900324485.2. NCBI lineage: Eukaryota > Metazoa > Chordata > Actinopteri > Synbranchiformes > Mastacembelidae > Mastacembelus > Mastacembelus armatus. Next base: position 808,675 of record NC_046641.1, read on the forward strand.
GACTGTCTGTGGCCACAAAGGGCTTATGGAGTAAGTTCAGCATGTTGCGCATGGTGGATGGGGTGCTGCAGCGGGCATGGAAGGAGCCTGCCATGGGGGAGGAGAGGTGGAAGGTGGTGGTGCCTAAAGCTCTAAGGGAAGCTGTGCTGAAAGCATGCCATGGGGCCACTCCGTCGACTGCGCCAGGGATTCTACTGGGGTCAGCGTCGCCGTGATGTGGATGATTTCTGCCGATGTTGTGACAAATGTGTGGCATATAAGGGACCTCTCGACCAGTCACATGCGCCCCTGCAACAGCAAGCCGTTGGAGCATCAATGGAGAGGGTAGTTGTGGATATCATGGGGCCCTTTCCTGTGATCAATCGAGGGAATAAATATGTGTTGTGTGCGATAGACTACTTCACAAAATGGCCAGAAGCTTATGCTCTGCCAGACCAGGAGGCAGAAACGGTGGCAGATGCTTTGCTGGAGGGCATGTTCAGCCGTTCAGTTTTGGAACACCTGAAGTTCTACACAGCGACCAGGGCAGGAACTTTGAGTCCAGAGTATTTGCAGCCCTGTGTCAGCGGCTGAATGTGAAGAAAACACGCATCACACCTTTGCATCCACAGAGTGACGGTTTAGTGGAACGCTTTAATCGCACCATGCAACAACAGCTGGCTATCCTCACCGCTGCCCACCAGAGCGACTGGGATAAGCACTTCCCCCTGGTCTTAATGGCCTATAGGTCGGCTGTTCAGAGCTCCACACAGTGCACCCCTGCTTTGCTGATGTTGGCAAGAGAGATCCGCACCCTGGCAGAACTGGCAGTTGGTCGGCCACCAGACAATGGAGAGAACTCACCTGGACCAGAGTACGCCAGGAAACTACAGGATCGTCTGGAGACGGCACGTCTTCGCTCAAGACCAGCTGGAGAAGGCTGGTATGAGACAGAAGAGGAACTACGATGTGAGAAATAAAGGCAGAGACTTCCAGTCGGGTGAGCTGATTTGGGTCTATACCCAAACGGAAAAAGGGGCGTTGCCCGAAACTGGACAGCCATTGGGATGGGCCTTGCCGGGTGCTAGAGCGGGTGGGAGAGGTGGTTTACAGGGTTCAGGTACCCCCCAGGGGCCGGAAACTGGTCCTTCATTGAGACAGACTGGCACCATACCGGGGGGGGGGGCTGTGCCCTCCTTTGAACAGGGGTTTACTCTGCAGATCAGTGAAGAACAATCAGCTAATCCAGAGCCTTCTGTGGATCCTCCAGTTACTTCCACCCAGTCATTGGCACCAGCTGGGAATGGACAGAAACAGAGCGTGTGCTGCGGCTATAACATCAGCACCTTTAAGAAGTTTCTTAAATAAAGGCTTCTAAGAAACTACAAGAATGCCTGGTTACTTGTAGGGGTATTACAATATTATTTATTTATAAATCGTCAAAATAACATGCAACTAAATGTATAACAACAGCCAGAAGCGCATTACAATATTCATACATCTGTGTCAAGTCACGTTAATGCGCCAATGTTGGGGTGGGGCTAGAAGGAACAGTGTCTCCTCCTCATCTCTCAGGTTGTCTGAATGCTGACAGTCACTTCAAAGTTAGTTTCAGCAGCAGACTTTATTACCTGTACTTTGAAGTCTGCAGTATAGCTCTTTCTTTTAGGCGCCATTTTCGCTTGTGTTACACTCAGACGTGGCAAAAGTACTCATATTCTACACTTAAGTAGAAGTAAGAAAGTACAGGGTCTGAAATGTACTTAAGTAAAAAAGTAAAACATGTTTTTGGTCTTTTACGTCGTGTTGTTATCCGCGGAGGTTGAAAAAGTAACAAGCTTGTTTTGATAGTGTAAGGAAAAGCAAGTACAGATATTTGTGTTTAAATGTAGGGAGTAAAATAAAAAGTCATCAGAAAAATAAATACTCAAATAAAGTACAGATATCTATTCAATTCAATTCAATTCAATTTTATTTGTATAGCGCCAAATCACAATACAAATCATCTCAAGGCACTTTACAAAAACTAAAACTAAAAACCCAACAATTCCCTTATGAGCAAGCACTTGGCGACAGTGGAGAGGAAAAAACTCCCTTTAACGGAAGAAAAAAACCTCCAGCAGAACCGGGCTCAGTTTGGGCGGCCATCTGCCTCGACCGGTTGGGGTGAGTGGATAGAGCAGAGAGAAAAGAACAGCAACAATAAACAACAAATAGACACTGCAAGTTGGTGGGGCCAGTAACTGCACATCAGCGATAAACAGCTCCAGGACCAGGGACACCTGCAGAAGGTACAGAGAGAGAGAGAGAGAGAGAGAGGGAGGGAGAGAGCACAAACTAGGGGAGAGAGAGAGCACAAGGTTAGTAACATTCAATGGTGGAATATACATGAGGTCGGAGAGAAGGGGGAGGGGGGGGGCGGGTAGGGTAGGGGAGCTCAGTGCACCAATGGCCCTTGGGCAGTCTAGGCCTATAGCAGCATAACTAACTAAGGGATGGTTCAGGGTTGCCTGAAGCCAGCCCTAACTATATGCTTTGTCAAAGAGGAAGGTTTTAAGTCTAGCCTTAAAAGTACAGAGAGTGTCTGCCTCCTGAACCCAGGCTGAGAGCTGGTTCCACAGGAGAGGAGCTTGATAGCTAAAGGCTCTGCCTCCCATTCTGCTTTTGAGAACTCTGGGAACCACAAGTAGGCCTGCACTCTGAGAGCGAAGTGGTCTATTGGGATAATATGGTACTATGAGGTCTTTAAGGTATGAAGGAGCTTGATTATGAAGGGATTTGTATGTGAGAAGAAGGATTTTAAATTCTATTCTATATTTTACAGGGAGCCAATGAAGAGAAGCCAATATAGGAGAAATATGATCTCTCCTGCTAGTTCCTGTCAGGACTCTGGCTGCGGCATTCTGGATTAATTGGAGGCTTTTTATTAAGATATTAGGACATCCAGATAGTAATGAGTTACAGTAATCTAGCCTTGAGGAAACAAACGCATGGACTAGTTTTTCTGCATCATTTTGAGACAGGATGTTCCTAATTTTGGAAATGTTGCGCAGGTGAAAGAATGCAGTTCTAGAAATTTGTTTTATGTGTGAGTTAAAGGACATGTCCTGGTCAAAAATAACTCCAAGGTTTTTTACAGTAGTGCTGGAGGCCAGGGCTATGCCATCTAGAGTAGCTATAATTTTAGAAAAGTTATTTCTGAGATTTTTAGGCCCAAATATAATGACTTCTGTTTTCTCCGAGTTTAAAAGTAAAAAGTTACTGGTCATCCAAGCCTTTATGTCAGTTAGACAGGCTTGAAGTCTGGTTAACTGGTTTGTGTTAACAGGTTTAATAGATTGATATAACTGAGTGTCATCCGCATAGCAGTGGTAATTAATAGAGTGCTTCCTAATGATATATCCTAAAGGAAGCATGTACAGGGTGAACAGAATCGGTCCTAGCACAGAACCTTGTGGAACTCCATAACTAACTTTTGTTCGTGTGGAAGGTTCATCATGGACATGAACAAACTGGAATCTGTCCGATAAATAGGATTGGAACCACTTTAACGCTGTTCCTCTGATACCAATCACATGCTCCAGTCTCTGTAATAAGATGTTGTGGTCAATGGTGTCGAATGCTGCACTAAGGTCTAGGAGGACAAGTATCGAAACAAGTCCATTATCTGAGGCTAAGAGAAGATCGTTGGTAACTTTCAACAGTGCTGTTTCTGTACTATGATGTGCTCTAAATCCTGATTGGAAATCTTCAAATAGTTCATTCCTGTGTAAGTGGTCTGATAGCTGCTTAGCAACAGCTTTTTCTAGGATTTTAGAAATAAATGGCAGGTTGGATATTGGTCTATAATTAGCCAAGACACCTGGATCAAGACTAGGCTTTTTGAGTAAAGGTTTGATTACTGCAGTCTTAAAGGCCTGTGGTACGTAGCCTGATACTAGAGATAAATTTACCAAGTCCAATAAAGATGAGTTCATTAATGGCAGGGTGCCTTTAAGCAGTCTAGTCGGGATGGGGTCCAAGAGACACGTTGATGATTTCGATGAAGCAACTACTGATGTAAATTCAGAGAGATCTATAGGAGAGAAGCAGTCTAAACATAACTGAGGTCCTACAGATGATTCAAGAGCTACTGTAGTAAAAGATTCATTTATTGCAGGTATAGGAAGCATCTGCTGAATTTTATCTCTAATAGTTGTGATTTTATTTGTAAAGAAACTCATAAATTCATCACTGCTGAGAGCTAAGGGAACACTGGGCTCAACGGAGCTGTGACTTTTTGTCAGCCTGGCTACAGTGCTGAAAAGAAACCTGGGATCTGAAAAATCTAAAATGTTAAGTATAGTCACAAAGTATTTGTACTTCATTACTTTCCACCTCTGGTTACATTAGGAGTTGTAGTTTACCATGAACATAAACATTTCTACTTTTTATTTCTTCTACAATATTATAGTCAATTGAGTTAAGAATGCAAAGAGTGCCATCTAACACTAGTGACTACTTGACAAAACTACTGTAAATATACACATATAAGTTGCTTCGCTGTATAAGTCGCAGGACAAGCCAGAGGAGTAAAAAAGCACAACTTGTAGTCCAGAAAATATGGTATGTATATGTGTTTAAGAGAACTGAACTAATTCAGATACTGGAAAAAAATTATTGCTTTTGTGGTAACTTTTCTGCTGTGTGATCAGATAAACCTTCAGTGTCAACCTGATGTTTAGATTTTGTTAAACTTCTCTCTGGTACCAGTAGTAAAACAGTCCCTTAATGTGTTCTGATGATGCAGTGTTGTTCAGAAAACAGCTAAATGACCATGCTTAATACTCACTGAAAAAGAAAGCAGCAGAAATGTTTTCAGCAAACAGTGCATCAATGTTCAGATGAAATGACAACATAAGTCATTTGCCAGAGTGGCCACGGGGGTCCGGGGAGATATTAACAAAGATAGCGACGCTCTGCGGCTCGCTACGGCCAGCTTGTTGGCGCCAAAGTTTTCAGGAAAAGGCAGCTGGGAGGCTTACCATGCTCAGTTTGAATTGCTGGCGGCTGCAGCAGGCTGGTCAAACCGGCTTAAAGCTGTTCAGCTGGCCCATTCACTGACGGAGGATGCGGCTGCATGTCTCCTGATCCTAAACCCTGATGAGAGAGAGGACTATGCTATACTGGTGGGTGCATTGCAGAGACGATTTGGAGTGTTTAATCTGAAGGACTCGTTACACTGTGAATTCAAGCACCGGATAAGACAGCCGGGCGAGCCTCTCCGATCCCTGGCACATGACTTTGAGAGCTTGGGCAGGCATGCATACACTAGTTTACCGAGTGCAATCCAGACTGAGTTAATCTGTGACCAGTTTATTCACGCCCTGACTCCAATGAATCTGCGCCTGCCTGTTCAGCTCACACATCCTGCGACATTGGGAGAAGCACTTGAATTAGCTTTGGAGAGAGAGATCGCCATCAATAGCGCTGTTGGAGGATTACCTGTGACTTACCCTGCCTGGGTGGCTGACGTGAAGGATCCATGTGTCCTGGGTTTGGACTTTATGCGGTTTACAAGGTGTGTCCTGGACCTGGGGTCAAGTGTTCTCGCTCTGCCAGGGGGGCAAGCTATTCCACTGATTCCACCCTGCAGTCAGCAGTATTGTCTGCACTGTCAGAAATTTATAACACTCAGGCAGAGTTAGCCCAGCCCAACCCCCTATTAAGTGACTCAATACTGCCAAAAAATCAACAGGAAGAAACTCAGGGAGACCGGGTGGGGGCTATCAGGGATATCTGGGAAAAGAACTGCGAGGGGTTGAGTGAACAGCAGCAGGCGGATTTGTGGGAGGTCCTGTGGGAATTTCAGGAAGTATTTGCCCTCAATGACAATGAGGTCGGCCTCACGCACCTAGTTGAACATCACATCAATACTGGGGAGGCGAGGCCCATCAAAGTTCGCCCCCGCCGGCTACCCATGATAAGGCAGGAAGCTGCTAATAGAGAGGTCCACGCCATGCTGGAAGCTGGCATAGTTGAACCATCAGACAGCCCGTGTTCATCAGCAGTGGTCATGGTGCCAAGGAAGAAAAGTTCAAGGTGGAGATTCTGTGTGGATTACAGGCCCCTAAACAAGGTGACAAGAAAGGACTGTTACCCCCTCCCCAGAGTTGATGAGACCCTAGATCTGGTGTCAGGCTCCTGCTGGTTCACATCACTTGACCTGCGCAGTGGCTACTGGCAGGTTCCTCTTGCCCCAGAGGCGAGACCAAAAACTGCATTCAGTACCAGCAGGGGACATTGGCAATTTAAAGTTTTGAGTTTTGGACTGTGTAATGCACCAGGGACATTTGAGAGACTTATGGACCGTGGGCTGGCCAATGTTCCATGTCAGGAGTGTCTGGTGTATCTAGACGACGTTCTCGTCCATGGGGGGTCCTTCCAGGCTGCATTGCACTCACTGCAGCTGGTGCTCGGGAGGATCGCAGCTGCAGGACTGAAGCTGCATCCAGATAAGTGTCATTTTATGCTGCAAGAAGTGGAGTTCTTGGGTCACAAAGTGAGCACACTCAAGGAGAAAATCCTGGCTATCAGAGACTGGCCGGTTCCGGATAACCAGAAACAACTCAAGAGTTTTTTAGGACTGGCATCTTATTATCGGAGATTCGTTAAGGGGTTTTCCTGCATGGGCGCACCCCTTTTCCGACTGCTTCAGAACAAACAGCCTTTCACCTGGACAACAGATTGTCAGGGCGCATTTGTCACGCTGAAGCAGGCACTTATGAGTGCCCCTGTTCTCAACCCCTCAGACTCAGCGTTACCATTCACGCTGGACACAGACGCCAGTGACGTGGGCATGGGTGCAGTGCTGGCACAGGTGGGACCGGAAGGTGAGCGTGTGGTGGCATATTTCAGCTGTGTCTTTAACAGAAGTGAACGACGCTACTGTGTGACAAGGCGTGAACTCTTGGCTGTTGTGTTGGCTGTCCGGCATTTCAAATATTACTTGTGTGGTGTACCTTTCACCATCAGGACTGACCACGCTGCACTGTAATGGTTGATGTTGTTCAGGGAACCAGAAGGTCAGGTTGCACTGTGGTTAGAGGAGTTGCAATCTTTCCACTTCAGTGTTGTGCATCGCCCCGGGTCCCAACACGCCGACGCCCTGTCCCGGCGCCCCTGTGCAGCTTCCGGCTGTGCCTACTGTGATCGGAGGGACACCAAGGAGGAGGAGCTCAGTGGGGGGACAACTGTTGCTGCGCCATCATGCTGCTCTTTGGACGTTGTGGGTGCTGTAGATTGGGCCTCACAGCAGGATTGTGATAATGACTTACATCCTGTGCGGCAGTAGGTACAGAGTGGGGTAAGACCACCCTGGGAGGATGTGGCTGGACTGTCTGTGGCCACAAAGGGCTTATGGAGTAAGTTCAGCATGTTGCGCATGGTGGATGGGGTGCTGCAGCGGGCATGGAAGGAGCCTGCCATGGGGGAGGAGAGGTGGAAGGTGGTGGTGCCTAAAGCTCTAAGGGAAGCTGTGCTGAAAGCATGCCATGGGGCCACTCCGTCGACTGCGCCAGGGATTCTACTGGGGTCAGCGTCGCCGTGATGTGGATGATTTCTGCCGATGTTGTGACAAATGTGTGGCATATAAGGGACCTCTCGACCAGTCACATGCGCCCCTGCAACAGCAAGCCGTTGGAGCATCAATGGAGAGGGTAGTTGTGGATATCATGGGGCCCTTTCCTGTGATCAATCGAGGGAATAAATATGTGTTGTGTGCGATAGACTACTTCACAAAATGGCCAGAAGCTTATGCTCTGCCAGACCAGGAGGCAGAAACGGTGGCAGATGCTTTGCTGGAGGGCATGTTCAGCCGTTCAGTTTTGGAACACCTGAAGTTCTACACAGCGACCAGGGCAGGAACTTTGAGTCCAGAGTATTTGCAGCCCTGTGTCAGCGGCTGAATGTGAAGAAAACACGCATCACACCTTTGCATCCACAGAGTGACGGTTTAGTGGAACGCTTTAATCGCACCATGCAACAACAGCTGGCTATCCTCACCGCTGCCCACCAGAGCGACTGGGATAAGCACTTCCCCCTGGTCTTAATGGCCTATAGGTCGGCTGTTCAGAGCTCCACACAGTGCACCCCTGCTTTGCTGATGTTGGCAAGAGAGATCCGCACCCTGGCAGAACTGGCAGTTGGTCGGCCACCAGACAATGGAGAGAACTCACCTGGACCAGAGTACGCCAGGAAACTACAGGATCGTCTGGAGACGGCACGTCTTCGCTCAAGACCAGCTGGAGAAGGCTGGTATGAGACAGAAGAGGAACTACGATGTGAGAAATAAAGGCAGAGACTTCCAGTCGGGTGAGCTGATTTGGGTCTATATACCCAAACGGAAAAAGGGGCGTTGCCCGAAACTGGACAGCCATTGGGATGGGCCTTGCCGGGTGCTAGAGCGGGTGGGAGAGGTGGTTTACAGGATTCAGGTACCCCCCAGGGGCCGGAAACTGGTCCTTCATTGAGACAGACTGGCACCATACCGGAGGGGGGGGCTGTGCCCTCCTTTGAACAGGGGTTTACTCCGCAGATCAGTGAAGAACATTCAGCTAATCCAGAGTCTTCTGTGGATCCTCCAGTTACTTCCACCCAGTCGTTGGCACCAGCTGGGAATGGACAGAAACAGAGCGTGTGCTGCGGCTATAACATCAGCACCTTTAAGAAGTTTCTTAAATAAAGGCTTCTAAGAAACTACAAGAATGCCTGGTTACTTGTAGGGGTATTACAATATTATTTATTTATAAATCGTCAAAATAACATGCAACTAAATGTATAACAACAGCCAGAAGCGCATTACAATATTCATACATCTGTGTCAAGTCACGTTAATGCGCCAATGTTGGGGTGGGGCTAGAAGGAACAGTGTCTCCTCCTCATCTCTCAGGTTGTCTGAATGCTGACAGTCACTTCAAAGTTAGTTTCAGCAGCAGACTTTATTACCTGTACTTTGAAGTCTGCAGTATAGCTCTTTCTTTTAGGCGCCATTTTCGCTTGTGTTACACTCAGACGTGGCAAAAGTACTCATATTCTACACTTAAGTAGAAGTAAGAAAGTACAGGGTCTGAAATGTACTTAAGTAAAAAAGTAAAACATGTTTTTGGTCTTTTACGTCGTGTTGTTATCCGCGGAGGTTGAAAAAGTAACAAGCTTGTTTTGATAGTGTAAGGAAAAGCAAGTACAGATATTTGTGTTTAAATGTAGGGAGTAAAATAAAAAGTCATCAGAAAAATAAATACTCAAATAAAGTACAGATATCTATTCAATTCAATTCAATTCAATTTTATTTGTATAGCGCCAAATCACAATACAAATCATCTCAAGGCACTTTACAAAAACTAAAACTAAAAACCCAACAATTCCCTTATGAGCAAGCACTTGGCGACAGTGGAGAGGAAAAAACTCCCTTTAACGGAAGAAAAAAACCTCCAGCAGAACCGGGCTCAGTTTGGGCGGCCATCTGCCTCGACCGGTTGGGGTGAGTGGATAGAGCAGAGAGAAAAGAACAGCAACAATAAACAACAAATAGACACTGCAAGTTGGTGGGGCCAGTAACTGCACATCAGCGATAAACAGCTCCAGGACCAGGGACACCTGCAGAAGGTACAGAGAGAGAGAGAGAGAGAGAGAGGGAGGGAGAGAGCACAAACTAGGGGAGAGAGAGAGCACAAGGTTAGTAACATTCAATGGTGGAATATACATGAGGTCGGAGAGAAGGGGGAGGGGGGGGCGGGTAGGGTAGGGGAGCTCAGTGCACCAATGGCCCTTGGGCAGTCTAGGCCTATAGCAGCATAACTAACTAAGGGATGGTTCAGGGTTGCCTGAAGCCAGCCCTAACTATATGCTTTGTCAAAGAGGAAGGTTTTAAGTCTAGCCTTAAAAGTACAGAGAGTGTCTGCCTCCTGAACCCAGGCTGAGAGCTGGTTCCACAGGAGAGGAGCTTGATAGCTAAAGGCTCTGCCTCCCATTCTGCTTTTGAGAACTCTGGGAACCACAAGTAGGCCTGCACTCTGAGAGCGAAGTGGTCTATTGGGATAATATGGTACTATGAGGTCTTTAAGGTATGAAGGAGCTTGATTATGAAGGGATTTGTATGTGAGAAGAAGGATTTTAAATTCTATTCTATATTTTACAGGGAGCCAATGAAGAGAAGCCAATATAGGAGAAATATGATCTCTCCTGCTAGTTCCTGTCAGGACTCTGGCTGCGGCATTCTGGATTAATTGGAGGCTTTTTATTAAGATATTAGGACATCCAGATAGTAATGAGTTACAGTAATCTAGCCTTGAGGAAACAAACGCATGGACTAGTTTTTCTGCATCATTTTGAGACAGGATGTTCCTAATTTTGGAAATGTTGCGCAGGTGAAAGAATGCAGTTCTAGAAATTTGTTTTATGTGTGAGTTAAAGGACATGTCCTGGTCAAAAATAACTCCAAGGTTTTTTACAGTAGTGCTGGAGGCCAGGGCTATGCCATCTAGAGTAGCTATAATTTTAGAAAAGTTATTTCTGAGATTTTTAGGCCCAAATATAATGACTTCTGTTTTCTCCGAGTTTAAAAGTAAAAAGTTACTGGTCATCCAAGCCTTTATGTCAGTTAGACAGGCTTGAAGTCTGGTTAACTGGTTTGTGTTAACAGGTTTAATAGATTGATATAACTGAGTGTCATCCGCATAGCAGTGGTAATTAATAGAGTGCTTCCTAATGATATATCCTAAAGGAAGCATGTACAGGGTGAACAGAATCGGTCCTAGCACAGAACCTTGTGGAACTCCATAACTAACTTTTGTTCGTGTGGAAGGTTCATCATGGACATGAACAAACTGGAATCTGTCCGATAAATAGGATTGGAACCACTTTAACGCTGTTCCTCTGATACCAATCACATGCTCCAGTCTCTGTAATAAGATGTTGTGGTCAATGGTGTCGAATGCTGCACTAAGGTCTAGGAGGACAAGTATCGAAACAAGTCCATTATCTGAGGCTAAGAGAAGATCGTTGGTAACTTTCAACAGTGCTGTTTCTGTACTATGATGTGCTCTAAATCCTGATTGGAAATCTTCAAATAGTTCATTCCTGTGTAAGTGGTCTGATAGCTGCTTAGCAACAGCTTTTTCTAGGATTTTAGAAATAAATGGCAGGTTGGATATTGGTCTATAATTAGCCAAGACACCTGGATCAAGACTAGGCTTTTTGAGTAAAGGTTTGATTACTGCAGTCTTAAAGGCCTGTGGTACGTAGCCTGATACTAGAGATAAATTTACCAAGTCCAATAAAGATGAGTTCATTAATGGCAGGGTGCCTTTAAGCAGTCTAGTCGGGATGGGGTCCAAGAGACACGTTGATGATTTCGATGAAGCAACTACTGATGTAAATTCAGAGAGATCTATAGGAGAGAAGCAGTCTAAACATAACTGAGGTCCTACAGATGATTCAAGAGCTACTGTAGTAAAAGATTCATTTATTGCAGGTATAGGAAGCATCTGCTGAATTTTATCTCTAATAGTTGTGATTTTATTTGTAAAGAAACTCATAAATTCATCACTGCTGAGAGCTAAGGGAACACTGGGCTCAACGGAGCTGTGACTTTTTGTCAGCCTGGCTACAGTGCTGAAAAGAAACCTGGGATCTGAAAAATCTAAAATGTTAAGTATAGTCACAAAGTATTTGTACTTCATTACTTTCCACCTCTGGTTACATTAGGAGTTGTAGTTTACCATGAACATAAACATTTCTACTTTTTATTTCTTCTACAATATTATAGTCAATTGAGTTAAGAATGCAAAGAGTGCCATCTAACACTAGTGACTACTTGACAAAACTACTGTAAATATACACATATAAGTTGCTTCGCTGTATAAGTCGCAGGACAAGCCAGAGGAGTAAAAAAGCACAACTTGTAGTCCAGAAAATATGGTATGTATATGTGTTTAAGAGAACTGAACTAATTCAGATACTGGAAAAAAATTATTGCTTTTGTGGTAACTTTTCTGCTGTGTGATCAGATAAACCTTCAGTGTCAACCTGATGTTTAGATTTTGTTAAACTTCTCTCTGGTACCAGTAGTAAAACAGTCCCTTAATGTGTTCTGATGATGCAGTGTTGTTCAGAAAACAGCTAAATGACCATGCTTAATACTCACTGAAAAAGAAAGCAGCAGAAATGTTTTCAGCAAACAGTGCATCAATGTTCAGATGAAATGACAACATAAGTCATTTGCCAGAGTGACCCCCACCAGCGATGAGGTTTGATTACATTTAGGTATATAAACTACTTACATATGAAGAGCTGAAGGAAAATAACATAATATAGTTTGGCAAATGAGTCAACAAACCTTATAAGCAAGAAAGATGAGTGCCAACCTACACTACACATCCATAACAAGGTATTTTGTATCCTAGTTTGAAAAAACATCATACCCAATGTGGGAATGCAGACACACTCTGTGACTAGTATTGCAGTATAGTGCAATCCTATATGTTTAGACACATGACAGGGTCACCGCTCTTTACTATAGGGGGGACATAAGGGAATAACAACTCCATATATGGTAATAGTTTGAATTCCTTTTGAGGAAAAGTACTGGCATGTAGGGCGGTGGCCAAGTTACAAGGTATATACATTCTATAGATTTCGCCTAGAGCTCAGATCTCTCCGTGTGTCACATGAGGGTTGATCTCCAGAGCGCTCTGTATAGTTTTAATAAAACCTGTAATCAGCTGAACCACCCAGCCGCCTCTGTGTACTTCCTCATCAACGGACCTGTGTAAAACGTGAGTATTCAACAATTTGGTGGCCTGTACGGGGATGAGGAAAATTGGACTGACTGCCTGAGGAATGCATTGACAATATACTCGGCGCCATAGAAAGGTGAGCAGGAACCTTTTCATGAATTCTGCATAATTGGCATATTCTAAAGTTATAATTGTCAATGTGTGAATCGGGATAGTTATAAATTTGGACGGTTTGGGGTGGTAGGTCATCATTTCGTGTTGGATCGTTTGACGAAAAAATAAAATAAAACCGTGTAGGATCGGTGGACTTTAAGTTTTTATTATCCGGCTGTGGTGGGCCCAACAATTTCTGACGGGGAATTGGTAGAACTGGGTTGCAAGACCCGGGGAACTGGGAACCCCCGAAATAATACGTCATGTTAGGTTGACGAAAAACGAAATAATACGTCATGTTGGATTGACGAATAAACAAAGGACTCCGTGTTAGATAGGTTGTGTAGAATTTTAGGTTTTAAATATTGTGCATTTGTGTGGATGTCAAGGAAGTTTGAGTGAATCTATGTTACTATGAATCAAAGTGTGGGGGTGAGGACAGTAAGTGTGTGTGTGGAAAGTGCCAGAGATAGAGAGAGACAGGAAGTGTAGCGGCGCGGGGTTTGTGAAGACTGAGAGAGAAAGGCGGAAGTGAGAGAAGGTAAGATAAGTAAGGCTCCGCCTATTATTTGGTTCTCTCTACTGGACAAAGAGGGAATTGTATTACAATTTATTTGGCTCCCTCTGCTGAAACAACTAGGGATTGCAATAACAACTATAGATAGAGCTCCCTCTGGTGAGGAGGGGATAACTACAGATAAAATAAAATAAATATATAGATAAATAAAATAAGATAGAATAAAATAAATGAACAAATAATAATAACAACAATAATAATAAACAATAAATAAATAAAAATAAAATAAATATATAATACAAGAATAAATGATAATAAATAAATATAAGAAGAATAATAAATAATAATAATAGTAAAAATATATAAAATAAAGATAGACCACGGATTAATTTGGAAGGCAGACTTGGATACAACAATGGAAAGACACCTTGACCAACAGGTAAGTGATGAGGAATGGGGCCCGCCTGAAAAATGGGTGAAACTGGAAACTCAGGTGGCATCAACCCTGCGGCAGCTCGGCTGAAGCAGGGGCAGAAGAATGCAAAAGAAGAAATGGAAGAACAATATAGGAAGAAGTTAATGGATTTGATTAAGGAAAAAGGAAGAAATACACAGGATCGAGCTGCCCTGATCCCATGGATATGGGAGAAGGCACATGGACATGAGAAGCTGGCCAAGGAAGCAGGAATGGAAGGAGAAAAAGCTTCCATGTTTCGTAAAGGTAAGTTCAGACAGAAAAAACAGGAAGAGGAGGCAGAGGCCAGTACCTGGATTAATATAGCCCTGCTGTGGCAGAGTACCCAGCATCTACACAAGGATAAGACATGGAAGGCCAAAGAGGGAACTGATGAGAAACCTTATTTCGTAAGTAGTCCATCGGCACCCTCGGTTCCTACTCTATATCCAGTAATAGAGATCAAAAAAGGAGAACTGCAAGTGCCTGATCTGCCTCAGCCTAGTCCACAGGCCCACCCACAGAAATCAGGCTATAAAGAGTATATCGATTTGAAGTTAATTCCCTCTGGAAGTGGACGAAGTTCCCTGGATCACGCGGTAGAACCTGTTCCTTTTGCAGACAGAGCACATAGAGAGGGAGGCCCCAGGAATGTTCGTATTCAAACACCTCCTGAGACAAAGGTAAGTACTGACAGGTGGACGGACCCACAGACATTAGACCGGGACGTGTTGCTGAAGTTCACCCCACAAAGACAGGACAGATAGTCCTCTGGGCGGAAGGAACATGGCGTCCAGAGATGAAGGAGGCTGATGAAGAAGAAATGAACGGCTCAGCTGGAAAGGTGACTGGTAAACTAGAGGATCCAGGTCCTAGTGAGAACTACTGCCAAAAGCTCAGATCATGGGGACCCTCCAAGGGTCCCCCACCTCCCCCCAATCAGTCCACCCAATCCATTGAGAGCAGCGAGGATGAAAAGGACCGACTGGAGGACGGGGAGGTAACCCAGCATCATTCTTTTCAAGCACCCTTGTTGGCTTCGGGAGGAAGAGTGAAGTATCGGCCATACGGGCTCAGGGATGTGCAGGCGTTGGTGGATCAACTTCCCCCAGTGGCAGAGGGAGGAGGTTTGTGGCTTGGCAAATTGGACAAGCTGACCGCAGGGCAGAGATTGGCATTGGGAGACTTCAGGGCGGTTATTCAGAGGTGCCTGACCAGTATAGATGCACGAGACCTTGAGAGGGCAGCAGGGACTTTGCGCCGGCAGGATGAGGAGCCATTTGTGCAATGGGCTGGTGACCTCAGCAGGGTGATTAGAGAAAAATATCCATTACCCACTTCATCCAGACTGCCCAAACTGCCTTCATGCCCAAACTGGCATGGAACTCGAAAGAAAATCCAAGGACCTTCTTGGATCAGACTAAGGAACTGTGGGTGCGTCATACTGGGTGTCATCCTGGCAAACGGGAAGGGCCCCCTTTGTGGGTCTGCCAGTACCCCCATAAACAGCAGGCAGCAGAGGGGATCCGGGACACCATTGAAGGCCTCTTACAGGCAGGCGTCTTGGAACCCTCCTATTCTAATTGGAATACTCCCATTCTCCCGGTTAAGAAAAAAGGTACCGGTAAATATCGCATGGCCCACGAGAGCAATAAATGATATTCTGCTCACGCCTACAGTGCCCGTGCCTAACCCCTTCGTTGCTCTGGCTAATCTCGACCCAGCACAGAATTGGTTCACCTGTATTGACCTGGCCAATGCTTTTTTCTGTCTGCCATTGGCAGAGAGTTGTAGGGATATCTTTCCCTTCACGTATCAGGGAGTCCAGTTGCGGTATTCCAGATTACCTCAGGGCTTTGCTCTTTCACCCGGCATATTTAACCAGGTACTGAAGCAGGCGCTCTCCACTTGTCAATTGCTGGACCAGACCACCCTTATTCAGTATGTAGACGATCTCTTGTTGGCGGCACCATCTGTGACTGCCTGCATACAGGCCACTAAGACAGTCTTGATGCTTCTGGCAGAGAGGGGTTTCAAGGTTAGTAAACAGAAACTCCAAACTTGCAGAAGACAAGTCTCCTTCCTGGGGCGTTTGATCTCTCAAAAGGGGGCAGGGTTGTCCCCTGCCCACAGATCCACCATACTACACCACCCCAAGCCCCTGCTGGTAAAGGACATGCTCTCCTTCCTTGGCCTTACAGGGTATAGCCGCTCCTACGTCCCGGATTACACCAACCTCACGAGCCCCCTCCGACGGATGGTGAAAGACCAAGGTCTGAGGAACCTCTCTGCCCACCTTGTTTGGACGACGGCGGCAGAGCAAAACTTCATCCGCCTTAAACAAGAACTGGCTACAGCAGCTGATTTGGCCATTCCGGACTATTCACTTCCATTCTTTTTGGATGTTTCTGTCACAGACGCTGTGGCCAATGGCGTCCTGTTCCAGAAAAAAGGGGGAGAGAGGAGAATTTTGATGTATACCAGTGTAATGCTGGATACAATGGAGAAAAGACATCACGCCTGTACACAACATGCAGCAGCCGTGGCAAAGATTATCAAAAAAACCGCTCATATCGTGATGGGACACGCACTTCGAGTCCTCACGACACACAGTGTTGTGGCATATGTGAATTCTCAAACATTCACTCTGTCGCCACTTAGGCAACAAAGGTTGAGCAAGGTTCTGGAGGAACCACATATTTCGTACACCCATGAGGGAATTAATATGGCAGATAGAATTGCAAGAGGGCAACCACATCAGTGTGTGGAAAAGGTCGTGAAGGAGGAGAGGGTGCGACCAGACCTACAAGCGACCCCTCTGTTGGAGGCCCGAGATCTCTATACGGATGGCTGCTGTTATAGAGACGAGAAGGGAGGACTGAAGGCAGCATACTCGGTGGTGGAGGATACAGGGGACGGCTGGGAAATAAGAGTGGCCGAGAGATTGGAGGGACAACAGTCGGTCCAGAGAGCTGAGGTGATGGCAGTAATAGCAGCCTTGAAACTAGGGAAGGGACAAAGAGTTAACATTTGAGATGAGAGAACTAGCAGATGCCCTGTTGGAACCATTAGCTGTGGCAGTGATCAAGTGTAAGGGACACAATCAGTCCAACAGCCCTACAGCAAAAGGAAATCGGGCTGCAGCCAAGGAAGCAGCGGGATATCAAGTTAAATTAATGCTCCTGGATGTGACACAAGAGATGAAAGAAAGACCTAATTTGGAGGAACTCAAGAGACTGCAAAAGGGGGCATCCCCCCAGGAGAGAAGTCTTTGGAAAGAGAGAGGGGCTACGAAGGTAGAAGGGTTATGGAGGGGGCCGGATGGTCGTCCCATACTTCCTCCCGGAATCAGGAGGACAGCCCTCTTGGAAGCTCACGGGGTGGGGCATGTTGGGACAGCCCAAATGTTGAAGAACCTAGAGCAATGGTAGCATCCATATCTCAAAGATATGGCCAGAGAGTTGGTCAGGGAATGTGACATCTTTACTAAGTACAACACCAGACCCACAGTGAAACCAGAGATTGGTAGGTATCCACTTATCACCAGGCCTGGACGAGAGATTGTTATTGATTTTACAGAAATGGGCACCACCGTTCGAGGGTACAGGTACGTACTGATGTGTGTGGATGTGTATTCAGGGTGGCCAGAAGCGTGGCCCGCCAAGAGGGAAGACAGTAACACAGTAATTAAATGCCTGATAAATTATTATATCCCCAATCATGGCTTCCCAGAGAAAATTAGGTCAGATAATGGGACGCATTTTAAGAATCAGGATTTGCAGAAAGTGGAGGCCATGATGGGGTTGAAACATAGGTTTGGAACGGTGTATCGTCCACAGTCTCAAGGAAAGGTGGAAAGGATGAATCAAACTGTAAAAACCAAATTGGCAAAAATCTGTGCACAGACCAAATTGAACTGGATTGATGCATTGCCATTGGCACTTATGTCCATCCGCTGTTCTGTTAACCAATCCACTGGGTTTACACCTTTCGAACTCCAAACAGGGAGACCTTTTCCAGGGCCCCATACCACTAGCACAGTAACCACAGTAGAGAATGAGGGTCTGTCAGCCAAAGCATATTTTAACTTTCTGCAAGCTCTCGTTTCAGCTTTCTCCCATCAGGTGGCGGACCAGCAGGGTGACGGAACACAAACTTCACCCGACGCCGACTGGGTGCTGCTGAAGGTGATAAAAAGGAAGTGGTCAGAGCCACAGTGGACAGGACCCTATCAGGTGACAGAGAGAACATCCCATGCAGTGAGGTTAAAGGGGAAAGGAGATACCTGGTACCACTGGTCGCAGTGTGCACCAGGAGAACCGCCATCCAGATCGTTGACCAAGGTCCAGGAGGACCTGCAACAACATACCTCTGTCTCGGCTGAGGCAGAGAAGGACCCTCCTCAGAAAGGGGCAGAATAATCCCCGGGGAGCGAGTCAGGTACTGAGGTAGTCCACCCTCAGTCCGAAGAAAGAAGAAACTGTACGAAAAGGGAGGGGGTGAGAAAGAGCGCCCCTCTCCGACAAGGGGCGTGCCAAGCCTCCAGCCGACGAATCAGAGCGCAGAGAGAGGCATGGTCAAGGGATTGTTGGTTGTGTTTTTGTGTGGTAGTTTTAGTTGTTGATTTATTTAGTTTATTGTGTATGTTTAGCCATTATTAGATAGTTTAGTTAACAATTGGGGAGTTAAAGCGAAGATGTTTGGATTTGGGAAGGCATTGGGGGTCCTTACAACCCTGACGGTAATGATTGTTGTTTTGTGTTTGGTTATATTTTCTTTTTCCACTGACCTAACTATCATTCACAGGGATCGCCATAGGTTTGCGACAGGGTATCATTGCGTACCTAAGTTGACCCTCAACTATACGTGACAGTCTGAGACGCTATTCAAATTTGACCTGTGCGCTGTCATAAATTGCGGCGGATATCCGAGTAGTTGGTGGGAATACAATGTCTACTTATGTGCCCCTCCTACCATAGTGCCGGATTGCGAAGACAGAGGCGTGCGAATCACAGGGGGACCCTGTGATTGGGGACAGATGACTAAGTATACAGGCCTTTGGGACCCCACTACAGTGGCATTCTCCTATTTGGATTTGACCCGCAGGCAGTGGTGGTCCAAAGTCAACTTCCAAAGAGATTTTAGTCCTAGTAGTAACCCTCTGTCCCTTTCTTTTGGCCAATTGAGTAACTCGTCATACAATTGGTCTGTTGCGTATTTCTTCTTGGGAGTAGACATCACCGGAAAGGACCCTCTAGAGTTAATCAGGGTGAACTTCCTAGATCCTCCTCCCAACAAGAATACAAGTCTTTTATCCCTCCCTGTGCCTGCTCCGTCCAGTGAGCCTAATTCGACTATTACAGATAAAGTGATAGCAGTTGATTATTCCACTCTCAAACCCCTAGACATCATAGAATTGGCTACTGGATATTCAGAGGAGAACCTGTGGTTGTCTTGGATGGTACAAAATGCCAAAGAACAACATGTAGGGGACTGTGTGGCCTGTGCCTCCGCACGCCCCCACTTAAGAACTGAACCAGCTCCACTTTTCCCAGAGGACAAATGGGGTTATGGGTGTATGATAGGGTTAACTTGAGCTGCCACCCCCGCCAACTGTACTACCTTGGCTAGTATTTTTCCGCCGATTGACAATAAGACTAAAACTGGCCCCTTTACACCGGATAAGGGGAACGGTTCTTATGTATGTTTTACCATCACGCACCCGAGTCCCTCCTTTGCTCTGGATCAGATCCCATGGGATTGGTGTAACCATACCCTTAGTGGATCTGTCCTCGGTTCATGGGCACGAGCAGGTTTATATTACTATTGTGGCGGCCGACGTCTTCTTGTTCGTCTTCCCCCTGTCGGTGTAGGGATATGTGCTATGGTGCGACTTCGTGCGCCATTGGTGCTGGTGGGGAACCGTTTGGTCTCTTCAAGGCCGGGGGTTAGCCCACCAGCACTGACCGCGCAACGCTGACGCCATGTTATGTCTAAACGGGAGGTGACCTCTCAATATTTTGACCTTTCTGTCGGTTCTCCTACGTATATTGATGCGATCGGAGTGCCTAGAGGGGTGCCCAACGAATATAAATTGGTGGACCAAATTGCAGCAGGTTTTGAAAATCTCCCGATTATTTCAGCTCTTTTTTCTATAACTCCGAGTAAAAACGTTGATCGCATTAATTATGTGCATTATAATGTACTCCGATTGGCTAATCTGACCAGGGATGCGGTAGAGGGGTTGGCGGAGCAAGCCGGTCCTACCTCCCTGATGTCAGTTCAAAATCATATGGCGCTGGATATGTTGTTGGCTGAGAAGGGAGGTGTATGCACAATGTTCGGTGATATGTATTGCACTTTCATTCCCAACAATACGGCACCAGATGGGTCGGTTTCTAAGGCTCTGGAAGGGCTGCGCACGCTTTCACAAACTATGCATGAACACTCGGGTATCAATAATCCCCTGGATGAATGGATGACGGGTATGTTCGGTCAGTGGAAAAATCTTATTATGTCATTATTGGTTTCGATTTCTGTCTTTGTAGGCATACTGGTCACATGTGGGTGTTGTTGCATTCCCTGTATGAGATCCCTGGCGCTTCGGGTAATTTCATCCACCATAGAGAGGCAGGACCCGAAGGTCCTCATGCCTTTATTGGCTAGTGATCCTGATGATGTAAATAGTGGTGTTGCCATACTGAGGCCTATTGATATGTGATCTCCTAGGGGAGATCAAAAGGGGGATATCAAATTTTGACATTTACATAGTTGGGGTGGGCTCTTAGGAGAGCCCAAAAGGGGGAATTGTGGGAATGCAGACACACTCTGTGACTAGTATTGCAGTATAGTGCAATCCTAAGCCAAGTTACAAGGTATATACATTCTATAGATTTCGCCTAGAGCTCAGATCTCTCCGTGTGCCACATGAGGGTTGATCTCCAGAGTGCTCTGTATAGTTTTAATAAAACCGCCTCTGTGTACTTCCTCATCAACGGACCTGTGTAAAACGTGAGTATTCAACACCAATTACACCAAATGAAAGGCCATAAGAAGTCTCTGAGCACAATCACTACGTTGATATAGCATAGAGGAGTGTATACGCTGAGCTTATAGACACAGAGTGTAAAAAGTAGTAGTACATAGATGATTTAACGGGTGTGGGGACACGAAGGGGGGTAAAAAATTGAACATATGGAGTCAATAAAATAATAAAATAACGTCACACTCTCCGCCTACTGGGCGGCACTATTTGCTATTAGTAGCGTGATGCAGGGTATGCAGTACATAAGCGTGTTCGTTTATTGGAAATTAGCAGAGGAAAGTTTCTTTTGATTAACATAAGATTTCATCGAAATTCCAAAGCTTGTACAAGGACCCACTTCCTGATCAAAAAATCGCAGTCTGCAAGCACTTAGCTGCAACCAGCTTCACAGGAAGAGAGATAAACTGAACAAAGGAGAACATGACATTATATAGACAATCAACAATAATTGGGCTATTGGTGGTGAGGTCCTGGTTTAGACTTTAACCTTCCCTTGTTGGTGCACTGAGCTGGTCCCAGCCCCTCTGCACTCCTCTTGAGTCAACTTCTTATCTTCACTCTCAAACGTCAGCTTTTAAAGATAGTTGTTCACTATCTATTGTCTATTATCTATTGACTACTCAACGGTTATCTGAATGTAATCTCTTCTGTCCCTTCATCTGTCTCTTCTGAGTTTCTATATCTAGACACACTATGTTGCTCAACACATTCCCTAATGCAAATAACCACAAGCAAATTCACACAAACACAGTACTTTTAACCCTTTTTCCTTACTGTGTCTAAGACCTTAGACCCACACAACCCATTGCAACAATGTATATACATAAACAACTTTAATTAGATCAATCAAGCATAAAGCTGTGCTAAGTGGGCATTATATATTTTACCCAACAACTCCCTCCTTTTACACCTTCATGAGGTGTAAACTCCTTACCACCTCAAACCCAGGAGTCAGACTCCGGGTCAGAGTCATCCTCTAAATCGTCGAATTGAGGGGCATGTAGCAGGGGCATCTGAGCAGGTGTGGGCGGTTCTCCTTTAGTCAATGCTGTCTCTCTCAGTCGGCTAATCAGACTGCGGAGACAAGGGATACAACAACACCCACAGCAAACAAGCACAACAGCAAAAACAGCTAAAGACATTAACACAGATAAGATTAAATTTGAATATTTGCCAAACATACCTTGTAACCAATTGGTAAAAGGATCATCTATACCTGAGTTCTCGGCCAGTTCCTTCCAGTGCTTTGGTGAGCAGTGTTATTTGGGATAAAGGTACAACAAAAAGTACCAAACATTTTGCAAACTCCACCACTGACAGGCCACAGAACAGCGCCCCTAGAGGCGGCTCCTGTAATGGCTCGTGCCACCGACAGGACAGGCCACACTTTTGGTTACAACCCCTGCTGGGCCTGTGAGGGCTTTGGGACGGGGGAGGGACCCGCAGCTGCAGCTGATGCGGCAAATTGAGAAGTGTAAGAACGGTGCAGTACAGACACATCTCCAAAAGTCTCCAGTAACACCAGAAAAAGTCGCCAGATTTGTCGCTAGTCGCTTTTTAAAAAAAATGTGTCGCTAGAAGGGTCTGAATACTCGCTAAATGTAGCAAGTAAATATATATATATATATCGCGAAGTTGGCAACACTGTACCCACAACAGCAGTCGCCCAATAGCGAATAGCACCGCCCATTAGGCGGAGAGTGTGACGTGATTTTATTATTTTATTGTTTATCATTTTATGACTCCGTATGTTCAATTTTTGACCCCCCTTCGTCCGCCCAAACCCATTAAACCATCTATATACTACTGAAAGTATGCCAAACCTGAACAATGGCAGGGCAGCACACTTGGGTCACATGATGACATCTGAAACTGTTATTTTTTTTACTAATCAATCTGTAAATCCACTACAAGTACAAGTAATCCACTACATTTTTAGTTATTTTACTTTTGTTATTGAGTGTTGTGTCAATTCAGTTCAGTTCAGTACAATATATTTTATTTGAATTGTGCCAAGTCACAATACAATGATCTCAAGGCACTTAAAAAAAATCCAACAAATGGTCGCATAGCTGCTTAGTAACAGCTTTTCCCACAATTTTAGCACCCATCTGCTCTGCATGTAACCCATCCAAAGTGCAGATACACACAGAACAGTCGTCATTCCGTCGCTGGCTGTCTAGGTGGTGGCTTCATAGACAATTGGGCCACTTTCTGGGGAAAACCCGGTCTGGTAGCGAGAGATGGCATCCATCCCACTTTGAATGGTGGGATCTCTAGAAATTTGGCGTTTATTAGCCAACCTAAAGCCTGACAATCCAGGGTGGGGACCGGGATGCAGAGACTCAGTCTAAAACGCCTCTCTGCAGTTTCCTTAGAGCCGCCGCCCCCTTCAAACCACATAGAGACTGTGTGTGCCCCTCGAACATATAAATCAAATAAATCAGAAGTTAACAGAAGAGGAGTTATTCATAAAAACTTAATAAAAATTAAGACCACTCCTCTTATTGAACAGAAAAACAGAACTGTCAAATGTGGATTATTAAATATTAGGTCCCTTTCATCTAAATCTCTGTTAGTAAATGATTTGATAACTGATCACCAAATTGACCTACTTTATCTTACTGAAACCTGGTTACAGCAGGATGAATATGTCAGTCTGAATGAACCAACCCCCCTCAGTCATAAAAATTATCATGTTCCTCGAAGCACAGGTCGAGGTGGAGGAGTAGCTGCAATCTTCCACTCAAACTTATTACTTGGCATAGATGCAAATAGAGATGTAGTGGAATTTTCTTCCAGACGCTGCATGATCCATCATTTTAAATTCGAAAGTTATTAAAGAATGATCTGACAAAACAGGATTTGGGGGAAAAATTATTAGATGTTCAATTTCGATGCCATAGGTCAGAACAAGATCAAGGGTGTGATTAAAACAGTGGGTGGGTTTATTAACGTTTTGAATGAAACCAATTGAATCTAATATAGAATTAAATGCAATGCTGAGGCTGTTATTTTCAACATCTACATGAATGTTAAAATCTCCCACTATAATGACTTTATCTGATCTAAGCACTAAATCAGACAGGAAGTCAGGGAATTCAGTTAAAAACTCTGAGTAAGGAACAGGTGGACGGTACAAAATGACAAGTAGAACTGGTTTTTGTGTTTTCCAGTTTGTATGTGAGAGACTAAGAGTGAGGCTCTCAAATGAGTTATAACTGTTCTGAGGATG
This sequence comes from Mastacembelus armatus, assembly GCF_900324485.2. Taxonomy (NCBI): domain Eukaryota; kingdom Metazoa; phylum Chordata; class Actinopteri; order Synbranchiformes; family Mastacembelidae; genus Mastacembelus; species Mastacembelus armatus. The sequence goes on from NC_046641.1 coordinate 832,834, forward strand.
AAAGTTTAATAATAAGTTTGACTGGAAGATTGCAGCTACTCCTCCACCTCGACCTGTGCTTCGAGGAACATGATAATTTTTATGACTGAGGGGGGTTGATTCATTCAGACTGACATATTCATCCTGCTGTAACCAGGTTTCAGTAAGATAAAGTAGGTCAATTTGGTGATCAGTTATCAAATCATTTACTAACAGAGATTTAGAAGAAAGGGACCTAATATTTAATAATCCACATTTGACAGTTCTGTTTTTCTGTTCAATAAGAGGAGTGGTCTTAATTTTTATTAAGTTTTTATGAATAACTCCTCTTCTGTTAACTTCTGATTTATTTGATTTATATGTTCGAGGGGCACACACAGTCTCTATGTGGTTTGAAGGGGGCGGCGGCTCTAAGGAAACTGCAGAGAAGCGTTTTAGACTGAGTCTCTGCATCCCGGTCCCCACCCTGGATTGTCAGGCTTTAGGTCGGCTAAGAAACTCGGCCAAATTCCTAGAGATGAGAGCTGCACCATTCAAAGTGGGATGGATGCCGTCTCTCGCTATCAGACCGGATTTTCCCCAGAAAGTGGCCCAATTGTCTATGAAGCCCACATCGTTTGCTGGACACCACCTAGACAGCCAGCGACGGAACGACGACATGCGGCTAAACATGTCATCGCTGGTCAGATTGGGGAGGGGTCCAGAGAAAACTACGGAGTCCGACATTAATTTAGCAAAGTTACACACCGACTCAACATTCATTTTAGTGACCTCCGATTGGCGTAATCGGGTGTCATTGCTGCCGACGTGAATAACAATTTTCCCATATTTACGATTAGCCTTAGCCAGCAGCTTCAGATTTGACTCGATGTCGCCCGCTCTGGCCCCAGGAATACATTTGACTATGGTCGCTGGTGTCTCTAGCTTCACGAGTCGGTTTCTCAGCGGGTGTGTCGCTGAGCGGGGAAAATCTATTAGAAACGTGAACAGGCAGGTGATGAGCCGTGGGCTTCTGCTTAGGAATATGTTTCCGTCGGACCGTCGCCCAGGCTAATTCTCCGGGCTGCTCCGGAGCTGCCCTTGGACCGCTAACAGCCCCTGAGCTCGGTGGCTCCACACCAGCTAACGGGGCTAGGCTAGCAGGCATCACGAAGGCTGGAAAGGAAGTGGTGTTCCATAAACTTAGAGGAAATTTTTCTAGCCTGGAAAAACAGTCTACTAACATATAAAAAAGCTCTCCGTAAAGCCAGAACTGCATACTATTCATCACTAATAGAGGAAAATAAGAACAATCCCAGGTTTCTTTTCAGCACTGTAGCCAGGCTGACAAAAAGTCACAGCTCTGTTGAGCCCAGTGTTCCCTTAGCTCTCAGCAGTGATGAATTTATGAGTTTCTTTACAAATAAAATCACAACTATTAGAGATAAAATTCAGCAGATGCTTCCTATACCTGCAATAAATGAATCTTCTACTACAGTAGCTCTTGAATCATCTGTAGGACCTCAGTTATGTTTAGACTGCTTCTCTCCCATAGATCTCTCTGAATTTACATCAGTAGTTGCTTCATCGAAATCATCAACGTGTCTCTTAGACCCCATCCCGACTAGACTGCTTAAAGGCACCCTGCCATTAATGAACTCATCTTTATTGGACTTGGTAAATTTATCTCTAGTATCAGGCTAAGGAGGCTCTGGGTGAGTTGTACGGAGCTATTAGCAAGCTGCAGAATGCTCACCCCGACGGACTGTTCATCATCACTGGAGATTTCAATCACGCAAATCTCAGAACAGTGCTCCCTAAATTCCATCAACATGTGGACTTTGCTACGAGAGGGGCGAATACGCTGGATGTTATTTACACAAACATTCCCGGCGTGTATCGTGCGGAGCCCCGCCCCCACCTCGGCTACTCAGACTACATCTCTGTTATGTTGATTCCAGCATACAGACCACTCATCAGACGCTCTAAACCAGTTCTGAAACAGGTTAAAACCTGGCCAGCAGGAGCCATCTCTGCTCTTCGGGACTGTTTTGAATGCACTGACTGGGACATGTTTAGGGAGGCTGCAACCAACGGCGACTCTATTGACTTGGAGGAGTACACGGCATCAGTGTCGGGCTACATCGCGAAGTGCATTGATGACGTGACCGTCTCCAAGTCCATCACCATACACTCCAACCAGAAGCCGTGGATGACCGTAAAGGTGTGCGCGCTGCTAAGATCCAGAGACTCTGCCTTCACAGCTGGAGACAAGGATGCCCTAAGAACAGCAAGGGCTAAACTGTCTCGAGCCATTAAAGAGGCAAAGCGCGCACACTCCCAGAGAATCCACGGCCACTTCCAGTGCAGCAGCGACACTCGGCGCATGTGGCAAGGCATCCAATCCATCACCAACTACAGGCCAGCACCACCTGCCTGTGACAGTGCTGCCTCCCTTCCAGATGTGCTGAACAGCTTCTACGCCCGGTTTGATGCACGTAACAACATGACAGCGAGGGAGGGAGCGAGGGAGACCATCCCTTCTTCAGAGGACGAGGTGCTCTGTCTCACCACGGCTGACGTGAGGAAAACTCTATGCAGAGTCAACCCACAGAAAGCTGCTGGACCAGACAACATTCCTGGCAGAGTGCTCAGGGAGTGTGCAGAACAGCTAGCGGATGTCTTCACAGACATCTTCAATATCTCCCTGAGCAGTGCCGTCATCCCAACGTGCCTAAAGTCAACCACCATCATCCCCGTGCCAAAGAAGTCTCCAGTGTCCTGTCTCAATGACTACCGTCCCGTCGCACTCACACCCATCATCATGAAGTGCTTCGAGAGGCTCGTCATGAGGCACATCAAGAACCTGCTGCCACCTGCACTTGACCCCATGCAGTTTGCGTATTGTCCAAATCGCTCCACAGACGATGCCATCAGCACAACCCTCCATCTGGCCCTCACACACCTGGACAATAAAGACACTTACCTACGAATGCTGTTCATTGACTTCAGTTCAGCATTCAACACGATCATTCCTCAGCACCTGATCAAGAAGCTGAGTCTGCTAGGCATCAACACCTCCCTCTGCAACTGGATCCTGGATTTCCTGACTGGAAGACCTCAGTCAGTCCGGATCGGGAACAGCATCTCCAGCACCACCACATTAAACACTGGAGCTCCCCAGGGCTGTGTGCTCAGTCCACTGCTGTTCACTCTGCTGACTCATGACTGTGTAACAAAGCACAGCTCTAATCATATCATCAAGTTCGCCGATGACACGACCGTGGTGGGTCTCATCAGCAAGAACAATGAGTCAACATATAGAGACGAGGTGCAACAACTAGCAGCCTGGTGCAAAGTTAATAACCTGTCTCTGAACATCGACAAGACCAAAGAGATGGTTGTTGATTCCAGAAGAACAAGGAGTGACCATTCTCCACTGAACATCAACGGGTCCATCGTGTTCACCTGGCGGAGGATATCACCTGGTCACTCAACACCAGCTCCATCACCAGGAAAGCCCAGCAGCGTCTCTACTTCCTGCGAAGGCTGAGGAAGGCTCATCTTCCACCGTCCATCCTGTCCACCTTCTACAGAGGGACCATCGAGATCATCCTGAGCAGCTGCATCACTTCCTGGTTTTGGAATTGCACCATCTCGGACCGCAAGACCCTGTTAGCTGTTAGCTTTGTGGGTGATTCCACGCACCCCTCACACACACTCTTTACCCTTCTGCCATCCGGAAAGAGGTACCGAAGCATTCGGACCCGCACAACCAGACTGTTAAACAGTTTCTTCCCTCAAGCAATCAGGCATCTCAACAGAGAACTGAGCTGAACTGGACACACACACACACACGCACATGCCACTTTATATTTATATTTATATTAACCCTGTTTACACTTGTCAATTTAATATCTGCAATGACGCACATATTGTTCTTTGCACATTGTCTACCACTTACCATGATTGTGGCACATTCACTGCTTTTCCGAATCACTTACCATGATTGTGGCACATTCACTGCTTTTCTTTCCACAAAATCGGCCTATATGTTGTCTGCACTGTCTTGTCCTGCCCTGTCTTCCTGTGCACTTCTGTTGTTTAAGTTCTTAAAATGCACCTTAAGTATAGTTTTATTTTTTTTTTCTTAGTTTAATTTTAGTTTCTGTCATAGCTCTATGTCTGTCTGCGTCACTGCACTTGTCTGCGTTCTGTGTAGCACCTCTGGTCTAGGAGGAACGTTGTTTCGCTTCACTTTGTACGGCGTGTGCTGTATGGTTGAAGTGACAATAAAGCTTCTTTGACTTGACTTTGACTTGACGTACCACAGGCCTTTAAGACTGCAGTAATCAAACCTTTACTCAAAAAGCCTAGTCTTGATCCAGGAGTCTTGGCTAATTATAGACCAATATCCAACCTGCTATTTATTTCTAAAATCCTAGAAAAAGCTGTTGCTAAGCAGCTATCAGACCACTTACACAGGAATGAACTATTTGAAGATTTCCAATCAGGATTTAGAGCACATCATAGTACAGAAACAGCACTGTTAAAAGTTACCAACGAGCTTCTCTTAGCCTCAGATAATGGACTTGTTTCTATACTTGTCCTCCTAGACCTTAGTGCTGCATTCGACACTACTGACCACATCTTATTAGAGACTGGAGCATGTGACTGGTATCAGAGGAACAGCGTTAAAATGGTTCCAATCCTACTTATCGGACAGATTCCAGTTTGTTCATGTCCATGATGAACCTTCCACTCGAACAAAAGTTAGTTATGGAGTTCCACAAGGCTTTGTGCTAGGACCGATTCTGTTCACCCTGTACATGCTTCCTTTAGGATATGTCATTAGGAAGCACTCTATTAATTACCACTGCTATGCAGATGACACTCAGTTATATCTATCTATTAAACCTGTTAACACAAACCAGTTAACCAGACTTCAAGCCTGTCTAACTGACATAAATAATGGATGGATGAATGGGAGGCAGAGCCTTTAGTTATCAAGCTCCTCTCCTATGGAACCAGCTCCCAGCCTGGGTTCAGGAGGCAGACACTCTCTATACTTTTAAGGCTAGACTTAAAACCTTCCTCTTTGACAAAGCATATAGTTAGGGCTGGCCTCAGGCAACCCTGAACCATCCCTTAGTTATGCTGCTGAGCTCCCCCCCCCCCCCCCCCCCCCCCTTCCCTTCCCCTCCCTTCTCTTCTCTCCTCCCACCTCATGTATATTCCACCATTGAATGTCACTAACCTTGTGCTCTCTCTCTCCCCTAGTTTGTGCTCTCTCTCCCTCTCTCTCTGTTCTCTCTGTACCTTCTGCAGGTGTCCCTGGTCCTGGAGCTGTATATCGCTGATGTGCCAACCTGCAGTGTCTATTTGTTGTTTATTGTTGCTGTTCTTTTCTCTCTGCTCTATCCACTCACCCCAACTGGTCGAGGCAGATGGCCGCCCAAACTGAGCCCGGTTCTGCTGGAGGTTTTTTCTTCCGTTAAAGGGAGTTTTTCCTCTCCACTGTTGCCAAGTGCTTGCTCATAAGGGAATTGTTGGGTTTTTAGTTTTAATTTTTGTAAAGTGCCTTGAGATGATTTGTATTGTGATTTGGCACTATACAAATAAAATTGAATTGAATTGAATTGAATTGAACAGTGGCACGTGATTAAAACAGTGGGTGGGTTTATTTACATTTTTAGAGAAACCAATTGAATCTAATAATGAATTAAATACCATGCTGAGACTACTATTTTCAACATCTACATGAATGTTAAAATCTCCCACTATAATGACTTTATCTGAACCAAGTACTAGATCAGTTAGGAATTCTAGAAACTCAGTTAAATTTCAGTTCTTATCTTATTAATAAGTTGAGTTTGTACAAATAAATGTGAATTTTAAGATTTCAGAGTTCTGAGACTTCAGTCGTGTTAGTGCAGTGTAGTGTTTTGTTTTAACCAGGAGATGGCACCAGTGATCGTCCTCAGTCATTCTGAGATCTTTGTTATTGACAGAACTTTAGATTAGCAGTTAAACCATACTTTTCCACACTCCTGTTTTACCCAGGCATGTCCTATATGTCACACCTGCCCCCCCTCCAGTTTTTATTTCTCCCATGAAACTCCCAGAATTTGTATGGCCCAAAGCTCTATTGTTCAGTTGCCCTATCTTGTATGAAACGCATCCTATTCATGTAATTTCACGTGACCTCAGACTGGCAACCTGCAATCTAGTTGATATTTGCATGGGTCGGTGAGGGTGCTTGGACTCTGTAATACCTGCCTGTACGTCTAGTTTGTTTTGGTAAATATTAACCAAAAATTGCGAGTTTAAGTATGCAGATCTGTAGGACACTGAAAAAGCATTTTGCATTAAACCTTTATTATGTTTTTTAATTAATTTGTGCATTCACTTATTGTTGATGAAAACATTTCTCCATTTTGTCATTGTTTCTCTTGTAAGGTTATTTGTATTTAGTTTTAGTCTCTGAAGGTGTTAGTCTATTTTTTTATGTAATACTTTTATGTAATACAAACTTAGTGATTTGTAGGCACTGACTGAGTTCAGTCACAAACAACTAACCATTCCACTGCATTTCATTTTGCTCAAACTGTTCTCTCACAGACGGCTGAATGAACTTAAAATAAAGTGTATACAAATGGGTTAATATTCTCTAACGCATTCTCCCTTATTATAGCATTCAATTAAATTAGTAATGACAATGAGAAGAATAAGAGTTTTCTTGCTGTATGGAAACTTTATTTCTATTTCCCAAGCACAAAAGAATGGGAAAAATCAGCAGTTAAGCATCATAGAGACTGGAATGTTTACAGGGTTTATTCAATCAAGTAGTTAAAATCTTTCTGGGTAATGTGACCATGGTTTGTCAGAGAAAATGTGAATAATAGATTGCAAAAGCCTACAGACTAGTCTCTTAAAACCATACATCAAAATGTATTTATGCTGTAGTACAGATATATGACAGCTGGATGTAAAGGACAACTATCACAAGACTTACTGATTTTGTGTACCAAGTGTATAGGCGTAATGGAGGGTTCCACCTTTCTTTAGGAAACAGTCATGTTGATGGGTCCCCAGCTTGATCTGTCTCTGGCAGACTCCCAGCAGATCATCAAACAAAAGGTCACTGTCATACACCTCAAGCCTTAATACATCATTCTCATGGGCCTTGAAGTAGTTGAACTCATCCTCCCACCAGGGGTCTGCATCATTTTTGCGAACAGATGTTTTACCCAGAGTGGCAGAGCCACAGAACACCTTTACATAGCCATCTGTGGTTCCCAGGATGTCGGAAGGAAGTTTGGTGGCCCGCAGGTTAAACAGCTTCAGCTGGGCTTCAGCTACAGTCAGACAGCACAGGACCAACTGGAGGAAGGTAAGACTGGAGGCCATAGCTTCACAGGAGGCTGTGGAGGAAGAAAATAATTTTAATCTGGGTACAGACATTTACACTGGACTTGTGAAGGTCTTATGACATATTCTTCCAATGCTTGTGACCACATTAGTTTACCCCAATTTAACTTCATGTCTGTCTCTGAAAAAGTGCATGGTTATTTGCAAATTAGTAGCCCCCTGTTATTAATTGCATGATCCTGAACAGGAAGATTTGCTAAAAATGTCCACCAGCCTTTATGAATTTTTGTACTTATCAGATTTCCATCCCTTTTTACCAATGTAGAAATCACTGAATCCATCACAAGAATAACAAAGAAATTTATGAGGTATTTATCTCAATATTGTCAGAAAGCCTTTATGTCATATTCATTCAATATGAAATGGAAATCATAACATTAAATTTCCAGAATGCTTTTGTTTTTTTTTTTTGTTTCTTTGTTTTATGTTTTAATATGATTAACTTTGGTTGTGAAGCAGGGTGTTGAACCACTGCTTCTCCACAGCGGGGAACCTCTGGGACACACAAACCTGTAAAATTAATTCACATCTTATAAACAAATCTATCCCCTAAAATAAAGTAGTTCATTGTGAGTGCCATACACCCAGTGGAGAAGTTGGAACATTGTGTGAAAAATTAGTCTGATAACAGCTGTATTTGTTTTTCCATTGACCTTAATCTAATCATTCTGAAGACACAATTTTATGGTATGGACAATTCAATCATCTTCCAATCTATTTGTTTTTGATGCATATTTATTAATTAGGGGGTGGGTACATAGATATCAGAAGTATTAATACCAATATGAAGTTTTGTTTTGAGAACTGATAATAAAATCAACAACACACCCCCACCATGCAGAGCAATAAAAGAGATCACTCAGTTTCTCCGTTTCCTATAGTTAATGATTTATTGAACATTGTATTCCTACATCAAAATAAGTATATCCAGTTAATAAGTGACAATCAACCCACCACCCATGTGCAACCTAAAATAAAGGTGATGTTTCTTCCGCAGATACTATATCTGTTCCAGAACACTCCAATCTTTTTGAAGAAATCTTTTTTCAAACAACTGGACTCTATAAAAAAATCCCCTTTTTATGGGGACATAAGGCCTATAGAATAAATAAAAAGCATCTGTGTAAATCAAAGGAAGATTGTGGACTAGCGCTCCCAAACTTTATGCTTTATTACTGGGCCTCGGCAATCAAAAACTTTACTTACTGGCTCGATCATAAGATACCAGAACCTAATTGGCTGAAAATAGAAACAGAAGACTGTAATCCATATGTATGTAGATGGCACTTATGCCACATTTGCACAACTCCACAAAAAATATGGGTTAGAAAACAGTAACTTCTTCCATTATCTTCAAATCAGAGATTATGTAGGGAAATACCTGAAACACTTTAAAATCTAAACTCACTCACATGCAATAGATAGCTGCTTAACGTTGCTGTCAAATACACAGAAGATGATATCCCACATCTAGAATATTTTACTATCAACTAGTCCCCCTTCCTCTGAAGCCTACAAAACTAAGTGGGAAGAAGAGATCATGAAACCAATCTCTGAGGAGATATGGAGAGACAGCCTTAAGGAGATACACAAATGTTCAAATAATGCACCTTAATCAGTTTAAAGTCACTCACAGGCTTCACTACTCTAAACAAAAACTCCATAGCATACATCCAGAGGTGTCGCCTATATGCGACAAATGTCAAGCCTCAGTGGCAACTCTTCTTCATAGCTTTCATAGCTTCATAGCGGTTGCATCCTAAGTTACAGTCATATTGGAATGACTTATTTGGGTTTATGTCTAAAACCATAAACATTGTGACTGAGCCAGAGCCTTTGCTCTTAATCTTTAACACATCAGAACTGGACAAGAAGCTGAATAATGTTGAATGATGTTTTGTCTCATATTGCCTCATTACAGCTAAGAAGTCAATTATGATGTTGTGAAATGGTGTATCAGCTCCTACTTCAAAAATGTGGTTAGATGAACTAATAAACACCCTTCAGTACGAAAGGATAAGATATCCCCAAAAGAACACACACATATATATATATATATTTTTTTTTTAAATTTTCTTTATATTATTGTTCACACTGTTCATGTGTAATAACTGTTATATGAAAATAACTTGAGCTTTGATTGTCATAACAATTTTATAAAATACTGCTGGCTCAATAAAAACACTGGAAAAAAAAAAGTAATCTGTCAAGTAGAGGAACGTAGATGCCTTAAACTGACCAAAATTATTTTTATGTAATGTTGTTTTAGGTGTTTAGCTTATCAGATGTGTTGCTTGTACATAGTTAAATTAGTTTGGGAGTAACTCCACAACTCCCAATGTGTATTCACAACACATTCATTGTTTATGATAATTACAGCTAATTGGTTAATTCAATTTGAGCATTGCTGATTTTTTATATAATGTTTGGTATTTTATTCTGTAGGTGTGAAGACTTACTTGTTATTGAAGGATAAGTTGGTGAGCAAAAACATGTGATTTAAAATTGATTTCTTAATCCAAAACCAGCCCATTCAAGCTAATCTTTTTGTTATCTTTTTCCCCTTTAGAGCAGAAAGTGACCTGATGTCAGAAGAATTCAAAAGGGAAAACAATTATTACAGTAACATTTGTAAATTCTTACCTGTAGTCTTGATGCCTTGTCTCTCACCACACTGGCTTTTGCTCCATATGCTTTTAAAGGCCAGCAGACCTCCTATCAGCTTCAGCACACCTGCGTACAAAATACTGACAGCACAACCTGTTACACTCTCAGCATTGCATAATATGACAAAAATAAATATGTTTTTTTTTTTGCCTGGATTGGCTTGTTTGGCTAATTTATCATTTAACCAGAACTAGTTTATTTGTACAATACACACATTCTCAAAGAAGAAAGACACTAAATAATACAAATTCAAATTAGTTCTGATGGTAATGGAGGCAGAGGATTTGTTCATCTATTCACCGTAGCAAACAGGATATGTGAGTTGTTACTGCTGTTGTCGATGCTTTCAGAAAAATACATTTTTCTTTTTCTACGTAGAGTTTCATTGAACATACGCAACATCTGCTTAGAAATGTCATAATGAACTTGAAGTTTTGATTTATTCCATTTTCGTTCAGCCTTCCAGCACTCCCTTTCTGTGCCCTGACTGTTATCATTACTCCACAGCGCCTTTTGCCTGTTCCTGATCACTTTAACAGGACCAATCAAATCCATAACATTTAGGACTCTTGAAAGTATATGAATTTAACAAATCTTCAATGTGCAGATGATGTTGTCCTCTAATCATCTCCATAAACAGTGTCCTGGTGTTATTAATGTCTTTTTTGAACAAGTGTAGGTCCTGCTGCATCTTTGGGAATTATGGACAAATAAAAAAAAACACAAAAATGATCAGACAAAGCAACATCAATCACAGTGACATTTGAAAAATGCTGACTAAGGACTTAGGATTCATGGACAGCAGATAGTTCTTTGGTGTAGTTTCGGATGAAGTCATTATTCATTCATTCATTCATTCTATCCATTATCTGGACCCGCTTTTTCCTAATTAGGGTCACGGGGATCTGCTAGAGCCTGTCCCAGGTCTCTTTGGGTGAAATGCAGGGAGGGGTACACCCTGGACAGGTCACCAGTCCATTACAGTAAAGTCATTATAGTGAGAGATTTTAACATTCATGTTGAAAATAATCTCTGTTAGGATTATGCTCTCTGAAACTTCCTATTTAAGAATTATTTTGGAAGCTATTTCCTGTGTTACTCTAGGTAATCTCCAGTAACTTGTTCCATTAACCTATTCCACCTGTTTTTTCCACTATATAAGTAGGTTGTTGGGACTCACCCTTTGCCAGACTGTGGTTTGCTTTCTAGTGATCACTCTCCAGCCATTCAATGTTATATGGCCCGATTTTTTAAGTTAAATCTGGACTGTTCTTTTCTTCTGATTCTGCCTAACCAGTGGTAGTCTGCCTGCCTTATTTTCACTTGTGGAAAATAACCCTCACCGAATGACTCTGATTCTGCCTGCATCACAAGACCCTGACTATGGATTAGGATTCCCTAGGACCCGAATCAACCACGGACGCCGCTCCAGCTAGGAAGTGCTGTTATTCATTTTATGATTCTTCTGGACTTCCTGACTCATTAAGTGTGCAAAGACTAATTTTATATTCCCCAGTCACACTGGACTGTGTGATAAGTGGTGAGCTTGGGGACACTGGGAACTGTATGTCTGTGCAACTGAAGAGGAAAATTATGTTTGTTTTTATTTAGTAAATTGGGACTATGGGGATTTGTGTTCCTTCTTCCTTTCTGTGCAGAAGTAACAATGGTTCCGGAATCCCTTCCTTCACCTGAACCCGAAAAGGGAAATCAAGGTCATCTTACTGCTTACCAGCTACTCACTCCACCTCCCTAAGCTATTAACAGTAAAAGCCACCTTAGTCAAAATTACCGAATTCCTCCACCTGTTCTGGTGCCCATGAAATTCCTTCCTTTCTATCAGATCCCAAGCATTGTTAAGAATAAAGCCTCTATCTTTAATCCTAGACGTCAGACTCTTTCTGAGCTTATTATAAAAATGTCCAAAAACCTAACAAATCTCAACACTGCATTAAATTCACTATTAGACTCAACTGGTTTCTCTCAAAATGTAAATTAACCCACCCACTGTTGTAATCACAGCCTTGATCTTGTTCTGACATTGAAATTGAACGTTTAATAGTATTTCCCCCAAATCCTCTTTTGACCCAAATTGATCATATTGTTGACAGTGCTGTAGTCTTACTGCGTGAAACACTTGATACTGTGGCCCCTCTGAAAAAGAAGTTTGTAAATCAGAGGAGATAAGCTCCATGGCACACGTCCCAACCTTAAAGGAGACATCACAATGGCTGGAAAGGGAGTTTAGTAGATTTAGACAAATCTTTTAAAAAGATAGGGAGTCGGACTTGTAACCTGAAAGTTGTGGGTTCGAGTCTCAGGACCGGCAGGAATTGTTGGTGGGGCAGAGAGAATAGCCAGCGCTCTGTCCACCTTCAATACCACGACTGAGGTGAGATCCTTGAACAAGGCACTGGACCCCCAGTTGCTCCCCAGGTGCCACAGCGATGGCTGCCCACTGCTATGGGTGAAGTGCGATCATTCAGTGCCTTGCAGACTGATCCATCCACCCAAGGTTTCTGATTAGGAAAGACTTTCACAGTCACCATGGGTACGATATCATCAGTTAGCTTAGTGATGAAGTCCATCACCACTTCTGTAAACATGCTGACCTCATCAGGGCTGGCCCGGAACATGTCTCAATCAATGTCACTGAGTGCTAACTGTAGCGTAGCTTCTGATTGGTCAGTCCAACGTCTGCCCTTTCTGACGGTTGGCGCTTCCTGTATTATTCTTTGTTTATTCTGGTGCTTTTTTTCCCAAAAGCCAGTACAGAGATGGCTTTATAACTGTTCCTATATGGTGTGTAACGATGATCCAAAGTGTTTTGCAGTATTTGTACTAGTTTACTGGATTGAATATTATATATGGTTTAGATTAGAATAACTGTAGATGTGTTTGTACAGAATCGGTAAATGGGAAACAGAGGAAACTTTCTTCTGAGTAATCCATTGACCGGTCGAGGCAGATGGCCACCCAAACTGAGCCCGGTTCTGCTGGAGGTTTTTTTCTTCCGTTAAAGGGAGTTTTTCCTCTCCACTGTCGCCAACTGCTTGCTCATAAGGGATTTGTTGGGTTTTTAGTTTTTGTTTTTGTAAAGTGCCTTGAGATGATTTGTATTGTGATTTGGCGCTATACAAATAAAACTGAATTGAAATTTAATTGAATTGAGACCTCTCTGACAGAGGATTCGGCCAAACATTCCCAAAAGACCCTCACAGTACGTTTGGGCCTGCCAAGTCTGTCCCACTTCCTCCTCCACCAGCGGATCCAACTCACCACCAGGTGTTGATCAGTTGACAGCTCTGCCACCTGAGTGTCCATACGGCCAAAGGTCAGATGACACGGCCACGAAGTCGATCATCCACTTCTGGCCTAGGGTGTCCTGGTGCCATGTGCACTGATGGACACCTTTATGCTTGAACATGGTGTTCGTTATGAACAAACTGTGACTAGCACAGAAGTCCAACAACAGAACACCACTCAGGTTCAGATCGGGGAGGCCGTTCCTCCCAGTCATGCCCCTCCAGGTTTCACTGTCGCTGCCCAAGTGAGCATTGAAGTCCCCCAACAGAATTATGAAGTCCCCAGTAGGAGCACCTTTCAGAACCCCCCGAGAGACTCCAAAAAGGTCGGGTACTCTGCACTGCTGGTCAGCCTACTGTTCCGGCCCATAGGCCGAACAGCAGTTCCTGCTGTCAAGCCTTTTAACTATGCTCAAACCTGAAACCCCTAACAAAATCTAATAAGATGTTTCAATCGCATTTGTTCACTAATGCTAACATTAGATTTAAAGATTGTTTTTTAGACATTTAACTGCTGTTTGCTTTCATTCTAATAACGTTTATTTCAGTATTGGATAACTATAGTTTAATGTTAGGGCTAATTATTTTTTATTGTATGTGTGACATATTGCTTGCACTCTCCAGTTCTAGCTCTCAACAAGGTGTGTGTATCAGTGCATGCACACATCGCCCTTTGCCAGAACATTCTCCGTCATCCAATCTGACCTGCCTTTTAATATCTGGTGAGTGGGAATCTTAATGTTTGTATGCAGACAGAACTGCACTAACACAATGTTAGAAGAACAGCCCGTCACTTGGATGTTCTGTTTCATTGCCACCTGTGCCACAACTAAGTTTCCTAATGTTAGTTAAGTTAAGCTAGCTATCGTTAGTAAAAAACAATACCAAGCATTACAATAGGAGTAATAGGCCAGTAGATCTCCAAGAGAAAATGATTTCTTATGAATGAAGATAATTATATCTGGTTATTTTGGGTAAATAAGGAAAAAGCAAGGAAACTGTAACTAAAACCCTGTAAAACAAAATTGCTGATCAGGTCTAGTAATAGTGAAATTATAAATTACATTTAAACTAACAAAGGGAATAAATGTATTATAGATACTGCAAACAGTCACTATGGAAAGGAACAGCCCCTCCCACAGATAAATATAACCTAAGTGGTTATCGTCTTTCCACTCACTTCTTGCGTAGTTTGACTTTTAGGAGGTATGTCATCATCTTTGCTGACTGCAAGTGTGAAAATTTAGCTCCATAACAGCTGTTTGGACTGTTGTGCCCTTCACAGATCTATCAATGTTCACAATATGTCATACACATTTGACACACCTTTTCTGTACCACTTGAAATATGCAGTTGGTCACAAAGTGATGAAAGTGAAGTCAATTATTTAAACAGAAAACTGACTGTAATGTCTTGTGGTTTTCATTTCATTGTTTATCAACAATTCGTGGAATTGGAGTAGTTTAGTTATTGAATTAAGTTATTTAATTTACTCTGAATCTATGCATGAAATGAATTGGTATGTAATTATGTTTAATGTCTATTTTTTCCAGCATATCAAATCTTCAAATAAATGCCAGTCTAACTGGATTAACCATCAACTTAGTCTCATCCTTATAAGCTATTTGACTATGGCTCCTTGCTCACCACAATTCTCCCAAATCAAGAACCTAAATAACCTAAACTAAAACTAGAGAACGTTTACCTTATTTTTCAGTTATGTAGGTCTGAGTTGGTAAAGCCCATGGCATGATGGAGGAAGGCAAAATTGGAGTGGTATTTGTTCTTCACAGTTATTTCATTTAGATCTCTATAATAAATGCAGGGCCACAGGTTTCATTCTTCTTCCACGAAGAAAAACCCTGCTCCAGTGGGAGAAAAGGATACCTTACCATGCTTTGAGCTAGAGACAGAAATATATTTTTCCATGGCTTCTCTCTCCGGTTTAGAGAGACTGTACAACTTGCTGGTAGGTAGAGGCATCCCTGGGTGCAAATCAGTACCACAGTCTGTGAAGAGGGAGAGAATGTGCATGGTCCTTACTGTAAACTTACTAAATCACTTCCCTCTGACATGAGAGGACAAGCAACAGGCAGAACTCAGCGCCCAGAGATCTGTGATGTGACAGGCTGGCCAGCGTTATCATCCTCCTCAACTCCTGTGCAGAGGAAAGCACAGCCATGGATAACAACTAAAGGGAAAAAGAGCAACAAAACTCCTAAGGAACCAACTGTACAGCTACAAAATAGATTTGCTCCACTACTGCAGGACCCTGGATCTTCATCTGATGACTTGGACAATCCCCCACATCCACAGAGAGGGGTAAGGTCTGAAAGCACATCAGAAGACAGAAAGCTAAGAGGAAAGCTAACAGGGCTAACAGATTGTGGGCGACTCTGCCATAAAAGATGTGAGACGGATGTGCAGTAACAACACAAAAGTGCTGTATTTCCCAAAAGATATGGTCTCTGACACGACTGACAAAATCCTGAGTATTGTTGCAGAAAATCCAACTCTGAAGAACCTCGTACTACACACAGGGGCAAGTGATATTGTGAAGCAGCAGTCCAAAATCCTCAAAAAGGACTTTAATATCTGCTAGACACAGTAAGGTCGCTAAATGCAGAAGTTTTTATCAGTGGACCTCTACCACCAGTCAGAGGAGGAACTGAGAAATTCAGCAGGTTACTAGCACTGAACACATGGCTTTCAACTGCATGTGATGTCCACTCAGTACATTTTATTAACAATTTTAACCATTTCTGGGATCGCAGGCATCTTTTTAAGGGAGATGGATTGTCCCTAAATAAATCAGGAGTAAAAGCTTTCACCTCCAACCTATTTTTCTTCCTGCACCACAATCTTCCCTCTGCCAAGGACAAGATACGAGGGGAATCTAAACAAAACGAAGAAACACCAAAAAATCCAGAGCCAGCACTCTCCCCCGAATGCTCTAACATGGAGAGAAGTCAGAGCAAAGCTAAGGAGGCCACACCCCTTCCACTAGCAGAGACTGTCTGTGATGATTCACTTCCCACAACCCCACAAACCCTACCTAGTTCACCATCTTCCTGGGGCATCCTATTCCCTATCAACAAGAACCTCGCCAACCTGATGAAGCACATCACTACTGGGCCCAAACTGACCTCCTCCCCGAGTGTCATTTTCACACCCAGAAGCCCCTCAAAGCGGCATGCCCCACCAATTCCTCAGCAAGCTCTGCTGCAATCATCACAACTGCAGCATCCACCAACCCCTCCTCCACGCCGTCACCGAAATCATTCTGTCTCCACAGCCTGATAACAGCACAGCAAGCTCTAACTGATATGGGCTGGGTCGAGGCTGCAATACTGTTAGTCATGGCTCTCTCCAGGAAAAGCCGGGGCCCATTATACAAATAGCTGTTTCAATCCCAGTTTTGATAGGTAACAGAAAAAGTTTGGTAAATCTACAGAGAAACAAGATTTACCCAGTGCATTCTGCAAATTTATGTATCCCTTGCCAACCACAGTATGTCCCAGAACATGGGGAAAATAATGTTTTTAACACTAAATTTAGCTCTTTTAAATGTCAGGTCTTTGGTAGGCAAATCGTTTTTAATCAATGATTTTATTCTTAAGCACAAGCTTGATTTTATGTTTTTAACTGAAACATGGTTAGGACAAGATAATAATGCTGCAGTTCTTATTGAATCAACCCCTCCAAATTTCAGTTTCATGAGTGAAACAAGAATACACAAGAAATGAGGTGGAGTTGCCATTTTATTTAATGATAGTCTCAAATGCAAAAACATATTATATGGAAAGTTTGACTCCTTTGAATATGTTGCTCTTCATACCAAATCCTCCTGTCGAGCAACATTTGTAGCTATTTATAGACCCTCAAAGTACAATGAGTTTGCTAAATTACTATCTATTGTATACATTGATTTTTGATTGCATTGTTTTAGTGGGTGACTTTAACATTCATGTTGATAATCTCAATGAATGCAAGTGCAAAAGAACTCTTGAACATGTAACAGATCCAAAACATATCAAGGGACACACACTGGATCTAATAATCTCTAAAGGTCTTAATATTTCTGAGGTGGTGGTGACCGATGTTGATGATCTTGTAAGCAGTTTCAGCGCCAAAGTTATGACTGTTATTGATTCCATTGTCCCAGTTAAGACCAAGGTATTGTCAGCAAGAAAAAAGTCACCTTGGAGAAAAGCCACAGTGGTTAAAATTCAGAAAAGAATATGCAGACAGGCAGAACGCAAGTGGCGAAAAACCAAACTCCAGATTAATTTCGACTTGTACAAAGAGAGTCTTCACAACTATAACCAAAAATTAAAAATGCAAGGCAATCATTTTTCTCAGAGGTTATCAATAGAAACAGCAATAATGCCCGCACATTGTTTTCTGTTGTAGACAGAATCACAAACCCAGCACCCTCTGTTCCTTCTGAACTGCTGTCCAAAAAGTCATGCAATGATTTTGCAGCTTTTTTCACAGACAAAATATCAAAGATAAGACAAACTATATCTAGCTGCAGTCCAAGGAACATGACAATATCCCCTGTGCCTCCTTGTTTTGATCTCCTTGATCACAGAGCCCTGGCAGAAACGCTTCTACAATTAAAATCTACATCATGCTGCCTTGATATTTTACCAACAATTTTTTTAAAAATGTTTTTAACAGCTTAGCTCCAGATGTATTGTAGATAGTTCTCTTCAGTCAGGGCAGTTTCCCCAGGCCTTAAAAACTGCTGTTATAAAACCTCTTCTTAAAAAGCTGTAAATGCTGTAAATGCTTCAGCAGTAAGTAACTACAGGCCAATATCAAATCTTCCATTTTTGGGAAAAATAATTGAAAAAGTAGTTTTTCAACAAATTCACAGTTTTATGGTGCAAAACAATGTTTTTAATGCGCGTCAGTCTGGATTTCGCGTACACCACAGCACTGAGACTGCACTTATTAAAATTTTAAATTATTTACATTTGAATAATGATGAATCCAAAACCTCTGTTTTAGTACTACTGGATCTCAGTGCTGCATTTGACACAGTTGATCATGATGTGCTGCTTGATAGACTAGAAACGTGGGTGGGAGTTACTGGCACAGTGTTAATTTGGCAAAAATCTTACTTACAGGATAGAGACTATTTTGTCTCACTTGGTAAATATGAGTCTGAGTGAACAAAAATTAAATGTGGGGTTCCTCAAGGGTCTATTCTTGGTCCTCTCTTAATCAATATCTACATGCTGCCCCTTTCTCAGATTATGGAATACTATAACATTGACTACCATACGTATGCAGATGACACCCAAGTTTATATATCAGTATCATCTCAAGATTATAGTCCTCTAATTTCATTATATGAGTGTATTAATCAAGTCAAAGAATGGATGTGCCAGAATTTTCTCCAGCTCAATACAGACAAGATAGAAGTGATTGTTTTTGGCCCCAAAAATGAAAGGTCAAAGGTCATTGCTCACCTTGACTCCATGTCATTGAAAGCTACAAATCAAGCCAGAAACCTTGGTGTAATCATTGACTCAGACCTGAAATTTAACAACCACATAAAATCCATCACTAAATCTTCCTATTACCACCTGAAAAACATTGCTAGAATAAAAGGTTTTCTGTCTACACAAGATGCAGAAAAACTTGTTCATGCATTTACCTTCAGTAGGTTAAATTATTGTAATGGCTTGTTCACAGGTCTTAGCAAAAAGTCAATCAGGCAGCTGCAGCTAATCCAGAATGCTGCTGCCAGAGTCCTTACAAACCCCAGGAAACTGGACCATATCACACCAGTTCTTCGATCACTACACTGGCTTCTTCCTTTTAGTCAAAGGATAGATTTTAAAATCTTATTGCTAGTTTATAAAGCACTAAATGGTTGTGGACCAAAATATGTTTGTATTAGTTCCCTATGAGGTTTCCAGACCCCTCAGGTCATCTGGAACAGGTCTACTGTGTGTTCCCAGAACCAGAACCAAACAAAGTGAAACAGCATTCAGTTACTATGCTCCTCACTTGTGGAACAAACTTCCTGAACACCTGAGGTCTGCTCAAACTGTCAGCTCATTCAAATCAGGACTGAAAACACTGTTGTTTACTGCTGCCTTCAAATGATTGTTCATCCTTTTCTTAATGTGCTTTTACATCTTATTTTAATTTACTTTATTTGATTTAAATTTATTTTATGTTAAATGTCTTTGTTTATAGATGCTCTTTTCCATGCTTTTAATGTAATTACATGCCTCGTAAAGCACTTTGAATTGCAAAGTGTATGAATGGTGCTATACAAATAAATTTGCCTTGCCTTGCCTTACTGAAGATCATGGTACTTGATTGGGACTGAGGATAGGTCTGCGGATGATAAAGGGATCCGGAGGATAGCTCTGATAGGATGGAGGATGTTAGTGACTGTTGGGGGCTTAGCCAATCTCAGACAGTGGGCGTGATAGAACACCCTCTATATCAATAAAATTATCACCTGTTGAGTCAACTAAAGCTTTCAAAGAAGTAATGGATCTCTTTCTTTCTCCGTGCACTTCGCAAAGTTTATTGTATAATTGGATTGCCAACGAAATCAATTGTTCAAGTGAGCCACAATCATCTCTGACTGCTAACTCATCCTTTAAGTCCCTTACAAAAAAATCCTCATAATGCTTTGTCATTGTCATTCACTCTCTGCAGACAATACGCAGAAATTGAGTGTGCTCCCTCAGAGTCCTGTTTGAAACACAGTAATCTGCTACTAATCTCTGACTCCTGAACTGGGTGATCAAAAACCTTATACAGTTCTGCAGAAAATAACTCATAAGACTCACAAATGGGGGGATTTATTCTGTGGTAGAGCTACAGCCCAGCCAGCTCTTTATCTAAAAGAAGACTCATAATAAACACAATCTTAGCTTTGTCAGATGAATATGTGAGTGACTGTTGATCAAAAACTAAATACCACTGATGAATAAACTAACTACAGGTACCTGAATTACCAGAACATCTAGCAGCTATATGAATGTGAGGCTTGTGAGAGAAGCTAGGCTGGGAGGGCTGGGTGACTGGAGAGGTGGTCAAGGCTAGTTCTGAATCCGGGGTAGATGCTAAGGTCTAAGGAGAAAGCAGGGAGGTTAGGTTCTCCTTGTCATCGTGAAGGCCTCTGATGCAGGTGCAAGATGTTGTGACGCAAGTACTGTGTTTGTTTTTGTGAACTAACTCACTCACTAGGCTTAAGAACTGAAGAGTGAAGCGGAGAGCACAGACTGGAATCTTTTGATAACAATACAGGGAGAGAGA
Source organism: Mastacembelus armatus (assembly GCF_900324485.2). NCBI lineage: Eukaryota > Metazoa > Chordata > Actinopteri > Synbranchiformes > Mastacembelidae > Mastacembelus > Mastacembelus armatus. Next base: position 853,488 of record NC_046641.1, read on the forward strand.
GAAAGCACACACAAAATACAACCAGAAGAGAACAACAGCATGAGGAGCCAGCATTATGCACTATCCTTAAACTTCCATCCATCCATTATCTCTACCTGCTTATTCCTCTTTAGGGTCATGGGGATCTGCAGTTAAAGTAAAAGCTTCCTTGCTTTAATTGTAATCTTATAAGGTTTCTTTAAAAGTGCCTGTAACCTCTCCTCATTTATGTAAAAGAAATAGATTTTGTGTGACTAAGTCAGGTTCACTAGATGAAGGCTCTAGTCAGTTTAGTCAGGACCCTGAAATTAATAACTCCTGAGCAGTAAAAGAATACTTATAGCTTAAATAATTTCCAGCAACCATAACAACTGTTACTATAAGAAGGAAGCTACCATTAACCAGTGTGACTTCACCAGTATCTGTAGATTCAGACCTATGCAGGTGCTAGTGAAGGGGCAGCAGGGGGAACATTGGGATGAAAGTAGTGAATAGCAGGATGAATTCCTTCACCTCAGCCTAGAATAGAACCTGTTCTGTGCAACCTCAGGCAGGCTAGTAATTACCACTTCAACGTGTGGGCTGAGTTGGACTCCTCTACTGGAGCCAGTTGACTAATAATGAAGGAAAACAGCAGACAATGTATGCTCTAACTTATGTTCAGTGAAGTGCCATTTCAACGTAACACTCGACTCCTTATTTATCTTTGTTAGTGTAAAGACACAACAAAATATTGATGAGGACTGATGCACCTGCCCTGATTTGATTTTGTTTTTCTTTGCAGGAGAGAAAACTTTTTTTTTCCTCTTTCTCCATGCTTGCTAGTTAGCAGCAGACTCCTTTCTGTCATTTGCAATGTGGATAGACTGTTACGTGTTGGGGTGCTGGAAGGAGGAAGGAGAGACAGGACCCAAATGCAGGACAGTGAAGTTTATTAATTACCCTGGATGTCCCAGGGCTTGGGAAAAACACAAGTTCAACTGCAGCGGTTAACATACGATCGCCGGCATAACAGCGTTGCGTCACATGTGGCGTCCAACAAAACTAAACAGTCTCAAATACAGGTTAATGCTTCTGCGAAGAACAAAGGAACACAGAGAGTACTTATAGCAAGCAGAAACAGGTAATTTAACACAGGTGTGAATAATCAGTGACAAACGTAAAGCTGCCGGGGACCGAGGCGGGGGGAAAACAGGAAGTCCCAAAAGGGGAATCATAACATAGACAGTCTTTCTAATAACAGAAAAAAGGAACTGAAGGAAGAGGAGTGTTAGGATTCAGTAGGATTTTAGATATAAACTCATGAAAAGACTGACAAAGGGTCTAGATGAAGTGGACGACTGGTTCTACAAGAGAAACACAAATATTAATAAGGGTCTAAAATTACAAAAGGACAAAATGATGTAGATAATATTACTCATTTTTACTGGGGAACAATATTAATTGTTACCCAACAGTGGGGAAGCAAATATTAGGAAGGGGGAATCTTTTCAGCAGACACCAGGAGGCAAATACTTCTGAGCGTGACACTTGAGACGCCTTACACCAGAGTGGCAGGTAGGTGTGTGAATGTAGATTTTAATCCATTCCAGGCACTGATGATTCCATATACTGTGGGTCCTTCGTCGCAGTGATTCAGGAAGTCCCTTCTCATCCCGGTGAGCTGGATCCAAAAAGCAATCCAAGTCGAATAGATGGATTCACATATTGCTGGTAGAATCCATTTGTTCAGGCTGAGTCAGGTTCCCAAAGACCTCAGGATATCTAGGCAAAAATTGCAAACAGAATACTACTTCCATCCAATAAGCCAAAGATTACAATGTGAGTCAGATAGCAAGTCAGGTAGCGTGTGATAACTGCTGAGTTAACCACAATCTGTCAAGGAGTGAATGGCTGCAGACCTGCTTATATGGTAAGAGAGACAGGTGGAATTAATCAGGTTAATAAGGTCAAGTTACTGGAGGAGTCTGTGGGTGGGTTTATTAACATTTTGGTTTCACTCAAAATGTTAATAAACCCACCCACTGTTTCAATCCGATCTTGTTCCCCCAAATCCTCTTTTGTCAGATCATTCTTTAATAAATTTTGAATTTATGATAAAGGATCATGCAGCATTTGGAAGAAAATCCCACCACAGAAGATGTTTATCTGAAATGCTGTTAATAAATTTAAGAAAATGATTTCATCTTTATGCACTTCTGTGCCATGTGCCAACAGTGGAGCGCAGCTGCCTCAATCCTACTCCCTACCAAGTTGATTATCTCTATTCTCTAGCCCAAGCTATTGTGCCCACCTGCCTTAAGACCACCTCCATTGTGCCTATACCAAAAAACTCCACTGCATCCTGCCTTAATGATTACCGCCCAGTAGCGCTCACACTTAGTCCTCTCTCACATGGACAATAAAAACACCTATGCCAGAATGCTTTTCCTGGACTTTAGTTCAGTGTTTAACACCATCATCCCTTCCGAGTTCGTCACCAAACTTGGAGACCTGGGCATCAACGCATTACTATGCAACTGGCTCCTGGACTTTCTGACTAACAGGCTCCAGCATGTTCGGTTAGGTCGCCAGTGCTCTTCCACCATCATTATTGGCACCGGAGTACCACAAGGCTGTGTGCTGAGTCCCTTCCTTTACTCTCTCTTTACCTATGACCGCAATCCTGTACATAGTTCCAACACAATTATCAAGTTTGCAGATGACACCACAGTGATTGGACTCATCAAAGACAACGATGAGTCAGCTTATAGAGAGGAGGTGGACCGTCTAGCTGCATGGTGCGCGGGCAACAACCTGCTGCTGAACACTACGAAGACCAAGGAGCTCATAGTGGACTTCAAGAAGGAGACAGGTGACACACACGCACCCATTCATATCAATGGAGAGGTGGTGGACTGTGTCACTAGCTTCAAATTCCTGGGTATCCACATCTCCGAGGATCTCTCCTGGACTACCAACAGTTCCAGTCTGGCCAAGAAGGCTCACCAGTGCCTCTTCTTCCTGAGGGCTCTGAGGAAGATCCATCTCTCTTCAGACATCCTGGTGAACTTCTACGATTGCACTATCGAGAGCATCCTGACCAGCTTTTTGAGTAAGGGTTTGATTACTGCAGTCTTAAAAGCCTGCGGTACGTAGCCTGATACTAGAGATACATTTACCAAGTCTAATAAAGATGAGTTCATTAATGGCAGGGTGTCTTTAAGCAGTCTAGTTGGGATGGCGTCTAAGAGACATGTTGATGATTTCGATGAAGCAACTACTGATGTAAATTCAGAGAGATCTATGGGAGAGAAGCAGTCTAAACATAACTGAGGTCCTACAGATGATTCAAGAGCTACTGTAGTAAAAGATTCATTTATTGCAGGTATAGGAAGCATCTGCTGAATTTTATCTCTAATAGTTGTGATTTTATTTGTAAAGAAATTCATAAAGTCATCACTGCTGAGAGCTAAGGGAACACTGGGCTCAACAGAGCTGTGACTTTTTGTCAGCCTGGCTACAGTGCTGAAAAGAAACCTGGGATTGTTCTTATTTTCCTCTAATAGTGATGAATAGTATGCAGTTCTGGCTTTACGGAGAGCTTTTTTATATGTTAATAGACTGCTTTTCCAGGCTAGATAAAATTCTTCTAAATTTGTGGAACACCACTTCCTTGCCAGTCTTCGTGATGCTGCTTTAAGGTATGAATATGTAAATTATACCATGGAGCTAATCTCCTCTGATTAACTAACTTGTTTTTCAGAGGGGCCACAGTATCAAGCATTTCACGCAGTGAGGTTACAGCGCTGTCAACAATATGATCAATTCTAATTCATGCGTTCATAACCTCAAGGTTGGATTATTGCAACTCAATCTATCTGGGTTTGCCTACATCATCTTTGGATTGTTTGCAGTTGGTGCAAAATGCGGCAGCCAGATTATTGGCTGGTACCAGAAAATGTGATCTACACTGGCTATCGGTCAAGTTTCGTATTGATTTTAAGATTCTGCTTTTTGTTTTTAAATTTTGACATGGCTGTGCTCCCCAGTATATTTGTAATCTCCTCTGTCTCCCTTCTTTCTCTACATCTCTTCGGTCATCTAGTCAGTTTCTTCTTTTAGTTCCTCGTTCACACTCTAAAACTAAAGGCAACCGGGCTTTTTCTGTGGAAGCTCCTAGACTCTGGAATAGTCTTCCATTCCACATAAGATCTTCCCCTTCTATTTCTTTGTTTAAATCCTCCCTGAAATCCCATTTTTATTCTGTTTGAGGGTGTAAAGTTCTATTTGTCTGTTTTTCTTTGATATGTTTTTTGTTTTATATTTGTTATACCGGAATTTGGTTGCAACTTTCATTGTTTTTAAATGTGCTTTACAAACCAAACTAAACTAAGTGTTTAACCCCATTTTGTGTTAGACAAATGGTGAATCACCGTTTAACTTTATTGTGTGACTTATCTTAACAAATGGTTGACCGCTGTTTTAACCCCATTTGGTGACTTATTTTGACAGATGTTTGAAACTGCCCTCACCCCAGGAAGCCTTTCTTCATACCACCTAAACTATAAAATGTTCAGCCTGGCTGTGCCTAGCCAGTGATCTCTCACTCTGCACTCAGTGTGCTTAGTGACAGTTTACTCCTTGTGCAAGTAAAATTGATCTTAACTCTGAAGTTCATTCTCTGAGTCTATCTTGTTAAGAATTTCACCAACACAAACATCTGCTGCAGTGCAATTTTCTCCCAAATGCTGCATGATTCATTATTTTAATTTCAAAAGTTATTACAGAATGGTCCAACAAAAGAGGATTTGGGGGAAATACTATAAAAAATTCAATTTCAATGTCATATGTCTGAAAAAGATCTAGGGTGTGATTGAAACAGTAGGTGGGTTTATTTTCATTTTGCTCTATTACATGAAGAAAAACTGTCCAGCATTCAAACAGGAATCTGGAGCACCCCTAAAACCATCCTCTCCAACTCAAATGTAGACATTTCTGAGCTGGAGCTGACCCTGCTTTTATAGCATGAGACGTTCTGCCTCCAGGTGTCATGGCATGACTTTGTTTCCATATGGTCTTGAGGTAGGGTCTTGTAGTAGACTGTAGGCTGAATGAAGATGATCATCCCTTAGTCTGACAGATCCATACATACATTCAAAACTTACATTAACAGTAGCTAAAGTTAGTACAGTAGCTGGAAACACCTGTTCAGCTAGTAAAGATGGAATACATGTCATGTGAACCTCATAATGTCAACAAACATTTTCTACAAACAGTAAACAGTAACCAAAGTTTGAAGCATTTTTAATTAGTGTTTCTCTTGTTCTGAATGTTTGCACCAGAGCTACAGCAGAACTCTTTTCCTTGACACTCAGTTACCAGCATGACTGACACCAAACTCAAAAAGTGACATATGCAGATTTCTAGGTGGTATGCCATCCATTTCCAGCAATTTTAACTGTTTCCTAATGGCAGCTTCACTGATGTCCCTGTTCTGAAAAAGTGTGATTTATTGTACTACTATAACTTCTTTTCACATTTCTATTTATTGATACCCTCGCACAAATGTCAAACTCCAGTCCTTCAGGGTCTGCTTGCTTTCCACCCTTCCCTGCCCTCCCCACTGCTGATTACCTGGATCAGGTGTGTTCAGCCAATCAGAAGCTTCAAGGGCAGCGACAGTTGGAAAACAAGCAGGACAGTGGCCTTTGAGGACTGGAGTGTGACACCTGTAATGTGTCTATTAAATAAATGAAGATGAATAATTCTTGCTTGATCAGTAGGTATATTCTGTGCAGTGTTTTTGTACCACTGAAACATAAGTGCTATGCCATCAGCCACTCAGCTATATAAACTTGACAGTACATTACAACTGACAGAAAGTACAGATGATTTGCACTTTATACTGTGCTGTTTATACAGTAACCTTGAATGCCACAGTGAACACGGGCAGTGACAGAAAGCCATATACAGATAAACAATAACTATTGGTACAGATAGAGAAGCGATGGCATTATTTCATACATATTTCATGTCAGACTTAGTGCAGTACACATAGCATCTTTGTACTAAAATTTTAGACTAAATTCCTTTGGGCTATTTTAATCAGTAAATTCAGTTTAAATCAGGGTAAATGCAGTTTCACCTTGAATCCACATTGCTTTAGCACTTTGTATCTGTGATGTTAATTTGTCCAAACACACAATGAGCTGGGAGAATGTACTACATCTCTCCCTCTGCTCATGGCTCAGATATTAAAGGGAGTGACATTAATTACAGGCTGTCTGCTCCTGGTAGACTTGGATGGCTGTCCTGCCTGGCTGTCAGCAGGCACTTTAAGAGTCTGGCCGCCCTGGCCTCCCAATTTTTGGAGGCTACTGAGGAGGGGGCCTCTCGGCCTTCAGAAGTGAGCTCAGTTTCCTCTGCTTGGAGCTCATTGAGTGACACAGGAAATAATTCTATGCAATGCACCATGCGCATGGCTCTGGAGTGCTTGCAAATAGAAGTTCCACAGCAGGCTGAGTCAGCCCCAGGGAGTGCCTTCTTCAGGCGTGGATGGGCCCTTACTGCTTTTATTGTTCCCCCTCCCAAAGAATATCTGAAGGAGCTACATGCCTGTCGGAGAGACCCTGGAGCCCACCACCGCTCCATACCAGCAATATTGGATATGGCGGGCACACAGCGACTCAGCTGCTGGGCTGCTTTCGCTTTGGACCCATAGGTGGTTGCCACCTTGACTCATGGGACCAAACTGCAGTTTCGACGCTGGCCGCCTATTTTGAGCTGGGTCAAAATGACCATCATCGGCAAACCGCCAAGAGCCCTGGTGCTGGATCAGGAGTTATCCGCCCTCCGCAATCAAGGCAGTAGACCCTCTGTTGCAACCCAGGTCACAGGTGACTTTTTTGGTATAATTACTCGAACTGTGCATGTGTGAAGGGAACATTCAGCGCTTGCAGCACCGCCCTCTGGCAGTCAGGAAGGATGAAATAGCACTGATAGTTTATGTAAACTATCAGGTCTAAAGGAAATATACAACTAAATATCATCAACATAAAAGTGATAAGATATTATTTTAAAACACTTAATCTTCTCAAGGGGAAGCATATAAAGACTAAACAGCAGAATCCATTCAGGATTCATAGAACCGCAGTTACGTGCGTAACTCTCGTTTTGCAGAATTGTTTAGCCTCCATTAACAAATAGATGGCTGACAATTTTTTACAGTTTAATAATGATAAAAGAGATGCTGATCTTTGCCCTGTACAATATTGTACCTAAAATTAAGTAGGTGATGGGGGTTTCAGCATTCTCTGATTGTAATAATATGAGAAACCTGGGTATTATTTTTGACAGAGCTTCAGGTTTTTTCATAGGTCTGTTGTTCGCTCATGTTTTTCTCATCTCAGGAACATTGCGCAGATTAGATTGCTGGTGTCATGAAAGGAGTTGGAGATGCTTGCGCATGCCTTCATCTCATCACGTTTAGACTACTGCAATGTTCTTTACACTTATTTGAACAAATCTTCCTTGGAGCGACTTCAAGCTGCACAGAATGCAGCAGCTAGTCTTCTAACTAACAGATGGTTGCATATTACTCCCATACTCACGGACCTGCATTGGCTTCCTGTTGCTTTTAGAGTATAATTTAAAATGTTAATTATTACTTACAGAGTAGGCAGGAACCTTCTTATATTCTATTGTCTATTGTACCCTCAAACTCCTGAAGATGCACCTTTTTGGTCAGGCTTTTTATCAACATTATAGTCAGTTTTTGTTTGTTCGTTTTATTGTACATTTTATTATTTGTTTATGTGAATTATTTTATTGATTACTATGAAGCACTTTGTGACCCCTATCTGTGAAAGATGCTATATAAATATATTTTACTTAATTTTTGGAAAGATTCAGGCCAAGGGTTTGGGATCAATCAAGCCAAAGCTTTGTTCCAGAGGAAAACACTATTTGCAGACAAATTCAGCCTTAGGAGAACAAACAAGCACTGTTATTAAGCGTAACGGAACATGTCTTTATTAAAGGCATCACCTCCACAGCAAATCCAAGTAACATGTCAGATTTAACCAACAAAAACTGTAGATACACAAACTGCATTTAAAACAATTTCTTCAAAACAGAGTCTGACTGTGGACAAACATTCAAATAACTTTGTAAATAGTATTTTTAGTTTACCTGTCAACTTTCTTGTCAACAACCAAGCAGTTATCTGATTGACTGACAATTACCTTTACTACCTTTTACACTCAACTCACACTGGTTAGAGACAGTAGACAAATTTCTGGTCAAGGCTTTTCAAAACAAAAACTGTATAATGAATGTACAAATAAGATAAGCAATATAATGAACTTTGGTTTGCTGGTCTTTTTAATTTAACATTGACTTAGTATACATTTTGAGAGAGGAATAGTGATGAATTACTTCATTGGCAATTTATTAGTTTTGAACTAGGTTCCAACAAGCCTCAAATTGAATTTCATAATATGAAAGTAAATTTATTTGCCCTGAAACTGTGTTTGATGCTCACTGAAATGTTCTGCACACTTTCAAATTCACTCACAATTCAATTTCAACATCAAAAAATTTTGTCATAATATAATTTTGGTTTTCACAATTCTTTTCTCATAAATTTGGGTCATTAAGGAATCGCAATCAAGGGCAGATCATTTTACAGATCTCCTTTATAAATGTCAGTGTATTTAAATTTTGCATGCAAGCTGCATCCCAACACTCAAATCACTCATCTAATCAGAGACATTTTCATTTCAGTCTTTTTTATTTCAAGGAACTTTGCTTCATACAAAACGTTTAATGTAGAAACAACTGCAGAATTCAAAGTCTGGCCAAGAAACAGAAAATCAGGCAAACATTTGACTGAATCCTAACACCCAAATAAAGAAATCTTCCAGCTCAGCAACTATCAGCAATGTTCAATACTGTTTTTAATAGAAATCTGTCTTTTCAACAAACCCCACAGTTTATATCAAATTTTAAAAATCAACAACAAAATAAGACATAGTATCTAAAAGTACTAAGTTTTCCACATGCACATACATTGTTAGAACATGCAAATATTTCTATTTTGTCAAGAAATAGCCACATTTACACTGCCAAACATAAGCAGAAATAGTCTAGATCACTTCTTTAGTGTTTGGGGTCAAAGGTACATACGTCTCCTGTTAATGCAATACAGGATCCGCATAGATTAAGATATTTAGAGAATGTTACCATCATAATGTGACAAAACTTTTCCAATAATGAATGTATTCCTGACCTTGATAAATCTTATCACTTTTGACAGTATTCAAAGCTGATTTATGAAAACCCTTTTACTGTGGAGGTGCGTGAACAGGAAACACCTCAGTTCCACTGTGAGCCATGGGATTTCCATTTGCCATTGTCGAAATGGGTAAATGTCATGCATGCAAATATACATATAAAGCGCCTGTAAGCCTAAATATTATGTTCGTTCGTTACAATTTGAGCATTTATGCAGTTTAGTCTTTTTTGTATGCAGGTGTATTTCATTGCATTTTCGACAAAAGATTTGGTCACAATCATGCTGAAGCTTGGCTCTGTGGAGACCAGCATGTAAAGCTACAGAATTGATGGAGAAATGGGTTTGTTTTGTTGCATAGCCCTCCTCGCTTGTCTTCAGATTGCGTCTTGCCCATGCAGCATGTGTCACTGTGGTTAAACAAGGCCTGTATCTTTCCCCTTGTAACCCCTTGGGGGCCAGGGTTTGTGGTGGGGGCAGGCATCAGAATCTTTAGAAATTCTCCACAAATACCTTCTGGCCAATCAGCTGGTGCAAAGGTTAAAACTGCTCATGTCTGCTGTAATAAAAATACAGCAATACATTATCATTTCACAAAGCAGTCTGATGTTGCCACTCCTGTATTGTTAAAGTTGCATACATAGTTTGTGTGTGCGTGTGCCATGTTTTTGCTACAGTGTGGGCACTTAAACCTGTGATGTGGGTACTCAGCTAACTTGTGGGGACAAAATCCAGGTCCCCATCATGTAAGTGACTGAATTTTAAAGAGGCGACTTGGTTTAAAGTTAGGGTTAGTTTAAGGTTAGGGGTAGGTATGTAGTAGTTATGGTTAAGGGTAAGCCTCCAGGAAATGAATGTTCTCACAATAAATGGAATAAAGCTTGTATGTGTGTCTGTATCCCTGACCAGTGTTTTCATATCAACATGCTAGTAGTTCTGTACATTGTAGGAGCTGTTTGATTTGTGTTGTAATTTATCTATTGGAGTGTAACTACAATTGCTGGAGTGTCCCTAATTGAGATGAGATTCTGTTATTTTGACACAAAATTACAAAGTTGGTCTGCCTCATCTCCCACTTCAACAATACTTTAGTTTTAAAGGGATTTCCTATATAAAAAACCAACACATCTTGCTTTCACTGAAGAGTTTGTGAACATATTAGCTCTGTCAAATTCCTTACAACATACTAATGGTTTCTTTTACTGTATCAAAATCTAGCATATTGTTTTTGCAAATCATATACATAACAGTGAAATCAGTACTTTCCCATTTTGCAGGAAATAGGAAATAATGGAAGACATGCATCAACAGATGTCAATCAAACTGTGAATTTGGAATTACACAGGTTATTTAAACCAATTTAACCACATGCAAGCAAATTGTGTTTGAGCAAGAAATTCTAAAGTAAATTATAAGAAAAAAATTATAAGAAAATATTTGTTTTCCATCATTTTCCTCAAATTGCTTTAAGCTCTAACACAACTGTGACTGAATCTTATAACCCTCTATAAACTCTCCCTTGTGTATTCCATTTCCATTCACAAAATGTCAAGCAAATTTAGATATATTTTTGAATATACTTATAGTTTTCCATTATGAACTCACTATTGTACATATGCAAAATGTGGTTAGTATTGGAACTGGGATGCAGACAATAATGCTACTGTGCTGTGGTTTGTTTTCTCTTAAATGTAGTCAATCTAGCTCTTTTACAGTTGTGTAAACTTTGAACAACAGTGCAAAACTGGCAGCTCTAGAAAAAAACCTTTTTCATTCTGACATCATAGCTTGATGTTTAATATGAATGAATTCAACATTTCCTGCTGTGAAACTCCATGATACAGTAGATGCTGGAAATATCTTGGCATGGCATTTCAATAACAATTTTTTGCCAGTTATACATAAGTGTATGAAAAAAAAAAACATCACAAAACAACAAACTGGATTCAAAAATACACTGTATATCTAGACAGTCTTTTAGTTCCCACACACACACACACACACACACACACATTTGACTCAAATACTCTTAGAGAGCCAGTCTCCAGACTTAACCAGACTCAATCACCACCCCACTCCCCACCCCGTTAGACTCCAACTCATCAAACCCCTACGGTCCAAACAGACAGGAGTTTGTAACTCTCACACTATAATATCCATCAAAAAAAAAAAAAAAAAAAAACCCTATAAGGTGGTCATAGCAGGTAGCTGATCAGGCCTACCCTCTAATCATGCACAATGTGTTACTGGCACAGTGTATAACTGGATTGATATATTTATGCAGTTTTCATAGTTGGTAAATGCTCACAATGTTTTGTGTGCTCCCCCACCCATACATAATTTATTGTTTATCAAAAAACAAGAAAAATAACTTTCATAAGGTATTTTTTTCATTCCTGTCTTTTAAGCGTACCGTAGATAGGTATTGTTTCTCTGCTTGCAGATAAGGCTTTCTGTACAACATGTTTTCCTGCAGAGCTACATACAGAATGAACCAAACATCTACTCAAGTGTGGATGCATTAGAAAACAGCTGACATTGCATCTTTTTCTACAGTATATCTAAAAGGATAGGCACTTTGTCTTAAAACATGGCAAAGAATTTTGTAAGAAACATTAGACCTGAAATGATGGCAAACCATTTTTCATGTCATACAAAAAATGCACACAATGAAAAGAGAACATCTATTTATATAAAACAAATCAGTCGGTCAAGAATTTTTCACCACCATGCATTGTTTTTCTTGAAGTTTGCATGAAACATTTAACAGAAAAAACACAATCATTGGTGCCTGTGTGGCAGCACTTTACCTGCTTGACTGACACAAAGGGAATGTTATAAAGGATTAGGCATCATCATGGAATGGTAGAGTCCTAAACTAAACAGTTGTTTGTATAGTGTCATAATGTCTTTGAGGTTTTCCAACATTTTAAAGTCATTGCACTGAACTACTGACCTGTTTTTTGTCCTTTCTCCATGACTTGCAGTTTCTGTTGAAACTCCCATAGTGACTCTCAAACATATTTCACTTTCAGGTGTTTCATTCAATGACTAACCTGCATCTTAAAAGCTAAATAGAGCTAAGCTAGCTAAGCTAAGTTCCCAAAGCTAAATCTTTGGGAAGCTAAGCTATAGCTAAATAAGTGTCTCATTTTGAGTGTGGCATTGTCTTTAGCACATGCTTCATCCATAATTGTGTATATGGTTCAAAGAGTGAAGCAGTGTTGTGCCCTCAATCCAAACAGTGCTGCTTGTTGCTCAGTGGTGATCCTGTTGTAGCAAGCAACATTGACACTGTGTCATGCAGGCTGAATCCAAAAAAGGTTGCACTAATCAATAGACTAGCTCTTATTGACTCTTACTGTTATCTATCTATCTATCTATCTATCTATCTATCTATCTATCTATCTATCATGTTGATGTGATCTGCTAGATATAGATGTTTGGTAATGAGACAGCCTTATCATCCTAAGGTGATAATATTTTAGTGTTGTGTTTAGAACTTGTGTTGCCCTCAAATGACAGAAAAACATGTTTGCCAAAACAAAACAAAGAAAACAAAAAAAACTGCTACACAGACTCCCCTACTTCACTTATAAATCCGATAAGCAGCAAAAGTATAGTGTAGTGCAAGAGTGCTTAAACAATCCACCTTGAAGCAAAAATACATCAGTAGCTGTTAGAAACTGGAGTTATAACTGGAGTAGTTTATCTACGCCATCCAGCATCAGAAAAGACAACCATCTTAATGTACAGTGTACAGTATACACAGTGTGTGTATAATGTTATGCTGTTTGAGGATCGATATGGTGGTTTCAACAAAGCAGTCAAGACAAAGAAAGCTGCAATATTGGCAAAAAAATCTACTCTCCTGTTTCAAAGCGCTACGTGCCCTTTGATAAAGATGACACTTTTTTGTTCACATTCAAATATTACCCACTTCAAACACTCTCCCTATTTAGATGTTCTTCCTAACCTTAGCTTTCCAAGTTAGGAATAAAATACAGCATTAAACACACACAGTGACAATGTAAACTGAAGCCTTCAAAAAAGATGATAAAACTCATCACAGCTCCTCAAAATGCAGTAAAAAGTTTGGTTTAAAGCCATGCTAGCACCATTCATCCTCCTCTGCCTCCTGATAATACCTGGGTGCTTTGACGTCAGAGCCTGGGCTGGTGTTGCCCCCGAAGCTGAAGTGGTACCCATTGGGCACCCTAAGGTTCTGCTGTGGAGCGGGAAGCAGGGCTCCCATCATGCGAGGCAGTGCGGTCCGAGATGAGCGTCTGGCACGGGGGCTGGGCGACAGTGGCACCGCATCTTGGAAGACGTCCAGCTGGTCCCGGAGGCTGCTGTAGGAGGTGCCATGGGCCTCACCGTGGCCCCGGCCTAGAAAGGGCTCGGAGCTGATACGAGTGACAGGGCAGGGGAAGTGGCGGGAGCCACTGTACCGGAGGGCATTGTGCTCCGACAGACCGCGGCTCAGCTGGCCAGGACTCAGAAAGGCCTGGCTGGACACAAATTGCACAGGGGAGGAATTGGCAGTCTTGTAGGCTACCCCTGGCCGTGGGGTGAGGGGGGTCTGGGGGAGCTGCCGACGTCCGCGGCTTGGCGTGCTAGAACTGGAGCTCAGTGCCACTGGGCTGCCTTTAACCCAACCACTGCCCTAGATGAAAATTGGACAAGCAATTTAAAACAACAGAACGATGAGCAAAATATGTAAGGAAAAAGAAAGGAAACAGGGACAGGGCGATCAAAGGGTGGAGAGGAAAAGAAAGATATCAAAATGTGACGTGATGAGGCAAAAGATGCACAAATGAGAAATCGAGAACAGGGAGAGATAGGACAGAATGAAAGAAGAAGCACTAATGGAAAGGTAAGACATAAAATGAGTGACACATGAAAAGAGAAAAGCAGGAAAAGAAGTGAAAGGCCATGAGAGGCTGCACTCAAGCAGACAGTAAGATAGTAAGAGCATGCAGAGGCATTGCAGTAATATTTCACAGACCTCCCATCACTTAAATCACAGGTTTTTTCTTGAATGTCTGTTGCATGTATGGAATGTGATATATACAATGTGCTACGCAAACTTCCCTTGTTTAGCCCACTATTGCGGCCACTGCCATACTGCTGCTGCTGAAACTATTGGTAAAGATTAATTCAATTCAATTCTATTTATTTGTATAGCGCCAAATCACAATTCAATCATCTCAAGGCACTTTACAAAAACAAAAAAACCCAACAAATCTCTTATGAACAAGCACTTGGTGACAGTGGAGAGGAAAAACTCCCTTTAACGGAAGAAAATCCTCCAGCAGAACCGGGCTCAGTTTGGGCGGCCAAGTCAAACTTCTGTACATTTGCATTATTCTGCACATAATATTTTTTCATTCAAACAATTTCAGAGCAAAGAACATTTCAAACATTTGATCACTCAAGACAACAGATAAACATATTGTTAAAATAAACAGAAAATTTCCCCAGCACTTTTAATTCATCTCATGTCCAACACCAAATCCAAATGGAGTCATTTCATTGAGTATTAAACTGTACCTTCTATCTTTCATTTTGGTGAAGAGGTCATGGGAAAGGTTCCACATCAGTTGGACTTAAAGTAGCCTGTCCCACTCGCAATGTCAATGAATCACTCAGTTTCTCTCACTCCCAGCCAAGCAGCAGCACACTCGCACTTTCTTACAGCTGGGAGAGCCATTCCCTCACCTGAGTTGAAAGTGTGCTCCTGTCCTCCATTTTATTTTGTATAGTTAGTTAAATTTAATTTTGTGTTAGAGAGAAAAATAAATATTTCCTCTTTGAGAATTGTTGAGCTTTCACTCTTTTTTCAACAATGAAATAGATCATTTTCTCGTTTCAAATCAGTAGTTTTAGCAGTATGAATCAGTGGGGACTGAAGCGTGTGTGCATATTTGAATTACTCTGGGTGACTGACTCAGTGACTCAGATGACTGAAAAACCGATTCTCTTTGAGTGACTCATATAAACTTGAGTCAGTAAAAATATTCAGTAGTGCACACTGTGGTTTATGAAAATATAGATGATGTGGATTATGTGAATTGGGTTAAGGTTAAGCTGTGTTGTTTTCAAATTGTATGATGTATATGACCATGTTAAAACTTGAACATGAGATTTTACTGGGGCAGAGCAGATTAGTACTGGGGCACGTGTCCTAGTAACAGGGGTCTGGCAACGCCCCTGCACTGCATTCAGTTTCCCTTTTTCCCTAAACTTTTTTTTCTAACACCAAACTGTACAATACTGGTCTGAAGTTCCACTACATCCGCTGAAATAAATGATTTACAGCAAGACATTTTCTTGTATGAGGCCTATTGAGTGTTAGAGCCTACTGAAGATGAAATTATTTAAAGATAAGATAAGATAAGACACCTTTATTTGTCCCACAATGGGGAAACTGCATTGTTGTAACAGCAAAAATATAGAGCTTGGCATTACTTGTGTTGCATGGAGGAGAGGCTGGTAAAACAGAAAAACATTCACCAAAAGTGGACATAAGCGCTCTTCCATTTGTAGTTAACCCTCTGGGGTCTAAGTGTGTTTTGCGGCCCTGGACAAGTTTTGACATGCCCTGACATTTGTTCTTTTTTCAGTTGCTTTTAAACATATTAATGGCTAAAGTCTGATAAGACTGTAATCAGCACAAACTGGGCTACAATAATATGTGAGCAGCATATTGTTATGATTCCCTTTTGTACATAATTACCTGGTTCACCTCAGATTATTTCCATATGAACAGTGCGCTCAGTGTGAGGTGGGATCACATTAGCTATAATGAGATAAGAGGAGAAAACGTACTTCTCCTTACTTTCATGCGGATTAAATAAAAAGTGATGCACTTGAATTGTTTCATTTAAAAGAAAACATTTCAAGCTTTATAGCCATATATTTCAAGTATTCACTGAGGCAAGTATTCACTGAGATTCTGTTTGTTTTATTTACGTGTCTGTGAAGAGAGACAGAGAAGACAGAACGCACCCTCTTTGCTTTCTTTATTTTACAAAACCACAGATTTTTGTTGTTATGAGGGTATACAACTAAAATAGACCCGTTATAGATTCGAATGATTTATTGCTTTTATCTGTACAATCAAAACTGACGGAGTAATTTAAGTTTGTTTCGGCGTTATCAGGAGGAGATGCCACAAAACGTGCCTGCGTGGTTGTTGACCCATGAGGGTTAATTATTTTCACCTGTTCCCGCTCTGACTTTTGTCTCGCTCCTTATATATACCTCCTTCTCTGCTTTGTGTTTGTGAGAGCCTTAAGGTTCTGCAGACCTTCATTTTTTTGCTTGAGATTTCTAAGATTACTTGATGCAAGCAGTGATCATTATTTGTTTTTCCCTGAGCTCTGGTGTTCCCAGGAAAATAAAGACTTGTGTTTGTCCAGCAATTGGGTCCTTCGCCTCTTCATCGCTCCACGCCACACAACACATTTATATATGACTGTGTTTTTGATAAAACAACATTTATGGTTATTGAAAAACTATCATTTTTAAGTCACTGTAATAAGCCCATAAAACACATACAGAACATTGGTTCACAAGACTATTGAGGATCTTGTTGCCTAGAGTGTTTGCTTCAAAATGATGTGAAAATCATCTTGTTCACTCATTCACAGAAAACAATACACTGATTAGACTTTTCTAAGACACTTTTTGTTTAGAAAAGACATGCAAGGGTGTTTTGGGGCACTGGACAAGTTTTGACATGCCCTGACATTTGTGCTTTTTTCAGTTGCTTTTAAACATATTAATGGCTAAAGTCTGATAACACTGTAATCAGCACAAACAGTATTTATGCATGGTTAGTAAAAAACTACAATTTTTAAGTCACTGAAATAAGATCATAAAACACATACAGAACATTATCCTCATTTAGAGCAAACACAGACAAAAGAAAAAAAACTAAATTACTTCTCTAGAGCAGCTATTTTCACTGCTCAGACCATGCTCACCAAGGTTTATCTACCTTTCTCCATACCACCTTCTATTTAAAAAGAACCAAAAACAGACAAGATTCCTGCCTATCAAAAATATGCATCATATATTTCAGCCTATTACAGTCTTCTTGGTGTTCACAGCTTTCAAACATAAGGTCTCTTCCATTTGTAGTTAAGTTATCCTGATTTAGAAAACACTGACAAAAAAAACTAAATTACTTCTCCAGAACAGCCATCTTCACTCCTCAGACCATGCTCACCAAGGTTCGTCTTCCTCCTTTCCCCATACTGCCTTCTATTTAGAAAGAACCAATCAGTGGGATCCTTAACATGAGGGCATTGTGAGGGCACAAATTATTCAGTGAGTTTCACAAACAACATGTTTCATAACTACAATATCCAATTAGGATCAGTCTTTTCCCAGATTAGTATTAGTTTCTCCTTTTCAGGTTCTCCTTGTGCCAGTACTGCTCCTAGTCCAGCATCTGAAGCATCAACCTGTACCAAAAAAGGCTTTGTAAAATCCGGGCTATGCAACACAGGGGCTTTGCAAATGAGAGTTTTCAGTGTCTGAAAAGCACACTCACATTCCTTAGTCCAAATTAATTTTGAAGTGCTCTGTTTCAAGAGATCAATCAGAGGTGCCCCCACAGTAGAAAAGTGAGGTATGAACCTCCGGTTGTCACGGTTCGGTCAGGCTCCCTCCTCAGACAATTACTCCAATCCTCTTGTCCTCACCGTGATCACCTGCACCTCATTACCACAGCCACACATATAAGCACTCCCCACACTCATCTCCTTGTCCGATCTCGTTAACACGACGTGGACCTTACTCCCGCGAAGCTAAAGCTAAAATTCCTGTTTCCATGGTTTTCCATTTTTGTTCCAGTTGTTGTATCCCGGTGTTTTCTGTTTTTACCAGTTTCTCCATTTCCTTGTCCAATGTAACCCTAGTGTGAATAAAACTTCTAAGTTACTTCACTTACCTCTGTCTCCGACGACATCTGTAACAGAAGATTGGACCATACACCGACGAACAGAATGAGTACCCCGAACCCGTTCCTGAGTTGGTGGACACCGCGGAGGAGGAACGACTGATTTCCCGGGCATTGCAGGTTCTTTCACGCACAATCCAGAACGCCGTATGTTACAAGGATATCTTCGATGTGTGTACCGTGATGACCTGGCTTTTCTCGAACCCGTCAAGCAACATGACGAAGGAGGGGACCGACCTGATCCTCTATCGCCTGGCCGCTATCAGGTCAGTCCTAGAGCAATGCTTGGGTTGGTTCACTGGGAGATATGCAACTCCTTCGCCTTGTTTCAGCAGCCAGCCTTCCAGTCATCTACTTCCCGGTTGGACTCGCAGTTCCTCCCTCCACCGCCGTCCTCTCCACCGCCGTCTTCTCCACCGCCGTCTTCTCCACCGCGACAGGGTCGCCGCCATCGGAGAAGACACTACTCAGTCTCCGGTTCCTCAGTCTCCGGTTTCTCCAATTCCTCAGTCTCCAGTTTCTCAGTCTCCAGTTTCTCCAGTTCCTCAGTCTCCAGCTCTTCAGCCGCCAGAGCCAGAGCCTCTTCAGCCGCCAGAGCCAGAGCCTCTTCAGCCGCCAGAGCCAGAGCCTCTTCAGTCGTCAGAGCCAGAGCCTCTTCAGCCGCCAGAGCCAGAGCCTCTTCAGCCGCCAGAGCCAGAGCCTCTTCAGCCGCCAGAGCTGCAGCAGCAACCAGAGTTTCCCGAGCCGCAGCAGCAACCAGAGCCTCTCGAGCCGCAGCAGCAGACGCCGCCGCTGGAGCCTCCCGAGCCGCCTCTCCAGCCACCAGCGCCAGAACTAGAGCCAGAGCCGCCTCAGCCACTTCAGCTGCCAGAGTCATAACAGCCTCGGCTTCCTCAACAGCAGCCGTCGCAGCCATCCGAGCCATGGCTGTCGGAGTCTTCGGGGCCGGGGTCTCCGGGGTTTTCCGGGTCACAGCTGCAGCTCCTAACTGAGTGTCCTGACACAGCGGCCGCCTAACACCGGTAGCAACCTACTAGTTTTAAAAAGGATCGGACATATTTCTTTGTTGCAGGTCTATGTATGATCTCAATAGCCTTCGCTTTCTCTACTTGTGGTTTTATTTTCCCACAGCCCACTGTGTACCCCTACCCAACCTCTTCTTGGGCCCAGATGCATTTGTTCAGGTTCAGTGTCAAGCCTGCGGTTTGCAGTTTGTCCAAGACAGTTCTCAGATGTTGTAAGTGCTCCTCCCAGAATTCACTGTAGATCACAACATCTAAATATGTAGCAGCAAAGGAAGAACAAATTTTAAAAACAATGTCCATAAATCTCTGAAATGTTGCAGTCACACCATGGAGTCCAAAAGGCACGAGATTATACTGGAATAAACCTATGCCAGGGATTTGTAAGGCTGTATATTCATGGCATGAGGGCTCCAAAGGGGCCTGTTTTCTGTCGGTCAGTCCGCTGGTTCGTGAAAATTAGACCTTGCATAGGTTGAGGATGGTAATATATTTGGCTTTTCCTAGTCGCTGTAACAGGTCATCTATGCGGGGCATAGGATAGGAGTCAAATTGAAATTCAGCTTCCTCATATCAGAACAAAATCTAGGATCAACACTGTCTTTCTTAGGCACTAACACAATAGGATTTGACCATTCACTGGTAAAAGGTTCAGTTTTTCCACTTCTCTTTTCAATTGTTCCATCATTTTTTCAGGTATTCTATAGGGTACGTGATCGCGTTAGCACATTCTGGTTTCTCCGAAAGCAACAAAGAAAAAGATTATTGTAGTTGACCCAACTGTTGACTCTGCTCCTGGTTAGGATGTGATAGAGGTTCCAGTGACTGCTTTACACTGAATGGCATAATTTCAGTTTCTCCAGCTTCATTTGCTGCCTCCCCAGGACTCACATCTTAAAACATCAGGGTTTGCTGTTCAACCTGCGATCTTTCATGATACTCTTTCAACAATTTTACATGTAGTATTTGTTTTTGTTTGGGCCTACTTTTCTAGTGACCGTATAAAGTCCTTGACATTTTCCTAATAGTTTACTTGGCCCTGTAGGTAGTAATATGAGAACCTTTTGACCTTCTTTCACTTCTCTCCCTTTAGCTCTTTTGTCATATCACACATTCTTATTTTGTTGCATGCTTTGAAGGTTCTGATGCGCTTGTTCTATGAAGTGCTCCAACTTGTCTCTCAATTGCAGGATGTAGGAAATGATATTGTTGGATGATGTTGTCGCCACCCCAGGCATCCAGTTCTCCTTCAACACATCCAAAGGACCTCTCACTAGATCCTTGCGCGGGACTGTTTTCTTAAACCCGCACCCGCCCACTCCCACCGAATTTCTGACCAGGGCCACCCGCTCCCACAACCTGCGTGTTCTACTCCTGCCCACGCCCCGCAATGTTTGTGCCCACTCCCGCCCACTCCCGTGGACTTTCTCTCAGAGCTTGTGAAAAATACACAAATACCCAAACTAAATAAGTTAAAATCTCCATTAACGAGCTTTATGAAGTTTAACTCTTTCCCAATTTTTTCAGTGACAATTGTGAATTGTTTCCAGATGTCCGACTTGCCTTGCTTTGGTCAAGTAAAGAGCTGCTTTAATTTTCTTCTCAACTTAATGTGTTGACTCCATCTATCCATTCCAAACGAGATTTGCGTTGGGTCCTATGGTGGCCCAAACTCAAATGGAGAGAAACCAGTAGAAGCTTGAGGCACTTCTCTATAAACAAATAACAAAATGGCAGCCATTTATCCCAGTTTTTACCTGTGTCATCAACATATTTCTTTAGCATTTGTTTGTTTTGGTGCTTAGTTTTCCGTGTTAGGTCTATGTGTTTTAAGTTGCTTTGTGTCTCGTTCATTAGTTTCACCTGTGTTTCATTAGTCTTGGTTTGGAATGTATTTATTATTATTATATTTGTCGGCTGCCTACAATCCTCAGAGGAGTACCAGGAAATCATGGACTTGTGATGCCGGTTGGAACAGGCGTTCCATCACCCTCCTCGGTACGTGACAAGGGGAAGGGCAGCTACAATGGCTTCCCTCTTCTCCAATCTGCACGCCATACTAAGGACGTGCCTGACATCCTGGCTTCCCCTCTATGAGGCAAGGCAATGATTCCGAGTCTCACTCCAGCCCCCGACGCCAGACTGCTCCGACCACAACAGGACAACAACGAGAAGGTGCGAGAGGAGGAGTTCATCATGGGACTCCTCCACGCCATGGGAGACTCCCTGAATGCCTCTGACGAACGGACGATGTGGTGGTACTCGCATTGTGTTCCCAACTGGAGGAGATCGTCCGGCCCCCACCAGGCTATATCTCCAAGGTGAGGGCGGACACATTAGTCGCGCCTCAGTCTCCAGCACCGCTGTCTCAGCCTCAGTTTCCAGCGCCCCTGTCTCAGCCTCAGCCTCAATCTCCAGTGCCTGTCTCAGCCTCAGTCTCCAGCTCCCCTACCAGCCCCTCTCCAGTCTCCAGTGCCGGCTCTCCAGTTCCAGTCACCGGCTTCCCAGTCCCCGGCTAGCCTGTCAGCTAACATGCCCGGAGTCCTCGGCTAGCCTGTCAGCTAGCATGCCTGAGTCCCCGGCTAGCCTGCCAGCTAGCATGCCAGAGTCCTTCAGTGCTGCCCAGCCAGAGTCCCCGGCTAACTCACCAGGCTTAAAGTTTAGGCGATGGCACCGCAGCCTAAAAAAGCAGTCTCCAGGACCCCAGCTTCAACCTGCAGAGCCCCAGCTGCCTCTCCAGCAGCCAGAACCTCAGTGCGCTGACGAGGCTGTCCTTGCTGAGGTTCCACACCAACATCCAGAACCTCAGTGCGCCGACGAGGCCATCCCCACTGACGTTCTCAACCAAGGTCCAGAACCTCAGTGTGCTGACGACGAGGCCGTCCTTGCTGAGGTTCCACACCAACATCTAGAACCTCAGTGCGCCTACGAGGCCATCCGCACTGAGGTTCCAGCCCAACGTCCAGAACTTCAGTGCGCTGACAAGGCCGTCTCCACTGAGGTTCCACACCAGTGGCCAGTTCCTGTCCCTCAGCGTCATTAGTCTTGGTTTGGAATGTACAGTATTTATACCCCCTTGTTTCCTTTGTTCACAGTTGGAGCATTAACGTTTGTTTCATGTATGTTGGAGGTGTGTGTTTCGCTCGTCTACGCCGAGTGCCGTAGTATTTGTTTTGTCTCCGGAACGCCGGGTGGCGCAGCATTAGTTATTTTGCCTGCCCGCCAAGCAGTGGAATTAATGTGCCTGTGCCTGGTGAGTCCAGCCTAATAAAGAACCTGTCCAGCATTTGGGTCCTACGCCTCTCTATCACCATCACACCACCCAAGTCATAAAAGTACCGTTAAAACCAGACCCTCTGTTTCAGGTTGATCCTCTTCACTCCAGTGCTTTCAGTAAGTGGAATTTAAATGTTGCACCTTGATCTGTGATAATTTCCTTAGGAACTCTTATCATGTAATGAACGTAATGGATACACATGAGGGAACCTGGTCACACAGAACTAAGGTGTATTTATGGTTTCCACTACTTTTAGGCAGGGATCCAATAATGTCCATAGCTATTCTTTCATATGGGACACTCATGATGTGTAGTGGACTTCTATCTGATACCTTCATGGAAGCTACCATTACCAGCTGGCACCAACTACCTGTTGACATTCCGGGCATGTACTACAGTAGTCCTGCACATCTTATAGAGACATGGCCATTTGAAGCTTTGGGCAATGCAATTATATGTTTTTGCTTGACCCAAATGCCCAGACCAAGAAACTGCATGACCAATATGCAAAACCAACTGCTATAATTCTTTAGGAATCACCAATCTTTGGTCTTCTATATCTGCCAAAAACAACAAATATTTTTCAGAATGTTACTCTGTTTTAAATTGCTTTCTTACTACCTTCTTCATCAATCACTATAGCTTTGAGAAAAAGTGGTTTAAAAATGTCATCATTCCTCTTCATCTTTTTGAAATTTTTTTGGCATTTGCCACTGCAGTTCAGGGCAAGTTTCTGTGGTAGCTGAAGACACGGAAGGTTAAGCCCTAGCAACATTCCGATATTTCTCTTGGCATCACTGTCTCTTTTTTATGTGTTTTATGGTCTTATTTCAATGACTTAAAAATTTGAGTTTTTCACTACCCATGCATAAACGCAGTTTTCTCAAAAAACACAATTAAAATGTTTAAACATGCTGCTCACATATTATTGTAGCCCAGTTTATGCTGATTAGAGTGTTATCAGACTTTAGCCATTAATATGTTTAAAAGCAACTGAAAAAAGCACAAATGTCAAAACTTTTAGCCCCCTAAAAAACCCTTAGACCCCAGAGGGTTAAATCAAACAGAATAATAAACCATTTAGAAATCCCCTTCACCTAGTCTACAGCCTCATCTGGGCCTACATGGAAATTCCTGTGCCACCCACCTGCTTGTTGTTGGTTTCCTGCCCATTGCTAGGGGAGGCGGCATAGCTGGTAGTGGCAGATTTGGTGTGGCAGTGTTCCCGGCTGCAGTAGCGGTCACAAGAATAGTAGCGCTGCTTCTCCACTGAGGAATGGTGATGTTTCCTTTCATGGGAGCGTCCTCTGTCATGGGCTCGCTCCTTGTAGGCAGCTTGGTCAGACACTGGCTCACCTGGTGCACCGATGAAGGAGGAAAAATTTGCAGGGAGAAAGAATGTTGATGTTTCTGTGCTTTTGTATCTTTTGATATACTTATTTTGCTTCATACAAATTATTCATACATGCAGATTTTTCCTAGTTCTGAGTCTGGTTCTACTGGAGGTTTCTTCTGTTAAAGACAGTGGATATGGAAAGTATTCAGACCCCTTTAAATTTTTCACACTTTGTGACATTGCAGCCATTTGCCAAAATCAAAAAAGTTCATTTTATTTCTCATTAATGTACACTCAGCACCCCATCTTGACAGAAAAAAACTGAAATGTAGAAATTTTTGCAAATTTATTCAAAAAGAAAAACTGAAATATCACATGGTCATAAGTATTCAGACCCTGTGCTCAGTATTGAGTAGAAGCACCCTTTTGAGCTAGTACAGCCATGAGTCTTCTTGGGAATGATGCAACAAGTTTTTCACACCTGGATTTGGGGATCCTCTGCCATTCTTCCTTGCAGATCCTCTCCAGTTCTGTCAGGTTGGATGGTGAACGTTGGTGGACAGCCATTTTCAGGTCTCTGCAGAGATGCTCAATTGGGTTTAGGTCAGGGCTCTGGCTGGGCCAGTCAAGAACGGTCACAGAGTTGTTCTGAAGCCACTCCTTTCTTATTTTAGCTGTGTGCTTAGGGTCATTGTCCTGTTGAAAGGTGAACCTTCGGCCCAGTCTGAAGTCCTGAGCACTCTGGAACAGGTTTTCTTCCAGGATATCTCTGTACTTGGCCGCATTCATCTTTCCTTCAATTGCAACCAGTCGTCCTGTCCCTGCAGCTGAAAAACACCCCCACAACATGATGCTCCCACCACCATGTTTCACTGTAGGGATTGTATTGGGCAGGTGATGAGCAGTGCCTGGTTTTCTCCACACATACCGCTTAGAATTAACGCCAAAAAGTTCAATCTTGGTCTCATCAGACCAGAGAATCTTATTTCTTATAGTCTGGGAGTCCTTCATGTGTTTTTTGGCAAACTCTATGCGGGCTTTCATGTGTCTTGCACTGAGTAGAGGCTTCCGTTGGGCCACTCTGCCATGAAGCCCTGACTGGTGGAGGGCTGCAGTGATAGTTGACTTTGTGGAACTTTCTCCCATCTCCCTACTGCATCTTTGGGAGCTCAGCCACAGTGATCTTTGGGTTCTTCTTTACCTCTCTCACCAAGGCTCTTCTCCCACGATTGCTCAGTTTGGCTGGACGGCCAGATCTAGGAAGAGTTCTGGTCATCCCAAACTTTTTCCATTTGAGGATTATGGAGGCCACTGTGCTCTTAGGAACCTTGAGTGCTGCAGAAATTCTTTTGTAACCTTGGCCAGATCTGTGCCTTGCCACAATTCTGTCTCTGAGCTCCTTGGGCAGTTCCTTCGACCTCATGATTCTCATTTGCTCTGACATGCACTGTGAGCTGTAAGGTCTTATATAGACAGGTGTGTGCCTTTCCTAATCAAGTCCAATCAGTTTAATTAAACACAGCTGGACTCCAATGAAGGAGCAGAACCATCTCAAGGAGGATCAGAAGAAATGGACAGCATGCGAGTTAAATATGAGTGTCACTGCAAAGGGTCTGAATACTTATGACCATGTGATATTTCAGTTTTTCTTTTTAATAAATTTGCAAAAATTTCTACATTTCTGTTTTTTTTCTGTCAAGATGGGGTGCTGAGTGTACATTAATGAGAAATAAAATGAACTTTTTTGATTTTGGCAAATGGCTGCAATGACACAAAGAGTGAAAAATTTAAAGGGGTCTGAATACTTTCCGTACCCACTGTATGTAAAGTGCCTCAAGATGATCGTACAAATAAAATTAAATTTTATTGAATTAAGCCTCATATCCCATCATGTTCATATAAATCACACTGTCTGTCCATGCAGCCTACATGACCCCTGTGAGCAGCAGGTTTTTTTTGACCCACCCCACGCCCCAGGTGAAACTCAGCACTCTGCAGCAGCATTCATAGAGACTGTGACCCCAAAGCCTTTTCATAGACCACTGCTGATATTTTTCTTTCTCTCCAGTCCTGTCCTGCAGAGAGGCTACCTATAAAATAGTGGGTTGTTGGCTGTTTATGTCTGTCAGTACCTGTAATTTGAGCAATAAAGAGCATGCATATAGAGCTGCAGTCACAGCTGGAGGGAGCACTGTTAATGTCTGTGACACCGTGTAGTGTGGCCACCACTCATGCTTTAGCACTTTGTCTTATCTGCATATGCACTATTCCTTTGAAAACATTCCTGAATGTTGAAAAGTCTAAGCCATCTGTTTAAAGGTTGTAAGCAGAGCAAGTTTTGAAGCAATCATGATGACGCAGGACTTAAGGACACGGTGTATTTGTATACTGCACATTGAATGTGTTTTTTTGTGTGCATTTCTGTGTGGGTGTGTACTAACCAGCAGAGTTGGGTGGTTGTCCACTCAGAGGTGTATCCAAAGACCTCTGCTTCTTCTCTCTGTCTCTGTCTCTGCGGTGATGGCAGCGGTGGTGGTGGTGATGGTGGTGAAGTCGTTCCTGGCTGGGTTTCTCCAAGGTGTAGTCCCTCAGATTAACCTCTTGGGGCCGCTGTGGGGCAACACTGGAGGCTGAGCGTTTCAAAGGGCTGCTGTCAGGGATAGACTGAGGAGGAGAGACAGATGTGTTTCACACAAGTACTTGTAATTGAAATGAAATGGTCTGAGCATATATCAAGTATTAGAAAATCATGCCATATGGAGAGGCAAAGAGAATGAAAACACTTTTGTCAGCCTTACTGCAGCAGTGGGAGCACCTAACCAGCCTGCAACCACAGTTCTGACCTAACCACATTTTGCTTACTGAAGAGTAAAGGACGTGGTGCTCCATCCAAAACAGTGGAAGATACCTTAATGGAACCTTTATGGAAGATACATTAAAGTAGAGAGACCACCTTTATATATCACTTGTTGGAAAAATATCTGAATTTGCTCACTTATAAAATTAAACCTGATAACATATTGGTAAGTTTATTCATATTGAAGGTCTTTAGGCTAGAAAGGGATAACACAAAGCACCGTTCTTCTAGATGTATTATCTATCTCAATTTTATTGATTAAAACTAAAATGTCTTGTGTCTGTAATAGGTACCATACACCTATTAGGCTCATGATCTAGAATAACACTGCACCTAGTTGTTTGATAATGATCATGTTAAGTCTATGTGATCATCTGAATATGTGAATTTCCCTTTGGGGATTAATAATGTTTATCTTATCTTATCTGACACTTTCATTTTGCATTACAATAACTGTAGATTTAGGGGTTTACCTGAACATATGTACAATGTAAACCAGAAATAAGTATAAAGTGTAAGTTGTGTGATAGGGTGTACATACATCTAGATGCATCCCAGGAGAGTGGCGTGAATAGCTCCGCTGTTATTGCAGGAGAGGGGCACAAAGGAAGTAGAAAGAAAGAATGACAGAGAAAGAGAGGAGAAATATTACACAAAATCCTCAGCAGCTACATGCTTGTGAAGTGATCAAAGTACGGTAAATAAGTTAGCAGAATAGTCACGTTGAAGTTACGTATATATATATATAAAACTTCCCAACTTAGACTCAACACTCCTGTCATTGAGGTTGATCCCTTTAAGATCCCCTTTTTTAATTCAGAAAGAAAAGATTCATATATATATATATATATATATACAGTGGGTACTGAAAGTATTCAGACCCCTTTAAATTTTTCACTCTTTGTGTCATTGCAGCCATTTGCCAAAATCAAAAAAGTTCATTTTATTTCTCATTAATGTACACTCAGCACCCCGTCTTGACAGAAAAAAACAGAAATGTAGAAATTTTTGCAAATTTATTAAAAAAGAAAAACTGAAATATCACATGGTCATAAGTATTCAGACCCTGTGCTCAGTATTGAGTAGAAGCACCCTTTTGAGCTAGTACAGCCATGAGTCTTCTTGGGAATGATGCAACAGGTTTTTCACACCTGGATTTGGGGATCCTCTGCCATTCTTCCTTGCAGATCCTCTCCAGTTCTGTCAGGTTGGATGGTGAACGTTGGTGGACAGCCAGGTCTCTCCAGAGATGCTCAATTGGGTTTAGGTCAGGGCTCTGGCTGGGCCAGTCAAGAATGGTCACAGAGTTGTTCCGAAGCCACTCCTTTGTTATTTTAGCTGTGTGCTTAGGGTCATTGTCCTGTTGAAAGGTGAACCTTCGGCCTAGTCTGAGGTCCTGAGCACTCTGGAAGAGGTTTTCTTCCAGGATATCTCTGTACTTGGCCACATTCATCTTTCCTTCAATTGCAACCAGTTGTCCTGTCCCTGCAGCTGAAAAACACCCCCACAACATGATGCTCCCACCACCATGTTTCACTGTAGGGATTGTATTGGGCAGGTGATGAGCAGTGCCTGGTTTTCTCCACATACCGCTTAGAATTAACGTCAAAAAGTTCAATCTTGGTCTCATCAGAGTAGAGAATCTTATTTCTCATAGTCTGGGAGTCCTTCCTGTGTTTTTTGGCAAACTCTATGCGGGCTTTCATGTGTCTTGCACTGAGGAGAGGTCTCCGTCGGGCCACTCTGCCATAAAGCCCCGACTGGGGGAGAGCTGCAGTGATAGTTGACTTTGTGGAACTTTCTCCCATCTCCCTACTGCATCTCTGGAGCTCAGCCACAGTGATCTTTGGGTTCTTCTTTACCTCTCACACCAAGGCTCTTTTCCCACTATTGCTCAGTTTGGCTGGACGCCCAGGTCTAGGAAGAGTTCTGGTCATCCCAAACTTTTTCCATTTGAGAATTATGGAGGCCACTGTGCTCTTAGGAACCTTGAGTGCTGCAGAAATTCTTTTGTAACCTTGGCCAGATCTGTGCCTTGCCACAATTCTGTCTCTGAGCTCCTTGGGCAGTTCCTTCGACCTCATGATTCTCATTTGCTCTGACATGCACTGTGAGCTGTAAGGTCTTATATAGACAGGTGTGTGCCTTTCCTAATCAAGTCCAATCAGTTTAATTAAACACAGCTGGACTCCAATGAAGGAGCAGAACCATCTCAAGGAGGATCAGAAGAAATGAGCAGCATGTGAGTTAAATATGAGTGTCACTGCAAAGGGTCTGAATACTTATGACCATGTGATATTTCAGTTTTTCTTTTTTAATAAATTTGCAAAAATTTCTACATTTCTGTTTTTTTCTGTCAAGATGGGGTGCTGAGTGTACATTAATGAGAAATAAAATGAACTTTTTTGATTTTGGCAAATGGCTGCAATGACACAAAGAGTGAAAAATTTAAAGGGGTCTGAATACTTTCCGTACCCACTGTATATATATAACCATCATGGCAGGACAAACCCCTGCACGGCATGTACCACCGACAGATACAAGAAGTGGCTGATATCGAAAAGTCCTACCGGTGGCTGGAAAAAGCTGGACTGAAAGACAGCACAGAGGCACTGATCGTAGCGGCACAAGAACATGCCCTGAGCACAAGATCGATAGAGGCCGGGATCTACCACACCAGGCAGGACCCCAGGTGCAGGCTGTGCAAAGATGCCCCTGAGACAATCCAGCACATAACAGCAGGTTGTAAGATGCTAGCAGGCAGAGCGTACATGGAACGCCATAACCAAGTGGCCGGCATAGTGTACAGAAACATCTGTGCCGAGTATGGGCTGGAGGTCCCAAGGTCAAAATGGGACACGCCTCCAAAGGTGAGGGAGAATGACCGAGCTAAGATCCTGTGGGACTTCCAGATACTGACCGACAAACAGGTGATGGCTAACCAACCGGACATAGTAGTGGTGGACAAACAACAGAAGAAAGCCGTAGTGGTAGATGTAGCGATCCCAAGTGACAGCAACATCAGAAAGAAGGAACATGAGAAGCTGGAGAAATACCAAGGGCTTAAAGAAAAGCTAGAAAAGATGTGGAAGGTGAAGGCAACAGTGGTCCCCATGGTAATCGGCACCCTCGGGGCTGTGACCCCCAAACTGGGAGAGTGGCTCCAACAGATCCCAGGAACAACATCAGAGATCTCAGTCCAGAAGAGTGCAGTGCTAGGAACAGCTAAGATACTGCGAAGAACCCTCAAACTCCCAGGCCTCTGGTAGAGGACCCGAGATTGAGGAAGACACACCACCCATAGGGGTGAGACGGGAATTTTTATTTTTTTTATATATATATAAATATTGGCTGCTTAAACATAAAAGATGCATCATATTTTCCATCTTAATGCATCTGACGCAAAAAGTGTTATTACTAAACAGTACTAAATATCAAGGAATAAAAGCAAAAACGTATCCACAACCTGGACACACCACAGTATGTCCACAATGCACTAGTTCATTATGTACTAGTATTTCCAGTATTACATACTTCAGGGACGCTATCTGGAGAGGGGCTGACAAGCATGTATCCTGTAAATTAAAATGGAAGCTCTGCACATGCTGTATTAAAAGGTGATGACATGGCAAAATCAGGATCTAGTGTCCCATATCAGCTGGATTTAAAGAACTGAGTGTGGGCTTTGCTTCTGTGCAATTTCACTGTGAACAGGCAGGCTAGACAGAGCTTACCATGTTGGCACAGCATAAAGAATCCTAAAGAGCAGAGCAGATCTTATCAGATGTTCAGCACCTGATCCTTGTGGAGCTGAATACTAATTAACTAAAAGAAAAGCAATCTAACAAGATTGAAAGATAAACTACTACAACTGAGGACTGCATAGTACAGCTCCCATCAACATCAGGCAGCAGGGGGCATTTTCCAAACCTGAGAAAAATAATACACCAAGTCACCTCCCACCATGTTTCTTACATCATTAATCCCCCCTAGTCCAGATACTCTTTCTTCTACTGTAATCCAATTGCAGTCTTCCTTTCCCATGGATCCTGGGCTCAAAGCCATTTGGAGCCACAACAATCTCTTCAGTTGGCAGCAGGAGAAAAACATTACTGGACAAATAACTGGCATCTTGCCAGGATCTAATCAGATTACTGTCAATTTCTCCTCTGAAGTAAGAGTAGGATCAACAACAGCTCTTCCAACTGGGCTGAGAAAGCAGTGCAGTTTAAATGCATAAATCGATCAAAATCAACATCACTTAGGAAATGAGCAGCTGATTATATTTCTCAGGATGTTGCAAAGGACTCTAAGAGTTTTCCAGCCTTAACTGGGTAATAAGTGATTCCAAGTTCCACCCCAACTTTTCAGTAGAAATGTTCTCTGATGTTCACTACACTGTTTGAAAAGACCACTCACTTAGAATGCTGTGGATACAAAAAATAGGAAATATATTTATTTATTTATTTAAATGTATTACTCTGTCAACAAATTATCAACAAACATGAGTAATGTTGCATGACCTCTTGCACTATTAAGCAGTATTGCACATCAAAACACAGATCATATTAAAAAAAGCCAAAATCAGGTTGGAAAAAGGAACAGAGGTGTGCTGAAGGCAAGGTGTTACCTGTAGCTCAGCATTGAGTCGCGGCATAGAAGCAGCTCTGCCCTGGTTCTCCAAGCCTGAGCTGGGGACCGGGACTGTACTGCTGACACTGGTCTCCATCTTCCTCATTTCCACTGACTCCTGGACATAGACACACAATCTCAAGCCCATTAGCATGCAAGCAGCACTATTCCTGAGTAGATAAATAAATAAATAAATTGAACCCATTTATGACATTTTTTTCAAATATTGTAATATTCATACAAACTCAGCACACTACAAACTCAAGCACACAAACCATATATTTTTTAATTATATCAGTAGTCCAATCTCAAAGAAAGGCCATCATGAATGAATTAAAGATGGATTAAATCCACTGAGGTAGGTGTGATTTAATATATAGTGTCTCACATAACAAATGAAAATAATAAATGAATATGTATAATGTATACTTCAACAGCACATGTTGCATCAGAACAACAGAGTTATGTCACACTCAACACTCAGATTTTAATTTGATTTGACCCAACTCTTTTTTTTCTTTCACACTAATCCTCTTTTCATTTACAATCTTAAACTGACATGAAATGCATTACCTCCTTGTTTCAAATGAAACCCTACCAAGTATGAGAGTTCTTGTATCATTTGAGCAGCTGCAAGGCTTTTAAAATGGCGTAACTGTGCAGGAAGTGTTGAGTTTTAATGATTGAAGCTTAATGTGGAAACGGAGTGTGCATAATTAATAAACATTATTTGCTTTAAACATTTGTACCAATGTCATATTAACAAATAAAAACAACAGCAGATTAGAGTTTCACATGCACAGCATTTGTTGGATGTGTCTGCAATACCTGAATAACAGCAGTGTCTGGTGTGTCCTCTGATGGTCCCCTGGACATGGTTCTTTTAGACTTAGGTCTGGACACTTCCTTCGGTTTTTCTGTTACCCAGGAAGATGATGCCCTGATGTTGTGATCACGACCTGGCCTGTGTGTTGTATCATGGTAAATGGTCTTATACTTGTATAATGCTTTTCTACAATTAAGTGCAGTCAGAGCGCTTTTACACTATTTGTCCATTCACCCATTCACACACAAAATCACTCATACACTCATACAAAGATGGAACAACCACCGAGTCGCAACTTGCCCAACATCTTACCGAAGGACACTTTAATATGTGGACTAGAGTAGCTAAAGATTTAACCACCAACCTTCTGGTGCATGGTCGACGAGCCTTACCTCCTGAGCCACAGCCACCCCAGGAACAACTCAGCGTAAAAATAATACAGCGTAAATGTGTAAAGGCCAAAAGGTCTATATTGTCACTCTTCAGATGCTGAATGATTAACTTGATAAGATTCCTTCATTTTCTTTTTTTTCTTTCCACCTGACCATATTATTAAGCAGTGAACTTGCCCTACGTTCCCGGTAAAGCAGTTAAAATCAGTTGCAGCTGTAGATGGAGGGAACCTTGTTTTTGTCGTCAGTCCTAATGTGATGTTATAGTTATAGATGTTATAGAACTTATGCTGTAAACCCCTCTTAAATGTGACATCATGTTTCTGACAGACTGATGTAGCAGCTGTTTTTCAGATGTAGATGTGATGCATTCAAACCCAAACATGTGCTATAGTAATCAAACTGGCATCCACCTGGGGTCACAGTCTGCAACTCCATTTAAGGGAGGATCATGTAAATCAAATAGCCGCAGATGTGTTAAGGTTGATTACATATTTAATGAGGATTTACCTAGCATTCAATTTGAGACTGTCAGGTTTTGAGGGGTAAATTCTGTGCCTCTGCAGGAAGAAAAGGGCTGTATGGCATATACAGTGGGTACAGAAAGTATTCAGACCCCTTTAAATTTTTCACTCTTTGTGTCATTGCAGCCATTTGCCAAAATCCAAAAAGTTCATTTTATTTCTCATTAATGTACACTCAGCACCCCATCTTGACAGAAAAAAACAGAAATGTAGACATTTTTGCAAATTTATTAAAAAAGAAAAACTGAAATATCACATGGTCGTAAGTATTCAGACCCTTTGCAGTGACACTCATATTTAACTCACATGCTGTCCATTTCTTCTGATCCTCCTTGAGATAGTTCTGCTCCTTCATTGGTGTCCAGCTGTGTTTAATTTAAACTGATTGGACTTGATTAGGAAAGGCACACACCTGTCTATATAAGACCTTACAGCTCACAGTGCATGTCAGAGCAAATGAGAATCATGAGGTCGAAGGAACTGCCCAAGGAGCTCAGAGACAGAACTGTGGCAAGGCACAGATCTGGCCAAGGTTCCAAAAGAATTTCTGCAGCACTCAAGGTTCCTAAGAGCACAGTGGCCTCCATAATCATCAAATGGAAAAAGTTTGGGACGACCAGAACTCTTCCTAGACCTGGCCGTCCAGCCAAACTGAGCAATCGTGGGAGAAGAGCCTTGGTGAGAGAGGTAAAGAAGAACCCAAAGATCACTGTGGCTGAGCTCCAGAGATGCAGTAGGGAGATGGGAGAAAGTTCCACAGAGTCAACTATCACTGCAGCCCTCCACCAGTCGGGGCTTTATGGCAGAGGGGCCCGACGGAAGCCTCTCCTCGGTGCAAGACACATGAAAGCCTGCATAGAGTTTGCCAGAAAACACATGAAGGACTCCCAGACTATGAGAAATAAGATTCTCTGGTCTGATGAGACCAAGATTGAACTTTTTGGCGTTAATTCTAAGCGATATGTGTGGAGAAAACCAGCCACTGCTCATCACCTGCCCAATACAATCCCTACAGTGAAACATGGTGGTGGGAGCATCATGTTGTGGGGGTGTTTTTCAGCTGCAGGGACAGGACGACTGGTTGCAATTGAAGGAAAGATGAATGCGCCAAGTACAGAGATATCCTGGAAGAAAACCTCTTCCAGAGTGCTCAGGACCTCAGACTGGGCCGAAGGTTCACCTTTCAACAGGACAATGACCCTAAGCACACAGCTAAAATAAGAAAGGAGTGGCTTCAGAACAACTCTGTGACCGTTCTTGACTGGCCCAGCCAGAGCCCTGTCCACCAACGTTCACCATCCAACCTGACAGAACTGGAGAGGATCTGCAAGGAAGAATGGCAGAGGATCCCCAAATCCAGGTGTGAAAAACTTCCTTTCACTGTCATTCCCAAGAAGACTCATGGCTGTACTAGCTCAAAAGGGTGCTTCTACTCAATACTGAGCACAGGGTCTGAATACTCATGACCATGTGATATTTCAGTTTTTCTTTTTAATAAATTTGCAAAAATTTCTACATTTCTGTTTTTTTCTGTCAAGATGGGGTGCTGAGTGTACATTAATGAGAAATAAAATGAACTTTTTTGATTTGGCAAATGGCTGCAATGTCAGAAAGTGTGAAAAATTTAAAGGGGTCTGAATACTTTCCGTACCCACTGTAGGTACTAAGCTTTGCTTTTTATTTGATTGATTGACACAGTTTAGTATTTGGCTGCACTTTACCTCACTGTTAAATTCACCAATTCACTGTGAGCCACATCAATAGCATCTCCTTCTCCTAATGTGGCTGCTTTGCTTTGCTCTCTTTCTGTCTCCACTGGTTGCTTGTGTGTTTGTTTTTGTCTTTCCCTAATCAATAGTATATGTACATATAATAGTGTAAGCATAAAAAGTCATAATTCAATGAGTAATATTTTTTGAGTAAAATCTATGACATTATAACAATAGTATAACAAATGAAGTGGGGTTGAATCACAGCTAACTGACTGGCTCACTGCAAACCTAATGAAACTGCCATGTTCTAAATAAATCTGGCCCTTAGTGTTTGTTTTTATATAGTATGCTGAAGCTCCAGCTGAAATAATGCACACCTAAACCTACTGTAACTTTGATTTAAAGCCACACTTTGCTTTCACTCTGGATGCAGCAGACATAACTGTGAATTTTAGTCTTTAAGTGGGAACTTACAGTGTGCCTCCATTGTTGAGGGAGTTTGAGCTGGGTCGGGTCTGTGGCAGAGGCTTGGCATGGGATTTGGGCTGGGGCTGAAGCATGCTGGGAGGCTCCACATTGTTCAACATCATAGGCAGGTCTTTGTCCTGCGTGTGAGTCAAAGGCAGCAATGGCTTAAACAGAGCCCCGACCTTGCACTGTGGAGGAGAGATGGATGGCAACATGCTGAAGACATTCAGAGGCAGCAGGCAGAATATTGTTGGACCCAGGCCTAATAGCAGGGGGCTCTGTACCTCCAAAATGTGGAGATCTGGGCCAGAATATTCATTTCTTGCAGTCATGCTTGTGTGAAGTACATCTCTGTGTATCCATTGGTTTGTGTGTGCATAAGTAAACATGCTCCTAGAGTAGCAAGTGTGCAATTTTACAAATAATCACAAGACAGCAGCAAATACAGATTCATTTTTGGCTGTGGCTAGAAAGTATGCCCTTCATACTAGCTACTTCAGTGGGTAACCAATCACTGGGTGCTTTAACAGTGAAAAAGGTTAAATTCAGAATGCACTTGGTATTTTTTGTACAACCAATGAATGCCTAGTGTATGCATGCAGAAATACAGTCAATGTGTATATCAGTTTGTGCAAGCAAAGTGCATGTGGTTACATGCATACATATATTTCCACTACTGCAGTGTGTGTCTCCTTCAGTGAATGTCTGTGTGTGTCTGTGTGCAGTGTGCAGGCATGTGTGGTGTAAATGTTATACCTGGGAGCCTGAAGAGTTCTGTTGCTGCTGCTGCTGCAGTTGCAGCCTCCTTGCTCGGTTCTGCTTGTAGTAGTCAAAGATCATCAGGGCTGCATAAACCTTCCCTACTGTGAGCTCATTGGCTGAGGGCAGTGTGGGAAAAAAGAAAGGAGAGGACAGAAGAGGAGAAGAAATGAGAAGCCATTCTGCTGATTCATTTGTCTATCTTTGATTCATCTCTATTTTTCTCCCTAATGATTTAGAAAACAAAATGTGAGTGGTTTGATTAATTCATAGTAATTATTTGAAATAGATTTTATGGTAAACAAAACATTTAGTGTAACAGAACTGACTGTTGTGCAATTAGGTGATGAACATCTCTAACCAAAAGGTGGCAGAATGTGTTGGGGAGAATTTCTATATGTAAATGTGTGAACAAACCTAAGATACAACTGTAAGTAAAGCTGTATTGATGAGTGTCAACATGGCATTTTATACTCCTCACCATCTCAACAATTTTTATAGGCAGAAAAAACATATTTGGAACAAGGTGAGCTCTCACTGTAACTCAGGAGAGCTGATTTGGCAGTGACATGGCACAAGACATTCCTATACTCATTTAAGCCTTCATAGCTTCTTAACTGGTAAAAAAGTTAAATGTTTTAAAAGTATGTGGCACAATTTCAAATGGGAAACCAGTGTTCTTTCTTTTCTACTTTGATACATTGCAGCTCTGTCTCATATAATTTTCCCATCTACTACTGCCTGTGTAACACATCAGACACTTGATAATCTTTATCATTTGTATTAGCATTGATAGGTATAGAGTTAGCATTTTTTAAAAGAAACTATCTTGTATGGGGGATTCTTAACAGGGAACAGAACATTTTTTTTCATTTAACTGTTGAATTTTTGAAGACATCATGTAGTGGATCATTTTACACACTCAAATAAAATAGTGCATGGTAAACATAATACATTACATAGTAAATAGGGAATGATTTTGAACAAACTGCTACCAGCAGTAGGTAGAGCTGAGGTAAAACTAGAATTTCTGTTCTTGAAGAAAAAAAAAACTCACTGCAAATCCCATTTACTTTTGTAACTACACAAAGTAAAAATCCAATCTCAGAATACATGTTAGAGAAGGTAAATCCATAACTGAGTTGAGGGGTCACAGCGAGCTCAGACATACCAATCCATGCAAAGCCTTGCAAAGATTACAGCTACAGAGTTAGAACATTACATTAGAGGAGAGAATTTTAAATTACATGGATATGGACTAGACTACATTACAATGATCTGTAATCACAAACTAATCGTTGTAAGTGTTGTTAATCACAAGGGTTTCAATTTCTGATTTCAGTTACAGAAGCCAGTGGCATTATTAGCTAAATAGCTGGCGGAAGAGGGCAACTCTAAAACACCTTATGTAACATAAAAGCTCTCATAATGCTTCATTATGTACTGTCATTGTGGTAATAAGCCTAAATCATTCAGTAAGCATACTGCTCCAGTAAACATACTGATGATCAGTCCTGCTGAAACACAAGAAAAATGATTAGGTATGGTGTTAAAATTTACAGTTGAGCTGTCACAATAAGACAACGTTGAAAGCTAATTTACAGTGAAGAAAATATTTTTTTTTATTAGTAAAATATTTCCTCAAAAGCAATGAACTGTAATGACATAATAAAATCTCCCCACAGATATAATTCATTCAGCAGTCTTACATTAAAAGGAACTTCTCTTTAGGAGAGAGGAGGTGACTAGATAATGGTGAAATGCTTACGTTTATGTGGTGTCACCAACAGGTCCATGGTCTTTTGAGACAGACTGGGCCACACTGTGGACAGTTCCTTCTTTAACTCAGCATCACATAGTCGCTGGGCTACCATACCTTGAAATCCAGTGAGAGACAGATTTTTAACCTCCTTCACTAAAACACATTGATCATCTGCCAGTCACATCATAGAGCACAATGTTTTCAATTAAAAAAGAGCAGAAATGAGAGAAATTGTCAGAAAAACATCTTGCAACCAGTTGATATTTGAGACCTACAGTGAGCATAATTGTAAATGAGTTGTTGCTGAGATAAGGCACAAAGAGAAATCCTCATTAAAAGAGCAAACAAAGGTAGTGAAACCAAGTGAAAATCCAGCAGCCACACCCAGCACAGAATAAAGCTTTCTAAAGAACCCAAATCAGAGCCAGACTTGCTCATTTCTAGCTCTGAGGACAATAAACAGCATCTGGCTCTTGAGCACATCTGTCACGCTGGTTGGAACTGGCTGACTGCATACAACATTACAGTGAGATGAATTCTGGAGTCTGAAAATATTTTCCAGTTGAAATATATCATCTTTTTACTGTATGAGTTATTTGTCTTAAGTGCATTTGTTGGTAAAGCAGTTGCAGTTGTATCCCACTGTACAGTATTCAACCTGTATTCTTTGTACCTTATTTACTTTGTATAGCAGTAGAAGACTATTAAATCAAACACAACTATTCGTTGTTTAGCACACACTTAAAAGTCATCACTTTATATGAAATGCAGCAATAAATATTTTATTTTATTTTGAGAAAACAAAAATAGAGTACATCTATACTCATCTATACTCTTTATGTACAAGGATGCACACAGAAATCAGAAAACACTCTTCATAGGTCTAGATTTGTAATAAAGGTCCACTGTGCATTTGTTGTCATGAAATTACCAATTGACAATTTAATCTGTAAAAACACATTTTCTACAACTGACTTTTAGCTAACTTGCTTATATCTTCTATGAGCAATAGTGTTTCTGGTACTACTTACAAATTTTTACTTTTTTATGTGTAATTATTGCATTTAATAAGAAAGGTGCTATACTATTTCATATTATTATTAATAGTGGCAGGATTACTAATACTACTAGTAATAATAATAGTAGTTGTATATCTGAGAATTGCTATTTGTCAACATAACCTGGCTGCAAACTCAACATAACCTTGATTGACTATCTATCTATCTATCCATCTATGTATCTATCTATAATAACTTATCAAACAATGAATAGTCACAAGAAGAGAAATTCCTTATTACTTTCATTTCATCACCCAGTCAAAAACCTAATTCTGTTGATCACTTTCCTAATACTATATCCACCCAGATTCCAAACCTGCATCCTAGATAAGCTAGTTAGCTTAGATAAAGTGCAAAAATTATTTTTATTATTATTATTATCATGCAATTACAGTGTGTTTAAAATCCTCTTCTGATGCCGTATTGTCACAGCTTCTAGTGTCAGAAAATTTATATTTATCCCTGTGAGTGATGACTCCACAGCCTTTGTGTAATTTCAGTGAGGTGAGGTTAACATTTATTCATATAGCATTGTCATATCTTGTAATGGGAAAAGTCTTACATTAGTCTTCTCTACTCATTTTTATTAATTCATTTTTATTGTTTTTTCCTAGTACGTTGCTCTGACCTGAGGCTAGTTTGATCTCCAGGGCGGTCCGAATCAGGGCCATCAGGGTGGAGGTGAAGTGAACAGTGTTGTCATCAGCAATGGGCATGTTCATTTTGACAAGGCGCTGAAGAGAAGAGACGGATGGTAAAAGACAATCATTAGATCACTGAGTGGTAGCATACAGACTGATCAAAACATAGAATCCACCCAGAGAAATCAATATGTGTGCTGCTGTGATCAAATACCCTTCATGGATTCACTGTCATAATATTACGTACCCTAAAGATGCTTTGCTAAATTTTGTTTAATATATGCAAATTTGGCCATATTAATAAAATGGTACTGCGACTCATTTCAGCACACAAAAAGCTTTCTCTACTAGTATGTACAGAAGAGACAAACTAGACATTCACATTCACTGCTATTGGCTACAGTATGCACTATGCTGCAAGTCAAAGTGCACTGGTGCAAGACTGACATTGACCGAAAAAAAGGTGAGAGAAGGCATGTAACGCATAACCATGAAGGTGCCTCGGCAGTCGCAGGAGCTCGACTCTGTGGTTGCCGTCCTAACAATCCTCAACGTAGAGTTGAGGGAGTTGAGTATGCTACATGTACAGTGGCAGCTAGCAATAAAAGTGTCCATTCCACTAAGCTTGGGCAACCTTAGCATGAAGAGTTAGTTCGTATAACACTAATGGCACAACTAAATACAAACAAAATGCTCTGGGATTGTTGCTGTAAGAGTTGAGCTCCCCTGAACACAAAAAGCATTCACCTACATGTGCTATCAGTTGCAGTGCAGAAGGTAAGAAAGACCAGAGTCAGAATGAAACAGGGATGGAAAGCAGAGTATCATACACATACAGACACACAAACAGCTGTACATCTATAACCACATTAATTTGCATAGGGTCACACACATACCCACAAATACAAACATAAACAGCCTCTCAGAAATACAACAGTATTGAAAGCTAATCCTAAAGAAAAACACACTCCCTAAGTTTTCAGGGTGAACAATATCTTATAGTTACTTGAAGACATTCTTATTTGTAGACAATTTTACAGTTTAACAGAAAAATTAGGGCTATGCTACAGTAGGACCACATTACCTTGTTTATACCTGTTATCAAAATGCAATTTGCATCTAGACTTATTTGACAATGGCATCTGATCATCTCAATAAACAAGGAAAAGGTAAAGCAAAGGAAAAGGTCACGTGATAGGCGGAAACACCTAAGGGAATTAAGCTAGTCTTGAAAGACTAATATCTATATTCAGTCACGACAAACCGAAAGGCTGTAAGATGAAACAAATGAGTCTTAATATCAACATTTAACCATTTAGGCTCAAAAAATAAATTATTCTATTGGCAATGGTCATACTCTAAAGGCCTTTAAACACCAGGAAAGACACCGGGAACAACACAAATATGTGATTACAGCTTCTAAGTCCCGCTACCAAAAATGGATTCCTCATCAAGTGATGATGACCTTGTGCAGATTTTACTAAATAAAAGCATAAAAAATAAAAATGCGGGATGCACCCAATACGACGCACAAGAACAGCCCTTATATAGCACCCAATCACACTCATCATGCATTGTATAATTCCAATAACTAGTATCTAGATAATAAAAGAAAATGTGCTGTCCATATTCTACATGAACTGTTTTATGTTGCTCATTATTTATATATTTATTATATATAAATAATATATCATAAATAATTATTTATATATTTATGATACAAAATGTTGTAAAGTTATGCTGGTACATGACTACAGCATGAAAACAAAAACTTGTTGGCAAGGGGTTCCACGTTGTCACTGTTGTCCATAAGGATATAAACAGACTGCGGTCATAACAAAGCCCTACCCTTGTTTCCATACATTCTCCTTATACTCACTGCCATTGTTAGAACTCATCCATCCATTATCTATACCCCCTTATTTCTTAACCAGGGTCACAGGGATCTGCTGGAGCCTATCCCAGCTCTCTTTGGGTGAGACAAACAACCTCACACACTCACACTCACTCCTATGGGCAATTTAGAGTCACCAATCAACCTGACATACATGTTTTTGGACTGTGGGAGGAAACCAGAGTACCTGGAGAAAACCCACGCAAGCACGGGGAGAAGAGGCGAACTCCACCCTGTCGGTTATGAACCTGGGACATTCCTTGCTGTGAGGCAACAGTGCTAACCACTAATCCACTGTGAAAGTTAACAAGATGGTGTGCCGGGTTGAATGTGTTTAAGTTAAATAAAGTTAATAAGACGGTCTGCCAAGTTCAATGTTTTTAAGTTAAAGAAAGTTAATAGGTGTGGAGCCACTGAGCACAGGGCCTGTTAGAATCAGACTGGGTGACAGTCTGACGAAAACACACCGCTAAACAAAAGCCTACGGCAGTAGAACATACTAAGGTCATACTGAGGTCTTATAGATGATTCAAGAGCTACTGTAGTAGAAGATTCATTTATTGCAGGTATAGGAAGCATCTGCTGAATTTTATCTCTAATAGTTGTGATTTTATTTGTAAAGAAACTCATAAATTCATCACTGCTGAGAGCTAAGGGAACACTGGGCTCAACAGAGCTGTGACTTTTTGTCAGCCTGGCTACAGTGCTGAAAAGAAACCTGGGATTGTTCTGAGATTGAGCCTAATGCAGATGAAAAGATTGATGAGCACCCCTGGCCATATTTAACCTTTTTTGTTTATTTAACAGGTAGAGCAATCTGATACCTGATGCACTTTAAGAATTTTGTTTTATTTGAGTCAGAATGACCTGTTTATTTGCACAACTGCAATATCAGTGTTGATGAAAAGGATGTTTGTTGCACAATAATACATGATATGTATTCCCAATATATTTTAAATGTCATATCATGTTATTTTAATGACACTTTCATTTCTGTTTGTTTAACAGAGCAGTAAAATAAATGAAATGTAGTTTCCTAAACGTCATGTGTTGACATGCCTTATTTTATATGCACTGCAAACTATGTAACTTTTGAGTAAATTTAAAAAGGGCTACTTTTTACTTTTACTTGAGTAGATCTTTACAATGCTTATTTTACTTGTACTTAAATAAAATTTCATCAAAGTAACTACTTTTACTTGAATAGAATATTTTTGTATTCTTTCCACCTTTGGCGATTCCATAGTCAGAAACGTGAAGTTAGAGACTCCAGCAACCATATAGGGCCAGAGCGGGTGACATCGAGCCAAATTTGAAGTTGCTGGCTAAGGCTAATGTCATGATTCCCCTTTGGGACTTCCTTCCAGGACTCTTACTTTTCCTCTTTACTGGTCCCTGGCAGTTAATAACGTTCATTGGTTTTCACCTGTTTTCAATCACCTTTTGTTCTTATAAATACTTCCCTGCTTCCCTTTGTTGGTGCGGAAGTATTGTACACTGCAGACAGATCGCATATGTTTGTTGTGTTTCGGTTATCGATACCGTTTCATTCGGATTCCTTATGTTCATCGTCTCATTCAGTCGTTATCTGCTTTGTTTTTGAACCCTGGTAATTTCCAGGAAAAATAAATTTTGTGTTCGTGTTCTGCATTTGGGTCCTACCTCTCCTTCTTCTCTCCACCACACCAACACATAACAGCTAATCTAAATATGGTAAGATTGTTATTCACGTCGGTGGCAATGATGTCTGATTACGCCAATCAGAGGTCACTAGAAGTGATGTTCCATTGCTGTCTGTCTAGTTGGTGTCCATCAAACAATGTGGGTTTCACAGACAATTGGGCCACTGTCTGGGGAATCCTGGTGTGTTAGCACAAGAATTAACACAAGAGGAGTTATTCATAAAAACCTAATAAAAATTAAGACCACTCCTCTTATTGAACAGAAAAACAGAACAGTCAGATGTGGATTATTAAATATCAAATGTCTCTTTCATCTAAATCTCTGTTAGTAAATGATTTGATAACTGATCACCAAATTGACTTACTCTGTCTTACTGAAACCTGTCTACAGCAGGATGAATATGTCAGTCTGAATGAATCAACCCCCCTCAGTCATAAAAATTATCATGTTCCTCGAAGCACAGGTCGAGGTGGAGGAGTAGCTGCAATCTTCCACTCAAACTTATTATTAAACTTTCATCCTCAGAACAATTATGACTCATTTGAGAGCCTCAGTCTGAGCCTGTCACATCCAAACTGGAAAATACAAAAACCAGTTCTACTTGTCATTGTGTACCGTCCACCTGTCCCTTACTCAGAGTTTTTAACTGAATTTCCAGAATTCCTGTCTGATGTAGTGCTTAGTTCAAATGAAGTCATTATTAGGGGCAGTCCTAGCCTAATGGATAGAGAGTCTGGCTTGTAACCTGAAAGTTGCGAATTTGAGTCTCAGGACCGTCAGGAAGTGTCGGTGGGGTGGAGTAAATAGCTAGCGCTCTCTTCACCTTCAATACCACGACTGAGGTGAGACCCTTGAAATGAATTGAATTGAAATTGAACAAGAAAGTCTATCTTGTTCTAGATTGTTTTTAAGTAAATAAAGTTAATAGGACACTCCGCCAGGTTAAACATGTTTAAGTGACGTCCCAACAAACTGCATTGTGACTGGTCAGAGGTGTTACATGTTGCCGGTGAAAAGTTGGTAAAATTGACTTGGGGGTGAAAAAAACAAATGCTGCTTTTTCGCACAGCAAACTTCCGTTGTTGGTGTGAAATGGTCTATTCAAAAGGTATTGGTTTGAAAAGTATTACTGATGTGCAAAGAAAAAAAATTGCTTGGGAAATTCACTTCTGATGGGTAAAGGCCTTAAGAGTGTAAAATGTTTTTTGGAATATGTGCCCAGCGAACTTTAATGGAATCAAGAGGCATCTGTAGGCTACTCTTCTGTAGTCATATAAATTAGGCTAATGCTGCTTGTACTGTATGAAGTTAATCAAAGCGTGTGGAGGAAATTTAATAGCATGCTGCATAATCCGATTTGATCACAGTGTAAACCTGCCACTGGTGACCTGTCCAGGGTGTACCCCTGCCTTTCACCCGAGAGAGAGCTGGGATAGGCTCCAGCAGATCCCAGTGACCCTGGCTTTCAGGAAAAAAGCGGGTATAGAAAATGGATGGATGGATGGATGTAAACCTGCCACGTTATCTTCACATTCTATTTACAATGCATTCTATGTGCACCTTTAATTGCATGTTGTTTCTGATGTCAATTTCTCAATTAAAATAGATGCATAAAAAATAAATCAATCAATAAAATGAAAGCACATTGACTCAATTTTGTCAGTCCTGTGCAGCGTTAATATTCTAATACATAAACATGCACACACACCCACAAACATACACACACACAAATGTTTCCAACAGTGGATAGATTGAGATGAGATGAGAAAGAATGAAAAG
This sequence comes from Mastacembelus armatus, assembly GCF_900324485.2. Lineage (NCBI taxonomy): Eukaryota > Metazoa > Chordata > Actinopteri > Synbranchiformes > Mastacembelidae > Mastacembelus > Mastacembelus armatus. Next base: position 898,334 of record NC_046641.1, read on the forward strand.
GAATGAGCAGCAAAGACAGAACCACAATGTGAAAAGCACAGAGAGAAAGTAGTTCCCCCATCGAAAAGCAACAGAAACTACACACATACACACATCCACCTGCAAGCGTCCACACAGACACACACACACACACACACACACACACACACACTGCTCCACAAAATAAGACTAGGGTATACCATTCAAAGGAAAACCTGACATAAAGGAGCAAATGTCCTCCATAAACATAATATATATTTATTAATATGAATTAAAGACTTATTAGTTAAGCTCTATAGTTATCATTAGTGATGGGTATTAGCCCACACAAGCAGCTATGATCAAAGAAACTGTGAAGGCAATAGAGATGAGCTAGGGGCCTACACCAAAAAAGAGTGCTAGCAAAACAAAGTGAAGAAACAAGGGAACACTGCAGAGCACAGACATTGGCTTGAGTTCACGCCAATGGGAGAAAGGTTGTTGAGCACAGGGAAGAAGGTAGAGCAAGAGGAGGGTCTACCTTGTAGGCGACTCTTGGTGGACATTTCTTTCCCAAACCTAAGGGTGGGGACATGTGGAGCAGCATCTGATACATATCGAGGTACTTGATACGGCCACTTCACAGGGAAGGAAATCAAAAATAAACAAAATGCAAACAGAGAAGGATGGGGAGTTAGAGAAGGAGGAGAGAAACAAGGGGAAGAAATCAACAAAACAAGAGAATAATGGAAAGGAGAAACAGAAATCTCTTGTTAATAGATTTCCTATTAAGTGAGATGTAAGGTGGATGTCATCCTCGGCCGCTGTGTCCAGGCACGGGGATGCATCGCTGTGGAGCTCAGGATCCCTGAGAGGAAACACGGGATGGTAAAGAGTGAGTTTGGTGAAAGAAGGGAGGAGAGGATAGAACAAAGAGGGGATGGGTTGACCCAACACAGAGGATGCTGATGAGAGGGAAGAGAAATGACAGCATTGTAACGGAGATGTCTGCCTCGGCATGCTAGCAGGCATCCCACTGGTACTTCAACCAGGGTGCACAGAGACAAAGGTTTCAATGCCAGCCCGAGCTCGTTTGGGGCGTTCATTCACAGCCTGGCCATTCTCTAGCAGACTCTCATAAAATGATTAAATAACATTCTTCATATGGTTTTGATCCACATTTTCAGGATCTGAATGTCATGATCAATTTTATTTCAAGGCTTTTGTCAAAGTTTGTCAAAATTTATCTAAACATGATAAACAGGAGAAAGTTGGCATGGCAGACGACATGTTGGGACAATGCCGTGGCTTTGAAAGCTTTGTTTCCACTCCGGTATCATCAACCAAAGCCAGTCAAATTGGAGGGGCGGGTGCTAAGTGTAAAGGCGAATTCATTGGTGCACAGCCATTCAGTTAGAAGTCTCTTGGCATAGAGGTACACAAAGCACCCTAGTGACGGAAATGTCTGGTATTTGCAAACCTTGTATGCTACCCTATTAGGGCAGTTCTTCCCTAAGCCAAGTGGGGGTGAGATAACACGTAACAAATTGTACATATCCTTATAGGAAATCCGTCCGCTGCGGAAAAGAACAAGCACATAAATAACAAACGTTCAGGACAGCTTGAAATAAAACAATGATCATCAGTGGGTTGACTGCATACAACAAGGCAAAGGAACGAGGCCTGTTTATGAGACCTCTTTGTTTAACCTTAAGGGAAGAGAAGAGTAAAGTTAGGTTGTCCGTTTGCTCCACCTTACTTTGTATGCTATTCTTTGAGGCTTACAAAAAGGCCTGAACATACCACGCAGCCGGGTCATACTCGGCCCAAACTCGGATGAACTCATCGAGGTGATGAGGCCCAAGAATGGAGGAGTCTCTGGTTAGGTACTCAAAGTTATCCATTATAACAGCCACAAAGAGGTTCAGCATCTGGAACACACACATTAACACCTGTGTTTTGGACTGTGGGCACCAGCATTTAAGACAGTCATTTTGAAACTTTGGTGCAAAATCAATTAATCTCCATGGTACTAGCATGATTAAGCTAAGCAAATCCTTAATGTAATCAATATGAAGTAGCAGAATGAAGGGCTTCCCAGTGTGATCCTTGCTGTGTAAGCTAACTTTTCACTGCAGTGATGTAGGCCTTAAGGAGCTGACTTTGAATTAAGAAATATTTTTAGCAACATAACACCAATATTGTGTATTTTTTGCAATTTAAGATGTTTAACATATTATACATTTTCTCTCAAATCTGTTTTCAAAAAGTGAAATCAGAATTAATACAAAAGTATTAAGTATTAAGAAAGTTGATTAAGAAGTAACCACTGACTCTAGACTGCACATAACTGTGAGCGTCTGTCATCCCTGCGACAGACTTTTGTACCCTGCCCCTCATCCAGTGTCAGCTGGGATCAGCTCCAGCCCCCCCCCAACCATCTAAACCAGTGGTAGCACCACTTGGCTCACGGATAACGAAAGCTAAATACTTAAAATATAGGAATGAGCTAAAATAAGTTGCCATAATTTACACCTACACTCCAAGAAAATCATTGGTTTTGAGCTTTTTTCAAGGTAAATGTAACCTCACAGTCTTATCTAACAGAATAAGCCACAGACCAGCAGTCATACATGTTACAGTGTGTTTAGGTACTCACAAGGAAGGAGCAGAGGAAGATAAAGGAAACAAAGTAGAAATAGGCAAAATCACTGCCGCACTCTCTTCCATGGGATCCTGATCGCTCATCACATGCTCGGTGATTGAGACATGACAACATGATCTCATGCCAGGCTTCACCAGTTGCACTCCTGATACACATATAAATACAGACATGAACAGAGAAGCTCTTATTGAAGACACATGAAGACCTGACAGATCTGGTTTATTTTTAATAGTGAAATTATCATGCCTCTTGCATTAAAGTCAGATCATTTAAAATCAACAGTATACAGTACTTTGTGCTAAAGTGACATGGCTGGCTGAATGTTGCTTTAATAATGGCATATGTGATACAAATCACAATTTTATTGGAGATGGAGTCCTGATGGAGAACTAGTTTTTAACAGTTCTTTACTCCAAATACAAAACTATATGTGGTGCATCCTGAGGTTCTTCCTGGCAATATAATACCCAGACCATTATGTTTGATGACATGCTGCTGCTCAATTGTCTGTTAGCCTCGCGTCAGCTATCCCAGCATTTACAGAAACTCGAATGAAAAGATAGATAGATAGACAGACAGACAGACAGACAGACAGACAGACAGACAGACAGACAGACAGACAGACAGACAGACAGACAGACAGACAGATAGACAGATAGACAGATAGACAGATAGATAGATAGATAGATAGATAGATAGATAGATAGATAGATGGTCTCTCATACCTGAAGAGCAGCATGAGAGCCTGGAGGAAGGTCCGAAAGTTGTTGTGATGATTGATAGCTGTTTCCTCATTCAGCTCAATGTTGCCAAACACCTACAACAGAGACACAGTGAGGGAAATGCGTTTGTACTGCCATCATATATTTCTCATCCAAGTGTGTAAATATCATGGCTTCTGTAACTATAGCAGCAACACATACTTGCATCCCAATGATGGCATATATGAAGAACAGCATAGCAATCAGCAGGCAAACATAAGGCAGGGCCTAAAGGGAATAGGAAACCAAAACACACTGAATTATTACTATTTATTTTGAATTTATCTAGCCAGAATGTTTATGTTTTTCTGTGCAGGAGATACTGTATGTGGTTGTGTATATTTATGAAATGTAGTTATGTACATATGATGACATGGATCTATAGTAGTTGCTAATACTGTACATGTTGTATGTGTATGCACATCAGTGGGCATGTGATCATGTGTGTTATCACCTTAAAGGACTGCACAAAGGTCCACAGCAGGATACGGATGGTGTAACCCTGTCTCAGCAGCTTAATGAGCCGAGCGGCTCTGAACAACCTCAGGAAGCTCAGGTTCAGCAGCCTGTCCTATTTGACACAGATGTCAGGCAGACATGAAGTGTTTACCAACCACACACATTGAGACCTACCCATATGTACATTGAAAGACTTTCTGGTCGCTGTAAGTACTCTGCCAATACTGGCTGAAAAGGAAACATTTATTTAAGTAATTTCAATGTAAGTGATAAGAGAACAAAGTCCAAAGTCCTATATTTGTATAAAAATGCATTCATGAGAAAAGTGTCCCACAGGCTTCATCAGCGATGGATTTAACAAATGTTTTGCTGATGAAACCCCAATAACCACTGGGAGTATGAGGAAGGCTTGCCTGTCCTCCTCTACAAATTAAAACAGGCTCAATTTTATTTTCTTGCACATAAAATGATTAAGTGATACATGCAATAATAAGAGTGCTGTTGACAATGCTAAGCAAAATGTGCATTTAATTGTTCTGTGTGTATTGTGTAACCTTGTGCTGCTGCAGAAATTTCTAACACACACTTCTCCACACTAAGTTCAGTGCAAAAGCATTCCTCTTTGGGGCTGATGAATAGGAGTAAGGTAGAAGGAAAGGTGACACCAAACTGGAATAGGCTGTAAACTACTCTGTGACAGAAGATAATTATTCCACACAACTACAAAACATTTGAGATTCCACCTCACTTGTTTTGGTGGCTGTTGAGTTTGAGTAAGAAAAGACATTTTGAAAGACATGATGACGGAATGCATTCTATGTCAAAGCAGTGAATGTGATCCACAGTTTAGTCTATACTGACTGCTGTTGTGCTGTGAGAAAAACTGAACTCAGTATTGAGAAATATGTGCTAGCAAATCTCTAGCAAGTAAAAGCTGAGAGTTGGACCTTGTTCCAGAAATGTTAGTGGCCCAACTGTCTCAGATTGACATTTTGACTTTTATAATAGTGACTTCAGACATTAGACCATTGTAGCATTGCAGCATTACCATCACATTTACTGTAGGTAAAAAGGTACAGTAGTGTAGATATTTCAAGACATCTGAGTCTCTGTTGCCTATATTTTAAATTCATTAAATTCCTCTTCTCATAAGCTGCCCAAAATACTGAACTGGTGGGGTAACATTTGGTGTATCAAATAAAACACTATGCAATCTAAGAGCAGAGAGTGGCAACAGAAAATCACTCACCGTAGTCTAGTGATGTTTGGGACCAAGGCATGGCAACACCGGTGACGACAAGCAACAAGATGTAAATGTGAAAGGAGAGGGACAAAGATAGAAAATACAGAGATAATAAGGGAGAGAAAGAGATGGAGATTGGGTAGATAGTGGAAGAGTCAGAAAGCAGAAAGGAAGAGGGGGAAGCAAGAGAAAAGGAGCAGGTCATATTGCACAACATAAATGTATACAGGTCACCAAATAAACACATGTATATCAGTCAAAGTCTACCACAATCTCATACAATATACGGGTAAGGACACTGAAAGACACTGTCTGGAATGAATAAAGAAATGATCAAACATTGAAAGCACAGCAGAGCACTGCTTCAATGTAAAACACACATTATATATTATTCTCTGAGGTGAGGGTGTCCATCCTTAGCTCCTGTATTAGCCCTCTATGGTAAATCCTTCCTATCAACAAAGAACCTGCTTCCAATCCTCCGATTCCCCCTATCCAAACATATAATGCCTTCTGGACTGTTGCCATGTGACTGTCTATGCTGATATGGCTAGCTCAAAGCTAATTTGTGTGCACAAAGTCTGCTTTACAGGCAGTCCCCGCACCAGCTCATTACAGTGACAGCAGTGATACGCTGCATACAGCCTTGTTGAGGTGAGGGTGGAGTGGGTTTGCTTACATTGATTTCAGTCACCAGGATGTCAGTGATGCTGCCCAAAACTGTTACAAAGTCAAACACATTCCAGGCGTCCTTTAGGTAGTTCTGAAAAACAACAGTCAAACTCATTTACTATTTGGTCAGCAAGACATTTAGTGTTGCTCTGTAAACTGTACTCACCAGTGGTCCAAATGCAATGATCTTGAGGATACACTCCAGTGAGAAGAGAGTAGCGAAGACTATGTTGAGGTTCTTTAACATCGCTTCATAGAAGTCTGGGGCTCCATGGAACTGAAAGACAGGGATGAATAGTGACAGTGTAGTAATGCTGACCACATGAGTCTCAGAATGAGCTTCAAAATATCACCAATTATTTTCCATAACTAATGTATAAAAATCTTAACTATATCAAATCTGTGCTATATTAATAAATTCCACATCAAAGGTTCTTACCTTCATCATGAGTACCACAGTGTTGAGAGCAATCATGATCATGATTGAGTACTCAAAAGGAGCTGAGACCACAAACTTCCACATTCTGTACTGGAAGGACTGTGTGTTCTCAGGCATATAGCGTGTCAGAGGTTTGGCATTTATGGCAAAGTCAATACAAGCCCTCTGTAACAAAAAAACAAACCCCTGTCTTACTGTCTGCAGTAATTGAAAGCTGCTCACAAAACTCAGTCATCAGTGGATGAAGGGATACATTTTCTGTTAATCTATTCTGTTGTGCACTAAAGTGAAGTGGACAGCTAGACCTGACCAGTGCAAATAAAATGAGCACACAATTTCATTCTCCTAGTAATTTAAAAACTGTGGATCATTATTGCACTACTGCAGCATGGAGATTATTTGGGAATAGACAAAAAATATTATCTTAGTATTATTGTTATCATGTACAGAGAAACCAAAAAACTGTTTGATTATGTCGCCAATCAACTGAGCTCTACAGCCTTTCTTAAATCTTTCATGCAAATCCTTTCATTGAAAATGTCCAGCAAACCAGAGGAAAGGTATAAATGTTAGTACAATTTTTAATGGAGATATTGATGGCAGTAATTAGCAAAAGATACTGGCTGTCAGATTCTTTGTCATGTCTAAGCTTTACCTCATTCTTTTCCAAACTACACTCAGACAAGGCCTTGTCTCCCTGTTCTTGGAAAGTGATGATGATCAGAGCGACAAAGATGTTGACAAAGAAGAAAGGGAAGACCACAAAGTAGACCACATAGAAGATGGACATTTCTATTCGGTAGCCTGGACTGGGACCCTGGTCTTCAAAGGTCGCATCAACCGAGTGCTTCAAGACACTGCAAAAAGATTAAACTTGGAATAAAAGATAACAACAGAAATTGACACTGAATATTTATGTATTTAACATCAGGGTTAATACAGTGTGGTTTTAACAGTAAACTCTTTCTCTGGACCCCGCCCCAATCTGACCAGCCATGACATGTTTAGCCGCATGTCGTTGTCCCGTCGCTGGCTGTCTTGGTGGTGTCCAGCAAACAATGTGGGCTTCAGACAATTGGGCCAAATTCTGGGGAAAACCCGGTCTGGTAGCGGCATCCATCCCACTTTGGATGGTGCAGGTCTCATGTGCTTAGTTCAGATAAAGTCATTATAGTGGGAGATTTTAACATTCATATAGATGTTGAAAATAATAGTCTCAGCACTGCATTTAATTCAATATTAGATTAAATTGGTTTCACTCAAAATGTTAATAAACCCACACACTGTTTCAATCACACCCTTGATCTTGTTCTGACCTACGGCATCGAAATTGAACATTTAATAGTTTTCCCACAAAATCCTATTTTGTCAGATGATTCTTTAATAACTTTTGAATTTAAGATAATGGATAATGCAGCATTTGGAAGAAAATTCCACTACAGCAGATGTTTATCTGACAACACTGTTAATAAATTTAAGAAAATGATTCCAGGAATTTAGGAATAGGAATTTTATCTAACAGTCTATTAACATAAAAAAGCTCTCTGTAAAGTCAGAACTGCATACTATTCATCACTAATAGAGGAAAATAAGAACAATCCCAGGTTTCTTTTCAGCACTGTAGCCAGGCTGACAAAAAGTCACAGCTCTGTTGAGCCCAATATTCCCTTAGCTCTCAGCAGTGATGACTTTATGAGTTTCTTTACAAATAAAATCACAACTATTAGAGATAAAATTCATCAGATGCTTCCTATACCTGCAATAAATGAATCTTCTACTACAGTAGCTCTTGAATCATCTGTAAGACCTCAGTTATGTTTAGACTGCTTCTCTCCCATAGATCTCTCTGAGTTCACGTCAGTAGTTGCTTCATCTAAATCATCATGTCTTTTAGACCCCATCCCGACTAGACTGCTTAAAGACACCCTACAATTAATTAACTCATCTTTATTGGACTTAGTAAATTTATCTCTAGTATCAGGCTACGTACCACAGGCCTTTAAGACTGCAGTAATCAAACCCTTACTCAAAAAGCCTAGTCTTGATCCAGAAGTCTTGGCTAATTATAGACCAATATCCAACCTGCCATTTATTTCTACAATCCCAGAAAAAGCTGTTGCTAAGCAGCTATCAGACCACTTACACAGGAATGAACTATTTGAAGATTTTCAATCAGGATTTAGAGCACATCATAGTACAGAAACAGCACTTTTAAAAGTAACCAACGATCTTCTCTTAGCTCCAGATAATGGACTTGTATCTATACTTGTCCTCCTAGATCTTAGTGCTGCATTTGACACTATTGACCACAACATCTTATTACAGAGACTGGAGCATGTGATTGGTATCAGAGGAACAGCATTAAAATGGTTCCAATCCTATTTATCAGACAGATTTCAGTTTGTTCATGTCCATGATGAACCTTCCACACAAACAAAAGTTAGTTATGGAGTTCCACAAGGTTCTGTGCTAGGACCGATTCTGTTCACCTTGTACATGCTTCCTTTAGGCAATGTCATTAGAAAGCACTCTACTTATTACCACTGCTATGCAGATGACACTCAGCTGTATCTATCTGTGAAACCTGATAACACAAACCAGTTTACCAGACTTCAAGCCTGTCTAACTGACATAAAGGCCTGGATGACCAGTAACTTTCTACTTTTAAATTCAGAGAAAGCAGAAGTTATTGTATTTGGGCCTAAAAACCTCAGAAATAGCTTTTCTAAAATTATAGCTACTAGGCAGCTTCCAGCACTACTGTGAAAAACATTGGAGTTATTTTTGACCAGGACATGTCCTTTAATTCACACATAAAACAAATCTCTAGAACTGCCTTCTTTCACCTGCGCAACATTGCCAAAATTAGGAACATCCTATCTCAAAATGATGCAGAAAAACTAGTCCATGCATTTGTTACCTCAAGGCTAGATTACTGTAACTCATTACTATCTGGATGTCCCAATATCTCCATAAAAAGCCTCCAATTAATCCAGAATGCCGCAGCCAGAGTCCTGATAGGAACTAGCAAGAGAGATCATATTTCTCCTATATTAGCTTCTCAGCATTGGCTCCCTGTAAAATATAGAATAGAATTTAAAATCCTTCTTCTCACATACAAATCCCTTCATAATCAAGCTCCTTCATACGTTAAAGACCTCATAGTACCATATTATCCCAATAGACCACTTCGCTCTCAGAGTGCAGGTCTACTTGTGGTTCCCAGAGTTTCCAAAAGTAGGGGAGGCAGAGCCTTTAGCTATCACGGTCCTCTCCTGTGGAACCAGCTCCCAGTCTGGGTTCAGGAGGCAGACACTCTCTGTACTTTTAAGGCTAGACTTAAAACCTTCCTTTTTGATAAAGCATATAGTTAGGGCTGGCTTCAGGTAACCCTGAACCATCCCTTAGTTATGCTGCTATAGGCCTAGACTGCCCGAGGACCATCGGTGCACTGAGCTCCCCTATCCTAACCCTCCCCTCCTTTCCCCTCTCTTCCTCTCCTCCCCTCTCACATGTATATTCCACCATTGAATGTCACTAACCTTGTGCTCTCTCTCTCCCCTAGTTTGTCCTCTTGCCCTCTCTCTCTGTCCTCTCTCTCTCTATGTACCTTCTGCAGGTGTCCCTGGTCCCTATTTTTTGCATCCTCATGTCTGATTCTTAGTGGATTGCAGATAAATTTAGTTCACAAACTCTTTGTGGTAATGTCAAATGACAGTGACAGAATATATCTTCTTAACAGGTGAAATGACTAATTCAGCTTCTGAACAAGTGACATTCTGGATGAAAGACAGAACTCTCTGACTTATTAGGAGCTACATTTTGTGATTCCACAGATGCATCAGATTGTTGAACAAGACTTTGTGTTAAGATGGAAATTAATTCATAATTTGACTTAACATTATACTTCAGTTTTGATTTATTGAAAGAATGTGGTCCAAAGTCTAGAATCTCTGCTAGAGTTCAAAATACATTCCTGTGGGATTGAAACATTTCACTGCACAGACCAAGTCTGTAAAGAACCGTCTGCTGTCCTGTCCCTGAGTTAGCTGGTAGAGGTTAAAGTTATGTACAGTAACATGACTAATTTTTAACTTAAAGGTAAATGAAGGAAAATCCTTATTAATTATAGATGAATGGGTACATTTTGGGCTTTGACACTTCTTTTCATATTTTTTTATGATTCCAATTTGTTTGGTTTTAAGATGTGTCAGTTGTGAAGGGAGATCTCTTTGCAAAGCCTTTACAATATTCAGATTAAGATTTTTTTTAAGTGTGTGGTTCTTTTCCTACTTGACTTTCCAATGACCCAATTTTCCCATAGGAACAATTTAAGTTACATTTATCAATTCTGTTTTTTGGGTGTCAAATCCATCACATATGGGTATCATTTCAACTGGGACAGCAATACATATCTTGTAAAGATTGAATCAGGTCTGCTGCACTTACGTTGGCCAGCCCTCCCCAGTGGAGACAGTGAAGAGGGTCAGGAAAGCCCACAGCACATTGTCATAATGGAACTCATATTTTTTCCACTCTCTGGGCATAGCAGCTACCTCATCTTTTTCATAGGCTAGGAACTGTCCTCTGGAAGACATGGAGACATAAACCAATGTGAGTGGGGTTGACAGGTACAGGGTCTGATTTTAACCACAATAATGTTAACCACAATTTAAAAAATTGTCAGAAGTTGGGGATTTTAGACCTACTTGCAGTCTTTCTCCAGGCCCTTGGACTCATCTGTGCAGTAGAAGAATTTTCCTTTGAATAGCTGAACTGCGATTACAGCAAAGATGAACATGAAGAGGATATAAACGATGAGGATGTTGAGAACGTTCTTCAAAGAGTTGACCACACAGTCAAACACCGCCTGAGAACACACATAAACACATTTGATTTGGGGAAAATTATTTCTGAACATAGTTGAAAACTATTTTCTGTTAACTTTTAATCTGAAGCCGATTCTGTAATAATCTATATGAGACATGTCCTCTTCCGCTTATCCGGGGCCGGGTCGCGGGGGCAGTAGCCGAATCAGGGATACCCAGGCTTCCTTCTCCCTGGACACTTCCTCCAGCTCTTCCGGGGGGACACCGAGGCGTTCCCAGGCCAGCCGGGAGACATAGTCCCTCCAGCATGTCCTGGGTCTTCCCCGGGGCCTCCTCCGGGTGGGACATGCCCGGAACACCTCCCCAGGAAGGCGCCCAGGAGGCATCCAAAACAGATGCCCGAGCCACCTCAACTGACTCCTCTCGATGTGGAGGAGCAGCGGCTCTACTCCGAGCTCCTCCCGGGTGACCGAGCTCCTCACCCTGTCTCTAAGGGAGCGCCCGGCCACCCTGCGGAGGAAGCTCATTTCAGCCGCTTGTATCCGCGATCTCGTTCTTTTGGTCATGACCCAGAGCTCATGACCATAGGTGAGAGTAGGAATGTAGATTAACCGGTAAATAAACCTTCTTCACCACAACGGACCGGTACACTGACCGCATTACTGCTGCCGATGACCCGATCCGTCTGTCAATCTCGCGTTCTGTCCTTCCCTCACTCGTGAACAAGACCCCTTGCCTCGAGATGGCAAGCCACCTTTTTCCGGTTGAGTACCATGGCCACGGACTTGGAGGTGCTGATTCTCATCCCAGCCGCTTCACACTCGGTTGCAAACCGCCCCAGCGCACGCTGGAGATCCTGGCTCGATGGAGCCAACAGGACAACATCATCTGCAAAAAGCAGAGATGAAACCCTGTGGTCCCCGAACTGGACTCCCTCCGGCCCCTGGCTGCGCCTAGAAATTCTGTCCATAAAAGTAATGAACAGAACCGGTGACAAAGGGCAGCCCTGCCGGAGTCCAATGTGTACTGGGAACAGGTCTGACTTACTACCGGCAATGCGAACCAAGCTCCTGCTCCGTTTGTACAGAGACCGGATAGCCCTCAGCAAAGGGCCCCGGACCCCATACTCCTGGAGCACCTCCCACAGGATGTCACGAGGGACCTGGTCCAATGCATTCTCCAAGTCCACAAAAGGAAACCGCATTGTTCCTCCTGGATCCGAGGTTCGACCACCGGCTGGATCCTCCTCTCCAGCACCCTGGCATAGACCTTCCCCGGGAGGCTGAGGAGTGTGATCCCTCTGTAGTTGGAACACACCCTTCTGTGCCCCGTCTTAAAAAGAGGAACCACCACCCCGGTCTGCCAATCCAGGGGTACTGTCCCCAAACGCCACGCGGTGTTGCACAGGCGTGTCAGCCATGACAGCCCAACAACATCCAGAGACATGAGGTACTCGGGACGGATCTTATCCACCCCCAGTGCTTTGCCACTGAGGAGCTGCCGAACTACCTCAGTGACTTCGGCTTGGGTGATGGATGGATCAGCCTCCGAATCCCCAGCCCCTGCTTCCCTTATGAAAGACGTGTTGACGGGATTGAGGAGATCCTCGAAGTATTCCTTCCGCCATTCGACAATATCCCCAGTCGAGGTCAGCAGCTCCCCACTTCCACTGTAAACAGTGTTGGTAGAGCACTGCTTCCCCCTCCTGAGGCGCCGGACGGTTTGCCAGAATTTCTTCGGGGCCGACAGGTAGTCCTTCTCCATGGCCTCACCGAACTCCTCGAGTTTTTGCCTCCGTCACCGCCTGGGCTGCAGCACGCTTGGCCCTGCGGTATCTGTCAGCTGCTTCGGAAGTCCCACAAGCCAACCAAGCTTGGTAGGGCTCCTTCTTCAGCTTGACGGCATCCCTTACCTCCGGTGTCCACCACCGGGTTCGGGGATTGCCACCACGACAGGCATCTGAAACCTTACGGCCACAGCTCCTAGCCGCCGCGTCGACAATGGAGGTGGAAAACATGGTCCATTCGGACTCAATGTCCCCAGCCTCCCCCGGGAACTGGTAGAAGCTTTCTCGGAGGTGTGAGTTAAAGACCCCTCTGACAGTGGGTTCGGCCAAACATTGCCAACAGACCCTCACAGTACGTTTGGGCCTGCCAAGTCTGTCCCACTTCCTCCTCCGCCAGCGGATCCAACTCACCACCAGGTGGTGATCAGTTGACGGCTTTGCCCCTCTCTTCACCCGAGTGTCCAAGACTTACGGCCGAAGATCAGATGACACGACTACAAAGTCGATCATTGACCTCCGGCCTAAAGTGTCCTGGTGCCATGTGCACTGATGGACACCCTTATGCTTGAACATGGTGTTCGTTATGGACAAACTGTGACTAGCACAGAAGTCCAGCAACAGAACACCACTCGGGTTCGTATTGGGGAGGCCGTTCCTCCCAATCATGCCCCTCCAGGTTTCACTGTCGCTGCCCACGTGAGCGTTGAAGTCCCCCAACAGAAATATGGAGTCCCCGGTAGGAGCACCTTTCAGCACCCCCCCGAGAGACTCCAAAAAGGCCGGGTACTCTACACTGTTGTTCGGCCCATAGGCCGAAACAACAGCGAGAAACCTATCCCTGACCCGAAGGCGCAGGGAAATGACCTTTTCACTCTGGGAGGAAAACTCCAACATATGGCAGCTGAGCTGGGGAGCTATGAGCAAGCCCACACCCGCTCACCGCGAGCAACTCCAGAGTAGAAGAGAGTCCAGCCCCTCTCAAGGAGCTGGGTTCCAGAGCCCAGGCTGTGCGTGGAGGTGAGCCCGACTATCTCTAGTTGGTACCGCTCGACCTCCCGCACAAGCTCAGGCTCCTCCCCCCCCCCAATGAGGTGACATTCCATGTCCCTAGAGCCAGTTTCAGCATCCAGGGATCGGGTCGCCGAGGTCCCCGTCCTCGACCACTGCCCGATCCACTATGCACCGATACCTTATGGATCCTCCTGCGGGTGGTGGGTCCACAGAAGGGCGGCCCCACGTCGCTCTTTTGGGCTTTGCCCGGCTGGGCTCCATGGGGGGAGACCCAGCCACCAGGCGCTCACCTACGGGACCGAACCCCGGGTATATGAGACATACAGTGGGTATGGAAAGTATTCAGACCCCTTTAAATTTTTCACTCTTTGTGTCATTGCAGCCATTTGCCAAAATCAAAAAAGTTCATTTTATTTCTCATTAATGTACACTCAGCACCCCATCTTGACAGAAAAAAACAGAAATGTAGAAATTTTTGCAAATTTATTAAAAAAGAAAAACTGAAATATCACATGGTCATAAATATTCAGACCCTGTGCTCAGTATTGAGTAGAAGCACTCTTTTGAGCTAGTACAGCCATGAGTCTTCTTGGGAATGATGCAACAAGCTTTTCACACCTGGATTTGGGGATCCTCTGCCATTCTTCCTTGCAGATTCTCTCCGGTTCTGTCAGGTTGGATGGTGAACATTGGTGGACAGACTCATGGCTGTACTAGCTCAAAAGGGTGCTTCTACTCAATACTGAGCACAGGGTCTGAATACTTATGACCATGTGATATTTCAGTTTTTCTTTTTTAATAAATTTGCAAAAATTTTACATTTCTGTTTTTTTCTGTCAAGATGGGGTGCTGAGTGTACATTAATGAGAAATAAAATGAACTTTTTTGATTTTGGCAAATGGCTGCAATGACACAAAGAGTGAAAAATTTAAAGGGGTCTGAATACTTTCCGTACACACTGTATATATAATATATTGAAGACAAGACCCGTCCTTGAATATTTAAATAAAAAAAATCAATTGGGAAAAATTTCTGCATTTTTTAATTCAATGTCAGTTAAGAGTTTAGGTAAGATTTCCTAAATCAATAAAAATAAGTAAAACAAACAAACAAATTGGGAGCAGAACCTTGAGTTTTGGCAAACGTTTGATGGTCTTGAGAGGCCTGAGAACTCGGAGAACCCTTAGTGACTTGATAGTGCTGATGTCTTTGCCTTTGGTCCCCCTATGAAAAGCAAATACAGTCAGAACTCATACAGAATTATCTACCAACAATATGTAGTAACCAAATCTTTTTTTCATATTACTAACATTGATAAACAGCACAAGTAACAGAATTTGCTTTTCAGATTTAACTTTAACATGACAGTCAAAATAATGATTTTGTCATGCTTGCTACTGCTTTTGAAATTTGGCAGGATGTGTATCAGGCATGTTTAGATCAGCTGGGTTCATGAGGCACACAGCAATTGGCTTTCTGGGTAACAACATAAAACAACAAGAAAAATGAGAGGTTTGTTGGAAACATTAAGTAGACTATTCTGGTTCATGCAGGATGCTCCTAATGCATAGTGTTCAGGACACCAACACTAGTGTTGGATTGAGCAGATGTCCAAGGATGTATACTTCATCCTGTGTGGTAGAAATCAATCAGGGTTCCTGAACAGGGTTAGCTGGGATAGGTAATGGAGCAGAAGGAGATGGATCTTTACAACCAAGGCGACATGGTGACTGGCTTCCTATGTTATCCTGTCACTCACATTACCTTCATAAATACATACAGCAGCCTACCAGTGATGGTAATGTTTTGATATTAACAAATGTAGGAAACTTCTTTAACTATTCACACCTATAAGCAATATAAATTCCACAATTAACCTAACCTGCAAGTGCTTGGATTGTGGGACGAAACTGGAGCACAAATAAGGACCACCATTGGACCACCTTGCCACTCCTAGATATGCTATACTTAAAGGAATCAATATTTTGTATATAAATATTTATATTTTCTTTTCTTTCAGAGAGTAACTTAAGAAGATAAAGAACACTCATGTTAGTGTGTTACATACTGAGCTGGAGTCAAGATGTGGTTTTGCTTAGCATAAGGACTAGTAGTGGAAAACAATTAGCTTGGCTCACTAAATATGCCTAGCCTGTAAACAGAAACCTTTCCAACAACCTGTTCCCAATTGATGTGTTAGCTGCCTGGATTGTGTTCAGCAATTCTGTGTCAATAGAATACAGTGCTATATTTACTTACTACACTAAAGGGGGATAGTCATGGTTTATGGTATACTGTAGCAACCATCACACATTGTGCACATACTATATTTTTAGCCTATAAGTTATATTTTTATTAAATCACATAAGCAGTACAAGTTTGTGCTTTTTTTCAAGTATGTAAATGGTGATGCCTAAAAAAAAAGCCAAGGTTTGTTTTTAAGTCAGTACAGTGGCACTGACCTCAGTCATAATGAAGCCTTTTGAACAGCTGGTTCAGAGATTTCTGTCTGAAACTGATCATCAATTGATTGATTCATCAAAAGCAATTTGCATATAGAGGGATTATATAATTGAATGATGCATGATGAGTACTTGGGTCTCTACCCTGTGTCTGGAAATGTATTCCTCAAATGTGTGCATATTGTTTATTTGTTTGATGATTTCTGATTTTAATTGCATAATTCCTGGGAAACCTTTACCAAAACTGAGGGTCACCTTTGTACCGTGAAGGAGGAGGATAGCTCTCTTGGAACAAATTCAGGCAACTAGCAGCTAGCCCATAGGCACAGTATAGATAAGAGACATATTTATCTCACTATTATATATAATGATTATACTATAACTATAATATACCTACTTCCTTTACTTACTGTCAGGATATGTATTCTGTTTCTGGTTTTGGTCTCTTATTTTGGTTACTTCCTGTTTTCTGTTCTGTATTACTCCCAGGTAGCTTGGTTCATTAGTTAGATTACGTTCACCTGTCTTTGAGACCTGAGTTCATTAGTAAGATTATGTCACCTGTGTTTATTAGTCTTCAGTTCTGTGTATTCTGTTCTGTGTGTCTTTCCTTTGTTCTCCACCGGAGCATTATAGCATCACAGCAACTTGTGCACAGGGTGTTTGCAAGTAAGTGCACATTACCTGTTTATCAGAGGCGCTTTCCTGTCCTGTCCTGTCTGCCTGCCCGCCGAACGGCGGAGAACAATTTATGTTTTGCCCGAGCCCTGGTCGATCCAGGGGAATAAAGCCTGTTCATGTCCAGCATTTGGGTCCTCACCTCTCCTCCTTCATCACGCACCACATCAAACCCTGACACTTACCGTCATAAAAAAGGACAATGAACCTATTCTATTTCATTTCCTTATGAAATAGTCAAATCCACCAATAGGAAATGTAAAATATTCAATAACAGCAACGATACCTTAATAAAAGCAGGAAAATACAAACTCCCAATAAAATATAATATACATAATATACATAATAATATTAAGTAAAAATATTATTGCACCCTAGTATTGAATATTTAAAGTTTTTGGGAGCTATTGGGAGCAGTAATGGTTGTATAGTCTGCCAGCAGCAGAAAAGAACAACCTTTTAAGAACATTTCCACAATTAAACTAATTTATAACTAAATAAAACAAAACCTGAAAGGAAAAGCACATTTTGCATGTCGTCTTGGATATATACTTAAGGTGTATGCTAAACCCTTTCCTACAATAGAAGCTGCACATGTCCTTATCAATGCAATATGCTTCTCTATGCTTATACTGTGCAATAGGATGACACCTGCATAATGCCAAGATTAGACTGCACGATATCAATAACCCCAAACCATCAGTAGTATATGGCATCAAATCCAAAAATAAACATCGGGTAGGACAATTTCATCTTATATGATTGGGGGGGGGGCAGTGACACAGCATGTACAGTATGACAGCTCATAACGTCTTTACAAAGGCATTTTTTTTGCCTTTCGCTATGCTAGGTTGACAACTTACAATGTGGTTCTTGACATTGACTTATTCCCTTCTGTGTACTTCCATAAACATGGAAACATGCCCTCCCCAAACACCATTAATGACTGAACTGTTTTATGTGGCTCCACCTCCAGTAGGAAAGGCTTTCAGGGCAATCTACATCAAGGCCTACAGACATAAAGACATGCTGCGGCTATCTTTGAAACAAACTCGTTTTACAATATGACATCCTAATCTGAGGGCAAATGTCTGGCAGGGTAAAACTCCTGTTGTTATAGAAAGTAGCAATATACCATGTGTTTGGTAACCATATCAGTGTTGCCGGACACATGCTTAGCTTGAAGGTACTCATGATACATACAGTATGTAAAATGATGGCGGTAGCTGTGTAAAGAATGAAATTGAGAGCTTTAGAGAGAGGTTTAGATCCTGCAAATAGAATTTAGTTTGGAGTAAAGTTCTATTATGTTCTAATGTCTTATGCAAATATACATATTGTATTAAAAAATCTTCTCTAATCACACCCATATTTTACTGTAACAACCCATCCATTTTATTCCTTTTATCAAGGTTAAAACTGCAGCAATAGTAGGTTTAACAAGGCAGTCCAGATGTCCCTCTCCCAAGCAACATCATCTGCCTCCTCTGGGAATCCTGAGGCACTGCTGAACCACATGAAAGTTTACTCTCTGTGGAGTTTACACTGTGAGTGCTGTTGAGGTTATATGTGTGTCATTTCCCACCTGGTCATAATGTAGACTGCTGCCTCTTCTGGTCATAATATGTGTCACATGGATCATAAATTGGTGTGAGATGTCACAACAGCATTCTAAGTATCTGATAAGTGTTGCTGTAGACCATCTACTCTGTTTAGTGACCCCCCTGGTTCCCCCTTGTTTAGTCTTTCACTCCTATTTAAACCATCATATTAGCTCTCTTGTGTTGTGTCATTAGCTTGTGAAGTGGTTGTTTTGTCTCTCCAATATACATGTCTTGGCATTCCTACTGCACTGAACAGCTCTGCTTTTGTCCATAGGGTGGGCCAGGTTCTGCCTCAGAGCGTAACTCCTCTGGTCAGCAGTGCCACCCACCACAACGAAACTCAGATGAAAATATAGCCACAAGAGGCAATGACAGTCCCGAGCACCTCCGGTGCCACAAGCCCTGCCATATCACCATCTAATATTGCACTCTCAAGATGGGATGTCCATCAAATCTACAGAACTAATGAGAATGTGTGTATATCATCATATCATCATAGTCATTATTAGCCAAGTTTGATGCTTGTCCATAATGTATGCTGAATTTATTACACATACACCTATCAAGACCACAAGACTCACTGACATACAGGGGGCCACACCCCTGGTTTAGACAGGTGTGTGACTGTTCACCGCGGTAACAGATGTCTGCAGTAAAGTTTGTGAGTTTTTGCCCATGGGAATCAGTTCACAAATCGTCCCGTTCAGCAGAAAGAGACAAATAAATAAATAAAAATAAAAATAATAAAAAAATAATCTTTACAGACACAATAGGGTTTCGCAGGCTTTGCTGTATTATACTATAGAATAACAATGCCACCTTAATTGTCATGCATTCCACTCTTTGAGGTGGTCAAACGGGAATATCTGCTATAAGACAACACACTATACAAAAGGACCAACCTTAGCCCAGATCATAATGCCATGTACAAATCTGCCTGATTACCATTTTTTTACAGTGAGGACTATGGTCCTATGCCAACCTGGCCAACCTTACACAGAAGAAGAGAAGAACAGAGAGCACAGCCCTGAGCTCCTTGGCAGGAACTGCACCTAGCCACTAGTTTAAATATGGACATGGACGACACCATGGTCAAAATTAAAACAAACAAACAACATGACAACCTTCACAGAACACATCAATTACCTCTCATTGCTACAACTGCAATTATTTATGTTTCCAACAACGTACATGTGCTTGCTGTCCTTGTTTTGACTATACATATATCAGCTACATAACCCAATTGCTGCAGCCTCATTGTTTTATAACCCAGCGCTAACAATTTGAGGACTGGATTTCGATCACCACTATTTTCCTTACTTGTAGAAAGTGATCATTTCATGGTTATGATTTGATGATTTATTTTCTACTGGATCTCTTTTTATAACCTTGTATTTGCTGTCTGTCCACCATGCTGAAACACACTGACTGTATTATACTGTGAGGGCTGGAATGCTTTACATGTTATTACTTTGGTACTTCATTTTGTTCAGGTAAAAAAGAGAGGAATGCACTGTAAATAGCCCAGCGTTTGCCAAAGGTGGCTGCTCTGAGAAAAGATTGATTGACTAACTAAAGAGGGAAAAAAATGCTTCAAGACACTTGCCTCTAAATGACAGGTTTCATTCCAAGATGCAAATAAATAATTTTACATTACCCTTCATTGGTTATTACTAAAGAGGGGAATTCATTCTTTCATTATCTATACCCGCTTATTCCTAATTAAGGTCACGGGGATCTGCTGGAGCCTATCCCAGCTCTCTTTGGGTGAAAGGCAGGGGTACACCCTGCATACGTAACCAGTCCATTGCAGGGCAAGATGGGAATTATAAAACAATTATGTGGGGCATTAAAACATTTTATTTTTTATGACATAGCAAAATAGAAATTCATAAATCTGATTTCTGCACAAAAGGGCAGTATAGCATTTAGGAATGAAATAGCTAAAACCATCAATGGTTTGGTAGACAGAGTCAGGTTTCAATTTAAAGCTGTCAGACAAAGGTTGTGTTAAACAAGCATTTGATTCACTGCAATATGGTATTAATACTTTATACATGAAGCTGACCTAAGTATAGGAAGAATGGTTAAAGAGGGTTAGATTTTGGCAGAAAAGGGGTAAGGTATGGGTAGGGTGAGGGGTCAGGGTGGGTATCAGGGAGGCATAGGGGTGTTCCCCACCTGGTCACACCTTGTGGCGATCTACTTGGGGGAAAACAGTGGTAAAACAAGGTACAGCACATTTATGGATGCTTCACACACACAAACAAAATAAAGCATATGTTTGCAACTAATGACATAGTTTCTATTCATGAAAACCAGTGTAAAACAGTATATATTTTGCTTGGTAGCAGATTGGGTTAGTAAATCCCAGTAAAGAATAGGATGCCAGAGGGATTTAAATATATTACATCAGGCCATGTGAGGAGAAGACAGTAGCAGTGATTGGAACCGAATGTGCCTGTTATATTTGGAAGCAATCTAGCACTGAAGTAACACACAAAATCATGACTAGTAATTAATTAAGACAGGCACTTGCTCAACACTTGTTTTAGAATGGCATGCTGCTACAGTCTCAGTCTCAACTAAAACATAAAAAATGTCAACAAAACAAGCTTTTTGGCGTACTTTATAATTTTTGATACTAATAATTACAAAAAAACAAAAACAAAAAACAAATAGAAATATCATTCCTGTCCTGGAAAACTATTTTTAACACTAACATCTGAATCTGACACTTAAAGTCAAAATTGCAGTTTTCAAAAACATCAACAATGGAAAAAAAACAACAACACGGCACCATGAGTGGTTTTAGTAGGTGAGATGAGAGACTGACTGATTTATCTTTGATGGGGATGCTATGGTTCGTTTTCCTTGCCACAAACAGTTGATCAATTGGATGGCAAGCACAGCAAGCCCTGGAGACATGCATAGTGAGTGAATGAGAGCTGTCAATCAAACGTGACTGAAGAAGATAAAGACAACTGCCAATATGGAAGGGACCTCCAGCCAAAAAGTCTTTGCAAATTCTTTGTTTCAGTTTGATTTAACCTGCTGAAGATTCAGGACCTGGTGCAAAAGAATAATATAAGCCATGGAGATCTAAAGTGTTCAGAATGAAATCAATAAATGACACACTTTGAAATAAAAAAAATTCTAAAAGTACAGAAATATGTAATATACGTAAGAAACCGAAAAGGTCGACTGGATTTTTAAAACACTGCTCATTGATAAGAAATAATATTTCCTGCCTCACACAGATTAATGCAGATCCATTTACAGTAATTTAATGTCATTTTAAATGATTTTACTTTTTTTACTTTTAAACTCAGAGAAAACAGAAGTCATTATATTTGGGCCAAAAAATCTCAGAAATAACTTTTCTCAAATTATAGCTACTCTAGATGGCATAACCCTGGCCTCCAGCACTACTGTAAAAAACCTTGGAGTTATTTTTGACCAGGACATGTCCTTTAACTCACACATAAAACAAATCTCTAGAACTGCATTCTTTCACCTGCGCAACATTTCCAAAATTAGGAACATCCTGTCTCAAAATGATGCAGAAAATCTAGTCCATGCATTTGTTACCTCAAGGCTAGATTACTGTAACTCATTACTATCTGGATGTCCCAATATCTCCATAAAAAGCCTCCAGTTAATCCAGAATGCTGCAGCCAGAGTCCTGACAGGAACTAGCAAGAGAGATCATATTTCTCCTATATTGGCTTCTCTTCATTGACTTCATAGTACCATATTATCCCAATAGACCACTTCGCTCTCAGAGTGAAGGTGTACTTGTGGTTCCCAGAGTTTCCAAAAGCAGACTGGGAGGCAGAGCTTTTAGCTATCAAGCTCTTCTCCTGTGGAACCTGCTCCCAGTCTGGGTTCAGGAGGCAGACACTCTCTGTACTTTTAAGGCTAGACTTAAAACCTTCCTCTTTGACAAAGCATATAGTTAGGGCTGGCTTCAGGCAACCCTGAACCATCCCTTAGTTATGCTGCTATAGGCCTAGACTGCCCGAGGACCATCGGTGCACCGAGCTCCCCTACCCTACCTCTCTCTCTGTTCTCTCTGTACCTTCTTCAGGTGTCCCTGGTCCTGGAGCTGTATATCGCTGATGTGCAGTTACTGGCCCCACCAACTTGCAGTGTCTATCTGTTGTTTATTGTTGCTGTTCTTTTCTCTCTCCTCTATCCACTCACCCCAACCGGTCGAGGCAGATGGCCGCCCAAACTGAGCCCGGTTCTGCTGGAGGTTTTTTTCTTCCGTTAAAGGGAGTTTTTTCCTCTCCACTGTCGCCAAGTGCTTGCTCATAAGGGAATTGTTGGGTTTTTAGCTTTAGTTTTTGTAAAGTGCCTTGAGATGATTTGTATTGTGATTTGGCGCTATACAAATAAAATTGAATTGAATTGAATTGAAATAGTCCTTTTAAATGGTTGAGTGAC
This sequence comes from Mastacembelus armatus, assembly GCF_900324485.2. NCBI lineage: Eukaryota > Metazoa > Chordata > Actinopteri > Synbranchiformes > Mastacembelidae > Mastacembelus > Mastacembelus armatus. The sequence continues at coordinate 921,350 of NC_046641.1, forward strand.
TGTTAACTAAGCCTCACCCCCCTCACTGTTGCCCTGTCAAAATCTACTCATGCAGCAAATTTACTGTTGACCTGTTACACCTGTGATATTAATGATGTGATAATTCTATGTAAGTAGTGCTAGGTTTCTACTGCAGAGAGCAGTTTGTATAATTTCATAATGTTCATGATTGTTTTCATGTATTTTATGACCACTTAACACAGGTTGCCTGTCTCTGAAAAGTACTGTATATGTATTTCACTAATGTCCAGAATTGGAACGAAACTATATAAATATATCCCCATCTGCAGTGTCATGAGGTAACAAACATGTTAAGTAAGAAAGGGTAAAACAAATTGCATGTAAATGGAAATAGTGTGAGAGTATAGTCATAGAACAGTCTTTAAAAACCTTTGGCTGATAACTAAATGACATACAGTCTAGCATCCAATGCCTCTAACATGCATGTTAAGATCACAGAGAAGATAGAATTCAGCAGTAACTTGCTTTCTATGTTACATGAGCCTCTGGTGAATTAATAAAAAATAATGTGAAACGCATGGTATCATTCCAGTCCAGGCAAAGTGGTGATGAAAGTATCTCCCATCAGAAGCTTGGGGGAGATAAGGATAATGAACACATGGGTGACATGCCCCTGTGTAGCAGACAAGAGCATGGAGGAAGAACCTGTAGTCAAGCACATGAGTACAAGTACAGGAAAGCCTAGGTGGACAACGGAATGGCAGTATTTCCCAGGGACAGGGCACACTGCAAAAAACACCCATTCTCACAAGAAATTTCACATCAGTCTTGTAAAGAAAAATATCCTACTCTTTCCACCATCATCATTTTGCATCATTTATCACAGATTAGGTTATTTTCCACTGACAGTGAGCTTTACACCATAATTAAAATGCAGCTCACATAGGTGTACATGGCATTATATTTGTGTTTCACTTCTAAATGTTTGGAGAGAGTGACTTTTTGCTTCCAACAATTACATTTTGAGCAAAGGAATTTGTTTAATAGCTTTTTTGCTTCTTTTTATCTTCAAAATATATGGTGTGTGTGTGTGTGGACGTAGGGCTGTCTGTGGGATGAGAGAGGTGAGGCACGTAGCTGTGGGTGGTAATGTCAGTTGAGTGTGTTTATGTGTATATGGGTGAATATGTGGATGCATGGCACAGCTGGGATAAATATGTTGATTATTCCCTACTTCTTTAGTAGGTGGAAGATATGAGGGCATTTGACAGCAATGAGCCGCTACCAGAGAACAAGCAGAACAAGCTGCTGGGGTGTGACGAATAGGAGGAGAGACTGAGACAGCTGTAAAGCCTTACAAAGGCTGTTTTACTGTGGTCACTGTATATGGTCTGTGTGTCAGCTGGCAAAAAAACCCCACGGTGACAGGTGCCTAACGGGTCTGACCGACCAACACAGAGAAGATGAGAGAACCACAGTGGTTCTCGCCAGCAGTCTCACTGGCACACATGGTAGTGGAGACTGCCACCCTGACGCTGGAGCCGACAACAACCATGCGGCAGTATCTGTCCCAAGCGCTGCAGAACTGGGTGCTCCCAGGTCTGTTGGTTCCCCTGTATAACATGACACAGAACAACAACACAGAGCAGCAACATGAACTGCTGCCACTGTTGACTGGGGAAGCGAAGGTTGTAGAACTCACTCCACTCATCTTCTACTCTCCTCAGGGATTGGGTGCTGTGTACGTCAACCATAGTGACACCTGGGTGGAGCATGTGCAGAAGGTGGCCATGGTGCTGGGAACTCTGAGGTAGGCTGTTCTTATCACCTACCCTGCAAGTGTACAATTAGGCGGAGGTAGGTACAGTATCTGGGGTACCACTGATGTGGTGGGCAGGTGCTCCCCCAGATAGTCAAGACTGAAGGCAAAATTTCCCTGTCCGGGGCTCAAAATGAAAAAAGAAGTAAGGCAGTTCATGGGGGTGACCAGCTACTATGGACAGTTCATTCTGGACTTTGATAACTTCATTATTCCAGTTCCTTGGGGAACAGTATCCACTAGTGGCAGCCTCTACCATTGCCTGAAGGATCAACAGGCAAGACTTACGGGTTGCCGTTTCTGCTCCCACAGTTTGACTCCAGCTCTACCCAACACGTCACTCCTGTCACCATTATAGTGGTCAAAGGAGACTCACCCGAGACTACTCCACCACTACGTCAACTACGCCTACTGCCAGCTGCCCACTTGCTGTCTGCCAGCTCTCCAATTACTTCCCCTAATGGCATCCACCTCCACAGGTGTCTCAGATCTGGTCCAGGAGTAGTGCCAAGTGACTTTTGTCATGCATGTGTTGACAGGCAGAAAAATTATTGGTGACAGAGTGGTTACAGTATGAAAATTTCAAATTAGAAATCTTCATTTCTGTATTTGTGCATTGTCCTCTCAGAATTGAGGCTCAAATATAATGCCATACAATAGCCAGGCACAGGGTTTATAAAAGTCATTACATCAAACAAGTTGCCTATCGGAATTCTAAAAGGATGTGTATACAATTTCATTAATACTTTTAGTGTGAAACTCAAATTATATTTCCAGGTACAAGACTGAATATGTGAGGAAATTACTTGTTTTTGCAGTGTAAGTCATGTATGTTTTCTCTCTCACATACATTCATACAGAAAATGACAGAGTCAGGCAAGATGGAAGTGGTAGAAGAGGCATTACCCCATGAAGCTCCTTTAAAAGGATCCCAGCACAGAAAAAGGGAGAGGATCATGTCAATAAACACAACACTTACACACACGTACGCACCAGAATTACAACTATAATGAAACAACAGAACTGTCACCTGAAATCACCATAATAATGATTTTGTTTATTAATTCTAACTCTGAACACAAGTTCAGGCTTCTAGTCTCATCTGTGGGTTACACTTCCATCCCCTTATAGTCCCAATTATACATGTAATTCCTTGTAAGTGTAAGGTATATACTATATGTTACACCTGACACCCCAGATGGATCCAACAAATCTGATGGCCATGGGTAGAAACCTTGGGACATCTTATTTTATGTCAAGAGGTTAAGAGTTAGTTAACTTACGAAAATGCAAAAGCCACCAGCGCCCCACTGACCACTATGAAGTCCAGAATGTTCCACAGGTCTCTGAAGTAGGATCCAGGATGAAGCAGCAGGCCCAGGTCCACCATCTAAACCAAATATATCACTGTTATTGTATGTCTTTTTATTTCATTTTATTTTATGCTCTTCTATTTTTAATGTTATACTTTATTTCAAATTACCTTATTTCGTGTAAGTATTATATTAGACCTATTATATAATATACCATAATAAAGCTAGGGCTACTGTGCCTACAGCTGTAAAATTCAAGACCAAGAGGACAGAGTAAAATGCTCCAGTTTGAGAATACTCTATCTGCCCAAGAAAACTGAAGATCTAGACCCATACAGCTTTCTTGGAAAACAAGCTTCCTTAGACATTGGGTGACAATTGGATTCCCATCCCAGTCACTGATAAAGTTTATTAACCCAATAATTGACACAAAGGATCTGAATTACAATGATTATCTTTTCATAATAGAGAATTGCTGTTTTGTCTGAGCATGCTCTGACCTTACTATCAATGCAAGCATAATTTAATTACCTATCCAGCTACATTGTGCTTTTTTCTGCTGGCTTTGATACTCTGAGATTGCAAAATATCTTGATGCCAAAATAGAATACTGTACTTCACGATCAACACAAATCAAACAAGAGTCAGTAAATGGGGAAACACTCAAAGCAAAGATAATAAGCTACACTACAAGTATAAAACAATAGTATATTGTCATTAAAATACATGCTTTTGCAAAAAAGTTAGTAAATTTGAACAACTTAATCACAATGATATTCCATGGTATTCTTCTCAGTGCATTGAGCAAATGAGAGCAAAGAATCCCTTCCACATGGTTGACTGGTGATACCTTTTTGATTTTGTAAAAAGATATAGATTAGGGGGGTGATATCTTAAATGAATCAAAACATTATATACTGAGCCAATAGCAGAAACTGCAACAAAACCAACACTGAACAGCTTGTCAGTCATCTCAAATCATAGCTATAATAGTAATTGAGATGGGTCTCTCTCTCTCTTCTCACAGATGTTATGGTTTTGTTTTTGAAAAAATTAAGAATCTTAGTTGAGGCATATTCTCAGGACATTTGGACATTTGTCTGGTTATTAAACTGTGAACTGTAAAAGTCCCTGCCTTATTATTATTAAACAGAGAGGAAAGAGAAGCTCCTCTAATCTGTTAACAGTTTGCTTTTGCCCAAAGGTTTTAATTATTCATTTCACTTCATGCTGCCGTGTGTTATTTTTCGCTACATAAGTTCCAACTTAGATATGCAGTATGTGGAGAATATAATTCTTTAAAACTTCTGCTGCTCATACCTTACCTATTGTCTAAGTTATATACTCTAAACCCATTCCAACAAGTAGTAGCTAAATATGGCCTTTGAAGGAACTTAACAAAAAGTCAATAAACATAGTTTTGAAAAAAGAAAAAACTGATTTTTTTAACTATTAATGGGTTTAATCACTGTTTATTTGTTAGTGTCAGAGAGTAAAAGACATGGATTTCTATGAAAATACAGTGGATTATTAATAATATAGCTACCTTTATGTTCATTAGTTAGATTAGTTTCACCTGTGTTTAGTTAGCCTTTGTCTCCAGTGTATATGTACCTTCTGAATTCCTTTGTTCTTTGTTGGAGTATTGATGTTTGTTCATGTATGATGCTCAAGGAGGAAGCCTTATTTGTACGCCGAGTGGCAGAGATTTTGGACTTTGTGATTTTGATGCCGAGTGGTAGTTTGTTCTCGGACAGAGACTATTTTTATATGTACCTAAGCCCTGGTTGTGTCCAGGAGAGCATAATAAATAGTTGTGTCCTGCAATTGGGTCCTGAGCCTCAAACCCACCTCATATCATAACATAAATGCACTACAATGATCACAATGACATTAGGCGCACCGGCACTGACTGTTCTGCTGTCCTCTTATCACTGTATTTATCACTGTAATCTGTAATTATCACTGAAAATTCAGTAACTAGAAAGTGTAATGAGTCAGAAACCCACTTCTGATTAATTCTAATCAAATACATAGTCATTACAGTTTAACAATGAGGAAGAAAACTGGTGAAAAACAATGATATCATGAGGTTATTAATGTTTTTACTGTGCATTTCCCTATTCATCATCATCATCAAAACTTTACTGCGGACACAGTCCACAACATGGTAAAAAAAAACAAAAAAACACTTAAGACAGAATCCAAAACTCATACAAATCTATATAGGTTAAAACGCCAGTGATTCTACAGACTGGAAAAGAACCTGACTGAGTGTAGTGCAGTGTTGGTCAGTGTAGCAATGATGCCGTTTCCAGTGTGATAGCCTGCTCATGCATCTATACATGAGATTACGCAGCATATCCGAGCAGGTAGGCACGCCAGCACTGACGAACATCTGGCTTGCATTATCCATCAAGAAACCTTAAGCCGCATCTTCAGACCATCATTATATGCTAACTACAGTTTCTGCATACTGGTCTTTCTGTAACACTGCCACAAATGAGCAGTATACATAGGAGGACAATATACTTTAAAAAGTGCACATATTAGCTTGTCCATATAGTATACAACACTGTCTGTAAATGTCCCAATCATCAGACAGGTCAGCTGTTACGTTACGTTACGCTGTATTTAACGAAGTATTTAACCTCGTCACATACTTTAACCCTCCTGTTGTCTTCAATTTGACCCATTTTCAAACGATAATATGTGATAACTTTGGTTTTCTTCCATACTATAAGTGTTAATATCTTGAAAACAAGTTCACTGAAAAGGTGAAACTAAAAAAACTGGCGATCATTTTATAACTCATGCTTTATAAGCATTCAAAACATAATGGGTAAATTTGACCCATGAGGACAAAAGGTATGTCAAATTGTCTTTAAATTTACTACACACCTTTTGACCTCCCAAAGACAACAGGAGGGTTAAGGATGGTATTAGTCAGAAAAAAGTCAGGGAATGACAGTTTAGTGTCCTCCCTACTCCTATTAATCATTATGTTGTCTGTGGACCACTTATCTCATCAATGTTTGAGGGCAGGGATGTTTTAAAATGATTCATTAATATTTTTATTTCTTTCCAATACTCAGTTGAAAATTTATTTTGTAGTTTCCTTGCAAGTGAGATCTCAATATATTTTCATTCCTCTTAATGAAACGTAGGGCATATTTAGAGTTTGCATTTGCCTGTTTCTTATAATGAAATAGAGGTCCATGTTTATGCCTGTTTACCTATTCATTCCAGCCTGGCTTGGCTACAATTTGGTCTTATACAGTGGCCTGCCTGCCATACTATAATACTATCATACAGTAAACACAACTCAGCACCATGTTGTATATTCATGAACATGCTTACCTTAATCACCATTTCAAAAGTGAAAACACCAGTGAAGGCATAGTCCAGATATTTGAGCACCTACAAAAAATAGACCAAATTAATATGTACTGTATATGTTTTTAATAATCAAGTGTATCTTTCTGTAGATGTATGCACGCCATGTGCTGAGTCAGTGATGTACTAGGACAGGGGTCGGCAACCCGCGGCTCTTTTATCTCTCTGAATAATAATCTCTGAAAATTATGGCGATCTTGTAAAATCTAAATAAAAGATAATAAAAAATTGTTGTCCCCTTTATATATTCGTCACAACCGCCAATGTGCGACAGCTGCCTGCGCGCGATTTCTATAATTTTTCGACCCCAGGTAAGCCAACTATGGAGAACTCTAAGAAAAGAAAAGTATCTGAAGAAAACAGAACGTTCAATGCTACGTGGGCAGATTCATTTGCTTTCACTGCTGACGAGAGTGGTTTACCAGTCTACTTAATATGTGATGAGAAACTAGCAAACAACAAAAAGTCAAAGGTTGCAAGACATTTCCAGAATAAACACGCAGCCTTTGCTCAAAAATATCTGGATGGAGATGAGAGAAACAAAGCCGTTTCAGAAATGATGCAGAAGGTTGATATGAGCACATTTTTTTTAAGAAGTGGATGAAGTCTGCAAATTCATTCATTCATTCATTCACATACGCCAGTTTTGTGGCCGCTCATGAAATGGCTAGGCACGGGAAGCCGTTCACAGACGGAAAATATTTAAAAGACAGAATAAAGGCAGGAAACGTTTTATCCTGTGTTATTTTATTTTATATTTCAAAAGGGTTTTGCGGCTCCCGGTGTTCTCTTTTCTGTGGAAAATGAGTCCAAATGGCTCTTTGAGTGTTTAAGGTTGCCGACCCTTGTACTAGGGGCATTTATTAGGTTGTTTTCTTGAAATAGGGCAATGACAGTTTAGTGTCCTCCCTACTCCTATTAATCGGGCAACCAGCTTGCTTGGTGGCAGGGAAATTGGAAACATACTGACAGACTGAAAAAAAAACACACTTGTGGAGAATTGCATAAGGCTTCCATTTAGGCACTGTACCTGCAGGAAAATAAGAGTCCAGTGAAGTTTTTATTAGTTACCAAAAAAGAAAAAAAATGTTTTAAATGTTTTGTCAGTTATGTATGTTTGAAAGTAGCGCACATTTAATTAACTTATGTGTAATTTCATGTGCACTGTCTTACGTTGTTATGAGGGGCATTTGTCCAGACAGGGTCCTCTGCTGCCAAAGCAATACTGCTCATAGCAATGACAACTAGGATGGACATCTCAAAGTAACGCAGTGTCACAATGTAATGACATAGCCGCCTCACCCTGAAGATACAGCAGAAGGGACAGACAAAGAGGGAGAAAAACAACAGTAAAAGATTGAGTTGCAACCGCAGCTACCTTCTCCTCACTATTTACCAAAACACATGCAGACCTATATGGACCAATGTCTGTTAATTTCAATGTTAATTTCTCTTAGTGTGACATTGGCAATTTTAGATTCATTTTACGTGCACAAACAGAATCTAAAACTGTTCCCTAGTTAAATGAAATTGACCTTTAAACAATCAATTAATCAATTATGTGATGCATGACAACATAACTATACCTACTGTCAAAGGCACAGCATCATAGACCTGTCCTCCCTCACAGTCCTTACTTCTGAAGCAGTCCCTACTTGAGCCACAGCATATTTTTACAGCATGCCCATTTTTCATCTTTTATTCATCTTTTCGTCAAGCTATGACGGGAGTTTAGGTAAAATCAGTGGCATTATTAATGCACAGCACTCTGTAAATCTGCCCAAGGCTTTTGATGCTGATGATCATAACGTTTTGGTAAGTAAGTTGCTTTCTGTGGGATTGATGTTTTAAATCTCTCTATATCTGTCTGTATCTTTATATGTTTCTAAACTGTGGTTGCCGATTGTTTCAGAACTAATTAGCAATATTAAATTTGTTATTTACTCTGCACATAAATAGTTGTTTTTCATATCAGCACTGTAATGCACATTTTTACACTGGTGATATTTCGTTGGTTTGGAATTTTGTAATATAGCAGATTAACATACAAAGCTTATGAGAAATATCATGCTCATAATCAGCACCTGCAACATCCTTACTTGAGTCTAGAACTCATAACTATCTTACTCATCCCTCACTCTAAAATTGAGGTAAAATGGTTTCCATTACTGTGCACCTCAATACTGGAATGAGCTCCAAAACAGCCTTCATTTAGAGACACTCATTCAACAGACTTGATCTTAATGAGACTACCTGAAAAAATAGCTTAACTAACTATTTTGGAGATCTTACAATGAAGGTAACACGTGCACAAACACACTGAGGTGACTCACGGATTGGTCGGTCCAAAGATGAACATGGAACTGTAAGGCAAGATGGGTTTAGGTCCACTTTGACCCAGATCCTCCAAGGTCTTCTCATTCATGGGCATTGTCTCACAGTCAATACTGTTCACTACAAACAAAAATGTTGAACTGCAACAATAATCTAACAGATTTGGCAGAGTGGATTAAATAACAACTCCCTATAATCATCACATATAATTATTATTTCCTGGACACCACCAGTGGAGAAGAAATTATAACTCTTATTCCACCTCATCTACAGTGGGTACGGAAAGTATTCAGACCCCTTTAAATTTTTCACTCTTTGTGTCATTGCAGCCATTTGCGAAAATCAAAAAAGTTCATTTTATTTCTCATTAATGTACACTCAGCACCCCATCTTGACAGAAAAAAACAGAAATGTAGACATTTTTGCAAATTTATTAAAAAAGAAAAACTGAAATATCACATGGTCATAAGTATTCAGACCCTTTGCAGTGACACTCATATTTAACTCACATGCTGTCCATTTCTTCTGATCCTCCTTGAGATGGTTCTGCTCCTTCATTGGTGTCCAGCTGTGTTTAATTAAACTGATTGGACTTGATTAGGAAAGGCACACACCTGTCTATATAAGACCTTACAGCTCACAGTGCATGTCAGAGCAAATGAGAATCATGAGGTCGAAGGAACTTCCCAAGGAGCTCAGAGACAGAATTGTGGCAAGGCACAGATCTGGCCAAGGTTACAAAAGAATTTCTGCAGCACTCAAGGTTCCTAAGAGCACAGTGGCCTCCATAGTCCTCAAATGGAAAAAGTTTGGGACGACCAGAACTCTTCCTAGACCTGGCCGTTCAGCCAAACTGAGCAATCGTGGGAGAGGAGCCTTGGTGAGAGAGGTAAAGAAGAACCCAAAGATCACTGTGGCTGAGCTCCAGAGATGCTGTAGCGAGATGGGAGAAAGTTCCACAGAGTCAACTATCACTGCAGCCCTCCACCAGTCGGGGCTGTATGGCAGAGTGGCCCGACGGAAGCCTCTCCTCAGTGCAAGACACATGAAAGCCCGCATAGAGTTTGCCAAAAAACACATGAAGGACTCCCAGACTATGAAAAATAAGATTCTCTGGTCTGATGAGACCAAGATTGAACTTTTTGGCGTTAATTGTAAGTGGTATGTGTGGAGAAAACCAGGCACTGCTCAGAGATATCCTGGAAGAAAACCTCTTCCAGAGTGCTCAGGACCTCAGACTGGGCCGAAGGTTCACCTTTCAGCAGGACAATGACCCTAAGCACACAGCTAAAATAACAAAGGAGTGGCTTCGGAACAACTCTGTGACCGTTCTTGACTGGCCCAGCCAGAGCCCTGACCTAAACCCAATTGAGCATCTCTGGAGAGACCTGAAAATGGCTGTCCACCAACGTTCACCATCCAACCTGACAGAACTGGAGAGGATCTGCAAGGAAGAATGGCAGAGGATCCCCAAATCCAGGTGTGAAAAACTTGTTGCATCATTCCCAAGAAGACTCATGGCTGTACTAGCTCAAAAGGGTGCTTCTACTCAATACTGAGCACAGGGTCTGAATACTTATGACCATGTGATATTTCAGTTTTTCTTTTTGAATAAATTTGCAAAAATTTCTACATTTCTGTTTTTTTCTGTCAAGATGGGGTCCTGAGTGTACATTAATGAGAAATAAAATGAACTTTTTTGATTTTGGCAAATGGCTGCAATGACACACAGAGTGAAAAATTTAAAGGGGTCTGAATACTTTCCGTACCCACTGTACATGCAGTGAATACAGTGAAAGATTTACCATTACCATATAACAAGATCAGGCTGTCAAGTCACAACCTGAGGACAGTCAAAGAGACTGAAACATTCTAATTTATAAATACTGTGTTGTAAGCAAGACAGAATTATGGGAGTTTGGTAAACAGAGTTCATAAAAAATATTTCCCCAAAGTCATAATATATGTGCAAGTTGGTACTAACTTTGTATGAGCGTGGTCTCTCCAGGTGGGGAGGTGATTGTCACAGGAGGAATTTTGATGGAGCTTTGGTCAGTTTGTCTAATGTTCCTCTGGTTGTCTGAGTCCTCTGGTTGGTCAGGAGACCAATTGACTCCTCCCGGGCCCAGCTGAGGGGAGATGGCTACAGACTCACCCTCTGAGTCCCCAAACCTGTCTCTAGAACAGATACAGCATCATAGATATTAATATAAAATATCTGCTTGAAGAATTTCCCATTCTTATGGTCCGGGTGTTAAACAGCGATTCTGTTAGTTGGCACTAATGTCTGTAACATCTTGAGTTAAGAAAAGATATATCCAGCTGAAAATTTGCAAACCGGGAGAAACACCTTTTATTACTGTTGGAAAAATGGAAAATGACAGAATGTTAAGCTTTGACTGTAAATCCAGTTGTAATATTTGTTGATCTCTTTTAGTGTCATTTTGTATTTTTCTTCCAAAAGGCATGGTGTGTTGAGCAGTATGCTGCTGGTACTATAAACATTGTGTAGCTTGGCATGGAGTTAGAGGATTGTTGTCTGTTAGCATGGTGGTGGCTGCTGATATTGAATGGGCCAAACTCAGAGAAACATCAGTTACTGAGAGGCCGCACCCCTGATGAACCTGTATTACAGGTTAAGCCCTTTATTTCATGTGATGTTAATGTTTTTTATTATTCACTGTACACTTAAATACTAAGTTTGAGTTCAGTACACCTACAGCTTTAATAAAACCTGGAGTCCTGCATCATCACAGTTCAGAGAAAAGAATTCTATACCATTTTACCTCTGACTATGGGTTTTTTCTCTCTCATTGGACTCCTCTCCTATAGGTGTGGATCCATGAGTCTGATGTCGCTTCCTCTCTCCATTGGCACCACTGTCTACTCTGTAATTCCTGTCCCCAGCCTTGTTAGAAGAACGTCCATCTTTGTAACGTGACCTTCTCTCTCCTCTCCCTCCACTGTTCACTGTTCCATTGTCTCCTCGGGACTGCCGATGAGAATGATGATGGCGATGCTCTCTTTCACTTGTGACTCCTCCACCTCCGCTGTCATCAACTGAGCTCTGATGGTGATGCTTCCTGCCTCCCTCTCGGCAGCGGGACCTCTCACTCTTGCACCCCTCTTTGCCCCGGCTGCTGTCATGGTCTTTGGAGCGACTGTGATGGACGTGGTGCCTCCCATCCTTAGTGCTGTCACCATTATCATTTATCTCCTCTTTTGTCATGGCCCGGTCCCTTTCTCTGTGGCGGTGGTGGTGGCGGGGCTGGTGAGGCATGGGAGCAGGGTCTGATGTAGCCTCAGTTTCCTCTGACATGCAGGGCTTGTGATGGTGGTGCTGGTGGGTGCCCAGAAAAGGCCCATCACATGGTTCAACAAGCAGCGGCCGGTCATGGTGGGTCTTCATGTCAGGTCGGATGTGGAGAGCCGAGGACAGGCGAAGACGCTCCTCAGGTTCTAGCTCACTGTATAGGGCCTCACAGCTTGCTCGATTCTGCCTCCTCAGCTGGTTGGCCTTCTGTTCCCACACTGACATCATCTTCACTGATTTCTGCTGCTCTCTACTAAGGGATTGGAGAAGAACCAAAAAAAATCATAATCACTGAAACACTGATATTGCAATAAAAGCTATTTTGTAATTTATTTTCTAAACCCTCTACTTTGAAGTCAGTGCCAGAGGTTTGTCACAACATTGTCATTTTTTGAAAGGATATGAGCATTTCCAATGGATACACCAACAAGCATGGTTTCCTCTGAAGTGTGGCACATTCACTACGTACATACTTTATAATTCATAACTTCATCGCACATATATCAGCAGTGTATTTTATTTTATATATCATAATGACAAGCAGAGACCCTACATGCTGAATGATTTACAGTATGCCCAGAATGCAATGGAGTTTTCAACACAGCAGACCTCTCAATCCATTTATCACAATCTACAGTGGAGAACACTTATGGACATGCCTGAACAAAAGCCAAGCATGGCCACATTACCATGCTTTGACATACTTGTCTGTCAGCATCTCTTAACAGCATGGCTGCAAGCATGCACTTTTGATACTGTGTGGTATCTCTTCTCCTGATTTTACAGTGGAAAATTCCAAGGTTACAATGCCATCTTATAATATGGTATTACACAAATATATAATGATAATTTTATACCATGTTCTTAGTGCTTCATCTTTATGCAGCTGCATTGCTTTTACTCATCTTCTACATATTTAAAACCTTAAGAGGATGCACATTAAACTGCACTGTTTAAGTACTAAGAAGTGGATGGACATCATGGGGCCAGACTCACTGAATGAACAGAAAAATCTGTAACATGGTGTGCATAACATGAAAGCGGGGCAACTCTATTAATTCATGTTTTCTTGCTTTTGAGGATGTAAATGAGAACATGATTATATACGTTTTTAACACATCCACCACCTTGCTAGCAGGCGGCTGGGTTTACCTCAGGAAGTGATGGACTGGGGTGCAGACATAACTCCTACAAACACATAAAAGGAGTAACATTGAAACAGAGCAAGAGAAGGAACTTGAGGAGGACAGAAACAAGTTACAAACAGAAGTACAGATGGGACAAATACTATAAGCCTGAAAAAACTTACAAGGGGAGAAATATAAATATAATAAAATTATACAAAACCCAAAAATAAATAGTTTTTGCTGAGAAGGAGCAAGGACATAATGGGAACAGGAAATAAAAATACTTAACACTATGGTTTGCACACTTTTGCCACTCCTAAACCACGTAAGATTAATTGCCTAGTGGCACATAACATCACTGTCATTGGTATGTCTGTACCTGCTACTGCAGTCTACACCACAGAAAACCCATCCAGTGTCAAGCAGTGGCGTTATCATAAGTCACCATTATTACTCAATCTTTTGTTGTCTTTGGTTTCAAAAAGTGCTTTTCAAAATCTGCCTATCTAAGGTGTGTGGACTAAGATATGCAGAGGTTTCATCTTTTTAATATAAATACAAATTAAAATATAAGCCAAACAAAGAGTGAAAAATACAGTTTCAGAGCCATTTTTGACCACAAATTCTGGCTTTCACTTGTTAGACTTGAAGTATCTCAAACAACATTTCCTAAAGCTGCTGGAGAGCAATGATATGTGATCTTGTCTGAAGCTAGGATGTCTTCTCACTGGATCGCAACAAAGCTTGGATATTACAGAAATATAAACAATGTTTTGTTTTTTTTGTTTTGTTTTTTTAACCAAAATCTATGATCTTGCATTAAAATATACACTTGTAATGACAGCAGCATTACTAAGCTTTTAACCTTTTTACGCCTACCATAGACTACTGTTTTATAGTCATCATTTACTGGATGACCCATCGGCTTCAGCTCGTTAAACATTATAATCTATTTTAATAAAGAACAAGTTCACAATGACAATGACATGTCAAACTAAAACCACCATCTTTTGTTGCCTAAACCTAATCATCAACAGGACTATGGATGGGCAGTCAGGTAACTATGTTTCCTACACAGAAACCTAAAGGTTGAGTCATGGCAACTGGACTTTCAGTTTTAAGGCCGAAACGTTTCACCACCCATCCAGGTTGCTTCATCAGTCTAAGAAAAAGCTTTACTGAAATCTTTATAGACCTACACAGAAACACAATATTTGTCCAACAAAGTGCTGGGGATTCAGTGAAAAGTTACCTAGAGTCTGTGTTTATGTAAATTAAATGTATCTCAGTATGCAGCAGAAGGTTTTCATGGGCATTGTTGACAATCTGACAAACAGAATTTCATGAGCTTTATCAGTTTTCAAAAACATCTAACTCTCTACAAATCAGCGCACCTTAAGCAAGTAAGTGACCTTATAGCTGCTGCATCCAACCTCTAAATCACTCTGCATCTGTCTGTGTTTCTACTGAGCAGTCATGTTCTTCATGTGGTAAACAAAATCCTAAAGCTAATATGGCAATAATAATATACAATATATATGTAAAACCAGCTTGGGAAATGAATCAGAGTAGAAAATGTACACAGTGCACACAAAATGTGAGGACAACAATATAGGGTATCTTGAAATCTATAACATGAGGGGTGCAGTCATTGAACACAGTAATTGTGAGACAGAAGGATGCACTGTAAAAACGAAAACTTAAAACTGCTCACCTCATTGTGATTTTTAACTCCACTGAACAAAAAGTACTTGATTGCACCGTAAACTATACCAAAATAACTGCCTCAACTAACTATATTAAGTTTCTTATTAAAAGTTGATCTTAATTCATATCCTATGTTGGTAAAATTCACAAATTGTGTTATACCCTAGTTGGAGCCTGGTCAACTACATTGAGCATGCTCATTTCAACTCTTTGGTATGTTCTACAAAGCGATTCTGCAGGGAGTTTTTTTCCACCATTTTTATTTCCCACATGATGAGCATCCTCAGCTCAAATTAAAGTTGACTCCCAAAAGGTGGGTATTTTAGTTAGGTTTTGTCTAGAAATTCTGCTTTGCAGCAATGATGTGCCTGTTCATGGCTGCAGGTTAGGTAGGTAGTGGCACACCTCACCTAACTTAGGTGCAGGTTATGTTCTGTATAATGAATTCATGCAATACATGTGAGTATGACAGCAAAACAGTTCTGCCCAGATGATGTGTCGAGAACAAGCTGCGAGAACTCCCAAACCAGGGCTGTGAGAAAAAATGAATCTCGTTCATCAAAATAAACAAATCGTTCATGAACGACACACACATCACTATTACAGTTCATATGCCAGATTTTTTTTGCAAGTGTTTTAATTCTAATACAGTTGGCAAGGTTGTAGTACTTACCAACAGGCACCATGGTAAAGAAGTCATAAATCCTAAATTAAAAAATGCTGAAATTGGCCTTTAATCACTTCTATAACTAAAGGTCTATTGTTTTTTTTCTGTTTTCCAGATGTCTGACATTGTACTGCATCGAAGAACATCATCTCTGGAAGGTCTACCCATATTTGTTCATGAGAATTCAACAAAGCCTTTCCTGATGGGCCTGGTGAGTACAATATAGGCTTTTCCCGCAGTCATGGGTACCTATTAACTGTCATGCACATAGCATTTAACTTCTTCTACACCTTGATGTTGTGTAAGGAATTTGCTTTAAAATATAGAGAAAATCTCAAGATAAACACTGGATCTGCAAATGAACTATTAGTGGAAAAGGATATGCTCTCTTTGCACTTTCTTTATATTAATTAGGGTGATTACTAGAATCACCTGATTGATTGCAACAGTATATCAGTCTGAAGTTGGCACATCTTCCTGGTTTGAACAGGACACAGATCCACATGATAGGCAGGTGTCAGGATGGGCACCCTCACTGTTCTTGAAGATAATGATGCATCTACGTCACTGCCCACAGTCATCAATATTGCCATTGTGTTAGAAGAGGCCAATGTTCTCAAAGATCTTCCAGACCTCTCTACTAGCTTTGCCTACCGTTTAGGCTTGCTTTATACCTTGAACATGGAGTTCCCAAAAGAACACAAGTACACCTTGGAAGCTGTTCAGCTTCATGGAACTCTCCACCAGTTGCTCACAGCGTGTCAGGAGCTTGAAAACCAAGCTTTTACTCTGAGCTAGAACTGACTTGAATTGACTAGCAAAATCAGCCTATTTAATTGTCATTTTATTTAATTTAATTTTTTTTATTTTTAATGTAATTCAATATATATATATATATATATTTTGATGAAGGAACACGAGAAAGGCTTCATTGTCATTTTGGAAGGATTTTGGGGCTCCTCTAATAGAAGGTACTACAAGTACTGTTGTGCTGTGTTGTGTTATGTTTATAATACACATGTTAACTGAAATGTTTTGTTACCTTAAAAATGTGTTGGTGCTGTGTTGGTGAAGTTTTTATTCATATCAAACATTTACTCACCAATAGACTGTAAGTTTGCAATTAGATTGTTTGTAATTTATAGCATGTAATACTTGAAATTTAACATTATTAGACATATGAAAGATGAATTAACTGAACAAAAGATAAATAGTTGGCACAACTGTAGGTCATTTTCTTCAAAACTTAGGAATTTGAGTTGGCCTCTAAGCTCAAAAATCTAGTGCAGTAAGTTGCCTTGAAATTTTAAGTTTTCTCAACTTTTTCGTTTTTACAGTGTGTGGATCACAAACAGTCAGATTTAGTACTATGATCACTGACAGAGACTTATGACAATCCAAGGGTAATAATAAAAACAGGAATGAAACAATAAAACACATCCAGCACTATTCCTGGGTGTAAGCACAGAAAAGCTGCCATGTTCTTTTAAACCTTTCACACAGAAGAACGACATAATGTTGACAAAATAAGCCAGGGTTTAGTAACACAAGAGGAAGAATGTGAGAAGGACAACGGAGGATTTAAAAATTGTAACAGGTAATAACTCACAGTGAGTTAACGCTGCAGATGGATGAGCTGCTAGAGCATGCGTTACCTCGACTGCGTGTTAGAAAACTGCACATGCATAAAACAAAAATTGGGGAGGGGGGAACATCACATAGAATGAAGTCAGAGAAACAGTCAGACATTTTGTGACATTTCTCTGTCTGTTAGCTTTCCATCACATTTAAGTGTAATGGACAGTGACAACTCAGAACCACAAGACCAAGACAGAAACTAAATGTTACACAAATGGACTCAGGGACATGGTGACAGCAAGATAAATCTCTTTCAGTTAGTTCAGTCCCTATATGAAAATGAGAAAGGGAAATACTCTAAAAGTCCACATATGAGAGAGAGGGGTCATACTGAAATCTATAAACAACCAAAATTTTACTATAAAGATATGAAAGGCAAAAATGTTCAGAGCTGGTCTGAACATAAAAATAATGTCATGGGTGGAGCTGAAAAAACATACTAAAAAAAGGCTTCACTGTGTTCAACAGTTATCCACTAACTGTGCCTACCCACTGGGCCAGAGTGCAGTGTGCTGACTGTAAAACCAAAGCAGTGACCTAAAAAAGTCTCTAAAGCTCCATAAAAGCTGAGGTAACTCTCAATTTTAAGTGTTAGAAAAAAAAAGATAAATCTTCATGAACTCAGATGTTTGCCAGTTCCAGTTGTCTTTAAATCTTTAGCTGTTACCTCTGGGTTGTTCTTTACCTCATTGAAGATTCTGTGTTGTATCTTTGGAGTCATCGTGTCTGGGTGCCCACTCCTATTTAGAGTAGCCACAGTACCAGACTGCCTCCATTTAGAGTTTGTCTAACTGGTGAATAATAGATGCCAAAACACTTTGATATGACTTTCCAGCCTTATGCAGATCAACTATTGTTGATCATATGTCTTCATCTCCATTTTGTTTGTCTTTTATCAAAGAGTGAATGTTTAATGGGTGTGTTCAATAAAGACAAAAACTAATTAGAATTAGAACAAATTAGAATTGTTTGTGTGTTATCACCATAAGCACATTGTTTTTGTCTATTTCTAACTTAAATGAAAATTAGATCACATGATATAACAAATCAAACGTGGTTAATTCTAAGGGGTTCCCATTCTTTACTGGCCACTGTATGTTAAATAAATTTTTATAATAATTAATAATAACAATAATAATAATAATGAATCCCATTTAGAGGTACATAGTTAACTAAATCAATGAATCTAGAAAATTTCAGTGAACATTTTAATATAACTATTACACAGTGTCTGGAGAATCTACAGAAACTAAAGTGTCTTATCTTGTTCTAGAAAGTTTCATTAAAATATCTGTTCATCCCAATATCATACCTAGGTACAAACTGTGGCAGTGTGTCAAAATAATACTGAGCTGTTGAGGAAGGGTACAAAGTAACTACTATTTTATTGGTGAGTAATATTTTGACTGATACTCTGCAGGAATCAGTAGAGGTCATTTGGAAAAAGAAATGCAGGGACCTGTCTGTGAAGAAAATATCAATGATGACTTTAGTCAGTATTATGCTTTCAACAAGGGTTTCCTTTCCCACATGACAAGCCCAAGAGCTAAGTCAAATGAAGATTGTGCTTGGGAATATTAATGAATGAAAATTTTGCTTCTTTTATTTGAGAACAAGTTGACTTACGCTGTGATGGAAATGTTAGCAGCTGACATGGGGCTAACTTCCTTTACCTCCTTGGCCTTCTGGAGGGCAAGTTTCTTACTGATGGCCTCCTCTTGCTCCTCTTCATCCTGGATAATATATGCAAAAATATACACACACATACACAGTACAAATTCAGAAAAAATCAAAATTTTGTTGTTTTGACAAAATTCAGTATATGGTACATTTCCAAATTCTTTTTCATTTCTATTTAATTTCCACTCCCTTCCACCATTTCAAATTCTGCACTGATCTTTTATATTAAAAGCCTTACAGCAGCTGGCTAAGCTTTTAATGTGAAAAACCCGCAGCTGAGCAGCAATCGATAAAGTTAGGAAAGCAAGTAGAACTAGAAGATGCAATTTCTGGTAAGTGGGAGAGCTGCTCCATCAGCTCTGCATCTTTGGGGATGATCTGTGTCCCCACTACATGGGCACAGAGCACAGCACACTGGCTGCTGAACCTCGGCAGCCGATGCTTCTTCAACCGGCTGTCCCTGGAAGAGCAAAGATTAG
The DNA here is from genome assembly GCF_900324485.2 of Mastacembelus armatus. NCBI lineage: Eukaryota > Metazoa > Chordata > Actinopteri > Synbranchiformes > Mastacembelidae > Mastacembelus > Mastacembelus armatus. Next base: position 940,784 of record NC_046641.1, read on the forward strand.
TTTATGACAGCACAGGGAGCATCTCTCCTTCGCCCCCGAGGACTGCTAGTGGAGCGAAGCTCAATTTCCTCCCTCTACTCTCTCCGGTGCCCCTGGTACCAAAAGCTCTCCCACCTTCTTCCAAGGAGAAAAGTCAGACCCGATACTCAAGCTCACTTCTGACCCGGAATCAGACAATTCCGCCTCCATTCCTGGCCCCTCTTCGGAGGCCTACCTGGCGCACCCTCTCATTCTAGGGAGTGGTGGCAGAGGCATGCGAACTAGCATGCTAGGCAAGAGACCTAACCTTCGTTTTCCAGCTATGGGTAGTTTTTCACAGTGGCTCACAGACAGTGGCTAACCGGCATGGTCTCCCAGTTACCCCCCTGCCGAGCTCTGCCGGCACAACCCATTGCAGGTGCCGCACCACATGTCAGGCAGGCCTCACTCTCCCGCCGTCACCATGTGTCTCTTTTCCTGCAGCAAAAAAACAGCAATGTGATGTGCACCACACAAATGTCTGGTTGCACCACTCTATAACCCCAGAGCCGGTGAGAAGGGACCTGCTGGCAGCAACAGCCTGTCTGGTCCCCATTCTCAGGTGCCGTGAACTACGCTGGAGATGAAATCACTCCTTAGCATCCTCAGAAGCAGCATGGTTCTAACGGATACAGGATTTATAGCATTTTGGTATGTAGTAAGCAATGTTCTGTTGCTGTTGCCAATAAAGATGCTAACGTTTATCTGTGGGGCACATTTTACTCTGGTACAGCCGACCCTTGCTGCTCATAAGGCAGCCATGGCTGTTGATCCAGTTAAGTTCTGACAGGGCATGGGGTTTGCATGTATTTAGGTGTGCAACATGAGATCTTCGGTTACTGTTGTAAATAAAGATGTTGACCTCCCCGTGAAGGGAACTTGTTTCCTCTCTGGTGCAGCCAACCCCTGCCACTTATAAGGCAGCCATGGCTGTGTTTGCACATGCATCCCACCACAAATGGGAAACCCTCCTGCCACCATGCTCATGCTGGCTGGCTTGAGCAAGCATACCAAATACAAACAGCACACGTCCTCACCCCAAGCTCACATCTTTACACTTATCCCAGCGGCCAACCTCTGTCTTGGCAGCAAGAGGGCACGCAGCAATAACAGTCGGGAGTTCCCACACACTGACCTTGTCTCCACCTGGTGTTGCTCTAGGCTTGGTTCTGGGTCTGCCAACGGGGAGGACAACATCAAACTCTGGTCATTGTAGAGCAGCATTTTGTTTCAATATAGAGTCAGTTGGCTAGGCTTCCCTTTCTCAGGGGAGCAGTTGCTTCACTCACTTTGTGACACTATCACACAAATGGAGCTCTCCTCTCAGGAGCAGGTAGAGATCATCAGAGCGGCAGCCTCCCTTTGTTCCTTTGTTTGTTTGTTATTTGTGGACATTGCGCATTACTCCATTTTTCACATGCTCTCCTGGGTGCTGCCAGGACCTGACCAAGCCGGGAAACCATGGATGTGTGCGCAGCTCTCCAGTCACTTTGGAGGTGCAAGTGTGTGACCCACTGAGCTGGGCTGTTGTTGTTATGTACCTGGCTTTCTGGTTATGTGTGTACTTATGTTCCCCACGTGGAGTTTGGTTCAGGTCAGGTCTTTAGTGTTTTGGTTTTTCTCCTGGGTTGTTGGGCCCAGTGAAGTGTGGAGCATTTCTGGCTATCACTTTGACCCATTAGAGATAGCCCACAGGGCTGCGCACCAAAGAGACAAAATGTTGGTTATGTATTGTAACCAAGATTCTGTGAATTGGGCGCAGCCTCCAGGCTGTTCAACCCACTGGACCCTCCAACTAGCTGACGAAAAAGCTTGTTCTATTTTTTTGAGAAGATCGTGCCTGAACCGCTGCTTATATATGCGTAGCACGGATGTGATGAGGTTGCTCAGTTCGAACAGCCCAACCCAGAGGGTGTAGACAGGTTTCTCTTCAGTGCTTAACATGAGGAATGGCATAAGACCCATTAGCGACATGCTTAGTACCTTAGTGAGTTCCTGGGCATTTGCAAGGTTATCGACAGCAATGGCCAAGAACACGTTGAGGAGTGTGTCTGGTTATTTATGTTCTCAGGAAAATATCAAATGATCAATTAAAACAGAGTCAATATTTACAGGCTAGTAAATATGTATGCGCAAATGATAACTGTGCTTTAAGGCTACCTGAAAGCTACATGGGTGAATCGATTTTGATCACCTGGGCAGGATACAGTTTCCAAAGAGAGTGAGAACAATAAAATAAATGGAGGAAAACATTCCCCCGTGAACACCCCCCTGTGATTCAATGCCATGGTACATGACCGCATTCCAGTCCTCTCCAGTCAGGATCTGTAGGGGAGACATAGGCTGATTTCTGGGTTCAGTTCAGCATTACAAGCAGAGCAGGGACAAAAAGCATGATGGAGTTGACCTTTACCTGGAAAACAGTGAGAATCGCTGCTGGGAACGTGTCAAAGTTGGTTGTTGGAGTTTCGTCTTCAAAATTAAACCTTCAAGGAGAAAACAACGTCTGAATGTAATCAAGCCCCAAAGCCATAACACAGTCACTCCTCCACCTACTGAGGATTGGAGCAGTTTATTGCCCTCTCCATTATGCTGCTGCACATTATTGTAGCACAATATATGCTTAATACGTTTGAGTCGTGTGAGTGTCTAGTCTGTGTGACCTTATTGGTGATTTCTGAGTGTTCATTCTTTTCAGCTGGATAAATTGTGTTAATGTTGACATTTTGTATGCCTGCCTACTGGGACTTAATTATATCTCCCCAACAATGTGAGGGATACAGATAGAGGAGGCTGGAATGGTAGTAGAATTTATCTTGTGCTTGCTCAAAGTCGATGAAACTCTGGATCTCATTAAAAGACAATCCCTGAAAAGAGAGAGACTGCATTTGTTTCAGGAGCCTTTTATTTTCAAATTTGGTTGGGATTTTTTCTCCTTCTATTTAGATTTTATGACTTTAATTATTCCAGGTTTTAAAAAACTATATTCTTGATTATAGAATAAGTGATAAAATACAGTTCTTAGTCTAATAAAAAGACTATTTATAGTATTAAGCAAATAAAATAAAAATGTAAATTAACAATAACACTAAAAGCGCACACAGGAATGCTCAACTATTAAGGATTTGCTACTGTAATCAGGGTGAGCACTACATTGTCAAAATTCTTTCTTCATATGCCCTAAATTTGGTACAGTGGGTTGTAGAGAGGCACACAGAAAACAGAGCTAGAGGGGAGCAGGCAGTTCTCAAGCTACCAATGTTGTGCATTCACTGTGCATATGTATATTTTGGTCTCATTTTTCCAAAGTATTTACAGCATTTGTGTAATAGGCATGCAACAACCTTTCAAAGGCTCCTGTTTTGCTAAACTAAAGATGCCCATCCCCTTTAGGGGAACTGTCTACCACTGTTGAATAAAAAGACCCCAATGGGAAGTTGGTGTGTTGTTTCAAAGAGCGTGTTTATGACATTATGACTGAGAAGAAGGTGTGGAATTTGTAATGCAGTTTGCATCAAACAGGTTCAAGGGTTTAATTAACAACCACTGGAACTCCTTTAAAATACAGTAGGTGTTTTTATCTCTTCACTATGAGCTGCAGAAGTAGAAACAAATTACTCACTGGCCACCAAACAGTTGCATCCCGAGCAAAGCAAAGACCACAATGAAGAGGAAAAGTAGGAACAACAAGCTGATGATAGACTTCATGGAGTTGAGCAGAGATACCACCAGGTTCCTTAAAGAATTCCAGTACCTATATGCACAGTTAAATGAATATAAATATATATGGCATAACCAGTATTCTAAGTACAAGGACATTTCCGATGACTCACTTTGTGACTTTGAAGATCCTGAGCAGTCTCAAAGCTCGCAGGACACTGATCCCAAATGAAGCCCCAGGCTTGATGGCAGCCCAGATGACCTCAAAAATACTGCCGATAATTACCTATGCACACAGTCCAATAAATATAGCAGGGCTCTGTAATTTTCATTTCCAAATACTTATCTTTTTTCTTCTGTAGCAACAACCGCGAAACACATCAGACTCTATAACCCACTGTGGACTGATTAAACTCCAAGCTGATCAGACTGACTCACCCCAAAGTCAAAACAGTTGAATGAGGAGTGGAAGTAATTTTGTGGTCCAAGGCCATACATTTTCATGGACATCTCTGCCAAAAACAGGCCCAGAAATACGAACTCAGCCAGGTCTGTCCATGGAGAAAAAGAAACATACAGATCAATGAGCTGGGTTAAAAATTAGTTCACTGCTTATTTTTGCAAAGGAGGAGGGCTGTGCTACTTCTGCCTGTTCGGATTGAGCCAATGCGAATAACACATTGAAAGAGAAAGAGTATGTTGTTTTACAGAATACCTGCTGTAGCGTGGGCAATGTACATTTATATTTTATATTTCAGTATCTTTACAAGGAACTGCCAACAAAGAAGGCACATACAATAGCAGTATGTAATGTTACAATTATTTCAAGCATTGTGCAGTAGTTAAGATTTAAAGAAATTGCAGATGTTTAAGCCAGATTTTTGGAACATCAAATTTCCAGCACCACACTGACAGGGTCAATTTCAGGATAATATGAAATGGTAAGACATTATGTAACAGTTAGCACCATTAGAGAAGAGTCAGCAAATTCCTTAGCTGAAATAATAGTAGGTTTCTAGTGGCACAAGCCTAGTCGGTAATATTAAGCATGAGTCTGTTGATTGTTTATTGATTGTTACTACTTCTTTCAAATGCAGGTGTCCCAAACCAACTACAATGATCAGTATTGGGGAATATTTCAAAGGCTTGTTTTCAGGTAAAATAAAGCAGATCAAATACCAGTCCCACTTTATGTTCGCTTAGCCTCCAAAACTATTGACTATTGACTAGGAGCAACCTATGCAGCATATTTCTCCAGAAGCTGAATAGATGGGTATGTAAGGACCCAGCGTGTCCTTCATGTTCAGGTGGAGTTTCATTGAGCCACATCCTCTGAAACTGTAAAACTAGCCTGACTCAAGGGCGATATACCTGGAGACATAACCAAGTGATGAAGTGTCTAGCAGCAGCCATTGAAAGAAAATGCCTGGAAATAAACTGTACGGATGAGAACAACACACAAGGACGGATTTTGTTGGTTCAGGAGGGTGAAAAAGGCAGGAAGGAAGCAACTTTGAACAGGCATAAATTAGGGCAGCTGAAGGCAGGGCGAGACTGGCAATTGAGGGTAGATTTGGATTTCAGGGTTATGATAGTCAGTGTTGGAGAGTGGTCTTGTTGTGTGGCCTTCAAGATTTATGATGGCATGGCCTGATAACCCCCTCTTTGGGACCAAAGGGGAGCTTCCAGAGGAACCCATGGGTGGTAAGTGGTCACTTTTCTAACTAGGTATAGGTAACTGCACTAATCTTCTATAACAAAAGGAAAAGTACAGCAGTAGAGGACAGGGTGTGGGATCAGAACATACTGATGAATAGTCAATTTTCAGTTTTCAATTTCTATACAGTAAAAATCAGTGAGCTGACTTGGCAGTGACTAAAGCCATTTTTGGGTGTATTTTAAACTATGTATAAATGGACCAATGGAGAAATATTATTAAGAGAAACTGCAACGCAATATGTGTTGGTTGACAAGACAATTATTTGCAATGTAGACACCTGCTGGTACTTACATAGTGCATAGGTGAGCCACTCAGGCTGGTCATAGTGTACTATGGCTACACACAATGTATTGAGTCCAACCAGACACAGCACAGTCCAGTAGAAGCTCTGGGACTTGACCAGACGACGGATGGTGAAGCGAATCCTCTTCTCTTTCCTTCTGAAGTAAGATGAGCTCTCATTTTTGCTCTTCACGCTTGCCCGGGCGAATGGTGAACCTGGGGGGGCAGTTGGAACAAAGCATACAAAATGGCAATAAAGTTACCAAGTCTAAAACTAAGAAGGTCTTGTCAAATTAAGACTGCGTTTGCGTAGTTACGTTCAAACTGGAAGAGGAATGTACTTTTCACCTTGAAGCTGGCACTCACAGGTACAATTCAGCTAATAATTTAAAATCTATTGGCACAGTGAAAACAATGGGAAGAACCACAGGGATAAATGGACTAAATATAATTTATACATTCTTAACAGAACTGTTTTTATATTCACATATACAGGCCTTAACTCTGATGTAACCAAAGTGAAACTCTTCGCTCTTTCAGTTCACAATGCCAGGGACTATATTAAAGTCAAGGCCAAATGTCAAGCGGGACAGGACAGAAAGGGAAGGAGAAAAATTCGATTAGAGTTTCATTATTAGCACAAGAAGACCAGTGAACTACACTATATTTCACTTTATCAGTACAAAAACAAAGATAATTTTTCAAAAACTAACAGCATGTTTTTGTTAATATATAGTAAGTGTATATAAATGTTAGATCTTTTTAAATTCTCTATATAATATATTGTTGCTTGTATCCACTGGATTATCTGATCTGTAAATGGTTTCTAGCCATCCATCTTTTTCAAACAAAAGAAAAATTGAGATAAACAGATTAACAATTATTTCAGACCCACACTACTGATCCTAAAGTGGGATGATACTTGTATGTTTGTTACTTATAACCCTTCAGCATGTCAGAATGCTCATGGTTGAGATCTGATACCAAGGCAAATGCCATATCATTCACTGTCAGCCTTATATGATCCTACATCACAGTTAAAATGACCAGTTGTGTTATTTACAGTTAAAACAGCTAGATTAAATACTACATTTTGGTTAGTTGTTACAAAAACCTGTTGACATTGTTTTACTGCACTAACAAAAATAAAGCCAGTGCACTAATCTACGGTAATTAGCTGAGTAGAAGTGTGATGATCACATCTCAGTGATGATGATTTGAATTTGATGAGCAGATTTATAACTGCATTTACAGTAGAATATGTTTAATGTTAGCCCCATTCCTAGTTATCTGGCATTTGCCTTAACCATGAGGCTTTGTGTTTTGTACTTCTTCTATTCATGAGATTTTTTTACACAGAGTGAACATTTTCCTTAATAACCTCAGAGCTGTCAGTACAAATAGATCTATGTCTTAAGAAAAAGACACAAAAAACAAACTACATTTCCTCTTTGGGATTAATAAAGTTTATCTGATCTTAACTAAAATGAAACACCCACAAAGTGACATAAAAACATCTTGAGAGAGATGTTTAGTGTCCTCACAGTGGGAAAAAACTCATCAAAGAAATAAATAAACAATTGCAATAAGAAGCAAAGGAACTACAGCAAGTTGAAAAATGCCTCAAATGAGAGATGGTAACGAATTGCAAAGAGAATAAAAAAGACCATAAAGAGATGCGGAAAGAACACAAGGACATGAAAAATAACTAAAAATAAAAAAATGCATGTCTCTGTTGGTCTGGGTGCCTTTCTTTTAAAAGAAAAATAAGTGGCCTTTTACATGTCTGTGCCCATTGTGTTATAACCTATCCATGACTGGCATCAACTAAGCATTGAACATACAGAACAGAATACCTTAATCCAGTGGTTCCCAAAGTTTACATTTTTAAATTATCTCCTAGTTGTTTGGGATTAGTAGGACCGGACATGTATAAAACCTAAGCACTCTCTTTAAATAGTTTGGGTTTTTATTTTTAAAAATGCCCTCATATAGGCAAATAAATACAAAAATGTAAATTTTTCATATTTAATTTTAAAATTATAAGGGGCCCAAAAAGTTAGCATCCCCCGGAGCCCACCTGAAAAATATCTTAGAAAAAGACACAAAGCAACCAAAACTAAACACATAATGATGACATGCAACATCTTCAAAGAGGTGCAAAAATTTCTCAGAGACACAAAATGTCCACAAACACACACAATAAACAACTACAAGGGGAAGCAAAATTACAACAAAGAGAATGGCCATAGGGAGATTCACAATGGCCACAAAGAGATGCAAAAACACCACAAGGACATGCAAAATAACCATTGGAAAAAACAAAACATGAGTCTCTTTTAGTCTGTAAGTTAAGCTTTGCTTCTATGTAGGAGGGCCTGGGGCCTTTGACATTTCTGTTCTGACAGCTAGTTGCAATAAAATCTAGCTCCAAATCAGTAAAATATCCAGATTTGTTAAACCTCATGGCCAAATGAATCCCTTATTGAATGTGTCATACACAGTTCAGTTTACACTCGTTGGCATCTCTGACACCACAGAAAACTAAAGAGAAAAGATGTATACTGTACAAACGTGCAGATATGTTGTTGTGAACAAATGTTATATTATGTACAGTAATAAGTGCTTATATATCGAAAAATCAAATATGGTGGATTGGCTTAACTGCTCCAAAGTAAAAAAAAAAAAATACCTGCAAAATATAATATTTACAATATAGGAAGCTACTCACGACAGGTCTTTTTTTGTGTACATACTTATCTAGAGTCCAACATGTTAAAGAAAGAACTATTTTTAACAGTGTTTCTTCAAGTAGATTTGGTGCTTGTTTAATCATTGCTATATGCATAAGAAGCATTATCCATCCATTCATCCATTATCTGTACTTGCTTATTCCTAACTTATGCCTATGGTGAAAATTACAGGCCTCTCTCATCTTTTTAAGTCAGAGAACTTGCACAATTGGTGACCTCTAAATACTTTTTTGCCCCACTGTAAATGAAATTGCCTTGTCTTGCCTTTGATGTGTTTAAATAAATAATTCCCATACAGTATAGCTACTATATAGAGTATGTACAGTATATTGTATAGTCTACTGTGCTTCGAGGATTTTGAATGAGAATAAATATCCATCCATCCATCCATCCATTTTCTAAACTTGCTTATTCCTTAACCTGGATCTTCATCTGATCACTTGGACAATCCTCCACATCCACAGAGAGGGGTGAGGTCTGAAAACTCAACAGAAGACAGAAAACTAAGAGGAAAGCTAACAGGTCAGACTCTGATTGTGGGCAACTTGGCCATAAAAGATGTGAGACGGATGTGCAGTAACAACACAAAAGTGCTGTATTTCCCAAAAGATTTGGTCTCTGACACTACTGACAAAATCCTGAGCATTGTTGCAGAAAACCTAACTGTGAAAAACCTGGTACTACACACAGGGGCAAATGATATTGTGAAGCAGCAGTCCGAAATCCTCAAAAAGGACTTTAATAATCTGCTAAACACAGTAAGGTTGCTAAATGCAGAAGTTTTTATCAGTGGACCTCTACCACCAGTCAGAGGAGGAACTGAGAAATTCAGCAGGTTACTAGCACTGAACACATGGCTTTCAACTGCATGTGATGTCCACTCAGTACATTTTATAGATAATTTTAACCATTTCAGGGATCGCAGGCATCTTTTTAAGAGAGACGGATTGTCTCTAAATAAATCAGGAGTAAAAGCTTTCACCTCCAACCTATTTTTCTTCCTGCGCCACAATCTTCCCTCTGCCAAGGACAAGATACGACGGGAATCTGCCAAGGACAAGATACGGGAATCTAAACAAAATGAAGAAACATCAGAACATCCAAAGCCAACACTCCCCCCCGAAAGCTCTAACATGGAGAGAAGTCAGAGCAAAGATGAGGAGGCCACACCCCCTCCACTAGCAGACACTGCCTGTGAGGATTCACTTCCCACAACCCCACAAACCCTGCCTAGTTCACCATCTTCCCGGGGCATCCCATTCCCCATCACCAAGAACCTCGCCAATCTGATGAAGCACATCACTACTGGGCCCAAACTGACCTCCTCCCCGAGTGTCATTTTCACCCCCAGAAGCCCCTCAAAGCGGCATGCCCCACCAATTCCTCAGCAAGCTCTGCTGCAATCATTACAACTGCAGCATCCACCAACCCCTCCTCCACGCCGTCACCAAAATCATTCTTTGTCTCCACAGCCTGATAACAGCACAGTAAGCTCTAACTGATATGTGCTGGGTCCAGGCTGCAATACTGTTAGTCATGGCTCTCTCCAGGAAAAGCCGGGGCCCAATATGCAAATAGCTGTTTCAATCCCAGTTTTGATAGGTAACAGAAAAAGTTTGGTAAATCTACAGAGAAATAAGACTTACCCAACGCATTCTGCAAATTTATGTATCCCTTGCCAACCACAGTATGTCCCAGAACATGGGGAAAACAATGTTTTTAACACACTAAATTTAGCTCTTTAAAATGTCAGGTCTTTGGTAGGCAAATCGTTTTTAATCAGTGATTTTATTATTAAGCACAAGCTTGATTTTATGTTTTTAACCGAAACATGGTTAGGACAAGATAATAATGCTGCAGTTCTTATTGAATCAACCCCTCCAAATTTCAGTTTCATGAGTGAAACAAGAATACATAAGAAAGGAGGTGGAGTTGCCATTTTATTTAATGATAGCCTCAAATGCAAAAACATATCATATGGAAAGTTTGACTCCTTTGAATATGTTGCTCTTCATACCAAATCCTCCTGTCGAGCAATATTTTTAACTATTTATAGACCCCCAAAGTACAATGCACATTTTTTTGAAGAGGTTGCTAAATTACTATCTATTGTATGCATTGATTTTGATTGTATTGTTTTAGTGGGTGACTTTAACATTCATGTTCAGTGGAGAAAAGCCACAGTGGTTAAAATTCAGAAAAGAATATGCAGACAAGCAGAACGCAAGTGGCGAAAAACCAAACTCCAGGTTCATTTCGACTTGTACAAAGAGAGTCTTCACAACTATAACCAAAAACTAAAAAATGCAAGGCAATCATTTTTCTCAGAGGTTATCAATAGAAACAGCAATAATGCCCGCACATTGTTTTCTGTTGTAGACAGACTCACAAACCCAGCACCCTCTCTTCCTTCTGAACTGCTGTCCAAAAAGTCATGCAATGATTTTGCAGCCTTTTTCACAGACAAAATATCAAAGATAAGACAAACTATCTCTAGCTGCAGTCCTAGGAACATGACAATATCACCTGTGCCTCCTTGTTCTCCAGTAAATCTAGAACATTTTGATCTCCTTGATCACAGAGCTCTGGCAGAAACGCTTCTACAAGTAAAATCTACATCATGCTGCCTTGATATTTTACCAACAAATTTTTTTAAAAATGTTTTTAACAGCTTAGCTCCAGATGTATTGCAGATTGTCAATAGTTCTCTTCAGTCAGGGCAGTTTCCCCAGGCCTTAAAAACTGCTGTTATAAAACCTCTTCTTAAAAAGCCTAATCTAGATGCTTCAGCAGTAAGTAACTACAGGCCAATATCAAATCTTCCATTTCTGGGAAAAATAATTGAATAAGTAGTTTCTCAACAAATTCACAGATTTATGGTGCAAAACAATCTTTTTAATGCACTTCAGTCTGGATTTCGCGCACACCACAGCACCGAGACTGCACTTATTAAAATTTTAAATGATTTACATTTAAATAATGATGAATCCAAAACCTCTGTTTTAGTACTACTGGATCTCAGTGCTGCATTTGACACAGTTGATCATGATGTGCTGCTTGATAGACTAGAAGCGTGGGTGGGAGTTACTGGCTCAGTGTTAAATTGGCTAAAATCTTATTTACAAGATAGAGACTATTTTGTCTCACTTGGTAACTATGAGTCTGAGCGAACAAAAATGAAATGTGGGGTTCCTCAAGGGTCTATTCTTGGTCCTCTCTTATTCAATATCTACATGCTGCCCCTTGCTCAGATTATGGAACATTGACTACCATACCTATACAGATGACACCCAACTTTATATATCAGTATCATCTCATGATTATAGTCCTCTAATTTCATTATGTGAGTGTATTAATCAAGTCAAAGAATGGATGTGCCAGAATTTTCTCCAGCTCAATACAGACAAGACAGAAGTGATTGTTTTTGGCCCCAAAAATGAAAGGTCAAAGGTCATTGCTCACCTTGACTCCATGTCATTGAAAGCTACAAATCAAGCCAGAAACCTTGGTGTAATCACTGACTCAGACCTGAATTTTAACAACCACATAAAATCCATCACTAAATCTTCCTATTACCACCTGAAAAACATTGCTAGAATAAAAGGTTTTCTGTCTAAACAAGATGCAGAAAAACTTGTTCACGCATTTATCTTCAGTAGGTTAGATTATTGTAATGGCTTGTTCACAGGTCTTAGCAAAAAGTAAATCAGGCAGCTACAGCTAATCCAGAATGCTGCTGCCAGAGTCCTTACAAACACCAAGAAACTGGACCATATCACACCAGTTCTTAGATCACTACACTGGCTTCCCGTTAGTCAAAGGATAGATTTTAAAATCTTATTGCTAGTTTATAAAGCACTAAATGGTTGTGGACCAAAATATATCCAAGATATGTTGGTTCCCTATGAGGTTTCCAGAGCCCTCAGGTCATCTGGGACAGGTCTACTGTGTGTTCCCAGAACCAGAACCAAACAAAGTGAAGCAGCATTCAGTCACTATGCTCCTCACTTGTGGAACAAACTTCCTTAACACCTGAGGTCTGCTCAAACTGTCAGCTCATTCAAATCAGGACTGAAAACTCTGTTGTTTACTGCTGCCTTCGAATAATTGTTCATCCTTGTTTTCTTAATGTTTTTTTAATTTTCTTATGTTTTATTTTAATTTACTTTACTTGATTTAAATTTATTTTATGTTAAATGTCTTTACTTTTTAATGCTCTTTTCAATGCTTTTAATGTAATTATATGCCTTGTAAAGCACTTTGAATTGCCTAGTGTATGAAAGGTGCTATACAAATAAATTTGCCTTTGCCTTTGCCTTTAACCAGGGTCACAGGGATCTGCTGGAGCCTATCCGAGCTCTCTTTGAGTGAAAGGCAGGGGTACACCCTGGACAGGTCACCAGTCCATCACAAATAAACAAGACGAGAGACAAACAACCTCACACACTCACACTCACTCCTATGGGCAATTTAGAGTCACCAATCAACCTGACATACATGTTTTTGGACTTTGGGAGGAAACCAGAGTACCTGGAAAAAACCCACACAAGCACAGGGAGAACATGTAAACTCCACACAGAAAGACCCCTGATGGGTTTTGAACCAGGAACCTTCTTGCTGTGGGGCAACAGTGCTAACCACCAAGACACTTTGCTGGCTAAGAAGCATTCTTTTGCAGGAATTTCCCTTTGCGCAGTAATACAGGACAAGCACATTCACTGTATTCTCCATCTCGGGGCTCAGTATCCCTCCAAGAGATCACAAGGTAAACCTGAGAGGTTAGCAGAGGATCAGCAGAATTGGAAAGCAGATAACAAATTCTGCTTGACATTGATAATGTTTATTTACTTCTGAAATTATTTAATTTGTCTATTTAGGTCTTGGTGCTAAACTAGAAAACTGTGAAAACCATTTTAGTTCAGTGTGTTCTGATCATCAGTCAAAGTGGAACGATACATCAGGCTACTTTAAGAATTAACAAGTGAGTTTGTTACACTGGCATCACAGTACTTAAAATAAGACCCAGGTCTCATCCTCACCAACAGATGAGATGTCAGTGAAGTGGTCCTCGCCTTCCTCTGCATTGATGAGGTCATTCTTACTCTTCTTTGTTCTCTTCAACACTGCAAATATAGTGATGACAAAAAATAAATCACATCACAAAGCAGGCAATATGACATAACTCTACTTCATAGTTCAATAAGTAATGAAAATTCATTGTTTATTTTGTTAATGGTGAACTTCTAATAACTCTCTCCCACCCTGACTTCTAACAAACTTTGTTTCATTCACTCTTCCATATTTATACACAGTATATACGGTATAAGCTTCTTGAATTTAATCAGAACTGGTGCACTTATTTCTGTATTATATTAAACTTAATATCTTTAAATTTTGGATTGACAGAACATGTTAACTTGGACTGGGAACCTGTCATATTTGTTCTTATTTCATGGTGGTTTATGGACTAAATGATTAACTGAGAAAAGAATTGTTCAATTGATATATAATAAAATTAATAATATGCTGCAACCCTCTGCATGTTAGTGTGGAGCAGCAAATTAAGATACCACCCTTTTGTAGTGCTGCCAGATCTCCCTGATTTTCTTTTCAGCTCACTGTTGGTGCTCTGCAGTAACACTGTTACGTTTTGCAGTTTAGAGGTATTAAAACATCAGGGAGAGTATCAAAATCAGAGAGAAAAGAAGAGCTTTAAAATTGCGTGAAAGGTCCTTATCCTCCCACGCTCCTCCTGAACTCTGTTGAGCCCCTTCCACCCATAATCACTGGGGCCATCCTGGGTGAGGCTGCAGATAAGAGGCAGTATGGCCTTGATAAGAGGATAATGTGAGTCAGAACACACTTTATGGAATAAACCAGTTACCCATACAGACATGTACTGTATGTATAACAAGCAGTGTATATTAAACATTTTATTTCATCATTCACTTTCCTGTCCCTATTGGTAATAGAAAGAACAGTGCACTCTGCTCAGTCATCAAAATATAATTAATCTGTTAAAAATTCCTTGCCATGTGCAGTGTTCTCAGGGCCTCCCTATTAATTTCACTAAGGTAGTTCTGGTGAATATTAGATCTGTTAACAACAAATCATTTTTTATCAATGATTTTATTACAACTTATAATCTTGATTTTATGCTTTTAACTCAAGCTTGATTAGATAACAGCAGCGAACACTACACTTTACTTTCATGAATGTCTATCAGTCTGACAGGAAAGGTGGTGGTGCTGCCACATTTAAAGACTCATTTCAATGCAAGCAGTTATTATGTGGTGATTTTGAATCTTTTGAATATATTTGCACTGTGTTGCAATGACATCAAAAATCCTACTATTAATCATGTACAGACCCTCACAATCCTTTGCTAATTTTGCTTTACTGAGCTGCTTTTGTTTTGTCATCTCAACAGATTTTGACCATATTGTCACAACTGATGATTTTAACATTCACAATGACAACCCCAAAGATAAAACTTCAAAAGAATTCTGTGATCTGTTTGAAAATTTTGATCTGTTGCAGCATGTCGAAGGGCCCACACACAAACAATGACACACACTGGCTTTGGTTATTAGCAAGGCTGTTGATATTTCTAATACTGTTATCAGGGATGTAGGTCTTTCTGACCATTTATGTGTCTTCTTTGATATGTCCTTTTCTCCAGTTATCCAAACCAGGTCAGTTTCTGTCAAAACAAGGTATATTAATGAACACACTGTCCATCATTTTATGGATGCTACATCTGTGTCAGTTAGCCCAACATCACAGTCTGTTGATTTGCTCTTTGATAGTTTAAACCATAAAACACTGGAAGTTATTGACACTATTGCAACTGAAAGGGTAAAAACTATTTTTGACAAGAAGAAGACACCTTGGAGAAACAGCCTAGCTGTCACAAATCAGAAAAGGTCCTGTAGGATTGTAGGAAAGCTGAGTGCAAATAGAAAAAAACTAACTTGCAGATTCACTATGAGATCCCTAAGAGAATCTCTGCAATTACAACTTTATAATAAAAAAGGCAAGAGAAGCCTTTCTCTTCAGAGGCCGGAATATCAAAAATTCTCATGCCTTGTTTGCCACTGTTGAGAAGATAACTAATCCCCCAACACAGTTAGCACCTGACTTCCTATCTCAAAATAAGTGTAATGAGTTTGCATCTTTTTTTAATGAAAAAATCACAGGCATCAGACTGGGCATAAATTCATCTTTGTCAAACAGTGGACCCCTACCACTACTACAGCAACAGGATGGCTACACTGTCAACATTTAATGCTATCAATTCTAAAACCCTGGATGATGTAATTAAGAATCTAAATTCATCTACATGCTGTTTAGACACCCTGCCAACCAGCTTTTAAAACTGTTTTTAGTTGTCTAGAAATAGATGTCCTGAAAATTGTCAAGGCCTCACTCCTATCAGGAACTTTTCCAAAATCTATGAAAACTGCAGCTGTTAAACCCCTACTAAAGAAAAGAAGCCTAGATCCTTCAATGTTACGCAATTACAGGCCAATATCTAATCCTCCCGTTAATGGGAAAATTACTGCAAAAACTGTTTTGATTCAGCTGAGCAACTATTTAAAAGTACAGACAACATCACAGCACTGAGACAGCACTGATAAAGGTGTTAAATTACATTGGTTTAAATGCTAACTCAGGTAAAACATCAGGTCTGGTGCTGCTTGACCTTAGCGCAGGCTTTGATACCATGGACCAAAAAGTTCTTCTTGATAGACTGGAAAAGTGGGTGGGGTTGTCAGGTACAGTTCTCAGTTGGTTCAGATAATATCTCGAAGGCAGATGCTATGTTGTTTCAATTGGTGATCATAAGTCTGAGAGTGTCACCATGGCATGTGAAGTCCCACAGGGCTAGATTCTTAGACCACTGTTATTCACACTGTACATGCTCCCTCTAGGTCAAATCATACATAACAACAATGCTGCTTATCACAGTTATGCTGACGACACTCACTCATACTTGGTTCTCTCACCAAATTACTATGGTCCCTTAGATTCACTCTGTCAGTGCTTGGATCAAGTAAATAGTTGGATGCAATTAAGTAAAGACAACAAAAATAATCACATTTGGCAACAAAAAGGAAACTATGAAAGTTACTGTCCAGTACTGATGGGAAACTCAATTCTTTTTACTGACTTGAGCATATATGAGTTAGAGTCAGAGAATCAGGTTTTGAGTCATCTGAGTCAGTCACCCAGAGTAATTCAAATTTGCACACACAAGCTTCACCCTGACTGATTCATACTGCTAAAACTACTGATTTGAAATGAGAAAATGATCTATTTCATTGCTGAAAAAAGAGTGAAAGCTCAACAATTCTCAAAGAGGAAATATTTATTTTTCTTTCTAACTCATACAAATTAAATTCAACTAACCATACAAAATAAAATGGAGCACAGGAGCAGACTTTCAATTCAGGTGAGGGAATGGCTCTCCCAGAGTGTGATTGTGCAGCTGCTGGGCTGGGAGTGAGAGAAACAGTGATTCATTCATTTTGTGAGTGGGATAGGCGACTGTGAAACCGTGTGATTTGTTCATATTGTGATTGTCATGGTTCTGTTTCTGGCTTCCTGTGTGTGGGACTTTTGCTTTGTGTTTATTTCCTTTGTCGCCTGTTCTAATTGGAGGTAGCTTTGTGTTCATTTGTTTTAGGAGTTTCACCTGTGTCTGCTCTGCTCTCTGGTTTTCTTCGCCTCCTTGTCTCTCTCCCTCTGTGTGTGTATATGTGATCTAGGAAATGAGGTGATTAGCAGCACCTGTATCAATTTACATCACCCTTTAGGAGGAGCGCTATATATAGCAGCTCTCCACCTCATTGCTGGATTGTACTGTGTACAATGTGTCTCTGCCAGACTTTGAGAACGGTGTATTATGATCATACTGCCAGATCCTTATGTGCTTACTAGTTCCCTGTATGTGGCGTTACTCCTTGGTTTCATCCTGGTTTCTGTGTTTTTGGTGTCCTGTGGTCCTGTTTCCCTGTGAGTCTTCTGTTTCAGTTCACCGTAAGTGACCACACTCCCTTCTCTTTGTCCTCTTTTGGTCTGTCTCTCTTGTTCTAGTTCTCCTGCCTCTTTTGGCCCCTGTGAGCGTCCTGGTTCCCGTTCTCTTTCCATGTGTGTCCCCTGCCCTCATCTGGCCCTGTGTTTCCTAGTCTGACTCCCGTGTTCCTAGTATCATCCTTTGTATACATCTGAGTTGAGTTTTGGTTCATTTGTTAAATAAAGTCTTTGTCTGCATCCTTGGGTCCAAATAAAATTATTTACACAAACGTGACAGTGAGTGGTACAGGCTGAGTCTAGGCTACTGTGGGAATCTGTGCGATTCATTCGTTCAGTTTGAGTGGGACAGGCTGAGGCAGCTCAGAGCAGGGAGAGAGGGAAAGAGGGAGTTAAAAATACTGCCCGGCTTCATTCGAGAGCTATCAAGAGAAAACCCCCCATGTTAGAAATCTTGATTTTACTTGAAGCAGATTTGAGTTTTAGCAGCCACATCAAGGCCATACCAAAGTTAGCTTTTTATCATCTCAAATAAATAGCAAGAACCAGAGAACTGATCATATCACTCCTGTTCTTAAATCTCTATACTGGCTACCAATGGACTATAGCATAGACTTTAAAGTGGTAGTGTTAGTTTTTAAATCATTAAATAATATGTATCCAAAATACATTTCTGATCCCCTCGTAGGATATATAAACCCAGCAGGGCTCTTAGATCTTTAGACAGCAGTCAGCTGTTCGAGTCAGAACACAGGTGGAACCAACTTCCTGATGATGTTAAATGTGCTCCAACTGTAGCCACCTTCAAAGTTAAACTGACAACTCTGCGGTTTTCCTGTACCTTTGATTGACTGACTCTGCTGCACTTATTGCTGCACTGTATCTGCATTACAGCTGTTTCTTATCAACTTCTATATTTCTATTACATTTTCAATTTATTTCTTATCAAAATTTTTATCTAATTTTCTTGTCTTAATGGACTTTATTACAGTTTTTAAATGTTTTCTAATGCTTCTCTTTGACAATGGAAAGCACTTTGAATTGCCTGTGTGTTTGAAATGTGCTATATACAGTGGGGCAAAAAAGTATTTAGTCAGCCACCAATTGTGCAAGTTCTCCCACTTAAAAAGATGAGAGAGGCCTGTAATTTTCATCATAGGTATACCTCAACTATAAGAGACAAAATGAGGGAAAAAAAAATCCAGAAAATCACATTGTCTGATTTTTAAAGGGTCACAGGGATCTGCTGGAGCCTATCCGAGCTCTCTTTGGGTGAAAGGCAGGGGTACACCCTGGACAGGTCACCAGTCCATCACAGGGCCACATAGAGACAAACAACCTCACACACTCACACTCACTCCTATGGGCAATTTAGAGTCACCAGTCAACCTGACATACATGTTTTTGGACTGTGGGAGGAAACCAGAGTACCTGGAGAAAACCCACACAAGCACAGGGAGAACATGCAAACTCCACACAGAAAGGCCAGGTTGCGAACCCAGGCACCATGCTGCCCATAAATATCCATACATGCTTATAAAATTCTAGTGAAATGCATGAAAATAAACCTCAAGTTAAAAGGACTAAAATTAAAGTGACTAATAGGAGCTTCATAGGAGAGAACTTAAGAAAGGAGACTTTTGAAAGCAGACATTTTGGTTTGTAGGAAGCATGCAATTGTACATTAACATTAACAATGTCATGGTTCTATTTAAATTAACTGAAGAGCCTAATGTAGATGTATTTATTATATTGCCTATATAGCAATGCAGATAACACAATGCATGACATAGCTGTTGTCTAAGTAGCTAAATTGAATTGAAAGGAGTAAAATGCTGCATGGTGTGCTGTCATCATCTGAGCACATGGTGCACATTACTGCAAATTGTCCAGTCAGTAACTTACCTGCCTTCCAGTGAGACCTCATGTGATGGTCTGATGGTTTGTTTAAGAGCTGGTGTATACATGAACCAAATATGAACTAAAAGCAATAATGTTGCATTCCATATTTCACACCAAATTAACTGAACTATAGGAGCGAAAGCATGGAGATTCTGTGTGCATAATGTAAATAGTAAATGTAAATAGTGCATAGGTGGTGCTGGTGTTGTACCAAAAAAGATAGATACTAGAGCAGCAATTGTGAGAAACATCCATCCATAATCTATACCCGCTTACTCCTATTTAGGGTCACAGGATTTTCTGGAGTCTATCCCAGCTCTCTCTGGGTGAAAGGCAGGGGTACACCCTGGGCAGGTCGCTAGTCATTTTAAGAAACAAATATACCTTAACAGAGCATCTATGTATTTGTTCTACTAGCTACAAGTTAATATTGCTATCTCTGTGTCTGAGTTTTGTTAAATTGTAAAAGGAATTTCATTTTTTTTCTTGGCCGTTTATTCTCTGTCTTCACAACAGATTCTGAAAATGGCAGTCCTCACCAGAGTTGTTTTTTCTTTTGTACCATGCACCATCCAGCGACTTATCTTCTGCATTCTTATCTTCTTCAGCCAGCATCACCTCCTCTGCAACACACATGCCACACTCAAATTTAAGTGAATCACCATTAGGTCATACTTATGTCATGTTAAAGCTTTTTATTTAAATGTAACTGAAATGAGTAGTGGTTAAGCCCACATTTGTAACCCATGTTTGGCTGAAAGAGAGCTTTTGTGTGTGTGTGTCTGTGTGTGTGTGTGCGTGTGTGTGTGTGTGTGTGTGTGCGTGCGTGCATTTGTTTCTAACCTGCTTTGCAGATCCACTCCAGGTAGCCTGTTAACTCTCTCTCTATTTGCTGTTGTCTGCGAAGCTTCAGGAATTCTTGCCTCTTCTCTACCCTTTCTCTCTCTTTGGCAAACTCCCTATAGAAACACACAAACACAGAAATGTTTATTGGATTTGACAAGACAGCACAGACCCTAGTGCAGAGTCTGTGTCCTGTCACAATGTGGGCTAACTGAATTCACCATCACCAGCAGGATGGATTCATTTTTAGACACTAGGTAAACTCTTGTCTAGAGAAAATTACCATCGAGGTACCAAGGTATGTAACATGGGCTCAAGTTAGACTTACGCCATGCATCTGATAACTTTAGATTCAACTTGATAAAAATCAACATTCAGTTGCAATTCAACACCAGTGACTCCTACGTGACGTCCCTCTATCTTTAGGGTTCTGATTTGGAATGATATATGTTCCCCAAGGGCATAAAGTTTGTACATTTCAATACAAAATGCTTTGCTGATTTGCATAACAATTTGTATACTAGGAAGTTTATTTTTTCGTCAGTTTTTTTTCTAGCACTTCTAGCTCATTTTTCGTCACAGTGACATCTTATTTTCAACAAGCTCAAACAAGTGAACAGAAGGAGGCTTTAAGTGACAGTGATCGTCTGCCAACTAGGGACTATACAAGGAGACTCAGACAGATCTTAATGCAATTAAAACCAGTCAACACAATATACTTTTGTATAATTTTGTAAATTACTTACTTATTGTAAGAATAGTAAATTTGGTCCGTATTATTACCGATAACAAATTTGTTTGTACTAATGTTATGTTATTTTTGTTATATTACTTGTTTGTTAAAGTCGTTATCAGTATCTTCATTGTTTTCCCAACATAAGGGTAAAGGTTACTGTATGTCCATAAAACAGTTTAAATTAATTCAGAGGAATGAGATATGTGAGAGATGAGGCTGAGAGGGGGAGGTGGAATAAATGAACACAAAAGAGGTAGAGAGAGACTGAGACTGATAAAAGAGCAAGAGAAGGAAGACAGACTACTAAAAAATGAGAGAGCAAGGGATCTCCAGTCCACCCCCACCCATCAGTGATTGCTGTGCCTCCCACACAGCAGATGGGGAAGCTGTATCCTGCATTGCAGTGGCTGTCTGTCTGCCTTCCTGAGGATGCTCGTGTTTGTATTCACACCTTCCAGTGTGTGTGTGTCTAAATCTAATTCCGTGGTAACATACGTAGCTTTCTTTCTATAATGTGTGCAATGCATTCCTGTCTTGGCTAGCTGAATGCATATGCATATGTATTTGCATGTGTTTGAATACACAGAGAAATTGTGGCAGCTAGGATTTCCCAGCATTATAGCAGCTGTCATCCTCTCTTACACACATACTAATACATATGCTAGCATAATAACAAAAATAAACATTACATCATGAGTCAGCTCGGGACAGTATTAGATAATCACAAGTTTTCCTATACATACTGTACTCCTACACAGTCAGTTAGACCAGATCAAATATCCAAATGCATTGAAACAGAGTACCCAGGTGAAGAATAGTGTAGGTTCAATACAGTACAGGGGTCTGATAAAATGCTTAAGTGACTAGAGTCACAAAAACTGCCTCCTACTGAACACCTCTAAAACCCAGGAAATGGCAGTAGATTTTCAAAGGTCTAAACCTCCTCCTTACCCAGTCAACATATGTGGTACAAACACTGAAGTGGTGCCGACCTACAAATATCTGGGCGTGCAGCTGGACAATAAGTTGGACTAGTCACTGAACACAGACGTTCTATATAAACAAGGGCAGAGACAACGCCTAAGGTGGTTCTTTGACATGTGCAGGAAGATGCTACTATGGTAGCAAATTGTTTTATGCCGCAGTCTGCTGGGGAGGCAGCATAAAGCAGAAAGATGCAAGGCAATTGGACAAACTGGTGCAAAAACCTAGTTCAGTGACTGCAATGAGGCTGGACTAATTGGATGCTGTGGTGGAGAGATGCACACAGAAAAAGGTGGAGGCCATCCTGGAATACACTGACCATCCTCTTCATAACATCCTGATGGAGCAGAGAAGCAGCTGCAGTGGACGACTCACTGTGCTGCAGGACTGAATGATGCAGGAGATCCTTCATCGCCACTGCCATCAGGCTCTACAACACCTTAGCCAATGGCAGATGACTAATGAACATGAACTGGAGTGTTACTGACTACTCTTACTACTGCCTATTTATTACTTTTGTAAGTGCTGTTATGCTGTTCTGTATTTGTTTCATAATTAATTCTTTGTAATGAGCTCAATTTCTTGTATTAATTCATTTGAAGTTCAATTTGAAAATGTAAATGTGTTGTAGTGTGACGTAAATTGTACTGGTGCGCTTTAAGACTTTGGGCACAAGAGTGCGTCCCTTTGATGGAAATTACGTACTGGTGAATCACCTGATGGACTGATGATGGGCAGACGCATTACAAGACTGTTGAACCGAAACATGTTTAAGTTTTAAAACAAGTTCTTTGCAAGTCAAAGAGACAGTACAGAAGATTTCTAATGACTCTAAGAACTCTTTTCATGACAAGCGGCCAACGAGGTATTTCACTTGTTCAATGTGTTGGACAACTGTGTGTTGTATAATTTCTGACGTATTTGTACTGTGCTCATTTATGAATAAAGTTCTCACGGCGTGAAGGCGTTATGACGTTAACGGCAAGGATATAAAGAAGAATAAAACGCCCGTTCTTTCATTAAAAAAACTACTTAAAATCCCCTTCGAGGATTAATAGAGTTTACATAATTTATTTATCTTAGTATTAGTAGATTTTAATTTGGACCATCTAACCATGACAAGGAACCCAGATCAGAATTAGTTCAATCAATCTGGAGTCAACTTACTATGAGTAAAGTGCATGACTGACAACATATAAATCCCACATCAGTGGAACACAAATATAGTGACTCAACATGGCAACAGAGAAGAAGACGCATTCTGCATATTTTTCCCCAGTGGAAATGGAAGTTTTCATCACCTCATATGCAGAACATGAGCATATATTTAAAAAAAATGTTTGGGTGATATCCTTATATTATCACAGACGTTTTTCTACCACCGCTTCATTAGAGACTTCAGCAGCATTGCCCAGCGCCGTTCATCTGGTCGCCGGTGGAGGAAGCGGCTTTCACAGAGTTGAAGACACGCTGCACGTTTGCCCACATCCTCATGCAGCCAGACCCGCAGCGCAAGTTTGTAGTTAAGGTGGACGCCTCGGATGTGGGAGTCGGAGCTTCCCTGTCCCAACACTCGCAGGCTGACAACAAGCTTCGTCCCTGCGCCTTCTTCTCCCATGTCTGTCCTCAGCCAAATGCAATTATGACATAGGGAATAAGGAGCCTCTGGCAATAAAGTTAGCATTGGAAGAGTGGAGGCACTGGTTGGAGGAGACGGAACACCCTTTCATAGTGTGGACCGATCATAAGAATTTGCTGCAGTCAGCCAAGCGACTGAATGTGCGGCAGGCGCAGTGGGCTCTTTTCTTCAACCAGTTCCACTTTGCAGTGACATATTGCACAGGGTCTCGGAACACCAAGGCCGATGCCCTCTCCCGCCAGTTCACCTCCTCAGAGCCTGATCTTGAGCCCACACCCATACTGTCTCCTAGCAGTGTGGCAGCAGCCATCTCATGGGAGATAGAGAACCAGGTTAAACAAGCTCAAAGCCACAAACCCGATCCAGGTACCAGTCCAGCTAACCGACTTTTTGTTCTCAATTCTGCTTGGTCACAGGTACTCCAATGGGCCCACTCAGACAAGTTTATCTGCCACCTGGGGATCACCCGCAGGTGGCCCGAGGTTAAGCCTCCCATCAACCTGCATCCAGCCTCTGCCAATACCCTCACGACCTCACACATTGCCCTGGACTTTGTCATTTTTCTAAAACCACCCATTTCATTCCCCTTCCCAAGCTCCCTACCACTAAACAGACTTCTAACCTTCTCACGCAGCATGTGTTTAGGTTACATGGTATCCCTCAGGACCGGGGCAATCAGTTCACCTTGCAGGCCTGGAGAGTGTTCTGTGGCAACCTAGGGGCATTGGTTAGCCTATCCTCAGGTTTCCACCCACAATGAATGGCCAGACAAAGAGAGTTAACCGGGACCTGGAGGCAGCTCTCCATTGTGTCACGGCATCCTGCCCAACCTCGTGGGCCACCAGGTGGGGAGGCTCACACAGGTGACACTCCAGAGGACAGCAGAACAGAACTGGCAGTTAGCTGCTCACCGGCTCTGTCCTATCAGCCAGGGCAATCGGTCTGGCTGTCAACCTGGAACACTCTCTTCCAGACGGAGTCCCGCAAACCCTCCCCCTTATTCATTGGGCCCTTCACTATACAGAGAATTATCAACCCAGTGGCAGTCTCCCCTCACAAATGAAGATTTACCCCATCTTTCACATTTCCCAGATCAAAACCTGCCCTGCCAACCGTCTTCCACCTCCCTGACTCATTGACAACGCCTCAGCTTATAATGTCCGGCGAGTCCAGGACATTAGCCGAAGGGGGAGGGCCCTCCAGTAGCTGGTAGATTGGGAAGGTTACGGGCCAGAGGAACACTCCTGGGTTGTGCTCCCCACCATCCTGGATCCTAGCATGATTCAGGATTTCCCCGACACCCCGACAAACCATGTGGTTGCCAGGCGGCGACCGTAAGTGGGAGTGCGGGTACTGTCTCTCTCTCCCTCCCCTCGTGTGTGTTGTCTTGTCTCCCTTGTTTGTTACTTACCTGCAGGTGCGCCTCCAGAGACCGGGAGTCGCTGATGAGCTCCACTTGTATCCAATTACTCAGCGCAGCAATAAAGCCCCGGGTCCTCACTTCCATGTCGCCAGTTCTTCCACTTATCCCTCGTGGTAGTGAAGTCGCAAATTATGAATGCCTGTAGTTTGTCTGAGTGGACACTTACCTGTGCTTCCTGCCTTCTCAAGTCTCCCTGCTCCAGTGGTTGCCTGTGGTGTGCCTGGATCCAGGGATCCAGTTATCTCGAGCTGTGTACCTCGTCTCGTCAGGCGTGTGTTCGCCTTGATCTCATCCTTGAGTTTTTAGTTCCTTCGCCTGCCTGCAGTAATTTTTTGTTAATAAATAAACTCTTTAGTTTGATCCTGGAATTTTGCATTTTGGTCCTTCATCTAATTCATAACAGGTACATAGAACAAAAACAACTAAAATGCGGTTACTGTCATCTAATGAAATAATCAATATAATTAAAAAAACTCCTAGTGTACAATGGGTGATTTAGCCCTGTATTACTGCATGCCCATGTACTATGTGCTGGGGGGAGGTGCATACAGGTGCGAAAGTGCAGGTACCTGTAGGGGCACTGTGACACTGTGCCCAGGGCCAATGATCATGATAATCCAGCTTTGACAGGTGGTACTGCTATATATGGTGTGGGTGTCAGAAAAATAATGAAACAGGACAAGAGGATGTATAAAGAAAAAAATGTGATCTATTGTTCGTTGATCATATGTTTAAATTTTTGAAAGGAACATTTGGGAATTAGAATTTTTCATATACAGTATAGAGGACCATAGTGTTTATGATAAGGAATCTACCTGGGATTAAAAACCAACATTGCCGTTTTTTGTACGTAGTACTAAATAATGTCTGGTTGCTGTTAATATGTCAGTGAAATAATACACTTAATGCCTCATCGTGTTTACTTGTTTGAGCTTGTTGAGAACAAGTGCCTCAGCTCAGATGCCACTGTGAAGAAAAATATGATAGATAAAAGATTTGAGAAAAAAGACGGACATGAAAATGACTGCAAGGTGCATCTGTAATGGTACCATGTGCTGGCTTTGCAGTTTGCTAATGATAGTCATCAAACTCCACACCTGACAGGAGCACCCAGTTACAGTGACTGTAGTCAAAGTAAAGGAAACAGCAAAAAGTTTAGATCAGTATTCCAAATAGCTGCAGGATTGGAGGGTGGAATAAATCTTCCACAAATTAGTCTCACAGGTCCAATCAGTCTCTTCCCTTGATTTAAAAAAAGAATGGTGAGGAAAGATTTTTACCAGCATGTTACCTTAGCAGCAAGGACAGAGCAGCCAGCTGGAACATAGTTCTATAACTTCATTCAAATCAACAACCTTTACATTAAACAGCAGGAGAGTGAACATGAATGCACCTCCATGTTCAACCATCAGTTTGTGATTTTGTGTTTGAAAAGTGCTAAATCAATGAAGTTTATTATTATTTTCTAAAAAAAGCATTTGTCATTACTGTGCCATGTAGCCTTTGGCTAACAGTACCAGATGCTGCGCAGTATCACTTATGATCAGGTGCAAGAAAGAAACAATGCACCACTTTTAAATGGGCTAAAATAATACATAGAAACTCCACTGGTGTAAGTTTTTCTTATTGTACAGAGCATACCTTTGACATAAAGTCACAACTGTCAATGACAAACTAAATGTGTCAAGATGTTCTATTGGAACCACACTACCTATGTAACATCCCTTTGTTTCATGCAGTTCCACATATTAGTTATTAATGATAATGGTGATAATGGCCCATAAAAGGCAGCAATTCACCAGTGAAAAAGGGAGAAGACAACTACTAATTAACACAATAATGTAATGTAGGGTACATTGTGGGCTTTGCAAATCATACTTGATTTGTGAAATTCATCAACATGTGGGTGAGACTGGATACCCTACATGGATTTGGGTTAGAAGCACATAAACCATAATGCAGAGGAAATTATAATTCATATAGGCTCTGTATTTTTCATCACTCATTTCCACTCTGGGTGTATTTTACATTTGCACACTTTTGTGTCCAATGAGTGTTTTTCATTTATGACAGGACACAGTTTCTCATCATTTCTCTAAAACAGGGGTATTCAACTAAAATTTAAAGAGGTCCAGCTAGAGAAAATTTCTTTAAGCAAAGGTCCGGAAGATCATAATGTCTAACTAGTTAGTGTGATATGTATTTAAGTAACCTAGTAGTTTTATCAACATCTGCATGTAATCAATACCTGACTGTCAAATCAAATGAATTCAGTACAATTCAAAAACTTTCTGACAATATTTATTGTCATGTAACATACAACTGAACATATATGTATGGCTGTAGATATGTATAATGTTCTCCCATTAACTAAGTTCTCTCTCTTTCTTCGTCTCACTCGACAGTTTCTCTCCCTTTGTTTTGTACATGTATCGCTCTCTTTCTTTTTCTTTGTACTGTCTTTTCATGTGTAACTTGCCTCTAGCGCTGTTTACACTGTAGAGTCGTAATGTTTACCGCCTGGGATGCACAGACTTGATTGGCTAAGTAGTATCACGTGCGATGGCTCAACTCACATTCAATTGGTCTGTGCGTTTCCACTAGGGTAAAGTCTAGCGGAAATAGACGCGCCCCGTTAGGTTTTAAATCACAATCTTCTGTTTTGGCTGTAGGTCCGGGTCCGTATGGGGCAGCTTCTGGGTCCGCACCCGGACTGCGGTCCGCCTGTTTGTGACCTATGCTCTAAACAGTTAGCTTTTGTAATTGTAACAGACAAAATAAGATATGTTTGTACTTCTATGTTCTCACACAAAGTGTGAGGATTCAGTTCTTTAATGATGATTCAGTGATGTGAATCACAAATAGAATTTTCATTCTGTTTCAGTCAATGGCCAGGTTACCAACAACTGCCTCAAGTACTGTTGACCAACAGGTACCAGTGGAAACTTTGCTACTGTTGGTCGATGGAAGAAGAGTAGGAGAGGAGGAAGATGTACCCAGAGACAGACAGGTTTAAGAGGGTGGATGTGAGTTGCACTTCTCTTAGACACAGAAAACATCACACCTCTCTGCACAGAGAAGGCTTAAGTACAGCACAGTGCTACTTGACTTTTTGATACTGAGGTCAAAAGATGTTCAGTGCTAAACCCGGCAGCTCTGTTTCTCATGCCATCTGATTGGGAACCTCATCATGACTATGTTTCCTGCTTAGAAAAAGTCTGAACTCCATGACTTGATCTTAAAGATACACCCTTACAAAATCCAGATCTTGAGCTAATGGATTTGCCTAATGCTTTGCTTACAGAGGTGAGCCAGAGGCTGGCTTCACTGTGGTTACAGCGTTGCAATGCTCAAGCAGCTGAGTTGACTGAACTCACTAAATCATGCAAATTAGCAAAAGATACTTTGGTGCAATACTGAAACAACATGGTTTTCTAACATTTCAAAATAAACCTATCGAACATCACAAACCTATTGTCAAACACAACATCCAGCAACCTGGTAGAACTGACACACTTTACACTTGTCAATGACAAAACAGTTGAAGAGACGATCTCCAGTGTGAGTTCATCAACCTGCTGCCTCGATGTTTTACCCACAAGATTTCTAAAATCAGTACTAAGCAGTTTGTTACCACAACTCACTGAATTAGTTAATAATTCATTACAGTCTGCAACATTTCCAAGGGCCTTGAAAATTCAATTCAAAAGTCAAGTCTTTCCTGAAGAAGAGGCGTCTTGATGCACAGTGCTGAACAACCATCAGCCCATATCAAACCTGTCATTTTTAGGTAAAATCCTTGAAAAAGTTGTTTACCAACAACTTACTGACCTTCTCCTGCTAAACAACTGCTTTGACGATTAGTTGAAATTGGTAACTGTCTCACAGACCAAATGGCTTTGACATGTGGTGTCCCCCAAGAGTCCATCTTGGGAACCCTTTTGTTTAATGACACTCAGATGTACATATCAATCACAGCAAGTGAATATGAACCAGTCGATTCACTGTCAATGCATTGAACAGATCACCGTGTGGATGCAAAACAACTTTGTCAAGACTGACTGAAGTAATCATCTTTGGGCCACAGAAACAGCAGTTTCTGCAAGTGTCAGCAGTGAGCAGCAGCGAATAATCAGGTTAGAAATCTAGTGTAATCATGGACTCAGACTTAAATTTTAACATCATCATCAATTACATCATCAATTACAACATCGGCATTTTACCACCTCAGAAACATTGCCAGAATCAAAAGGATCATGTCTAAACCAGACTTGGAGAAACTCATCCATGCATTTATCTCCAGCAGGTTGGATTACTGTAATGGCCTGCTTACGGGGCTCTCAAAACGAGCTGTAAGGCAGCTGCAGTGCATTCAAAATGCGGTCCTGAGTAGAACCAGGAAGTACAACCACATTACTCCTGTTCTCAGATGTCTGCACTGGCTTCCTGTCGCTCAGAGAATAGACTTTAAAACAGCCCTGCTTGTGTATAAGTCAGGCCTTCTGCTCATGCCCAGAGTCAGGACTAAACAAGGAGACGCAGAGTTTCAGTTTTATGCAGCTAAAATCCGGAATACTCTTCCTCATGATGTTAGACAAGCTTCATCTGTGGTAATGTTTAAGTTCGAGCTAAAACCTTTTATTTTTAGCTCAGCATATGACAACTGAAAATGTTTTATCCTTTTTATCCATTTTATTTCAAATTAATTTTCTACTATTTGTTGTTTCTTATTTTAATGTTTGCCTATGTACTTTTAACTTGTCTTTTATTTCTGTAAAGCACTTTGAATTACTCTGTCTATGAATTGGGATATACAAATAAATGTGTCTTTTCTTGCCTAGGCCTATCTGAACATAAGTCATACTGTTAGCACTTTACAATGACAGTACCGCCACCTCAGAGATCAACCTCTCCCTGAGATCACTGCAGCTTGTCCCCTTCTTCTCATTGGGTCAGACTATCCACACTATCTCTCATTGAACCAGTTCAGTTTGGCTCTTCTGGTGGGCCTGTGGCTATCAGAACCCGCCTTGGAGGGAAACTCCAAAGCCCAGCTAGTGACGTTGAGTACAAATTAGTAGCGATACACTTCACATCTACTTTGTCACGAGAGCGCATAGAAAAGGCTTTCTATGTTATTAATTGTTTACAGAGTCTTAGTTCAGTGGAAGAAGCCAAGGATTTGATGGTAGAGTTGAGAGACCTCCCAGCCAATGGAGGCTTTGATCTGCATCAATGGGCAAGTAATGTTCCCTTTACCATCAGTCACCTACCTCCTGATGCCTACCAGTTGTGAGTTGTGGCTTACAGATACCCATCCCAACCAACCAGAACCCACACTTGGTCTGCAGTGGCATTGTCAGTCTGATACCCTACACTACAAACCTCGAATAAGAAATAACATCGTTCCCACCATGCGGAACATCTATCGCACACTATCCAGCCAATATGACCCAATGGGCTATATCACCCCATACACTACAAGAGCCAAAATGAGCAACAATTGAGTAAAGACAGAAAATTGGATGTTCCACAACTTCCTCAGGATTTTTTACAGGCTTGGCATCAATGGGAGAATAAGCTTCCCACTCTTCAGCTGATAACACTCCCTTGATGTTACACAAGCCCAGAATTGGATAACCATCAGAGCCTGAGGGAAATACATGTATTCTGTGATGCACTGGAGAGAGCGTACAGCTCAGTTGCTTTTCTGAGAATGGTGAGAACTCACGGAAATGTGGAAGTTTCCTTCCTTGCTGCACACTCATGAGTTGCTCCTAAGAAGCAACAGTCAATTCCTTGCTGGGAGTTGTGTGCTACGGTAACTGGTGCACAGCTAGAGAACACCTCGTAGACAGAGCTTAGCATCCCCATTAACTGAATCACACTGTGGTCTGACTCCACCAAAGTTTTGACATGGATTCAGTCTGAATTTTTTTGGTTTAAGGTGTTTGTGGTCAGAGTTGCTGAAATCCAAGAACTGACGGACATGAAGAGTTGGCAGTACATTGATTCAAAAAGCAATTCAGTGGATGGGGTAAACCCATAAGTGAGCTAGATCATCCCATAGATGGAGCCAGGGCCTTTCTTTTCTTTGGTCTTCTGCAGACAGTTGGCCCCAAAACCCTGCCATGCTTGCGACAACAGAGGAAACTGCAGTTCTGCGGCCTCCAGATCCCTTCAGCCATGAACAGGAAGCAAGTTCTACCTGATGCTGGACAGTTCCACAGTTTTTTAGACTTTCTTGATGCCCAAGAATGGAAGCCCTATTGCGGACTTTAACCCTCTGGGGTCGACGCACGCGCCGGCGCGTTTTGACGCATCTTTTCCTGATATGGCCGAAACGTAATGAGGTGAGACGGGAAAAAACGGACATCTCCTTACGTTCATACGGATTAAATAAAAAGTGATGATTTGTTTTCGACTTGAATTGTTTCACTCAAAAGAAAACATTTCAAGCTTTCTAGCCATATATTTCTTATTTTTATCAGCCAAATATTTGCTGAGATTCTGGTTGTTTTATTTACGCGTCTGTGAAGAGAAATGGCAGAGACAGAAAAGTCCGAGAGCGCACCCTGTCGGCTTTCTTTATTTAAAAAAAGCACAATATTTTGTTGTTATTATGATGGTATACCACTAAAACTAGACCCTTTACAGATTTGAATGATATACTTCTTTTATCTGTACGATCAGAATTGACGGAGTAATTTAAGTTTAGGTAATGCGGAGATGTTTGATGCCTTGTACACTGTTCACTATTCACATGTAAATAATCTCAGGTGAACCAGGTAAATATGAGCACACCCCGGAGAAATGACATAAAACGTCCAACTTCATCATAGAATTTACTCACTTTTTCGGCGCGTTTGGATGATAGAGCATCACGGGCGTGAAGAAGCGCTTCTTGTATTCCACACAGAGACAAATAGTTTAGCTTGTCCTCAGAGTAAAAACACTGATTTTAACTCAAATGAGGATCGTTTGGCTCCTCATTGTGTTGTATTGTACAGCACTAATCCGTCCCATCTACATTGACTGAAAGGCTCATTATGCGCGCCTTTGTCTGGTCGTTCAGTGCGTCTTTTGTGTCCTCAGGTAAATCACATGACTATTCATCCTCAGACACACCCTCTTGCATATGGCCTTTCTGTGTCTTAGAAAATTTAAATCAGTGTATTGTTTACTGTGAATGTGTGAACAAGATGACATTCACAGCATTCTGAAGTAAACACTTTAGCCTACAACATGCAGGTCTCCAAAGTCTTGTGAACCAATGTTCTGTTTGTGTTTTATGGTCTTATTTCAGTGAGTAAAAAATTGTAGTTTTTCACTGACCATGCATAAACACTTTTTTCTCAGAAACACAATCATGTATAAACTTGCTGCTCACATATTATTGTAGCCAGTTTTGTGCTGATTACAGTGTTATCAGACTTTAGACATTAATATGTTTAAAAGACACTGAAAAAAGCACAAATGTCAGCACATGTCAAAATTTGTCCAGGCCCCCAAAACCCCCTCAGACCCCAGAGGGTTAATTACTGAGATTGAGGGCATCCTTAATTTTAAACCATTAGGATACACTTCCTTTGATGTTGCTGACATAAATTCAGTGAATCCCAACAGCTAGATTCCTTCCTTCCACAGGTGGTATATCCAGAGTCAGAAATACTAAGTCGTCGCCAATGGAGACAGCCAGCTGCTTTCTGACCACTTCCGGAAAAATTTCATAAGATACTACCTACCGGGTCTCCAAGTCTGCCAGAAGTGGCACAATCAAGCTGAAGACATACAAGTGGAGACAATTGTGATGATTGTGGACAGTCAGCTGCCTTGAGCTCAGTGGCCTGTTGGGCATGTCACCCAAGTGTTTCTAGGATCAGATGGGCGTATCAGAACTGCTGAAGTTAAAGTAAAGGACAAACTCTACACCCATCCAGTGGCATACCAGCAGCCGTCGCCTGAGCAGCTTCCATTGCCACAGCAGCCGTCTCAGCTGCTGCCACAGATTCCCCAGCCGTCCCAGCTGCTGCCACAGCTTCCCCAGCCGTCTCAGCTGCTGCCACAGCTTCCCCAGCTCTCAGTGGAGTGTTCGTGGCAGTCGCCAGACTCTGATCCTCTGGCGCCACTGTCGCCAGAGTCGCACCTTCCAGTGCGGTGCGACCCTCAGGCCCTTGAGCTCCAGCCAGAGGAGCCTCCGCCGGATAGATCAGTGCCGCAGCCTCCAGTGCAAGCGCCGCAGCCTCCTGTGCCAGCGCCACAGCCAGTGAGCCCACGGATACCATCTCCAGCTTCATCGCCTCCGGTGCCGCCTCGCCGGTCATCGCCTCCAGAGCCTCCTCAGCAGCTTCCCCGGCCGTCTCAGCAACTTCCCCGGCCGCCTCTGCAGCTTCCCCGGCCATCGCCGCCAGAAAGCCCAGAGCAGCCACAGCAACCACTGTTTCCTGAGCTGACGTGGCAGCCGCCCGAGTCCTTTGCGTCTCCTCTGCGGCCGCCGTCTCCGGAATCCCCAGGGTCTCTAGCGCTGCCTCGTCGGCCGGTTCCTCCTTGGCCGACTCTTCGGTGGGACTCCTCACATCCCAGAGTCCATGTTAGCCGGTGAGGTCGTCCCCCTGAATGACCTCCAACCTACTCCCGCCTCAGGGGCCGTCCATCCGAACTGACTTGACTTATTGACTTATGTTCAATTCAATTCAATTCAATTCAATTCAATTTTATTTGTATAGCGCCAAATCACAATACAAATCATCTCAAGGCACTTTACAAAAACTAAAACTAAAAACCCAACAATTCCCTTATGAGCAGCACTTGGCGACAGTGGAGAGGAAAAACTCCCTTTAACGGAAGAAAAAACCTCCAGCAGAACCAGGCTCAGTTTGGGCGGCCATCTGCCTCGACCGGTTGGGGTGAGTGGATAGAGCAGAGAGAAAAGAACAGCAACAATAAATGATGGTTGCAGATTGTTTGAGGACAGTGAGTTTTTGTTATATGCCTCTTGTGGCAGACTGTGCCACCTACTATTTGTTTACCGCGATACCCGGTTGTGTTTATGTTTCCTTCCTGATCCGTGGCATCTCCAGGAGTATTATTAAAACCTTGTAGTCCTGCGTTTGGGTCCTGTCTCTCCTTCCCCCTTCCAGCACCCCAACACGTAAGACTCTCTCACTCTCTCTTTCCTCTGGTTGTGGTACTGTTTACCTTGTGCATAGTTAGTGCCTTTCATTTGTTTTACACTTCATTGCCTTTCTTTTTGGACATGTTTATTGGCTCCAAATGTAATATGTATTAGATAGGCAGATGTTTTATGAGTAATATTTTCAGTCACAGGATGAAGAAATATTGTATCAGCAGGTTTTGAATGTCCACACTCAGAGAGCTTCTGTTAATTCTGTGACATCAAATTATTACAAACACAAAAAACACATTACAACACATTGTGACTGGTCCCCAAGGCTGTTATAACAGCAACATGATCATAGTGCTGTGCAGATAAACTGATCCAATCATTGGTGCTGTGTAAATATCTACTTTAGTGTGTATCAAGATATTTCTTGATAAGAATATTGCTATTTTACCTGTAAGTGAAGCTTTGTGCTACACAGGAAATAGTTTCATATTTGTGAGATTATATAACAATACTACAAGTCCACTTTAATGTAGAAAACTTGCATAGCGGTATGCTTTTATGTGTGTCAAGTGATGGGAGTGAATGACCAGCCTTATTTGGCTAACCTGAGGTTACTGCTTCTGCAACAATCCATGAAGTCATTCCACTTGTTTTGGATGTAACTTATTTCTCATTGTCAATACAAAGTAGAGTTTTCACTCAAGTTTAGACATAGGCATGGGCATAGATCTGCATGTCACACAGACTATTTTGCTGCATGTGGCAACACATCCATTCTGCTCCTACACAGCCATTTGCAAGATTTCTATAGTGTTCCACTGATTCACTACAGCAGATAAAAGGCAGTATGGCAAGATAACGATGAGAAGATACTAAAGCAACGCCTCATGTTTTTATTTTGAAGTGTTTCCTGTTCCCTGGTGTGTTCCTGATTCCTGTCTGTTTTCCTTTGGTCATTAGTGCATTGATGGTTTTCAGGTCTGTCTTGTTAGTGTTCTCTAATACATTATTTAAGCCTCCATCTTTCTTTTCAGTTGCTAGTTTGATTTATTGTGTTTAGTATCGTGTTCTGATTCCTGCAGGGGATTCTAGGAATCGGGTTTAGTGAAAACTCAGTAGTTTAACCCTGAGTTGAGGGAAACTCAGTTTAATGTTCCAGAAACAGAGATTATCTCTGTTTCTGGAACAGAAACCTTTTGTTTAAACTCTGACATACTCTATAACTAATCTGCTCACTGCTCTAGAAACTCTGACTTTCTGTGTCTCCTCCTTCCTGTTGGGTCTGCAGAAACTGTCAGACAGGCCGTTTCATTTCCTCATTCATACAGTTCATGTCCAAATGCTGATTGGAGCGCATTCATTTTCATTTTAGAAGTCTGCCTTTTGAGAAGCTGATAGAAATCCTGGTTTGTTGTGTGGTAGGGTGTGTAAAGGATGAAGCAGGACCCACGTGCAGGGCAATAGTTTTTATTAGCCTGGACTCACCAGGCTCAGGCACCGGCAGGTTAACTAAAACTCTGCCACTCAGCAGGCAGACAAACGGACATAAAATTATTTCACTTAAAAGTTACTCCTCCAGCGAGGAACAAAGGAAATGAGAGGGTATAAATAGACACAAACAAAGGACAATAAAACACAGGTGGAACTACTCATAATCAGAACATAAGGCTACCTTGGTGAAAACAGGAACCAGACACAAAATAGAAGTCCATAAACCGGAAGTCCAAAACTTTCAAACCATAACTTGGTTAGACTGTTGTTGTGTCAAGTTCAGCAAATTTATTACAATTAATTAATTTATTTTTACTGATGTCATTGTTTCTATCATCATTATAATAATAAGCCTATGCCTTGCATGTTTCTATGATATCCTTATATTTAATTTTGAGCTGATGCTCTTGGATTGCAACTAATTGAAGCTAAACTTTAGGCACATCCCACCACTTTTTCATCTGTAGCCCACTGTTAAAGAAACAAAGTGTGGTGAGTTTTAAATGAAAGGATTCTGCATAATATAACTGTGGTTCTCAAGCTTACACATTTTCAATTTCTCAGATGCCAGTTCTTTCTCCTTTGCTGCTGCAGCTGTTGCTTCTCTTTCAAAAAATGTGTTTGTGTTCTACATAAGAACACATAATACTTGATTCCATTTGTGTGAACAGTGTAGACCTTTTTTCTCTGTTGCCATGTTGAATTGTATCTGAGCTTCATTGATGATAGCTTTTTATAGCCCTTATACATACAGAGTTAAGAGTTCAGGGCTAAGATCAGAGTTTGTTAAATCTGCTTTCTGGAACACACCCTTAGATTTTGTGTGTTGTGTATTGTGTTCCTGCTCTTGTTGTTCCCCGGATCTAGTTGTTGTGTCAACCTGTTATCGTGTTGCCTGTGTGTGTTCTCAGACTGTTTGCGTCACTGTGTGCTTGCTGCCCTGTAATTTTTGTATCCTGCAGTTATTAATAAATCACTGCTCATAACTTTCAATCTACTTGTGTAAAGGTTACTCTTTGCCCTAATCCTGACACAACATCTTTCACAAAGCTCTGTACATATTATTGTCAATTTTGTACTCACCCAGACAGCACACCCAGCACCAGGTTGAGCATGAAGAAGGAACCGATGATGATGAGGGGAATGAAGTACAGCCAGTTCCACGTGTTACCTGAGGCATCATTGGCCTAGATGCATAAACACAGGGAGTAAGAACAGGACTGTTAAAGAATAAGGGCAAAATCAAACATTTTTCTTATCCATTCCTCCATCATCTATACCTGCTTATTTCTAATTAGGGTCACAGGGATCTGCTGGAGCCTATCCCAGCTCTCTTTGGGTGAAAGGCAGGGGTCCACCCTGGACAGGTCACCAGACCATCACAGGGCCACATAGAGACAAACAACCTCACACACTCACACTCACTCCTATGGGCAATTTAGAGTCACCAATCAACCTGACATACATGTTTTTGGACTGTGGGAGGAAACCAGAGTACCTGGAGAAAACCCACACAAGCACAGGGAGAACATGCAAACTCCACACAGAAAGGCCTGATGGGTTTAAAACCTGGAACCTTCTTGCCAATAGTACTAACCACCAATCCACTGTGCTGCCCCACAGTTTTCTTATTGTCAACAAATCAAAAACCAAGACCAATAAAGTGTTAGCCATCTCTCTGTTACATGGCAGTGGTGTACTGGAGAAGGAAAGGCGTAGGACCCAAGTGCAGGACAAGAAAAAAGCCTTTATTTTCCCTGGAATTACCAGGTCTCAGGCACAATACAAATACATTTTATTGTGCCTGTAAAATA
This sequence comes from Mastacembelus armatus, assembly GCF_900324485.2. Classification (NCBI taxonomy): domain Eukaryota; kingdom Metazoa; phylum Chordata; class Actinopteri; order Synbranchiformes; family Mastacembelidae; genus Mastacembelus; species Mastacembelus armatus. The sequence continues at coordinate 978,212 of NC_046641.1, forward strand.
AATAATTGTAGCATCCAACAACAACTGCTAACAGATGGAAATGCTCCCACAAACACAAGGGAAAGAAGGAGACATATAAAGGGAGCAAGAACAAAAGGCAGAGTGTGACCAGGTGAAAGAAATTAAGGTAATCAAAGCAAAGCTGCAGGGGACCAGTACAGGGGAAAGAGGAAGTTACTACAAGATAAAGGTCCCCAGCAGGAAGTGCCAAAAGGGAATCGTGACACTCTCAATACTTTTTGACTTCTCTACTCTGTCCTTTTCACTCTTCACCTCTTTCAGTCTCAAGCCCATTGGTTCCTCCTAGAAAAGTAAATCTTAAAAACACCTTAAACATAATTTTTTTAAAAGGTTAAATAACTTTCTGAAACTGTTGTGCACATAGTTTATTTATTTGTTTTTTTAAACAAACATCTCAAAGACATGAGGAAATGGTGCATTTACTGGGGACTCTAGTGGCAGTTAGTTAATGTACTTTATGTCAAATCTAGCAATCAATGAAATTTTACAGTGTAAGGAAATCTAATACAGCAACCTCAAAAATGAACTTTTTGTCATTATCAAAGTTCACTCTAAGAGAAAGTGAAATGCAGTGCACAACTGCCAGAAATAAAATACCAATATTAAAATTATAGCAAAATACTACCTATATTGGGATAAAGAGACATCCAGGTTTATAGGTAATTGCATGTGATTCCAAAACATAGGTGTTAAAAGTACTGGTGTAATAGCCTCCACTTCTCTGTTTTTAGAGTTTCACCAGATATTGTGGATGGGAGCAGAGCAAGTCATATTTACGTTCTCAGTCAGTTCTGAGGTTAAGAACAGGACTTAAGAGAGAAATGCCAGGCTTCTACTACAAATAACCGGCTTCTCTTGGAAATACAAGACAGTAAAAGGGTTGTGGGTGTAGGTGTAGAAGAGTGGTGTGTTTTTTGTGTGTCTGCTTTGTTTTTGAAGCAATAATGGAGCAGAAAATCTGAGATGCATGTTGTGACTTCCACCTTGCCTAAGGGCTTTCTTCCATATTAACATTTCCAGAATTTCTTACCACAGGCAATCATACTCACATTATTGCTTTGGGAGATTAATTTGGACTCATTTCTGACATTAAGACATTATGATGTGTTCTTATCCTTGCAAAAAATGTATTATGAGAGATTATGAGAAATTTTCTGATTAATGTACAATCTCATTACTGTTTTATTTGTTGCTGTTGTTTTCTTAATTAACACTACAATTGCTTCTTTTACACAACAGAATTATTATGCAGCTTAATTAGAGCTGCATAATAAGCAGCAAGAAGAAAGAAGCTCTGTTTTTTATATGTGTAAAGCATCAAGGTAATACACTGTATTATAGTGAATTCCAAAAACAGTCTTAGTTAAATCATGGCTATATTAACAAAGGGTCTGTGTTACTATAAAGATTATATACAGTTTGATAAACTGGTCTGGTGTTGTGGCATCTTACCAAGTCATTTTCCATCAAATTCAGACATTAACCTTTCAGTGCCTGGATTGTTGTCCCAACTCACTAAATATAGTAGGTCTCGCTGTATTATTTAAGTAATGATAAACACATCATCAAGTAATGAAGTCCTGCAGTTGACATCACAACAACACACAGCTGACATTTGGCAGTAGCAAATAGACAATCAATAATACCAACAGTACACATATTTATATGGAAAGGTTACAAAACTCTTCAGTGTCCCAATCTAGCACATTTGCAAGAGTTTGTTAATCAGCCCATAGCTTTTATTGTATGAATTCACACAGAGTTTAAGGCCTGCATCTCCATCATCTGCTCTCCAAAGGGCTATTTTTAAACTTTTAACCTCTTCTATCAATAGTGCCGTTACACCAGTGGAGCTCAGCTTTGGCAGGCAGACTAATCAGTATTTTAAGGCTTTACTGGAAAAACCACACGGCCAACAGGGAGCATTAATGCTGCAATATAATGAGGATGAACTGTATCAATTGTTAATATTACTGTGTTGTGATTTCTTTAGTTCAAATGAAATGTCAGAACTGTTATATTGTAGATTTAAAATATGTTAATATACAATATCTCACAGAAGTGAGTACACCCCTCACATTTTTGTAAATACTTTATCATATCTTTTCATGTGACAACACTGAAGAAATGACACTTTGCTACAATGTAAAGTAGTGAGTGTACAGCTTGTATAACAGTGTAAATTTGCTGTCCCCTCAAAATAACTCAACACACAGCCATTAATGTCTAAACCGCTGGCAACAAAAGTGAGTACACCCCTAAGTGAAAATGTCCAAATTGGGCCCAATTAGCCATTTTCCCTCCCTGGTGTCATGTGACTCGTTAGTGTTACAAGGTCTCAGGTGTGAATGGGGAGCAGGTGTGTTAAATTTGGTGTTATTGCTCTGAGTCTCTCATACTGGTCACTGGAAGTTCAACATGGCACCTCATGGCAAAGAACTCTCAGAGGATCTGAAAAAAAGAATTGTTGATCTATATAAAGATGGCCTAGGCTATAAGAAGATCGTCAAGACCCAGAAACTGAGCTGCAGCACGGTGGCCAAGACCATACAGCGGTTTAACAGGACTGGTTCCACTTAGAACAGGCCTCGCCATGGTCGACCAAAGAAGTTGAGTGCATGTGCTCAGCGTCATATCCAGAGGTTGTCTTTGGGAAATAGACGTATGAGTGCTGCCAGCATTGCTGCAGAGGTTCAAGGGGTGGGGGGTCAGCCTGTTAGTGCTCAGACCATACGCCGCACCACACACTGCATCAAATTGGTCTGCATGGCTATCCTCCCAGAAGGAAGCCTCTTCTAAAGATGATGCACAAGAAAGCCCACAAACAGTTTGCTGAAGACAAGCAGACTAAGGACATGGATTACTGGAAGTGTGTCCTGTGGTCTGATGAGACCAAGATAAACTTATTTGGTTCAGATGGTGTCAAGCGTGTCTGGCGGCAACCAGGTGAGGAGTACAAAGAAAAGTGTGTCTTGCCTACAGTCAAGCATGGTGGTGGGAGTGTCATGGTCTGGGGCTGCATGAGTGCTGCTGGACAGTATTCCAGCATGATAACGACCCCAAACACATCTCCAAGACGACCACTGCCTTGCTGAAGAAGCTGAGGGTAAAGGTGATGGACTGGCCAAGCATGTCTCCAGACCTAAACCCTATTGAGCATCTGTGGGGCATCCTCAGACAGAAGGTGGAGGAGTGCAAGGTCTCTAACATCCACCAGCTCTGTGATGTCATCATGGAGGAGTGGAAGAGGATTCCAGTGTCAACCTGTGAAGCTCTGGTGAACTCCATGCCCAAAAGAGTTATGGCAGTGCTGGAAAATAATGGTGGTCACAAAATGTTGACACTTTGGGCCCAATTTGGACATTTTCACTTAGGGGTGTACCCAACTTTTGTTGCCAGCGGTTTAGACATTAATGGCTGTGTAGCAAAGTGTAATTTCTTCATTGTTGTCACATGAAAAGATATGATAAACTATTTACAAAAATGTGAGGGGTGTACTCACTTCTGTGAGATACTGTATGTGTGCTGTTACCTCCCATCTAGATGTGAGACTAGGTTTCTGCACAAGCAATAGGTACAGCAGCTCCTGAGCACTGGCTCCAACAAAAGAATTTGAAGATGTTGTGAATAGCAGGAACAGCTTGACAGAGTTGACTGAAATGGATTCCCCTATAAGATAGAGCTGTATTATATTACACCATCAATCCATTATCCATATCCTCTTATTCCTATTTAGGGTTACAGGGATCTGCTGGAGCCTATCCCAGCTCTCTTTGGGTGAAAGGCAGGGCCACATCATTTCACAGATAAAGCTATCTTCAGGCTTAGCCTCAGGTTCTAGAAGTTGGTAAGATATTGTGGCTCCAAAAAGTATTCATATCCTTTCAATATTTGCACATTTTCTGTGTTACACAATTCATTTCAAATCGCCATTTGATAATCCACTATGTTTTTAGTATTTTTTGCAAATGTATTTAAAATCAATTATCAGTTATCATTAATTTAGCACTGGGCGGCTGTGGCTCAGGAGGCAGAGCAGGTCAACCATGAACCAGAGGGTTGGTGGTTTGATCCTTTTACCATTGATTTGAGGAAGCCCTTTGGGTAGCAGTTAGAGCTTCCAGTCTTCACTACTGGCTTTGCACATATGGATTTGGGCAGGTTATCCCATTCTTCCTGGCAGAGAGCGCAGGGTGATGACTGCTGCTCAGCAGCCATGCTAAGTGATGTTGCTGACATGGGTAAATATCTGATCAAATCAAGGTTTGAATAGTTGTGATTGTTAATATTTAAACAAACTGTACATCTAACTCTTGAACTGTTAACAACAGTGACTTGCAGATTCAAACAATTGTTGCCAACAGTAATCAATCAAAGTTGAGAAAAATGAAAAAAAAAAAAAAAAGCAATCTCCTTCCTGTTGTCTGGTTAATATGCATTCTGCATGGCCTCTTTCTTTTCATTTAGAAGAGCCTTTTGTAATTACTGTATGCTTAGTCAAAATTATCTAAAACTACTACTATGGTCTACATATGCAATTTATTTTAAAATTGCATTTCTGCTTAATTTAGCAATTCAATTTTGGTGTGTATCCTACATCATCTTTCTGTTGTTCTGTATCTCATTATTAATGCTGTCAGGACACTTGAAAAGAAGATTTGGCATCTCAGTAAATCTTTCCAGGTTAAAGGTTCACTCTGATGCCAGTTTAAATAATGTGAAAATTGTTCAGCTGGCTCTCAGATTAATTAAACCTAAGCATACTTTTTATACTATCTTCAATCTTCAATCAGCTGACCAAAAGAATAAACTAAACTTGTGCTAAGTTGCAAAGTCAGCATATCTATAAATCCTTTCACAGAAACGTAAGGAGTGTTTGTTTGATGAATATAGCCAGCAACTAGACATAGGCCAGTGAATCTCTTCATAAAGGCGCTATATTAGAAAGGTGGAGTCATCTATCATAATATAGCTTGGGTACGGAAAGTATTCAGAACCCTTTAAATTTTTCACTCTTTGTGTCATTGCAGCCATTTGCCAAAATCAGAAAAGTTCATTTTATTTCTCATTAATGTACACTCAGCACCCCATCTTGACAGAAAAAAAAACTGAAATGTAGAAATTTTTGCAAATTTATTAAAAAAGAAAAACTGAAATATCACATGGTCATAAGTATTCAGACCCTGTGCTCAGTATTGAGTAGAAGCACCCTTTTGAGCTAGTACAGCCATGAGTCTTCTTGGGAGTGATGCAACAAGTTTTTCACACCTGGATTTGGGGATCCTCTGCCATTCTTCCTTGCAGATCCTCTCCAGTTCTGTCAGGTTGGATGGTGAACGTTGGTGGACAGCCATTTTCAGGTCTCTCCAGAGATGTTCAATTGGGTTTAGGTCAGCATGATGCTCCCACCACCATGTTTCACTGTAGGGATTGTATTGGGCAGGTGATGAGCAGTGCCTGGTTTTCTCCACACATACCGCTTAGGATTAACGCCAAAAAGTTCAATCTTGGTCTCATCAGACCAGAGAATCTTATTTCTCATAGCCTTGGAGTCCTTTTCAGTGTTTTTTGGCTTACTCTATGCGGGCTTTCATGTGTCTTGCACTGAGGAGAGGCTTCCGTCGGGCCACTCTGCCATAAAGCCCCGACTGGTGGAGGGCTGCAGTGATAGTTGACTTTGTGGAACTTTCTCCCATCTCCCTACTGCATCTCTGGAGCTCAGCCACAGTGGTCTTTGGGTTCTTCTTTACCTCTCTCACCAAGGCTCTTCTCCCACGATTGCTCAGTTTGGCTGGACGGCCAGGTCTAGGAAGAGTTCTGGTCGTCCCAAACTTTTTCCATTTGAGGATTATGGAGGCCACTGTGCTCTTAGGAACCTTGAGTGCTGCAGAAATTCTTTTGTAACCTTGGCCAGATCTGTGCCTTGCCACAATTCTGTCTCTGAGCTCCTTGGGCAGTTCCTTCGACCTCATGATTCTCATTTGCTCTGACATGCACTGTGAGCTGTAAGGTCTTATATAGACAGGTGTGTGCCTTTCCTAATCAAGTCCAATCAGTTTAATTAAACACAGCTGGACTCCAATGAAGGAGCAGAACCATCTCAAGGAGGATCAGAAGAAATGGACAGCATGTGAGTTAAATATGAGTGTCACTGCAAAGGGTCTGAATACTTATGACCATGTGATATTTCAGTTTTTCTTTTTTAATAAATTTGCAAAAATTTCTACATTTCTGTTTTTTTCTGTCAAGATGGGGTGCTGAGTGTACATTAATGAGAAATAAAATGAACTTTTTTGATTTTGGCAAATGGCTGCAATGACACAAAGAGTGAAAAATTTAAAGGGGTCTGAATACTTTCCGTACCCACTGTAGCTCTGAGCTGGAAGTGGCTGCAGAGGTCTGGGTATATTAGTACATTTAGCTGGTGTGTGGAGACAGAGTGAGGCTGTTTCAAACCTTGGCTAACAGAATGGAGAGGACACATAAGGCAATAGGGGAAATATTAGCAGCCTTGTTCTGACCCTAAACATGTTATGTCAAGGTCAGCCATCAATTCAACAACAAAATCACACCCATACTGGCCAGGGACTGGAAATAGACCAGGCGCATATTTACACTTAATCTAAGACCACTGGTTTTTGACACTCTTAATATACTATGTGCTTATATTTGACATTTCTAAAGAATTATAGTACTGTCAGAAACGGGTCTTCATTCACTCAGTGTATCAGTAATAAACCTCCCTGCCCTGCTACAGGGTTTGTAGCAATACTGGCAGATAAGTGACAGTGTACGCTCTGTGTTGTATCTTGCTGTTGCCGTCCTTTAGCTTGTAAACATCCTCCTCCCCAGAGCTCCATCTGATAGCATTTGCTGCCTGCTGTGTAGATGTGAGTGGATACTGTGTCCCCAGTGGTTCAAACAACAGACCCTAACTTGCTATGATAAGTGTTAGAAAAGGCCAATGAAGTCATAAGTGTCCCATCCAAGATCAGGCTTGTTCATGCAATTCTAAACCCTTTGCTGATCATGCCAGCATGGTCAAAAATAATACCACACATTGGCATGGTAAAAGTTTTTTCAACACCAAATCTGCACTCATGAGAATGCATGTTCATCACAACAGTTTGAGTTTTGCCCTGTGTTCCCTTCAGAGAGCCACTTGGTAACACTAGCTTTGGTAACACAGCTGGGATAGACAAATAATCATCCAGCCACGCTGCATTGCTGCTCTCATAAAGAGGACAGAGCTGGGTCCCACAGCAGTGGAAATTGAGGCAGCTTTCACTAATTCTGGAATAGCACCTCAAACTAATAGAGATTATCCATCATGTGAAGGACAACAGCACCTCACAGCAATGCTGCAAAGGCCTTAAATCTTTGTGAAGAAGGTGACAGGGAAGATGTTAATAGGAAGTATTAGAAAGTAAAGCAGAATGACAATAAACAGTAGTATCTTCAGTTCAGTAAGCCTACCCGGATTTCTTAACCGCAGGTTAAAAAAAGACTTAACACCCCACTGTTGAATAGAGGAAGGGTTACATTCACATGTGCCTATATGTTCTCTCAACCATTGTGATCATGTGTAGTGGACCTAAAGCAGCAGAATATGGTCACATTCCTGAATGAGGCAGGAGTGATATCTTTTAGACAATTTATGGCTCTAAAACTCTTAGTGGCCTACAAATGTAAACAACAGGAAGATGGTACAGCTCTGCACTGTCAAGACACCATTTGATAAAGAACAGATCACTGGCTCTTCACATAGAACCCCCCCTTGCCTTACATTCTGCTTCTAAATACTTTAAGACTTCTCCCTTTCAGGCAAGACCTGAAACCTATACAATGACTTATGAACTGGTCTTTATGTCCTGTCCTTATATTCCTGCTTTGATTGCTAAATATATAATGTGTGATCAGTCTTCTACAGAGCATCATTGTCAGACTACAGTGTGATACAGAAGTGGTGCTATTGTTTATCTGTTATTCCTGCTTGTAGTCAGTCTCTATATAACTATAAAGTTTTATTGATTTTCATTCATGTTGTTTATGAACTATTGACTCTTAGTTACTAAGTTTGCCATGTGATTGAACTGTGCTGGATGGAAAAAGAAATTGTTGTTCCCGTCTTAGAAAACATTCTTAAAATTTACAACACAAGAAGTTAAGCTCTTGATTCACACATGACCAGTGAGATTTAAACCAATCAGCACCAAGTATGCAGCACTTCCTGGACCAATCACATCGTGCAAAACACAGTCATGGGACAAACCAGATGGATTTTCCCGCCCAGTGTGGCAACACACAAAAAGGCAGTACACAGACAGACACACCCAGACTTGAAGCAGTCTTGAAAGAGAACTCTGAAAGAATGAAAAAAACCTGAACTTCCCTGAACCCTGAACTCTGAATGAGAAGAACTCTCGGAAGAGAACTCTGAAAGAATGAACACTTGGATCTGAACTCTGGGGAACTGAACACCCCGAAGAGAACAGAAATGGACAGAGTTCCAGATAGATTCAAAGAAAGTTAAGAGATTTTCCAGACTCATCAAGACCTTCTCTCTCCCTGAGGAGAAGCTGAGGTAGAGACTGTTTTACTGCCCAGCAGAGGAGAAACAAGGACATTCTCCCTGCGTGTGGCTGTCCTCCAGCTGACCATCTCACATCAAGCAACTCCATGAGACGACCCTGCAGCAGCCAGATGGCGACGAACGGACTCAGGCCCGAAGCCCAAGACTACAGGGAACATCTACTTTCTTCTACTCCCGCCAGCAGACTGCAGTCTGACCAGCCCACAGCAGAACAGACCAAGCCTCAGTAAACCCGAGGACAAGCAAGTAACCTGTGGCTGTGCTGGTTGCCTCACATTAATCTCAGTTGGTCTCCATAGTTACTAGGACTTCCTCCTAAACTATATTTAGACCTCAGAGTCAAACACAGAAGATAAGTTAATTTCAAGATTTCTTTTCCACCACTGCAAACAGCCTACTGTTAGACTGATATAATGTTTTATTCATTAATTCAGCTAATTTCTCTGACCAGTTCTCCCTCCTGTGTAAATATTGTAAATAGCTGAATAAATCTTAGACAGACAACTGACTGGTATCATTAATGTTATTTCACAGTAAATACGTCACTGAATCGGGAGAACTCTCCCTCAGATTGTAGACTGATATCCTGTATTACTCATTAATTGACTGGTTGATCTGTCGTTTAAAGGATCTGGTGCCCCAAATTATTAAGATGGTTTATGATATTCATAATTCATAAAATAGACATAATAAACCTTCATGTTCAATACATGTATATATTTAAATTCACTACACATGGTTGTGTTCAATTTATTTTTAAAATCTAAATCAGCCACTTCTCCAGGAAATGTTATGCCTTTCTTTGGTCATTTACAATTAGTAATGTTTCTTTTTAGTTTAGTCTTTTAGATATAACCCACAGTTGATGATTTGAGAGTAAGTTATATATCAAAAGCATATTTCACAGAGAACATCCAGGTGTAGCAACTATATACAAAGCCTTGCAACTTGCAACCAAAATCAAAAATCATGCTTGTTTTGCCTGTAGTGTGTTGTTTCTCACATGCTGCTGTCAGCTGTGACAGGCAAAGAAGCCGATCATAAATCTCAGTTTCCACCTTTCATTATCTTTCATAAAGTGTCAATAGCACAAATTTGGTAATAACTTATGAATCAAATAATAATACAGTCAAGTTCCCAATATTGATGAAGCAACAATACAACCACCAGGATCTTAAATGCAAAATGTGCATATTGTTGCTGCACTTGGAGAAAATCGCAATTGCAGCAACTTATTGAGTCTATTGGGGGGGCAGTCGTGGCCTAATGGATAGAGAGTCGGACTTGTAACCGGAAAGTTGCGGGTTCAGCTTCAGTGCATTCATCACCCTGGTTCTTAGCACCGGCACACAGCTGCTTCTAGTGAAAAGGTACTGATGAACACACTGTACACAACTAGCTACTTGATTGGTGCTGGAGAGTAGCTGGTGAACATTGTGGAGCATCTAGCTGCTAAAGAGCCAGATATCTATCTGCAGAGCTGGTGGAAAACACACCAATGCAAGAAAGACAAGTGAATACTGGAAATCAACTTTATAAGGCAAAATCAGTATTTGTCAGGATCCTGGTTTCTGGACTTCCTGCCCTGGACTTTTATTTTGATTTTCACTTTCTTTCCTCCTTTAGTTTTTTGAAACCTAATGTCACGATTCCCCTTTGGGACTTCCCGTCGTGGACCTTTACTGTGTAAAGACTTCCTTTGTTCCCCTGCACCGGTCCTCGGCAGCTTTGTGTCGATTGCCCCAATGTGTTTAATTACCTTTTGTTTCTCCCCCTATTTATGTGCCCTGCTTCCCCTTTTGCAGATTGCAGATGTTTAGTGTCAGCTGTGTGTCGAACCAGATTCCGTTCCATTTGGATATTTTATGTTACTGTTTCATTTGGTTGTTTTTCGCTTTGTGCCTGAGCCCTGGAATTCCCAGGAGTAAATAAAGGTTTGTTTCTTGTCCAGCAATTGGGTCCTACACCTCTCCTTCTCCAACACATAACCCTCACATAACAGCTGATTTTATTTGTTTTGATTAGGGCTGTCAATCGATTCAAATATTTAATTGCATGATTGTCATGAGTTAACTCGTGATTAATTGCAACTTAATCGCACATTTTTATCTGTTCTAAATGTACCTTACATTAATACTTTTAATGTTTTTAATACTCTGATCAACATGGGCATGGACAAACATGGATGCTTTATGAAAATGTATATTTACTATTAGTGAAACTACCCTAAACATATACAGCATAAAGAACATAGACATGATATTCTGCCTGACCAAAACCTGATCCCTGTATGCCTTACCTGATTCCCTGATGGCCTAACCTGATCCCTGAATGCCTTACCTGATTCCTGATGGCCTAACCTGATTCCTAAAGGCATTACCTGACTCCTGATGGCCAAATCTGATGCCTAACCTGATTTCTGAAGTCCAAACCTGTTTGCTCAAGGCCAAACCTGTTTCCTGATAGCCAACTCTGATTCCAGAAAGCAGGAAACCTAAACTGACTTCTGAAGGCCTCACCTGGTTCCTGAAAGCCATATTGTGTTTACAGCTTGATGCGCTTCCCCCAAGCAGCTCCAAAAAATCAATATATGCATGGTTAATACTGCACATACAAATCTGCTACAATAGGCATACTGTATTGACTGTAGTGACCATAGACAGCAGTCTGAAGTGGAAGGACAACAGCACAGTTGTTTACAAGAAGGGCTGCAGCAGACTCTACTTCCTGAGGAAGCTGAGGTCCTTCAACGTGTGCAGCAAGATGCTGGAAATCTTTTACCAGTCTGTTGTGGCCAGTACTTTGTTCTCCTCTGTGGTCTCCTGGGGGAGCAGCATTGCAGGCAGTGACTCTAACAGACTGAATAAACTGATAAGGAAGGCTGGCTCTGTCATTGGCTGCAGACAGGAGACTTTTGAGACTGTGATAGAGCGGAGGACACTAAGCAAACTGTTATCAATCATGGACAACCCTGACCACCCTCTCCATCCTGTGCTGGACAGACAACGGAGCACCTTCTCCAAAAGGCTCAGACAGCTTTGTTGTCTTCAGGATCGCTACAGGAAGTCCTTCCTGCCTCATGCCATAACTCTGTACAACACATCTTCACTGTGTGCCAGATAACATCCTGGACTGACTGTCTGAACTGGCAATGTTTGCACACAGGTTGTCACAATAGTGACTTTCACTTTCACTTGAAATTTTTTGCACACTTATTGTATAGTCTGCTCACTTATTGTATATTGCATTTTTTTATAAATTTCTTATATTTTTTTCTTTTCCTTGTGAGATCTATGTTTATGTTGAGTGCCTGTAGTTTGCTGCTGCAACAGCAGAATTTCCCAGTTTGCTCAAGAGATTCTGTCTATAAATACTACAAAAAGTAGATCTGGATACAAGTAGATTTGGATACAATGAAGCTTGATAAAACTTTAAGTACCTAAAATACTGTGCTTAAGCTGCTTTCCCTGAAGAATAGAAAGAGCTCATCTGGTGCTGTGTCCTGCCACAGATGTTTATGTGTCCAATATCTGTATAACTGTCACAATGGGGAAACATTTATTTGACATGAAAGAACCATGAAAGCAGAATTCTCAATCTACCCTGCCTGCTCTCAGCAACCAAACAGCTATTGATGGTCTGCTACCTCCATCTTCATCATCATCTGCACAGTTTCTGTTTTTCTCTTGCAACCCTACAAGGAGAATCTCACTGCTAAGGACACAGTCTTTTCCCACTATAGCGGTTTAATAATTTAATCTATTACATAATGGTTTCCCTGGCATGGTATAATTCTGACTGTTATGCAAATGGTAGAGTGCTGTATTCCCTTCAGAGAGTCACATAGACTGGTAGCTTTGGTAACACAGCTGGGATAGACAAATAATCATCCAGCTATGCTGCATTGCTGCTCTCCAATATTTGGCACAGTTGAATATCACCAATATTTCATGTAAGCAGTATAATGGAGGTACTGTGGTCCTAATGGAGTGGTGGCTATGTGTTAGTCATCCTCCACAGGCTCTGCTTGTCTCTAATCATCCCCCCAAGGAAGGCTGGGAGTTGAAGCACCAATGGGGAGAAAGAGCACAGTGTATCAGCATTAATGCACAGGACAGGACCTGCCTGTACATTCACGTATTTTCACTAGACTGGTTTCTCACACTATGCACTACACTAAAAATGAACAGAAATAAAATTACAGTCAGTAAAATAAGCAATTTAGCCCAATCCCACCTTAACTGCTGAATGATGCTCCCAATTATTGGTATCCTTTAATATCGCATGTGTAAATCCTTAGAAGATATTTAAAAAATTAGCACTGGCCAGGTGATTTATTGAATGCTTCTCTAAAACATTAAAGGCCCAGCCACAGCAGCACTTAACAGTGGCTCATTGCCATTGCCATTTCTATTGTTTTCAGCAGTGTAAACAGCAGCAGATGAAAAGAATTATCATTATATCTGTTAAATAACAAAATGCACAAATATCAGTACTTACTACTCCAGTAGTTTATATTATAGTCTTAATGCTAATTAAACTGTATAGCAATTCTATTTAGAAAGAGGGATAATTTTTTTGTCCCAGCCCAACATATCTGTCTTGATGGTGTCATGTCATCAACACAAACCAGGGTTGTTTTTAAAATTATTAAAAATATTATAACACTGTAAATCACTTTAAGAAACATATTTTCCCCTGCTGAACATGATAAAACAAGTTGAACAAACCTAAGATATGAAAGTAAATTAATTTTGTTGTATAGTTTTTAGATTATTATTTGCTTGCCTTTTACATTTCGCAGTTTAAGGAGTCCGTTTGTTTGAAGTCAAGAACAAGGTTGCTGGTAGCTGAGAATTTCTTTCTAAAGTAATATTACTTTAAAATTTTTATCTTGATTGCATTCATCAATCAGTTTACAAAAGAGTCGTTTTCACTTGCAGCTCTGAGCTAAACAAATGAGGTCCATTTGATTTTGGCCCAGACCATGCCCCATCATCAGTACTGTAGCCAACTTCTGATTGACTGATTCATGCAGCATGTCTGGACATGATGAGGACTTGTCGAACTACCATGTTCTCTTCACTACTAATCTTCTTCATCAGTCTATTTATTTGTCATCTGTCTATTCATCTGTTAAAAACTTTTAAATTGATGAAATTAACTTTTTGAAACTTGGTGCTGTTGTTTTGAATGAGAAAAGAGAAAAATAATAATAGTTGTCTCCAGAACATCTTACTGCAGGGGTTGAAGTTAAGTTAATGTGGACCAGTGTGTGCTATAGTCTGTCTTCAAGATGTTAGGTTCAGTGGAAAGGTTAAGTTGATTCCTATATGATGTGTTATAGTGTCCAAATTCAAGAGATGTTCTTTCTGTAGGTCAACTTACAACAGCCTGTACAGCTGTGTAATCCATACTTGTCATTTTAATGATGGATATATATTAATATTGTTCTATTTGCTATGGTAGCTTTATGTATAAAGATGCTGTCTCAATTCTGTATCCCAACTATGAAAAAGACCATTTTTCTAACGAGGGGAAACAGAAGTGAGCACACCACTATCTTATTTGAATCATTGATTCAGAAGCCTGGAACCAGGCTAGGCATACACCCCCAATACAATGATATTATGTTAAACCCCACCCTTGGGTATCCCCAGCCACTAACCAACACAGTGCTTTAGAAAGAACATACAGGCCCAGATGTGTTTTCCTTAATTGGACTCACGTTGTAGAGGATTTCAACCCATCCCTCCATGGTGATGCACTGGAAAACAGTGAGAATAGCAAATAGTATGTTGTCAAAATTGGTGATGCCAAAGTTGGGTCCAATCCAGTACTCTTTACAGGTAGTGCCATTGGGGCAGGTCCTTGCTGGAGCCTCCAGGCCACAGGGGAACTCCTCTTGCTGTTCGCCTACAGCCACAAACACAGACATTCATACAGAGCCTCAAACACAGAAATACACAAACATGGTGGAATTTTTATTGAAGACTGGAGATGTATTATGTAAAAGCCCATCTAGAAAGACATCTAATACAGAATATATGGGTTCAACTACAGTGATACACAAATAGGCAACATTTAAATGCAGTATGTTTGACATATGTTTAGAGATTTATGTTTAGAGAAGTGATGCTGGCTTTAACACACTCTGGCCTGAACATATTCTACCTGGTATTTTTGATTTTATACCCTAGATTATCATATAATTACAATGCATTCAGAGCTTAAATTCTATGGCCTTACATTATATGACAAGTGTGTGTGTGTGTGTGGTTTCTTTTCTTTACAGCTCTTCCTGGTACACTAGAAAGCTGCTTAATGGCTGTTCCTGCTCAACATTATTCATACAGATTCACTTTTTGCACAAATTACTTTTTTGTAAATTTCACTCTAAAATTTATATAATTGACATTTTTACAATCAACATCCAATAAAACACAGTGTCATATAGTTTTGCAAATTCCTTTAAGAAATCTATGCTGAATTTTCTATAGTAGTCAGACCCATGATTTCAGGACAGTTCTGTTTGCTATGTATAAGTAATATATCTATTGCACGTCTGCTAGAGTAATGATGTCAAAATTCAGTAGTGGAATGAAAATTAAAATATGCAAAATAATGAATAACAGAACTGGCTCAGATTTTAAGTTACTATATAGTTCATTAAAATATTTGACCAATCAGTATCCATAGATAAGCATGATTAAGATCATGTGACCTCATGGCCGGATTAAGACTTGTTTAACCTCAGCTGCTCCTCTTGCTTACCTGTGTCTATCTTGAAGCAAGTGCGATGGAACTTGCCCATGTAGAAGTCGAGGCCAATGATGGCAAACATGAGAATGGCAAAAAAGAGCAACAAGCCAATCTGCAGCAGAGGTACCATGGCTTTCATAATAGACTTTAATACCACTTGAAGACCTGAGCAGACATGTTTGAAAACACAGAAAATATTCATTTTAGAATATTATAATATAATAATAATATATTATAATATTATATAATATATTATATAATTATTATAATATAATATATAATATTATATAACAAAATTTTCATTTGTTGTTTACATTACATGGCTGTTGTGTATAAAAAGTAAAAAGCCATGATGGGGGACATTGTTGATCCTGCCTATCAGTATACCAGTAATGAAGGTAATAAAATTGTCATATCTGTGGTGGATCAATGTCTGCATAAAAGGAGAGAGGTAGTCTGTGGGGCAAATGTGTGGTCAATAGCTTCACCGTTTTGGTGAAGATCACAGGGGTTGTTTCTTATCACGTTAGCATGTTACTCACTTGAATTATAAACTTGTTGTACATGATGCACAACAATTTTATCATAACGGGCAAGATAATCAAAAGCTCATAATTACTGTTTGTATTTTTGACACATGCATTCTACATTACACAGGATGTCACATTAAACATCGCACATCTATTTCTGAGGTGCATGCAGCTGTGTAAAAAGAACACTGTTGCAACACTGTTTAGTGTGAATATGTAAAATGCATAGTGAAGGGTGGAATTAATGCTAACATGGGATCTCTGTCTAAAAAGGACTAGTGGTAAAGCTTTCCTTTAAAAGAATATTTGAGCTTTATAGAAATAAATGCACTCACTCTGAGAAGATCAATGCAAATTCCCAAATTTTGGGAAATTATCGAACTCCAAGATAAAATGTGTCTAAAGGTTGAGTCATGGCAACTGGACTTGAAGTTAAGTTAAGTTTAAGTCTATACACGGGTGAGTATATGTGCCTACAAGGGAGGGGGTGTCTGATGATCATGATGCCTCGTATCTTCTCGACAAAGTATGGTAGAACAATGAAAATGGTACCACATGAAAGTTTATAAATGTATCTTCACTTCACTCTCATTTATTGGTTTTTTGTTAGCAAATGTCAAGGTTTTGGTGTTGATTTTTGTCAATGACTGGTCCAGGTATGGGTGTAGTTATCCACTCTGCTTTCTAGGTTTGAATTCACAGACAATTGGGACACAGCAACATTTGTTATACCATATGGAAGCTCATGAACGTCATATGAATAATACAAGATAATTCACAGTTACTTTATAACCAAATAGATGTTTCCATTGGTTTTTGTGTGTCAAAAGTCCAAATGTGAGAATAGGTACTCATTAAAGGCTGTTGTTTATCTCTAAGCTACCAGTTCTACTAAAACAATTTCTGCTCTGCAGAGTTCATTTCTTTTGGCCAAATAATGCCTTTTTGACATATCAGCAGTAATCTGTGTCCTGGCAGTGAGCAAGCCGAATAAAGATGGAACCTTTTCGTTTAATCTGATATTAGAGTTTGTATTCTGTAATTATCTGATATTATTCACATTATATTTTGTAAGCTTTAAAACTGTATCATTTTCAGCTTGTATCTTAATAGTCTGGGAAGTTACACAGCAATGGGACCAATCCACCCACAATTTGATCAGTTTTTCACGAAAATGTTACATGAAAAACCAATGAATGAATGGAAAGTTGCATTATTGGTATCAATAAAAAGATAAATTTGTAATGACTGGTGTGGCACCATTCTCATTGCTATATTGCAATAATTCTGAATTATTTTGATGCAATTTTGATCTTGGAAACTGGAGCCAATTAACACTCATTAATTTTCTTTCGTTAGTGATCCAATTCTGGTCAAATTTAGTTACTTTTATTTCTGAGGCATTCTCCTTGCAGACCAGTGCTATTATTGGGTGTTAGGGAAAGTAATGTGCTCAAACTATTTCTTGACAAACACTGTATACATCCACCTGGTTACTTCTGCAGTGTTTCCAGCTATAAACCTAGTTACCAGGAACAATCAGCACAATTTGCTTTGGTTTCCCATTTGTCAGCCTCACTAAGATGACACTGCACCATTGCACCAGTGTTCAACACTAAATAATTTCAGCAGACAGGTCCTCCTAAAACCAAGAATTTTCAATTTTACATTTTCTAGTTTTGGATGGATCTCACAAATGTGATACAGCATGTTATTAGCACCACATAATGATTTCTGAAACATCTTTGATACTACTGTAATTGTTATCATCGTTAGTATATCCATTAATTGTGGTAAAATTGTAAACTTAACGTACTTGGAATGCCGGAGACCAGTTTGAGCGGCCGCAGTACTCTCACTGCCCTCAGTGTTCTCAGGTCAAAATCAGCTCCCACGGTGGCCAGGATCCTGCACCCACAACAAAAGCATTAGATCAAGATTACAGGCAGTAGCAGCACCTCTCATTATCCATGTAAGTTTGTGTAAAACATTAAATTTGCTGCATTACATATTTAAAAGAATATTTATTCATTAATAAATCATTTATGACAAATTGTAGTGAAAAGTGCCATAAAAGGGTTACAAATCCTTAAAAAATAAATATAACGAATATAAAATATTGCCATTGGCAATTATTAATGACATCCAACTTGCACAGTATTAAAATATAACAAAATTACTGCATTGACTGCAATGCCTCAGTTCATGTTGAAGCAAACAATTACTGGTATGTAGCATAGGTACTGTAGCTCTATTTATATTATCACATTGCACATTATATATACATTATGTTGGAATTAAGTAAAGATTTGTTTTGTTTTCAGTAAATGAGAATAATGAGGGTTAGAAATCAGTTTTATCATGCTGTCATGTCAATCAGAGTATTTATAGATTAGATAAGATTATATTAGACTGGATTAGATTAGATTAGAATCACATGACACAATGAAAATACCAGTATAAAGGTTTTCAACGAGCAGTGCTAATACAGTCCTATCAGGGCCTCACTGGTACTGCCAAAATTATACAGTGTGTGCATTAATTAAGAAACACCATATGTAGAATAGCAATGATCACAGTGTGACAGTATGCAGAGTGGTCCTCAAGATGGTGGCGGGACAGAGCGATGAAGAGCAGTTCTACATGTAAACATTAATCATTCACAGCAGAAGTTCTTCAGAAGCTTAAGTGATTTGTTTGGGCTAAACTGGTATGCCAGTGGCAACTATGACGCTTTTCCCCCAGGGAAGGGTTCAAGCATACACAAGCCAATTCTGCTCAAAACATGTCATTCCTCTCGCGCCACACAACCTGCTTGCCCTTCATTTTACAGCAATGTCACTGGAGTAGAGAGATATTACTTTCTAGACATCTGGTTACATTTTTCTTATATATTCATTTTGCAAATGCTTTCAGGATGTTTGATTTGAGTTACAATCTAAGTCACAGTATATCAAGGAGCAGTGTTCATGTTCCACCTATCCAGAAGCACTAGGCTGCAGGAACAAACAACAAAGAAGAAGCACAAAAAAGTAGTGGTTGCATTGGTTTTTTTTTTTTTTGAAAGGCAGAAAGAAATAGTTTTTGAAGAGATTTTTGAAGACTTTTGCTGACTGAAGTAAGTTTTGTAACTCATCCTACAATTTCATGACTACTGTTTTCTGATCTATATGATCTACAGACACAGACAGACACAAGTCCAGCATATAACCCTTGTAAAACCATAGCATGTCATTTTCACACATAATTTTTACAGCTTAGTGTGACATTAATTCTACTAGACCTGGGCTCCATTCTTAAACAACTTACATGTTATTATGTCTCTACCATTTCAAGTTGCGATGTGACCATGGAATTGGACCTGAGTCATGAAGAAGCAGGTCTGAAGTACTGATCTGAGCATTGTGCATGATGGCTGGACAATCTGATATTGCACTCTTTGACTTTGCCATTGTTTTCAGTTTACATAAACATTATACTTGTCTGAACAGTATCAAGTCGGTGATTGTGAATAGGTAATTTCTTAACGAGGAAAGGGAAACCACTACTTTTAACTACTACTTACTTACTTATTTTACTTACTTACTTTAACCTTTATTTAAAAGCCTTCTGATGCACAAGACCAAAAGACTAAGACTAGACTAGTATTGGGAATGAACAAGATGAGGATGATGGAGTGGTGGAGAGATATGTGAGGTTAGAGGACATAAAAAATAAAGAGGCAGTCAAGGAGAGAAGCGATAATGTAGACAAATGTAAAAGAAAAGGCAGTGAAAGAAGAAAATGATGAAGCAGAAGAGGATAAGAGACTTGACTGGAATCCAGGCAGCAATTAAATTTCTTCTGAAATGTATCTAGCAATGGTTCAGCAAATGTATTTAGCTTGAACCAAGACAGCAACAGGTTAACCCATACATCAGTTAAGATTAATGAATCAATCAATCAAACTTTATTTATATAGCACTTTTGAAGTTGAATGCCATGCAAAACACTTTACAAGAGATTTACAACACTGCAAGAGAAGGAGGGGATGATAAGTCAGACAAAATTAGGGAATGAAAAAAATATGATTAGGATTTAATAAATGAGATATTTTACAGAATAAGCAAAATGTACAATGAAGAAATTCTAGAAGCAGATATTTATTATATATATTTTTTCCCATAAAAAGCATAACTGTCATGTCACATTATCTTTGAACACACAAACCCCAAAACACAACAAATCTAAGCTTATTGTAGTCATTTCCCTCCAAAACATCTATTTTTTTTCCTGAATTTTTAACACATTTTTTCTCGGCCCATTCCATGTTCCTTTTATAATGAGTCTGCTTGTTTTCAAGTAGCACTATGATCAAATGAGAGAAAGATGTAAGTATTCCACTGAAAGCAAAGAAACAAAGCCTCCTTTTCTTCACTGTTAATTAATCTGGGACCCTCCCTGCTGGTGGAGTACTAATTGCAGAGGCAAACGAGACAGTATGAGTAGAAGGAATAGCCAGGGCACATAAAATATATGAAGGTGTAACGTATGAAGTGGCTACAAAAGATAAATATATAGCTAGAGAGCAAATGATTTCACCCATGCTTGTGTCTTTCAGGGATTTTATCAGCCATGTGTTTATCTACATTGAACAAAACCTCTTCAGCTACTGATGCGATAGACAGAAAAGAAAGCTTGACTTGACAATGACCGAGACTGTCTTTACTGAAGGTATTCAGGTACAAATATAAATGTGGTTTATGTTTAATTACCTCATACTGAGTGATGAATACAAGTATTTATTTTATACTTTTTTAAACGAATAGTAAACAAAGAGTGGAGGCACACATGTAGCAGAGACAGAACTGTACAGATGAACGATGTCTGTGAAGCTTCTCAGTCGTCCAGGGGAAGTTATCTAAAGGTTGAATCATGGCAACTGGACTTTCAGTTTTAAGGCTGAAACGTTTCACCACCCATCCAGGGTTTGAAGTGAACTGGTATCTGATGTTTCCCAAAAATCTGTTTAAGCCTCTCTGGAACACCTGCTACATAGGGAATGACCAGGTTGTTCCTCTGATGTGTCCCATTTTGACCTTGGGACCTCCAGCCCATACTCAGCACAGATGTTCCTGTACACTATGCCAGCCACATGGTTATGGCATTCCATGTAGTGTATGCCCTGCCTGCTAGCATCTTACAACTTTCTGTTAAGTGCTGGATGGTCTGTTGTTTGCACAGACTTCACCTGGGGTCCTGCCTGGTGTGGTAGACCCCAGCCTGTATCGATCTCGTGCTAAGGGCCTGTTCTTGTGCTGTTACGATTAGTGTCTCTGTGCTGTCTTTCAGTCCAGCTTTTTCCAGCCACTGGTAGGACTTTTCAATATCAGCCACTTCTTCTTGCTGTTGGTGGTACATACTATGCAGGGGTTTGTCCTGCCATGATGGTTCTTGCTCCTTTCCCACCGCTTTGGGCTTCTGTTGCCTGAGATATTCACTAGGTACTCCATCACTTGGGGCCACGTTCCTGATGGCAATGGCAATTTCATTTATATAGCACTATTCACTATTCAACCAATGTTGACCAATGTGCTTTCCAATAAGAATAAATAAAACAGCAGTAATAGAGTAAAATAACAATAAAACCAAAAACAGATTAAAAGAAAATAATAAAAAAAATAACAGTGCTTTAAACAGAGTTAAAAGCCTTATAAAACAGAACAACAGGTTTTTAATTTAGCTTTGAAAATAGCCACTGATGGAGCCATTCTAATACAAAGTGGCAGGTCATTCCAAAGTCTTGGCGCAATTGTAGCAAAGGCACGATCACCTCTGCACTTCCCCCTCATCCTAGGGATAACCAAAAGTCTCTGGTTGGAAGACCGGAGGGATCTAGTTGAACTGTACTCAATCAATAAGTCAGAAATATATGATGGAGCCAAACTGTTTAATGACTTAAAAACCACTCTGGTCAAATAAATCCACTCTGTAACGCACAGGGAGCCATTGTAAGTACTGTAGGACAGGGGTAATATGTTCCCTTTTACAAGTCCCAGTCAGAAGTCTAGCTGCCACATTCTGGACCAATTGTCGGGGCAAAGCTGCTTCACTAATCCCAGCATAAAGACAGTTGCAGTAGGTCTAATCTAGAAGTAATAAAAGTGTTAATCACTTTCTCAAAATTTTTAAAGGAAAGAAAAGTCTTAGCTTTAGAAAGGAGCTACAAGTGAAAAAAGGATGATTCAACTGCAGAGTTTATCTATCAAATTTCAGATGATCATCAAATATCACACCCAAATTTTTCACATATTGCCTAACACATGGGAATAGCCCACCAATGTTTGGGTTTGAAGCAGTCAAAGAGTCTGAGGGTTTGAAAACAATAATGACAATGACACTGACATTGTGCTTTTTTCAGTTGCTTTTAAACATATTAATGGCTAAAGTCTGATAACACTGTAATCAGCACAAACTGGACTACAATAATATGTGAGCAGCAAGTTGTTTTCGACTTGAATTGTTTCATTTATATGAAGATATTTCAAGCTTTCATACATCTTTGAGGTGGTTTAAGATAGAAATTAAGAACTACTTTTATTGATCCCAAACTGGGATCTGCATTTTAACCCACCCAAGTACACACACAAGACAGTGGGCAGCTACTGCTGCGACACCCAGGGAGCAGTTGGGGGTGCCTTGCTCAAGGGAATAACCTCAGTCGTGGTATTGCAGAGTGCTGACTATTCCCATAAACAATTTCTGCCAGTCCTGGGACTCAAACCTGCAACTTTCAGGTTACAAGTCAAACTCTCTAACCATTAGGCCACAACTGCCCCAAGAGGACTGGTTTTTCAGGAGGAAGTGATGTGAAGGTGTGAAGGAGTTCCACTAGTTCGATAACATGGTCTTCAGTAATAGGAGAAAAGTGACCTAAAACACCAGTACAACTAGGGGTACTAGAAGGGTCAGATAAAATTGGCTTTATCCCCATTCTCAAAAAATTTTAAGATTACGAGTTGTTCATATTTTGGAACAAAATCCCCCAAAAAGTCAGAAAAGCCCATTAAAAAGTACTTATTGTTATGTGGTGGCCGACAGATCAGAGCGACCAAAAGAGGTTTAGACAGTTTCAATGCGAACAACCGTAGTTCGTAACTATTATATTGATTTGACAGAAAAACAGATCTTTGTATATGGAGGCCAGACCACCACCTCATCTCGTTGTAAAACAGTTTGACGGAAGCATTTTGGAAAAGGAGCTTAAATCCTCAGTAGTAAGCCAAGTTTCAGTCACAAAGAAAAAATCCAAGTAACAAGCGGAGAAAAGGTCATTGATAATAAAAGTCTTACTACCGATCTGGTGTTGATCAGAGCCATCCTAAGCCGAAGTGGATGTTCAGAGGAAACCACAGACTGTTTTATCAGTCTATAAGATGGTCCATACATGCTCTGCCATGCCAAAACTGTGGAGAGTGGACACCGGAAAACAGTACCGCCGAGGAGGGAAACAACAGGGATATTCCATCTGTGTGCTGGTTCCAGTGAGCGCCAACGGATAAAGTGGTCCCTGTCTAGGTCTTATGCATGAAACCCCGTTTGAAGCTGAGACTCCCGATGGAATCACAGAAGGCACTATAGCTTAACAGCTAGGCCGCCCCATCTATCACGTCGTCTCCTGCGCCTTCTCGACAGTAGGGACCACGGCCAGCAGCGTAGACAGACAGGTGTCGACGTCAATACGGGAGGTGGGGCATGATGGAGATTGATAACCATTTGATTAAACAACTTCCTTGAAATGTCCTCCAGGTTTAGATGAGCAGATCGATCATAGGTTAAAACTGATGAAGCACAGTGCATTAGACCTAACATAGGCAAACTTAGCACTGAAACACAGACGGCGAGCCACCAACAATGCTGCCACCTTGTTTTAGTGATGTACTGATGTACTCATGGTTCTTGGCCTCCTTCTGAGGCTGACAACTGGTGAGTGTCAGAGCCACCATCCGAGATGAAACAGTAAAGATCCATGAGTACATCACGAAGATGGCCCAGAGAGATGCAATACTTAGTGAATATTTAGTGAATATCAACAACAGCATAGCAAGAATAGCAACAGAAGCCCGAAGTGGAGGTAGAGGAGCAAGAACCATCATGGCAGGACAAACCCCTGCAAAGACATAGAAGAAGTGGCTGATATTGAAAAGTCTTACCAGTGGCTAGAAAAGGATGGATTGAAAGCACAAAGGCACTAATTGTAGCAGCACAAGATCAGTAGAGGCTGAGGACTACCACACCAGGCAGGACCCCAGGTGCAGGCTGTGCAAAGATGCCCCTGAGACAATCTAGCACATAACAGCAGGTTGTAAGATGCTAGCAGGCAGGGCATACACTATATGGAACGCTATAACCAAGTGGTTGGCATAGCGTACAGGAACATCTGCGCCGAGTATGGGCTGGAGGTCCCAAGGTCAAAATGGGACACACCTCCAAAGGTGGGGGAGAATGACCAAGCTAAGACCCTGTGGGACTTCCAGATACAGACTGACAAACTGGTGATGGCTAACCAACCGGACATAGTAGTGGTGGACAAACAGCAGAAGAAAGCCATAGTGATAAATGTAGCAATCCCAAGTGACAGCAACATCAGAAAGAAGGAACATGAGAAACTTGAAAAATACCAAGGGGTGAAAGAAGAGCTAGAAAAGATGTGGAAGGTAAAAGCAACAGTGGTCACTGTGGTAATCAGTACCCTTGGGGCTGTGACTCCCAAACTGGGAGAGTGGCTCTAACAGATCCCAGGAACAACATCAGAGCTCTCAGTTTAGAAGAGCGCAGTGCTAGGAACAGCTAAGATGCTGCAAAGAACCCTCAAACTCCCAGGCCTCTGGTAGAGGACCCGTGATTGAAGAAGACACACACATACCACCCATAGGGGTGAGAAGGGAATTTTAAAAGTGAACCTCCCATTCCAGAGGATGTCTGGTTTATAAATTATAAATATCATAAAACCATATTAATAATTTGGGACACCAGATCCTTTAAATGGCGGATCAACCAATCAATTCATGAGTAATACAGGAGCTATCACATCACACACTCAGCTGGCGTCATCCTGTACAAGCCCAACTAGGAAGCTCCACTAGCAGCAGGCTGCAGCAGGTCAGGTGGAAAATAGCCAATTATTTTGAGAGGAGACATTGAGCTCAGATGCATAAAACTCTCACACTGACATCTTTATTAGCAGACACAGAATATACAGGCACACACGTCTACACATTTATATGTACACACATGCCCATATACTATGTTGTAGCACTACAGGTTGATGTTGTACATATTCATTTCCTCTGAATAATCATGTGGCCCCAGTGCACCTAGGACAAACAAATACTGCAAAAGTACCCTCTAAGTTGCTTCTACTGTATAGTAAACATGATAAAATGGCCTCTAGGGTCTCGGTACAAAGTTAAAAAAAAAGACTAAATACTTTAAAATCAGAAAGTGTGATAGAGTACCTCTATACAGCATATGACAATATGGAATGAAGTGCCATCAAGGGTGACTTTTCAGTGGAAGAAAACATGATTTTGGCCTGTAATGTATCCCACACAAGCAAAAGGTGAGAGATAAAGAGCCCTTCAAATGAGGATTATGAAATGCAGTACCCTGTCGGCTGAGCTGGAGTTCCTGCATAGCTTCTAGTCACAAACAACTAACCCATAAGTACAGGATTGGGTATCTTTTCAATGACAAATAAAACCACACACACACACACACACACACACACACACACACAAAGTGTCCTATAGTGTGCACTGCATTGGAGAAAAACACTGTGAAGTCCCTTTCCAGTAAAGAACACAGCAGTACTACAAGTTGCCCTTACAATAAACTGCCCATTATGGGTGAAATTAATGTATCCTTTATGTTGGCTGACCATTAGGAAGATAAAGCACCAGTACATTCTGTAATAGGTACAGTTGGTACAGTACTACTTATTCATGTTGTCAGTCACACTCTCTTTAGACTGTTCTCCTGTCTTTAGGTCAGTAAAGATTCAACTGCAACATTGGAGGAAAGGAGCAAAAATGGGAAAAGTGTACTGAAATACAGACTGTTAGTTAATAAAAATAAACATCCATTTCTTTTTGACAAACTTACTCAAAAGCAAATGTCTTAGCTACTTGCCCTATTTGGCTCATGATTTTTTAAAATCTTCTTTTTAAAATCTTCTGCTTTTCTCTCATATTTCACTTCACAGCTAAATACCATATGAAGACATGGAATTAATTTCCACTGCTATGTTCACAAGGGATGGACTGGTGACCTGTCCAGGGTGTACCCCTGCCTTTGACCCGAAGAGAGCTGGGATAGGCTCCAGCAGATCCCCATGATAATTAATTGAGCACTTTAAATTTAAACTTAAATCGCATCTATCTGCCCTAAGTCTTTATTACTTCTTGCCTATTACAACTGTCCTG
Source organism: Mastacembelus armatus (assembly GCF_900324485.2). NCBI lineage: Eukaryota > Metazoa > Chordata > Actinopteri > Synbranchiformes > Mastacembelidae > Mastacembelus > Mastacembelus armatus. Next base: position 1,004,581 of record NC_046641.1, read on the forward strand.
TGTGTGGGTCAGTTTTAGTCTCAATGAATCTATTAAAATTGGTTATGTGCAATACAGTGCATGTTGTCCTGCTGACCTTATTTCGCAAACTTTTTGAAAATCACCTTTTGAAAAATACTGCATTTGTCTAACACACTGTCTGTATCCTTTGAGCACATAATCATAGTCTCGCCTCCCTGTCCTCTTTCACTGTGCTGGATTATTAGCTGTCTTGGTGCCTCATTCAGATGCCTGGATCTGAATCTTTGTCCTGTCAGTCATTTTGCTCACTTACTGTTTATTTGTTCATTTGCCCTGTTCTTGTTGTCGCTCTCTCTAATGTGTGAGTGGAGGAGGAGCCGTTTGTGGGATGGGAGTGGTGATTAGATGGGTTCTGGTTGCTGCATCAGGTGTGTGTGAGTGTGGGTGTGCTGCTGACACGGAGTGATTGAAAAAGTAGACTGTAAAATGGTAATTTAGCAGGGTCAATTCAAAATAAGACTGCAGTACAGTTACACCTGAGGTCTTCCTTCTCTCTGGTCAGCTCTACTGTGTTTTAATGAAGCCCAGTTGACAACATTTCTGAAGACAACATATGGTTGTGACATCAGCTGTGATATATAAGATCTGAAATGAATATTCACAAAGATTTTCCAGTTCTAGCAAACTGTACATGGTGTTTATTATTTTAGTAACTTATGGTGTTGTGCTCCATGTTTAACAGATTTTTAACTAGATACAAGAAATCCAGTGTAACAGATCATTTATCTGTATATTTGCACATCCATAAACAAGCTAATAGGCATTGTGTCACCTGGTGGCAAAAAAGGGAATTGCATGTTGGATGTTTTTTTAGCCCACTACATTCCAAGGCTACCACCAGGGCACTGCCAAAACATACTGCGGTAAAAAACTGTGATACTTTGAATTGCTTCATCTGTACAAAGTGATTTGCAGTTCTCCACAGAAAGCAGAAAAAGCAAGGAAGGAGACGAGAGAAAGGTATGTATGCATTAGCCATTAGCAATTAGAGGCAGAGCCACTTTTAGTCAGTGGCCATATAGCTATTTGCATGAGGCACCATCAGCTGGAGGTGTACCAAAAAAGTAGGAAGAAATATTTTGTAATTGCTTCTAATCCAAGTCTGTTTTTACTCTGCTACTCAGGTCCAGAATGCCCCTACTATTAAAAAGGCACTGCAGCAACCAGGCTGCTCTCAAATTTATGTGATGTGATGAAAATCATGATTAAGGCTGAAAAAACAATCATTTTGATAAAAGTAGTAGAAGTCTACCTGAATCCAACTTGCACGTAATAATTTTCAGTAATGAGAGACCAGATCTGAGAGGGCCTGAGAACAGACAGACCTAACTTGAATACACCCTAAAATTAGCCCCAATTCATAATGCAGTCGACCTGTACAGACGCAAACAGAGAGGCAACACAAACGCTGCCAGCATTGTTAATTCAATCACGTAACAAGCAGCTGCAATAGAAAAAAACAGAATTAAGAGGCTAATAATAATAACAGAGGTACTGTATTTTCTCCTCTGGCTTGTCTTGCAACTTATACTTATATGTGTATATTTACAGTCATTTTGTCGAGTAGTCACTGGCATTAGATGACACTCTTGATTTAACTGAATACTGTAGTGCTGGAAAAGTAAAAACATTTATGTTCAAACTAAACTCTAACTCCTAGTGTAACACAAGTGAAAATACTTCCCAAAATAAAGAGCTATACTGCAGGTAATAAAGTCTGCAGCTGAAACACAGTTTGGAGTGAGTGTCAACATTCAGACAACCTGAGAGAGGGAATGTTGCTTCATCTTCTCCCTGACGTTGGCGCAGTTGTTTAACGTTACTTGACAAGGATGAATGAATTGGATAATTGACTATAACTAGTATAATTAGAACAAGGCTGATTTTCCTAAAAGCAATTAATATTCCAGTGCCAGTCCAGAAAATACAGTATAGTTTTCCTTATATTTTGAATTACCCAATAAAATGTCATTTTGAACTGGGGATGTAGCCGTTTTATCAAACTTTCAACATTGTTCATTACTTTATTTGCTCTATATTTGATTCTTTATTTTCTCAACCTTGTCCCTCAGACAGCCTGAGTCTCATATTGCTGTATTAACTCTGAGTTGATGATGGGAATAATGAAAACTGCTGATCAGAGATAGTTCAAACCAACTCTGACTAGATTAATTCTGAGTTAACTGTGTGTACTATCAAAGCCATTATCAGTGGCACTCAGATACAAAGATTCACCATGGCAACAGAGAACAAAGGGCTGATGAATTAAGAAATGTATTGTATTATCAACAACATAATAACATAACTACAGTATATTATGTTACCATGTGTTGTTATGTCCAATGGGTGGTGGTAAAAACCTTTTTTTATTCCTCTGATTATACAACTGATACTTGTTCATAACTGTGGTTGTTACCTCATGCTGATCACACAACAGTGTAATTACACTACACTTCTCCACCTTAGTTTTTACTACTCTAGCACACACATTTTCATATGTGTCCATGAGGGCAAAGCATAGTAGGCTGATAAAAATACTGCTAATCAGAGAAGAGCATCAGCTGATGCAAGGAAAAAAGGGAGAATATCAAGGAGAGGGAGGGAGGAGGGAGAGATGCTTGGAGGTAGGAAGCCACAGTGGAGGCAACTGGAGGTGTCGCCATAGAAACAAAGGAGGTTCCACTGATATCACTGGAGACAAACTGCCAAGAGACAAGCATGGGCTGTGTGTTTCTTCACATAAGCATATTCATATCCTTACATATACAGCATAGTCAGGGAGAAGATCAGTAATAATCGGGTTGATTCAGTTCAATTATAGCACTGATCTTGTGATATAATTATTATAATAGTGTTTATATTGTTAGATCTGATCATTTTTGGAATGATATATGAACTAATATTATGGTGTATGGTGTCTCCTTCCTTGGAGAGCTTTACTTTGGAACCAAACTAAAGGGACAACAAAAGAGGATACAAAATACTATAAATAAAATTCCACTGTGCTTTGTTAATTGTTGTTCCATATGAACTGTTTTTAAAAGATACGGCAGCTATTACTTTCACATTTTTCTTATTGTCAACAAAGTGCATGACAAGAAGACTACACAAAATAAAATGTTGTTGTCCTTGAAAACCTAATATCTAATGTACATTTTTTCACAACAAAAGAAATATTTTCGACCAATGAGCATAAGTGTTGTACTTATTGTCCGTATTTGTTAGCAAATCTGTGGCTGGCCTATTTTCTGAATTATATTAATTAGATTTTTAGGGTTTATTTCAATTTGTATTGATAAGATTTCATTTCGGGGCAGCACGGTGCTTAGTGGTTAGCATTGTTGCCCCACAGCAAGAAGGTCCTGGGTTCGAAACCCAGCAGGGATGTTTCTGTGTGGAGTTTGCATGTCCTCCCTGTGCTTGTGTGGGTTTTCTCCAGGTACTCTGGTTTCCTCCCACAGTCCAAAAACATGTATATCAGGTTGATTGGTGACTCTAAATTGCCCATAGGAGTGAGTGTGAGTGTGTGAGGTTCTTTGTCTCTATGTGGCCCTGTGATGGACTGGTGACCTGTCCAGGGTGTACCCCTGCCTTTCACCCAGAGATAGCTGGAATAGTCTCCAGCAGATCCCTGGGACCCTGGTTAAGGATAAGCGGGTATAGATAATGGATGGATGGATGAATGAACTTGCTTTCTTCCCTAGTGCAACAGCATGGCACTGTTATGCAGTATTGTGGCTTTATTGCTATTGACATGATAACATCATCAGTGCTAGTATTAACCTAAAAAAAAAAAATAAATCAGGGCTCTTGAATGTCTGCCTGTGTGATTATACAGCTTTGTTAAATTCACATGACCTGAGTGGAGAAGCAAACTTTGTTTATAGCAGCTCTGTGATCCCATCCTGTGATTCATTTTATTCTCTACTTGTTTGTGTGTGTGCATGTGTGTGTGAGCTAATTCACCAGGAAGCTCTTTTGTTAACACACTGGGGAAATTCTGCCTGTAGTACAAAAAAATTAAATAAATAATAATAATTATAATGCTCAGTGTTTTTATGCACAAATCAGGACATAGCATTCCAGGTCAGCTCAATGGCAACAATGAGAGTGGGGGACAGAGATGTGACTAAGTAGTTGTAATTATACTTGAGACACAAGATTATGTAAACCATTATCTGGAAAAGGGATCATTTAAATAAATAATAACAGCAATGTTGCCAAGTGAAGGTAACATATTAAAAAAATATTTTGGTTATAAAAATATTTTCTAATTCCTTACATTTTATCATTATAAGATATAGTGTAGTGATTACTCACTCCACTACGGTTTGAATGTGTTTGTCCATACTGAGCCAAGTATGTCAAATTCTCTATAAATCTGTATATGCACATTGTTTATGACCTCAGATACTTTAGCAAAGTTTTGAACTGCATCTGGACATTTATGCAAATGTGGCACAAATGAGTCTGCACGCAGAGCTCTGTCCAATTAATTTCTAGAGCAAATTGCTTCTATTGTAAGACTCAACTGTCATGCATTGTTGTACCCTAAAGCTGTTTTATAATTGAGAGTTCAGTCCTCTAATGTGAGATTGTTTAGTGATAGAACTGCTCCTATGCTGGGCTAATGTGTGCAGCTGTATCTTAAGTAAATGACCACAAAAATAATGATTTATCTAGATCACTGGGCCAACTTGAGCACTGAAATTTTCGACATTTTAATAGAAACTCAACAGAGACAAAAGCCTGATGCTGACACATTCCTTTATGGCCTAGCAGCAATGTCAGGGGGTGGGGAGGGCGGTGGGGTCTTTTAAGGACAATTAAAGAAATCAGTGCTGTAATGCTTGCTAGTTTATCTTAATAGCCTTGACCTTTTTTTTTTTTTTAATTCAATAAAATTATACTTGGTTGATCTTATTTCACTAGTATTGTCAATAACAGAAAAAATATCTGTGACTGGACTAATAGCTATTAAATGTAGTATAGACTTTCATGTTCTCATCGGGATGGATTGTAATGTGGTTTTCCAGTTTCTTTGTTAGCCACAAAGCTGAAAAAAACACCTAACAACATAAAGAGAGGGAAGATAGTTTGGGTTAAATTATAAAGTGTTCATTTTTAAATATGATAGTGAATTGAACTTCCTAAATGTAATATTTTTTGATAGACACTTTTATCTGCTGCTTTGGGGGCACATCTAGCGTCATCCTCAGAGCTGCTGAAGCACAAATATTTCTCCAGTCAAACATGTCCTGCTGTTAAGATTGTGCTGGTGAAAAAATGAGACCGACCATGTATGTGATGGTCAGTATGTACAAATCAATGTGTTGAGTTTAGCCAATGTGAGTATTCATGTAATGGACATCAGCTTAACATAATGACAGACTATGCTCAATAAACTACACTCATTAATGTCTGGCATCTAGACAAAGAAATAAGATTGCCAAATGGGGCAAAATAACCCATTCTGGGGAGAGCCTCTTCAAGCCTTGCAATTTGGGTGTGGCAAACTGCCAGAATGCATTAGATGCATGGTTTCATTTGATCCTACTGTATATATACACAGTCATTCAACCTCTGTAGCTACATGCTGGTTCTTCCAGCATGCTCTCTGCCTGGCTTGCCTTGCAGATGAAAGCGTAAGCAAGCTAGCATGCAGAGATACATGGCTAGTAGCTGAGTGGAAACAGCAGTGCCTGGCTGCCTGCGGTTCCCAACCCTCCCTGACAACCAGCTCTCAGACCAATCAGCTCAGTGCAGGAGGTGGTGGTTGTGATGGGGTGGGGGCACGAGGCTCGAGACACCTCCCAGGGCATCGACTGTGAGATTCAGACCCATCATTTCAAAAAAACAAACAAAAAAAAACATCTGCTCATAGCTTGACTGTCTGTCTCTATCTTGTTCTCCACCTGATCTCTTTCTTGGCAATGCGTGTGACGAGCTGAAACAGGCTGAGACCGGTAATGCTGAAGTAGCACCAGCCTCCTCCCTTCACAGTAATGAGGAAACGTAGAGAGGAAATGCCCCATGTGTGCTCCTCTTCATTCAACCAGAAAAAAGATTTTTCTAATTAAGGCTGTATCATGTACAGTGGGTACGGAAAGTATTCAGACCCCTTAAAATTTTTCACTCTTTGTGTCATTGCAGCCATTTGCCAAAATCAAAAAAGTTCATTTTATTTCTCATTAATGTACACTCAGCACCCCATCTTGACAGAAAAAAACTGAAATGTAGAAATTTTTGCAAATTTATTAAAAAAGAAAAACTGAAATATCACATGGTCATAAGTATTCAGACCCTGTGCTCAGTATTGAGTAGAAGCACCCTTTTGAGCTAGTACAGCCATGAGTCTTCTTGGGAATGATGCAACAAGTTTTTCACACCTGGATTTGGGGATCCTCTGCCATTCTTCCTTGCAGATCCTCTCCAGTTCTGTCAGGTTGGATGGTGAACGTTGGTGGACAGCCATTTTCAGGTCTCTGCAGAGAAGCTCACTTGGGTTTAGGTCAGGGCTCTGGCTGGGCCAGTCAAGAACGGTCACAGAGTTGTTCCGAAGCCACTCCTTTGTTATTTTAGCTGTGTGCTTAGGGTCATTGTCCTGTTGAAAGGTGAACCTTCGGCCCAGTCTGAGGTCCTGAGCACTCTGGAAGAGGTTTTCTTCCAGGATATCTCTGTACTTGGCCGCATTCATCTTTCCTTCAATTGCAACCAGTCGTCCTGTCCCTGCAGCTGAAAAACACCCCCACAACATGATGCTCCCACCACCATGTTTCACTGTAGGGATTGTATTGGGCAGGTGATGAGCAGTGCCTGGTTTTCTCCACACATACCGCTTAGAATTAACGCCAAAAAGTTCAATCTTGGTCTCATCAGACCAGAGAATCTTATTTCTCATAGTCTGGGAGTCCTTCATGTGTTTTTTGGAAAACTCTATGCGGGCTTTCATGTGTCTTGCACTGAGGAGAGGCTTCCGTCGGGCCACTCTGCCATAAAGCCCCGACTGGTGGAGGGCTGCAGTGATAGTTGACTTTGTGGAACTTTCTCCCATCTCTCTACTGCATCTCTGGAGCTCAGCCACAGTGATCTTTGGGTTCTTCTTTACCTCTCTCACCAAGGCTCTTCTCCCACGATTGCTCAGTTTGGCTGGACGGCCAGGTCTAGGAAGAGTTCTGGTCGTCCAAACTTTTTCCATTTGAGGATTATGGAGGCCACTGTGCTCTTAGGAACCTTGAGTGCTGCAGAAATTCTTTTGTAACCTTGGCCAGATCTGTGCCTTGCCACAATTCTGTCTCTGAGCTCCTTGGGCAGTTCCTTCGACCTCATGATTCTCATTTGCTCTGACATGCACTGTGAGCTGTAAGGTCTTATATAGACAGGTGTGTGCCTTTCCTAATCAAGTCCAATCAGTTTAATTAAACACAGCTGGACTCCAATGAAGGAGCAGAACCATCTCAAGGAGGATCAGAAGAAATGGACAGCATGTGAGTTAAATATGAGTGTCACTGCAAAGGGTCTGAATACTTATGACCATGTGATATTTCAGTTTTTCTTTTTTAATAAATTTGCAAAAATTTCTACATTTCTGTTTTTTTCTGTCAAGATGGGGTGCTGAGTGTACATTAATGAGAAATAAAATGAACTTTTTTGATTTTGGCAAATGGCTGCAATGACACAAAGAGTGAAAAATTTTAAGGGGTCTGAATACTTTCCGTACCCACTGTAGTTCATGACCAGTTCAAGCCTTGATCACTAAAACTGTATAATAAGGAAACACAAATCAGAAAAAATATATATTTAGCATGTAGCAAAAAACAAACAAAAAAAAGTAAGTAAATAACCTGCTTTCATCAGATTTTGAATTAAAAATTTCTAAACCCTAGTACTACCACAAACACCAAAAAACTAAATTGTTACTATATCAAAGCAAACACTACTCCCAGAATTCTCCTGTGTCCTATCCCAGAGGCACACCCTCTGCTGTGGGACCAGCATAGGGAAAGCATCTCATGGGCGGCTTCTGCTGAAATATGAGCTGCCGTTTCAATGAACCTCAGTGTAGTGCTCACTGGGCAGCAGCCGCACAAGTAGCAGCAGACAAAGTGACATCACTAATTCTTTCTCTGCTCCACTGAGCCAGCTGATCAAGCTCCACTTGCTTGTCACCCTGCACAGAGACTAAGACAATATACAATGGGCCTACTTGCTACAAAGCAATGAACACAAATTTTATCCTAGGCTAACAAAAAAATTTTAAAACCAATTCTATGGGTACCAGTGGAGGGAAGCTAGACTAATATGCAGCCACCACAGTGACAGTTGAACTTTGGTACTGAAAAATAAACTTTGGCAGTGAAAAATAACACTTGGCACTGAAAACAATAACTGAATCAGAACTGAATAATAAAACATTGACACTGAAACATTTGTGCTAAAAAGAAAAACATTGGCATTGGAGTAAGTATTACAACTGAAAATAATTACAATCTTCTCAGGTTTTATTGATTATTTTTCTTAATGCCAAAGTTATTTTTATCAATGACAATCTTCTTACATATCGTCTTTCAATGCCAGAGGTGCTTTTTTTTCAGTTTCACTTTACTGTCTTTACTGTTTTTTCAGTGCCAAAGTTTAACTGTCACTGTTCTGGCTCCATAGACTAAAAGTAATATATGCACACTACCTGAATGCAGTATAATGCATTTAAGAATTGTTGAATCCAACACCTAAAGTTTATCTGCTGTGTTTTTCCATAGGTGAGCCTCAGTTCTCATGATGAAGTGTGAATCCCATTGTGTTTATTGACAGAATTTGCCAAAAATGATTACAATAAGTTTCAGCTCATTGTTAAGCTGCCCAGCCCACCACTACTGTTTTGGTTGACTCTCATTGCTCTCATTTTGAGCAGCAGCTGCAGCAGGCAGAAATATACAGACATAAGGCTCTAAAAACCCTTCGTACACTACCTGCTCAAGACCATAGCTGCAGGCCAAACCAAATTCCGTGATTAGCTGATGAACACAGCACAGCACACAACTGTAAAAACATAGGTTTTCTCTCAAGACTTAGCAGAAACCAAAAGTAAACCAAAGTCCAGACCAAAGGGAATGAGCCATGCCCTGTGCTGTATTTGTTAAGAATTTTGCCATAGTGCATAAAAATAGTTTAAAAGTAAAAAAAAAAAAAAAAAAAAAAAAAAAAAGTGGGCATAGTACTAGACTTACCTAAGTGACCAGACAAATTTCAGCAGTGATTAGGAAGTCTGGATCACGAGACCAAGGTCATCAACCAGGTGTCAGTGGACTGCCAGAGAAAAATCAGCAAGGGCTTCCACATGTTCCAGCAGAGACCCCAAGTGAGTTGTCTGGTTAAAAATATTTTCAGTGTTATAAGAACCTTTTTCAGTATTCCATTATGTCACATAAAACTGGGAGTTTGACAATGTGGTATTTAAAGTAGAATGTACAGTATAATATGCCTCAGGTAAAGTATACTGTAGCAATAATGTGCACAGTGCTTATCAAAGAGGATAAAAGCACTCTGTAACTGGACTAATTCGCCCATAGTGAAACCTTATAAATTATTCATTTATTTGTTCAAGCCTTTCACTTCAGAGAGGCTGATTAGAGAGAGGAGCTCACTGTACAAACACCACAGTCTGGAGGTTTATGTCATGCTGTGTGCATTAGCCCTGACCACAGAACCATCATCACAGCATCCACAATGACTAGATAATCCTTTTTGTATCACAAAAGCAGTTCTCTGGAGCTGCAACACCTGGCTGACTGGCTGCTGCAGAATATATCCACCCAACTGATCATACCAGTTCAAACAGGTGAGCTGAAAATGCACATGTTCAAAACAAACTTATATTGTCACCTCTACAATATGGCTATTAAGATATTGTAATACTCCAAATCTGAAACACCATTCCCACAGCTCAAACTGATGAAAGAGGCAGCATACATACACAGCTTATTATGTGTCATCATGTTTTTATGTGACAAACATTCGTCTTGTTCTGGGTTAAAATGCAGGTCATGATCACCTACTTCACAGAGTGCAGGAGATTTAAATAGAGCATTGGAGTATAGATACAAGCAACATCAAAATGCATCACACTTTATGTCACTTTTAGTCATATTCCAGATATAAGATATAAGAAAAGCCACAAATAATATTGATAATAAAATACAGAATATATCCCTAATGCTTGACAGCTCTTTCATTAGTATCCAGCCATCCTGGGTTTTCTCTTTTTGTTTCCTGCCTTTGAGTAAGTGTCTATAAAAGGTGGTATCACACACTGTTACTACCATTGGCACTGTGAGCCTGTTTGCAAAACACAGAGAGACGACAGTCCCTTGTGCTGGCTCAGGGGGAGGCGTGGATTCTGCTGAGAGAGAGCCAGGATCCTCTCTTGATCAAAAGGCATTTACACAACAAATACACAAACTGGCTCTTATCATAATCATACCAGTATGACTGTACATGTGAGATTACAGTGATCAAAGAAAACAGACATGGAGCTTAGGGTAGTGCAAACACTTTTTTTTGTGTGTTTTTTTCCTGGAAAATATAAATCATGGTTGCGCTAAGAATTGGCTGGAATCACTCATAGCATCCCACCAATATTTATCCAATGCCAGAAACTAGTAATATATATTGATATTGAACCTCTTCCTATCTTTCTTGTTTGATCTCAGCATTCTTCATATAAAAACAAGCAATTCAAAAGTCTTAAAACAGAGCCACTTTATTGCTGTGGCGAGACTATGCATGTTGTAGAAAATGATATATTTTACTAATATGCGAGGAATATTACCATTGAGCTGAGCACTGCTATCCAAAGCCAAAGTAGTATGTGGCGGTGGGGAGGGCAGACTGTACTATAGGAATGAACCACTGTGGCGATTCAACAGCAGCTGTTTTGATCCAGCCAGCTATAAAGTGAAAGTGACTATGTGGTGACCCAATTTAACCCACTCAAAGTGCACACACAGAGCAGCGAACACACACACCCAATGCTGCAGCGCCCGGTGAGCAGTTGGGGGTTCGGTGCCTTGCTCAAGGGTCTAACCTCAGTCGTGGTATTGAAGGTGGAGAAAGAGCACTGGCTATTCACTCTGCACTCGACAATTCCTGTCATGAGGCAGCGGGTACTCTCTGTGTCCTTGTGTTCTCTCCCTCTCTTCCTCGTTCTACCGCTGTCACTCTCTCTCTAGGTTAACGAGTCACAGGTGCGAGAGGCTGGTCGGCATGCCAATTAACCATCACCACCCTGTCAATAAAAGTCCAGGTTCTCTCCGATCTGATCGCCAGTTCACCCGTCTACCTCCCTCGGTAGTAACGCACCGTTGTGGCTCAGTGTCTTAGACAAACCTAACTAACCTTGCCGCTTCCTCGTCCGGCACCCAAGTCGGCCATCCTTCACCGCTCGTCGGCCCAGCCTCCCTCCAGCCGCAGGGATCTACCGACGAAGCCCGCTCCCCACTCCTATTGATTCTTAATAAACTCTGTACGTTTGTAGTCTGAAAGTGGGTCCTCTGTGTTGCTTCCGCACACATACCTAAATCATGACAGAATGAACTGGCCATGGAATGGACCCAGCGGACGCCCAGTCAGGATCGCCCCATGCGACCTCGGACCTGCAACAGGTTCTCCTCAGCCAGGGTTCGCTTCCTCGTCCAGCACCCAGGTCGGCCATCCTTCACTGCCTGCTGGTCCTGAGACTCGAACCCACAACTTTCGACTTTCTATCCATTAGGCCAGAGGGGTGCTGAAGCGAATCTACTCCCTCTCCATTCAGTTCAGTACAATATTCATCTGGCTGGGAGTACAGGGAGGGAGATAGACCTGTATGCTCTTATTAGCAACTCCCTACACCTTATTGGAACATGGTAGAGGTCAGGCCTGGCCTACACAATCTAAATCTAGGCTCTTCCTTTTATGTAGCCTCATCATGATTTGATTTGCTGTTCATGAGAGATGGCTCAGGCCCACATCCTGAGAGCAAACACAGTGGACAAAGGATTCAGGAAAAACTTGAAGAAATAGGTGGAGAAACAGAGAATGCAGATGCTTTCACACAGGTGCACCACATGGTACATATTAGCACCTAACATGCAGTCTTGCTCTGTGGTATGTATAATAATGCTGAGCAGGCCCAGCTGATTCTGAATTTGCAATGACATTGCAGTGAGTCATTGGTGAAATTTAGAAACACGCAAAAATTGATATACTCATCTGATCAGACAGTAAGATAGTTGGTAAACCTGTCAACCATAGTAATTGAACTAAAATTCAATTACTATGGATGTGATTGAATCCAAAAATTCACCCAGCTCACCAACATTTCACCGGCTATGACCGGCTACCAAATATAATTATTGGCTGTTTAACAGTATGGGAATAGTAATAGAAGCAATATAATGATAAAACCAATGAAATAACATAACCAGAATAACGTAAAATCAAGAGGATCACAACAATCAACCAGTAAAAACAACCATCAGACTAAGTAGGCCAGCCTAAAGAAGTACGTTTTCAGAGTGGTCTTGAACTCTGAAAGGGAGGAACAATGCTGGATGTCCAGGGTGTGATAACCTGTACTGCTGAGTTTTGTAAAGTTTGTAAGCAGTGCAGTTTCTTGAGGATGCTGAACAAGATAGAATTACAGTTGTCAATGTGAGATGTAACATATGCATTGAAGAGCACCTCTGCACTTAATTAAGTGAAGGGCGGAGCCTAGAAATATTATGCAGGTGAAAAAATGCACTGCTTGAAATGTTACTAATCTGGGCTTTAAAAGAAAGGGTACTATCTGGGGCCCTGAGATGGACTGGTGACCTGTCCAGGGTGTACCCCTGCCTTTAACCCAAAGATTCCTGTGACCCTGGTTAGGAATAAGCGGGTATAGATAATGGATGGATGGATGGTACTATACAGAGTGACACCAAGGCTCTTGACCTGTGTAGAGCATTGGCCACTATAGCCATCAATGCTGAAATTAAAATTAATCAGAGTTGCATTAGAAAGAGCTGTTTTAGCCCCAATGGCCAATATTTCTGTTTTGTTGGTATTCAGTTTAGGCAGTTAGCAGTCATCCATGCATTAATTTGATGCAAACAGTATGTAAGGGCATTACGAGATTCTAGCGAACATATAGAGCTGGGAATCATCAGAATAAGAGTGAAAAGAAACCCCATTGCTACAAAAAATATTCCCTAAAGGTGGCAAGTAAGCAATAAACAAGAGCGGTGCTAATACAGAACACTGGAGCACTCTACATTCTATAACAGTACTCACAAAGACAACTCTGTATCTGGTCAAATTGCAACTGCTCTGAGCTACAAAGCAAACCACTGGTATATAGTGCCATGGACCCCAATATTATAAAGCCGATCTAAAAGGATTGTATGAGAAATGATCAATCAAATGAGAAAGCAATAGTGAGGTTCAATAAAATAAGGATGGAGAGCAGGAGAACTGGCCAGAATCTATTGCACATAGAAGGTCATGAGAACAGTTTCTGTGAGTGGGTGATTCTGAAGTTGAGTGGCAACAACCACTTCCAAACATTGGAGAGGAAAGGCAGGTTGGAAATTGACTTGTAGTTAATGTAATTACTATGATTAGAACCATGCTAATCAAGATATTTTTTAATGTAGTAGGAACTCTACCAGAAACTAAGGAGAATTTTATAACAGATGTAATTGAAATAACAAGAAGGTATGACTTACTAAGACTAGTTGAAAGCATAGCAAGAACGCAGGTGGATAACTGGGTGATAATATCAGACTATAACCTCTGTTGGTGGGTCACATTCACAAAAGATACTATTTTCTAGACAAGGCTTTAAAAACAAGCATCTCTAAGTTTGGTTGTACAGAGGCCAGCTGCTTGTGAATCACTGCAATCTTAAATTTGAAAAATTCCATAAATGCTTAACAATGGTTTTCAGAGGAAATTTCACTTAGGGCAATGTCACGTGGCTTAAACAGCCCATTCACAGTAGTAAACAGAGCTCTAGTATTGTCTCTAGTTCGACAGATAGTGTGTGAGAGAGAAAATTAATTCTAGCTGTGGAACAGTTCATAAACAGATGTTTATGAACAGTGAGGCCAGTGTTTTAGCTAGCTGTTCCAAACAATGGCCTTCGGTTTTGAGAAGATGTAATTCAGGGCTAAGCCAAGGAGAAGTGTGATTAAATTAAACTGAGTGTGTCTTCAAAAGTTCTACAAGTGCAAGAGTAGGGATAATAATGATTATAATGTGCAAGCTGGTTAGCAAGCACCTCCAGAATGAACTGTTTCAAATTATGGAATGTAATGCTGTCCCAGTAGTTTCATGGGAGAGACTGGATTTTTTTTTTGGATTGATTTGTTTTATTTCAGTCAACTCACACCACTGCGATCAGTACAGATACATATCACAATTAAATAATTGACCAAAAAAGGAATAGGCTGAAGCAAAGGCTTATTTTTTCCTATCCCATTCAGAACCTATAGAAAATCTGCTTTTTTGATTTAACAGGACCCAAGCTTGCAAGCACAAGAGTTTATTGGAAGACCAAACAAAGGAAACTAAGATCAGGAATGCCGGGATGGGAACAGAAGGCACAGGAACAGAAGACACCAAACTTGGGAGTAGGACAGGGAACCAAGGCGGCTGGAGACTGGCAAAGTAGAAACAGAAACAGGGTTTGAATCTGGGGAATGTCGCCCGCTCACAGGGAGACAGAAGGCACTCAAATACAGAACCAGGAAGGTGCCCAGGAGATCAGAAGAGTGGGGCACTTCCCAGAGAACAGGTAGGTCAATCGTCGCAGGGCACAGCGAACAGGAACGGAAACAGGAGAGTCAGAATCTGACAGTCTATCGAAGTCTATATGTAAGGTACAATCTGGCACTAAACAAAGAAACATGGCTGGTATATATACATACATGGGAAGCAATTCATAGCACAAGTCTGCCAGAGCATATCATTACATTTTTCATGTTGTAGTGCCGTGTATGTTTAAGTGTCTTTGTCAAATAGCAAAATACAGGGCGACCGCGAGAGTGCCAATGCGAGTGCATACGACAGAAGTGCTTATTGTGGAAAAACTACAATTCCCGGGAAAAGACATCACTTCCTGTTGTTGCGGGTACTGACCACATGATCTACCGCTCTGGTGACCACATAATAGTTCATGTTCACAACGTGATCACGTGTATTCCAACATAGGAAGTGCTGTGATAAGACCCACGGTCTGGATGATAATGATTTTATAGTCTGCGTTTTTTTCTGGATTTCTGCAAACCCATTACTCAGAATAAACAGAGCTCTGGGACATGTTGAATGTGTGATTATATAAGGGCAAGTCCTCTGGTTTTATATGCAAAAAGAATTATTGTTCTATCTTATTTGGTTGCAATTCTACAGGCATTTAAAAATAGATATGCAAATGGGAGCACAGGGGCTTTTAGGGTTAACAGATTCTCTGATTGCATCCCAAATCACATACTATCTAGTAGGTACTACATTTCAGTAAGTACGTATTTCTCGACCGTTAAAACTTCATTCTATATAGTATGAATGTGGGTAGTATAAGGCTGCATTGAGAAGTGGGGACGAAGAAAAATACAAGGAGACTAAGTACAGATTTAGCAAGGAGGTGAGAAGAGCTAAATCAGTGCATGGTGAAAAAATGACACAGCAACGACTCTGCTTCTGTTTGGAAAGGGATTAAGGCAATCACTAATTACAAGCCTAGAGCCCCCCACTCTGAACAACCCGCACTTGGCCAACAGCCTGAATCAGTTCTACTGCCGCTTTGAAAGAAAATTGGACAAACCTGACCTCCCCCGCTGCTCCCCCCACCAGCCATTGACCAGCAGGAGCCTCATTTCTATTTCCATACCTGGATCACCTACACAGCTCCACACCTCAGTGCCCCCTTCCCCCACACCTCACACATCTCTCCATCAAAGAGGGAGATGTGAATAGACTTTTTAAACGACTGAACCCCCGCAACACTACAGGTCTCCTCCTCCACCCTGAAACACTGTGTCAATCAGCTGTCCCCAGTATTCAGACATTTTTAACACCTCACTGGAGACCTGCCATGTACTAACCTGCTTCAAGATCTCAGCCAGGATGATGCTGTCAGTGGCAGACTTAGCAATTTGGGGGAACCAAGGCAAATATCGGTCTGGGGCCCTCCATATCCAGGGCTTTTTTTAGTCATGCATTTAACTATTTCTCACTTCAACTTCTTCGACCTCACAAAGCAATGTATTACCTTTGTATCACTCCTGCTCTTTGACCATTTACTTTCTCTTTCTTTAATCTTTTTTCTCGTCTTACACTGTTTCTTCCATGTCGTCCCTATATATTCTGTGTTTAAGTCGGACACTTTCGAGGATCTTAAAGAGACGTGAACAGGAAGTCAACAGTGTCCACCCTAGTCCCTAACCCCTCAATGACTATACAGTGCAGCACTATATAGATTGCAGCCTTTCTGCAGTCTCCCTGCTCACACGTAAAACAGCTCCTTGCTCATCTTTGAGTTTGATGGGAACTCTGTCCATTTATGCTGAGTTCTAATTTTAAATGGATTAAACTGTACCTTATATACCGACAGCCAAACTGGTTACCACAGGTACTTGTCACGGTTCAGGGGTTAATTATAATTTAGGACCAATGATTCGATGATTTTATTTTAACAAGAAACACAAAAACAAGAAACAAGACTATGGCTAGGCAAAAGCAAGGACTAAGGGACAAGACAACATGAACTGAGGGGACAAGACATGGGACCTGGGACACGCACACACTGGGGTCACACAGGCCTACAGGGAACAAGACTTCAGGGACAAGGCAGGGGTGTCAGACACACCAGACTAGCAGGGAAACATGAACAGGGATTACTGGGATAAAGCAGGAACGTCTGGGTAACACACACATTTGGGGACACACCAGACTCACAAGGAAACATGAACAAAGCAGGAAGGTCTGGGTCACACACGCATTCAGGGACACACCAGACTCACAGGGAAACAAGAACATGGACACAGGGAAGAAAGCAGGACCAAAGCATGAAGGTCTGGGTCACACAAACATTGGGGGACACACCAGACCACAGGGAAACAAGCACAAGGGTAACAAGGCAAACATGAACACAAGGGACTAAACGCGAACTAAACAAGAACACAAGACATGGTGAAGAACTTGGAAAACACAAACACAAAGGAAAATGGCTACTTAACAGAAAAGCAGTCCATGAACAAAAATCCAAGAGGAAATCCGGATGCGAAAAAACAAAAGGCAAATCAAACTTGGAAAACAAAGGCAGTTCTTGGAAATGCTGGGCAGCTCAAGACAGTGTTTGGCAGGAGAGGAATCAGACGACCTGGCAAAGAAACTGTGACTGAACAAAGGTATATAACGCAAAGGAACAAAACAAGGCACAGGTGAAAACAACTAACTAATTGGGTCAAAGTAAAAAGAAACAAAACAACAAAACTAAATCCGGCATGATCCGCCAAAATAAAAGTCCAAAACAGGAAACTGAAAACATGGATCATGACAGTACTTTGAATTGAGCAGCCAGTAATGGGTGTAGCTAGTTGATCGAGAAACTGCGCCCAACAAATTATGTCCTCCATATCTGACAACACCCTGAACACAGTTTCCATCACATTTGAAACGTTTGTTAGCATAAAAGTAGACCACAGGGCTGTAGAAAGTGCGGTATGATTGTCAGTACATCGCATTTCTGATCAAAACAACTCACTCATTTCACATAAACTCACTTTTCTGTATATAATATTTATTTTATTTCATTCTTATTTTATTCTAAAATTATGTACATACTCCATATATGTATATATCGGTTCACCAGACACAAAGACAAATTCCTAGTAATGTAAAGTGTTCTTTGTTGTACCTGGCAATAAAACTGATTCTGAACGAAATTTGGCCGTACTACATCCACCATGTTGATGTTGTCACGTGTCATGTGTCTTCTTAACAGTGCAAATATTTAAAGAGCCCACTGTACTGCGCGGCACTTTTTATATTCCGTTAAGTTTTCTAATCTCGTTAAACTACTCCCAACAATGTAAATAATGATTAAACATCTTTTTACAGCCAATTCACAAAATCATCTAATTGACTTACATTGTTTAAACTTTCAGTAAGTCAGCCGTTTATTTAGATTATGTTAAACAAGTGCAATTTGACCACAATGAACAACGTTTTTCCCTAAGGTAGGTCTGAAAAGAACTGTGTCAGCGCTTTCTGCCATTTTCCGGCATATGACGTCTCCTCTCCCATGGCCTCCCGAGATAGCAAAGTGTCCATCGTATGCATTCTACAGAATTCAGGCGGAAGTAGTAGGCCATCCAGGTACTTCTCGCATACTGTTTTTTGCATACTATATAGTAGGGAAGCTCATGATTACAACTGGGAACACAAGAACTAATAGAAAATAATAGTCCCAGGCATGAAACCAAATCAAGAATCATAACACACACACACACACACACACACACACACGCACAGACCCTCCACCAGCCTCTCAGGTCCTGTACCAGAGGCCTGGGAGTTTGAAAGTTCTTTACAATATCTTAGATGTTTCTAGCACTGAGCTCTGATGTTGTTCCTGGGATCTAGGGAGCCACTCTCCCAGTTTGGGGGTCACAGCCCCGAGGGTGCCGATTACCACAGGGACCACTGTTGCCTTCACCTTCCACATCTTTTCTAGCTCTCTGAAAGTCTACTAGAAGATGTGAATGCAGCATTACGAACAATCCCCACTGTGACCATCACCGAGACCAACAAGCTGATATACACCACGGCAACAGTGATCCTTGAGATGATTGGCCACAAAATACATTCCACCACCAAGGAGCAGTACCCTGCATGGAGATGGAGGTTAGAGGCAAAAATAAGGGCAACATGGAGAGAAGTTAGCCAACCATCAGAACTGCAGAGAAGGGGGATGAAGTTGGGTAAGAAATACAGCAGGCTGTACATACCAGAGGCCCTGGAGACTGCCAAACAACAACTCACAGCCCTGGCCACACGCCTGAAGAGGTACACCAGAGAAATAGAAGCACGGAGAATAAACAGGATGTTCTCCACCGAACCATCCAAAGTGTACTCTCAGTGGGAGGGCAGTAACATGAGAACAGACCCACCAAGGCTGGAGACTGAACAATACGGGAAAAACATATGGGAGAGGGAGGCATCACATAACACCAATGCCCAGTGGCTGGCAGACCTGAGAGCAGACCACAGCAACCTCCCTGAACAGGAACCAGTAACCATCGCAACGGCAGATATCCGAGAAAGGGTCTCAAACATGAAGAGCTGGACGGCACCGGGGCCTGACAGAATCCACACCTACGGGCTAAAGAAGCTAACTGCCCTCCATGAGCACCTGGCAGCTCAAATCAACCAGCTGCTAATGGATGGGACTCACCCAGAGTGGCTAACTGAAGGCAGGACAGTCCTGATCCTGAAGGACCCCCAGGAGGGAGCAGTCGCATCCAACTACCATCCGATAACCTGCCTCTGCACAACATGGAAGCTCCTGTCGGGCATCATAGCGGCTAAGATGAGTAGGCACATGGCTCAATACATGAGCGGGGCCCAGAAAGGAATGGGTAAGGACACCAGGGGAGCAAAACATCAACTACTGGTGGATAAAGCGGTCACTCGAGGCTGTAAGACCAGGCAGACCAACCTGTGCACCGCCTGGATTGACTACAAGAAAGCCTACGACTCAATGTCTCACACATGGATCCTGGAATGCCTGGAGCTGTACAACATCAATAGGACCCTAAGAATCTTCATAAGGAACTCAATGGGACTGTAGAAAACAACCCTAGTACCCAACCTCAAGCCGATAGCACAAGTCTCCATCAAGTGCGACATCTACCAAGGAGATGCTCTGTCCCCGCTGCTGTTCTGCATAGGCCTGAACCCCCTCAGCCAGATCATCACTAAGACTGGCTTCGGATACCGACTGCGAAATGGGACAACCATCAGCCACCTCCTGTACATGGATGACATCAAGCTGTATGCCAGGACTGAGCGAGACATCGACTCACTGATCCACACCACCAGGATATACAGCAACGACATTGGAATGTCATTCGGACTGGACAAGTGTGGTCGAATGAGAACAAAGAGAGGGAAGGTTGTCAGGACTGAAGGAGTTGAACTCCCAGAAGGCAGCATAGCGGATGTTGAGGGGAGCTACAAGTACCTTGGAATCCCACAGGCAAATGGGAACCAAGAAGAAGCCGCAAGGAAAGCAGCCACAGCCAAATACCTACAGAGAGTAAGGCAAGTCCTAAGAAGTCAGATAAATGGGAAGAACAAGGTCCAAGCCATCAACACCTACGCCCTGCCGGTCATCAGATACCCCGCTGGCATAATAAGCTGGCCAAAAGAGGACATAGATGCCACTGATGTCAAGACAAGGAAGCTCTTCACAATGCATGGAGGACTTCACCCCAAATCCAGCATCCTGAGACTGTACACTAAGAGGAAGGAAGGAGGCCGGGGACTGGTGAGCGTCAGAACCACCATCCAAGATGAAACAGCCAAGATCCATGAATACATCAGGAAGATGGCCCCAAGCGATGGAATACTTCGTGAATATCTCAGGCAACAGAAGCCCGATGCAGAGGAAGAAGAGTGAGAACCATCATGGCAGGACAAACCCCTGCACGGTATGTACCACTGACAGATCCAAGAAGTGGCTGATATCGAAAAGTCCTACCGGTGGCTGGAAAAAGCTGGACTGAAAGACAGCACAGAGGCACTGATCGTAGCAGCACAAGAACAGGCCCTGAGCACAAGATCGATAGAGGCCGGGGTCTACCACACCAGGCAGGACCCCAGGTGCAGGCTGTGCAAAGATGCCCCTGAGACAATCCAGCACATAACAGCAGGTTGTAAGATGCTAGCAGGCAGAGCGTACATGGAACGCTATAACCAAGTGGCCGGCATAGTGTACAGGAACATCTGTGCCGAGTATGGGCTGGAGGTCCCAAGGTCAAAATGGGACACACCTCCAAAGGTGAGGGAGAATGACCGAGCTAAGATCCTGTGGGACTTCCAGATACAGACCGACAAACTGGTGATGGCTAACCAACCGGACATAGTAGTGGTGGACAAACAGCAGAAGAAAGCCGTAGTGGTAGATGTAGCGATCCCAAGTGACAGCAACATCAGAAAGAAGAAACATGAGAAGCTGGAGAAATACCAAGGGCTTAAAGAAGAGCTAGAAAAGATGTGGAAGGTGAAGGCAACAGTGGTCACCGTGGTAATCGGTACCCTCGGGGCTGTGACCCCCAAATTGGGAGAGTGGCTCCAACAGATCCCAGGAACAACATCAGAGATCTCAGTCCAGAAGAGCGCAGTGATAGGAACAGCTAAGATACTGCGAAGAACCCTCAAACTCCCAGGCCTCTGGTAGAGGACCCGAGATTGAGGAAGACACACACACACCACCCATAGAGGTGAGAAGGGAATTTTTTTTATATATATTTCCTTCCTTTTTTTTATATATTTTTTTATATATATAAAATTGATATATGTATCCATAAAAATTACCTTATGCTAAATGTCCATGGTAAGCATAGCTCCATAATCAGACACACAAAGAGAGGCCTGTTGTAAAAAAGGCAGACGTCAGTTTGCCCAGCCACAGTCACCTCAGGACAGCAAAATAATAAACAGCTATGTTTCTGCTCAGCTGTGACTCTCTCCTCATGTGCAACAGCTGAATTCTCAACAGGGTTTACCTTAATTTTTTGGGATTTATAAAATGACATTCATAGAAACCCATAGAAACACCAACTGAAGAAGAAGCAAAGCAACACACAGAACAAAGTGTTAAATTAAATATGTCATGCGTATATCATGAATTCATGAAGCAAGATAAAGCTGAATGTGAGATGAAACTTTTGGACACAAATAAAGAGTCATGTTACCACGATGTATCATGACAGCATCAGCAGGCTACATTTCAATTTAACCTGTGAAGGCAAAGTGATCAGACCAAGTAGAACCCATACAGATACAACAACAACATGCCTGCAGGAAATTGACATCATCATGGAGAAGTCATATGTGTGTTCACGTGTGTATATGCATGTTTAAGGGTGTTTGACTCCATGCATTGTGTGCATGCATGCCATATGAGAAATCTAGTATCTACCCTGACCACCCAGTTCACCCTGTCAGTGTAGCATGGCACTGATTAGATGTCCAGACCACTGCTGTAATGGCCTGTATCCACTATCCAGCCCTTCAATTAGAGTTATCATGTCGGCCTGCTCAGTTGCAATTCAATCATCATAACTCTCACCTCTATGATGGATACATTCGGCTGAGATCAGATGTTACATGCATGAACAAACACATATACACCTGCACAAGGGCATTCACACAGCTCATACAAAACACAAAGTCGTATTTCCAGGTTAGTCTTGCACCTTCAGTTGGCAGTTTCTTAGGTACACCAAGCAAAAGTACACCAAAAAGGAATCCAGTCTAAAAAATAAAAAATTGCAATTTTGCAATTATTAAGTGTTGTTTGATTAGTAACCTAAGTGGCTGGGTTTCACACACATGCACGCACTAGCTTTCAACCAGGCAAAACCAGACTCATTCCTGTGGATTGCATTATCAACTTTTGCCCCCGTTTCCCTTCCTTTTCAGCCAACAGGACCAAGGGCTCAGATACTCCAAGAGGGCAGGGGCATTGATGAGGGGTTTGGGAATTGACAGTGTGTTGCAATGACGTTCCTGACTAAAGCCTCAATAGATGGGCCATAAAAATCTCTGTATCATTATGTAAGGCAGGCCAGGCATCCTCTGTTGGAAACAGCAAGTGCTCAGGGACTTTCTGCACCATAACAGCATTCTCCATCACTACCCCCACCCTTCCCCATCAACCCCGACACTTAAGTTTCCCCAGCTCTCCATCTCTTCATCCCCCAGCACCAACAGCACTATTCCTGTACCAGTGTTCTCATTCAATACCAAGGGATCCTCCCTGCTTACTCCACAGACAGAGATGGCTAGAAAAAAAACACAGCTGCTCTGGTAACATTTGTTCAGGTTTACTGAGCATTTCTACATCAAAAACAAATACCTAAATGGCAATACAATGCAGTCTGAAATAGTGGTGGCCAGAGCAAAAAGGCAGCATTCTTTTGCAGAGCCAGAGCCACCTACAGTATTTATATTGAATGTCCACTATCAAGCTGACAAAATAATTATAACTAATAGGCAAAGCTTGCTATTGATAAAATATGTGTTCAGCACAAGCATACATCCCTAAAAGCCTGTGTTGAATCAATTTTTGTCCTGTGTGTACACTGACTTCCTTCTAGTTTTCTGCATGTCCAATGTAAACAGTACCACCAGATCATTCGGAAAGGAAGAAAACACCCTGCCATCTGGAATGGCTCTGCTCTACTGATCATTAGAAACACAACATACACCATAGCAGAGCCCTCCCCACCCCTCATTAATCGCTGCTGCCCATCAGCCCTGTCACTTAGCAGCTGTATAAGCCATTAGGCCAATGCTACTCACCCTGTTAGGACCACCACAAAGTCCATTACATTCCAGCCATTACGCAGGTAGGAGCCTTTGTGAAAGACAAAGCCCAGGGCGATGATCTTGATGCCAGCCTCAAAACAAAATATTCCAATAAAGTAGGGCTCTGTGTCATCCTGTTGGAAAAAGCAGAAAAGAATAAGGAAAACTGATAAAATTACAGACATCCATGTGACTAAAATGAGATATTGACTGATCCTGAGATATTTTAATCAAACTTCAAAAGAGTCCATACAATGTTTCCCAACACTTTCAGTCTATCAGTCAGAAATATGAAAATGAATACATTATTTTTGTTGTCTGGTTAGAATTTAGAGTTGATTTAAAAAGAAAAACTGTGTCAAATATATAGCCTAGCCAGTCAGACTAACTCTTTTTCTATTCTTTACAAAAAATTAGTCTGGAATCTCTTCAGTTGAGATTGATTTCCAGGGGCCAGGCCAATGGACGCAGAATAAACCAATCAGAGAAACGAAGGATATGATGTGTGCAGTAGAGCAGAGGCGCTAGTGAATGAGTATACATAGTGTTATCACCAGCTCTGTGCATATCTTTGAACGGAGTAAACAGCAAAAGCCAGTTGTAGAAAGATTTGCGGACTTGGGTCTGACATTGAGAAACGTTAACAAGTTAGTGCGTATATGCAAGTCTTGTTTAAATCTAATTGGACAACTGGAGCATAAAGCCCACCCCACTGCAGAAAAATGGCTGTGACTGGTCCGGGTCTTTTGAGGCCGGGGAAAAATTTTCTTTATGGCAGGGGATCCAGACCCAAATATGGGCCAGGCTATCAAATATGTAGTATCAATAAATAAAAGCTACCAGAAGCTGTGATTCAAAAACCCTAATACTGTTCCTGAATGTTAGTTTGAACCATCACGTCTGTTATCATAGTATGAACTCTTTCTGGTCCTAGTCTTCCTGTTCATGCAGTATCTTTCAAACAGTGTCTGTAAAGCGTTTCAGGTGACGATACTACTGTGACAAACTACATTATACAAATAACCTGGTGATTTTAATCAGATTTCACACTTCAGGTGGCATAATGAATATTAGTTTAGACTTAGTATGAGTAGCAAACTCAACATTACAAGAAAAACAGCAAAGAATGTAAGCAATAGAGCAGATTGTTTGATTATTCAATTAGCATAGAGTTCTTGGGGCAAACAATAAATTGTTTCAGTATTAAATAAAAGGATGTGGCTGTTTGTTTTTCATTTTAAGGTTTGGACCTCTGCTCAGACAAAACAAGCAATGAACAATCACAGGCTTTTTTTCAGTTTTTATTTTTTTTTTTTTATCTTTCAAGCTGATAATGTATCAATAAGAAAAAAAATATTTCTTGCAGATAGAGTTCCTTGGCAAGCTCGACAACATAGTCATTGTCTCCAGAGTATGCACTGAGGATAGACAACAGCTGACTAATGTCATGGAGTGAAGTTTGGTTTCTGGTTTTTGGACTTTTATTTTGGTGCCTGAGCTCCTGTTGTCTCCTGTGTTGATCATAGGTAGCTTTATGTTTGTTAGTAGAATTTGTTTTATCTGTGTTAGATTAGTTTTTGCTCTGAGTCTATTTATATCTCCCATTTTCCTTTGTTCAGCGTCGGAGCATTAGTTGTTACTGGTTCTTGCAGCAACAGAGACCTGATGACACTTCTAATCACTTGATATCATCATGAACTCTGTGGTATATCTGTCAGACAGGGTTTAAACCCATCTCAAGGAGTGGATCAATAAAAATGGGCAGCTGAGAGGGTCTTTGCCTCAGGGAGTGACATTTCATTCTTAAAACAGCCCTTCCCCTGCCATCACCAGCTCTTTGATTGGAAACACGGACTCCTAGCACTTGCTTTTTTAATGGAATGACTTAACAAGAGAGAGATGGGTTGAGAGGAGGATACAGAACAGGTAACCTAAGGTAATGATATAAAGTGGCAATCAAAGGCAGCTCTGCAGG
The DNA here is from genome assembly GCF_900324485.2 of Mastacembelus armatus. NCBI lineage: Eukaryota > Metazoa > Chordata > Actinopteri > Synbranchiformes > Mastacembelidae > Mastacembelus > Mastacembelus armatus. Next base: position 1,030,193 of record NC_046641.1, read on the forward strand.
GTTCTGCCTAACTTCCAGGAGCAATCATGCACCCTCTCTGACAATGAAGACAAAAATAACAAGCAATCCTAATGTTTTTGAGGAATTCAGAAAAGCAGCATCACAACTCATGCATATTTTCAGCTTATTTTAAAATATCTGATTTTCTCAAACTATTTTGGCAACAGAATCCAACAAGTCTATGAATTTGTAGAGTAGAAAAAGAGGAAAGATTGAAATAAGTCTAGTAGCAGACTGAGCTGCTGAGTCTACAACTAAAAACACCTGCCATGTTTCTTTAAGCTGCTTAGCAAACTGGAGGCAATTCTAGAATTAAAAATCAAGGACACATATATTAAAACATCTCTGCAAAAGTGTGGTTACAGAAATAACAGCACAAAGCTTCACACTGGTTGCAGTCTACTATAGAAGAGACATGAAGAGCTGTACAGTAGGAGATAGAAGTCAAGTGAAAACTTACCAAACGTTCTGACATGGGTGTTTTGTCTAAGGCCGGTAGGTGTTGCTCCAAAGCCAGCACAATGCAATTTGCTATAATGGTGGCCAGAATCATGTACTCAAATGGAGTATAGAGCATTAAGGAACTCTTGTGAAGAGGGTTGCAAAACATACAAAAACACATTGCACCATTAAACCAATACAGTAAAAACACAGTAAGATAAATGACAAATAAAAAGCAAAAAAAAAGTGTTGAGACATATCTTCTGCATCAGATTGTATTTCTAAAGTCACAGTTTGATTGATGTCCAGTGGCACATGTATTTTATAATTTCATGTTAGTATAAAGAGTACAATATGTTTGTTAAAATACTGTTTGATGTGTAAAATACATACATATCAATAATTTACTCCCATAAAGTTAGGGGACTGACAAGGGAGTGATTTATAAATCACTGGTCAAAAATGAGTCAGCAGTGGTCAAGGTAAGTTAACTTTTAGTGCTTACTATGGCTCAACCTCCAAAAACACAGGATCCTACGGTACCTCTCGATAATGCAACTCATTCTTTTATTAAAACATTTACACCCATCAGCTCTTACCTCAATGAAGCCAATTTAATCAAACAGCCCAAATTTGTATTGTACACATCCTATTTGATTTAAAGGTGTAAGCCTAGACTGAAATAACCCTATTATTAGGGTTTAATTACTTTGTTTATTATTATTATTTTACTTTGCAATACTCCCACCATGGCCACACAGACGTTTTCAAGGGCTGGGTATTATTCTTCATGATAAGAAAACTGAATTTTTATGTATAGATTTGGTGTAGTGCCCCTTTCATCAGTGTTCACACAGTACTTCATTAACTAGTGGTATTTCTATTTCAATGCAGTCTTCAAGGAATTATATAGAGAAGCTTGCAGATTTTCTTTTTCCCTGTCAGATACAAATATATTAATCACCATTTTACAAGTCACCAAATCTTTTGAGACCTTCACCTTTATGTAACACCGCTGCATGGAGTAGGAGGGATGTCTGGTGATTTCAGTAAATAATACACAGATTTGTACAGGTTATTGGGTATTTCCACTCCCTGCAGTGCTCTGTCATTACCACTTCAACATCACCCCAGAACAGTCCTGAGGAGAGTGTCCTCTGGAGATGGTGAGGCAGTCAGCCACTGGGGCTCCTGCTGCTCTGGGCCACTATTGCTCTGCATCAGGATAAAGGGCTAAGTAACACAATGTGACGTCAAAGCATGATAAACGTTTCCTCGGTACCGGAGGTAACCAACTAGTGACTTAAATAATGGAGGCGGTTAAACAACTTAATGTAAATTAATTTCAAGACCTTTAACACTCACTAACATATAAGCTGTTTTGCCATTGACTTTCCCTTAAAAAGTATCCAAATCACAACCAATGAGAAATTATTTCCTGGGTAGTCAATACACAAAACTCAACAAGTGGCACCCATGCTCCCTTAATCACGCACTGCAAACTAAATCAATTATAAATGTACCAACAGCTAATTTGAAATCTGCACCCTGCAGCCTTTTACTGCTAAGGCTTGTTTGTTTGGTGGCACACCCATACAGATTGCCACCGCCTTGATGCTGAGGCCAGCCTGCTGTTTGCTAGATGTTCAGCACTGTGAACAGCACCATCTGTAGACTACAGGCTTCACAGTAACAAGGCAGGGAGACAATGGTGTTATCATGACGTCCAGAAATCAGCTTTACACCTTGCCTTGATGTGCTCTTTATCCTAACCAAAGGCAGGAACTCAGCCTGTGGATAGAATGCAAAAAGCCTGTTCTGACCAAAGGTTCCATTCTGACAAAACAGCAACAGAAATGTTCCTGGAAAATCGCTACTAAGATATAAGACAATATTTAAGTGATTATCAACCGAGTTGTTATGTTTTCTCTGAGGCGAAATGTGGATAATAATTGACACCTCACTTCATGACAAACGTTTCTCTTAAAGATTTCACTTACTGGTCCACAGTCGACATACAATACAAAAGTATATTCTACTAAATTTACTGAAACTTATTCTACACAAAATCGACTGAGGAATTCCCAATCGTCGCTGTTAGCCTCCCCTCTTTAGTTAACCCTGTGGAAACAACAGGAAAACCAACTGTGGAAGTTTTACATTTTACTGATTTCTCGCATGTTGTATTAATGTATATAATTACAGTATAATTACAGACTTTCGTCTCGGTTAGTTATCGGATGATATGCCCAATACATGTATTTTCTGCTGGGAAGCATGGCACCTTAACCTGCCAGATTTTACGGGACAGAACGGCAGGGTTAGACTTGGCTGTAAGGATATGGCCATTCGGTGATCTTTTTGGCATATTTCCGTATGATATTATCCTCACTGAAAATGAACAGAGAGCGATTAACGGTGAGACAGTTCTGTTTAACCGGAATTGGGTTGTAAATGGCCATGGTCCTGGCTCTCTGGGCCATCGTCTGCTTGTACATCCTCTGGCCCCCCGGAGGCCCCGGCTGCCGACTGGCCCCTCTGGCCGGGCCCGCGGGACAGCTGCCTCCATAGCGGCTGGATAGTTCGTCTTCAAAGCGAGCCATTCTGAGATAGCACAGATCTTTCTGGAGAAACCAAAACTGACAGAAGAAAAGAAATGGAGAAGAAGCATCACAACACACACTGTCGTTCCGTCCTCCAGGTCCTTTAGGTGCGTGTGTCGGACACGAACGAAAGAGTCATTCACAACAAAACACGGCGAGGGAGGCTCTTTTTCATCAGCGTCAGCCTGTTATCTCTCCGTCTCCGCTGCGTGCCATGCTGCCACTCTCCCCAACATGAAACTGCTCAAAGTTTACAGTATCAGATTCCATGATGCATCATTTTTCAGAGGCGTTCCTCCGTCGGCTCACTGCCCCGGTCGTCATGGGGAGGAAATATAGTGGCGTCAACGCTACAAGTCCATGCTACAGGATGCGCCTTCTACCAAAACCCTTGTTAAAAACAGCAAGTTTAACACAAAATACTACGGTACAGCAAACACCGTGATCAGTCACAGTGTGTACTGAAGATATATTTTCCTCCAGAAAACGACCTCAAACACACCCGTTTCCGTTGAGTTCAGCGGTGGATGGCTGTACTTTGGACCGCCTCGCCTCGCGGCCCTGTTTCCAACCACGTCGTTAATGGAGGAGAAATCACGGCTGAGCAGGTTATTTTCGAGAGCACGACCAGACACCACTTTCTCCGCTGCTCCTCAGCCACACAGCCACTGGCCCCACCTGGACCGACCCTGTTCCCATAGCAACAGGGAGGAGAGCGACGGAGAACGTGGTTAACACACTTCCGTAAGTACTTTCAAAATAACAGCATGTTTACGAACACGTCCAAAATTTCAAATCTAAGATGAAAATACTTACCAAATCAAAATATTAATAAAACAGGAACTGCAACATGACCTACTGTACACTGGGTGTGTGCCCAGCGTAACACAACATCCGGCCAAAATGTAACTGAAGTACAAAGCACCAGGATAAACTGTGTACAGGTTAAACCAGAGAGAAATGCTGCTGGTTTAAGGGCAAAGGGGGAGTGCTGCAAATACTGAGTAGATTTAGGTTTGGTTCCCTTTACAGCACTTTGTTTGAAATTAACTGATACATAAAAAACAGTTTATTATATAATTTATGTTAAAAGCATCACCTGTGTTTTTAGTTTTTTAAATTTGGGCACAGTACTGAATATATATGTAGGCTATATATAATTATACCTGCACATACAAAACTGTCTATATACCTGCAATATACCTGTACATACAATTGTCAACTTGTATATTGGTATTCCCTATTACCTGTTCTATTTTTATTTTCTTATCTGTTTTGTTTTTTTTGTTCTGTTCTGGCATCATAAGCTGGCCAAAAGAGGAGATAAAGGCCACTGATATCAAGACAAGGAAGGTCCTCACAATGTGTGGAGGGTTTCATCCCAAATCCAGCATCCTGAGACTGTACACTAAGAGGAAAGAAGGAGACCGAGGACTGATGAGCATCAGAGCTGGTTTCCGAGATGAAACAGCAAAAATTCATGAGTGCATCAGGAAGATGGCCCTGAGTGATGGAGTACTTAGTGAATATCTCTGGCAGCAATAGCCTGAGGAGGAGAGGGAGAAGCAAGAATCATCATTGCAGGGCAAACCCCTGCACAGTATGTACCACCAACAGATCGAAGAAGTGGCTGATATCGAAAAGTCCTACCAGTAGCTGGAAAAGGCTTGACTGAAAGACAGCACAGAGGCGCTAATCGTAGCAGCACAGGAACAGGCCCTGAGCACAAGATCAATAGAGGCTGGGGACCACCACACCAGGCAGGACCCCAGGTGCAGGCTGTGCAAAGATACCTTGAGACAATCCAGCACATAACAGCAAGTTGTAAGATGCCATAACCAAGTGGCTGACACAGTGTACAGGGACATCTGTGCCGAGTATGGACTGGAGGTCCCAAGGTCAAAATGGGATAAACCTCTGCAGGTGGTCGAGAGTGACCGAGCTAAGATCCTGTGGGACTTTCAGATACAGGTGATCCCAAGTGATAGCAACATCAGGAAGGAGGAGCATGAGAAGCTTGAGAAATACCAAGGGCTGAAAGAAGAGCTAGAAAAGATGTGGAAGGTGAAGACAACAGTGGTCCCCGTGGTAATCGGCACCCTCGGGGCTGTGACCCCCAAAGCTGGGAGAGTGGTTCCAACAGATCAACATCAGAGCTCTTAGTTCAGAAGAGCGCAGTGCTAGGAACAGCCAAGACAAACACACACACGCACACACACGCACACGCACACACACACACACACACACACACACACACACACACACACACACTAGGGGTGAGAAGGGATTTTTTTTTTTGTTTTTACATTTTTTTAGAGCTATGGTATTTTTCTAACTAATTCGAATTGCTATATAATTAAATATAGGTCATTAGGATTAAGGCAAGGCAAAGGCAAGGCAAATTTATTTGTATAGCACCATTCATACACTATGCAATTCAAAGTGCTTTACAAGGCATGTAATTACATTAAAAGCATGGAAAAGAGCATCTAAAAACAAAGACATTTAACATAAAATAAATTTAAATCAAATAAAGTAAATTAAAATAAGATGTAAAAGCACATTAAGAAAAGGATGAACAATCATTTGAAGGCAGCAGTAAACAACAGTGTTTTCAGTCCTGATTTGAATGAGCTGACAGTTTGAGCAGACCTCAGGTGTTCAGGAAGTTTGTTCCACAAGTGAGGAGCATAGTAACTGAATGCTGCTTCACTTTGTTTGGTTCTGGTTCTGGGAACACACAGTAGACCTGTTCCAGATGACCTGAGGGGTCTGGAAACCTCATAGGGAACTAATACATCTTGAATATATTTTGGTCCACAACCATTTAGTGCTTTATAAACTAGGAATAAGATTTTAAAATCTATCCTTTGACTAACCAGAAGCCAGTGTGATGATCTAAGAACTGGTGTGATATGGTCCAGTTTCCTGGTGTTTGTAAGGACTCTGGCAGCAGCATTCTGGATTAGCTGCAGCTGCCTGATTTACTTTTTGCTAAGACCTGTGAACAAGCCATTACAATAATTTAACCTACTGAAGATAAATGCGTGAACAAGTTTTTCTGCATCTTGTTTAGACAGAAAACCTTTTATTTTAGCAACGTTTTTAGGTGGTAATAGGAAGATTTAGTGATGGATTTTATGTGGTTGTTAAAATTCAGGTCTGAGTCAATGATTACACCAAGGTTTCTGGCTTGATTTGTAGCTTTCAATGACATGGAGTCAAGGTGAGCAATGACCTTGAACTTTCATTTTTGGGGCCAAAAACAATCACTTCTGTATTGAGCTGGAGAAAATTCTGGCGCATCCATTCTTTGACTTGATTAATACACTCACATAATGAAATTAGAGGACTATAATCATGAGATGATACTGATATATAAAGTTGGGTGTCATCTGTATAGGTATGGTAGTCAATGTTCCATAATCTGAGCAAGGGGCAGCATGTAGATATTGAATAAGAGAGGACCAAGAATAGACCCTTGAGGAACCCCACATTTCATTTTTGTTTGCTCAGACTCGTAATTACCAAGTGAGACAAAATAGTCTCTATCTTGTAAGTAAGATTTTAGCCAATTTAACACTGTGCCAGTAACCCCCACCCACGTTTCTAGTCTATCAAGCAGCACATCATGATCAACTGCGTCAAATGCAGCACTGAGATCCAGTAGTACTAAAACAGAGGTTTTGGATTCATCATTATTCAAATGTAAATCATTTAAAATTTTAATAAGTGCAGTCTCAGTGCTGTGGTGTGCGCGAAATCCAGACTGAAGTGCATTAAAAAGATTGTTTTGCACCATAAAACTGTAAATTTGTTGAAAAACTACTTTTTCAATTATTTTTCCCAAAAATGGAAGATTTGATATTGGCCTGTAGTTACTTACTACTGAAGCATCTAGATTAGGCTTTTTAAGAAGAGGTTTTATAACAGCAGTTTTTAAGGCCTGGGGAAACTGCCCTGACTGAAGAGAACTATTGACAATCTGCAATACATCTGGAGCTAAGCTGTTAAAAACATTTTTAAAAAAATTTGTTGGTAAAATATCAAGGCAGCATGATGTAGATTTTAATTGTAGAAGCGTTTCTGCCAGAGCCCTGTGATCAAGGAGATCAAAATGTTCTAGATTCACTGGAGAACAAGGAAGCACAGGTGATATTGTCATGTTCCTAGGACTGCAGCTAGAGATAGTTTGTCTTATCTTTGATATTTTGTCTGTGAAAAAGGCTGCAAAATCATTGCATGACTTTTTGGACAGCAGTTCAGAAGGAACAGAGGATGCTGGGTTTGTGAGTCTGTCTACAACAGAAAACAATGTGCGGGCATTATTGCTGTTTCTATTGATAACCTCTAAGAAAAATGATTGCCTTGCATTTTTTAGTTTTTGGTTATAGTTAGACTCTCTTTGTACAAGTTGAAATGAATCTGGAGTTTGGTTTTTCCACTTGCGTTCTGCTTGTCTGCATATTCTTTTCTGAATTTTAACCACTGTGGCTTTTCTCCAAGGTGACTTTGACTTTTTTCTTGCTGACAATACCTTGGTCTTAATTGGGGCAATGGAATCAATAACAGTCATAACTTTGGAGCTGAAACTGCTTACAAGATTATCAACAGGGGCTGATGGCATGGTTGGTGATGGTGCAAAAGCCTGAATGAGTAATGCACAGCTCTTCTCATTAATATTCCTCTTTTTGACTACCTCTGTTTCACCTGTGTTCAAAACAGCAGGGGTGGTTGTTTTAAAAAAAAAACACAGCAATGGTCAGAAAGAGCAACATCGGTCACCACCATCTCAAAAATATTAAGACCTTTAGAGATTATTAGATCCAGTGTGTATCCCTTGATATGTTTTGGATCCGTTACATGCTGAGAAAGCCCAAAGTTGTCTAGGATGTTCAAGAGTTCTTTTGCACTTGCATTCATTGAGATTATCAACATGAATGTTAAAGTCACCCATTAAAACAATGCAATCAAAAATCAATGTATACAATAGATAGTAATTTAGCAAACTCATTGTACTTTGAGGGTCTATAGATAGCTACAAATGTTGCTCGACAGGAGGATTTGGTATGAAGAGCAACATATTCAAAGGAGTCAAACTTTCCATATAATAGGTTTTTGCATTTGAGGCTATCACTAAATAAAATAGCAACTCCACCTCCTTTCTTATGTATTCTTGTTTCACTCATGAAACTGAAATTTGGAGGGGTTGATTCAATAAGAACTGCAGCATTATTATCTTGTCCTAACCATGTTTCAGTTAAAAGCATAAAATCAAGCTTGTGCTTAATAATAAAATCACTGATTAAAAACGATTTGCCTACCAAAGACCTGACATTTAAAAGAGCTAAATTTAGTGTGTTAAAAACATTATTTTCCCCATGTTTTGGGACATACTGTGGTTGGCAAGGGATACATAAATTTGCAGAATGCACTGGGTAAATCTTGTTTCTCTGTAGATTTACCAAACTTTTTCTGTTACCTTTCAAAACTGGGATTGAAACAGCTATTTGCATACTGGGCCCCGGCTTTTCCTGGAGAGAGCCATGACTATGCCTCTACTATGTATTGCAGGGAAGATTGTGGCGCAGGAAGAAAAATAGGTTGGAGGTGAAAGCTTTTACTCCTGATTTATTTAGGGACAATCCATCTCCCTTAAAAAGATGCCTGCGATCCCAGAAATGGTTAAAATTGTTAATAAAATGTACTGAATGGACATCACATGCATGTGAAAGCCATGTGTTCAGTGCTAGTAACCTGCTGAATTTCTCAGTTCCTCTGACTGGTGGTAGAGGTCCACTGATAAAAACTTCTGCATTTAGCGACCTTACTGTGTTTAGTAAGGTTTAGATTAAACACTAAACAGCTAAATGTAAAGTCCATTAAAAGTGTGAAGTGTGAATTTCTATCATTGTCTTGCATTTCATGAGTCAGTGGCCGATTGATGCAACTATGAACATTAAGCGATTAAGTCTGTGATTGTTTGCAACCACTATAATGTTTAAATGAGCAGTGCAGACAAAAGGACCTGCATTTGTACCTGCCAACCTAACATTTTGGCAGCCTGTAATCTGCTGTTTTAGGATCCTTTTAGGAACAGTAAATAGTATTCAGTGGAATGAGGAATAGTTTAAATTCACCAATCTGTTTCACAGCTATACAGAGACAGTAAGTAATGACATAAACTGTCATAGAACCCAGAGCTGTGATCTCAACCCCAACCAACAACTTTGTGATGAACTGTAACACCAACTGTGATACAGGCCTTATCACCCAATGTTTTTTTCTTTTTGTCTCAAAGGAGAGCATAGAAAGAAGCTCTGTCACCACTTTCTCTTTCAAGCTAAGGTTCACTAATAACAAACCAAGACAAAAAGGTGCTTTAAAAACATGTTTAATTGCTAATTAGACAATTAAAAAGTAAGTTCACAGACGAGATACAGCCATATACATTAGCTCACTTCACTAATTAACAAGTATCGCACTTTGCAGTATTAAGGGAAGAGTTGTTAAAAACATCTGTTAAAGTTTTGTAACAAGAGTAGACCTACTGGTTCTTGTACATCACTTCTGGCTCTTGGCATATAGAAAAGTTACCTTTTTAAAATGTATAAATAAGTCACATCCTGTACAGTAGGATGACTGATTTTAACAACCTTTATCATTTATTTGCTGCTGTAAAACTGTGCATTCAAGTGTCCCATTGGTGCTAATCTAATTAAAAAATTATTCTTACATGGTATCTGTTTCAGAAGAAGGGAATAATTTGTCCAGGCAGAAAGAGGGATAAGTGGTCATCAGTGAGTTTTTATCTGCAAGCATCTGAGTAGCGACACTTGAGAGAACCACATTGGCAGCTGAAGTACTTACTTTTCACCCTCCAGTAGTGGTCACCGTAGTCAAACCTGGTGAGGAAAAAAATCTAAGTACATCATATCTTAACATTTTATTTTAAATTACTCTAGTTAACATAAAAATGAAGACAGAGCTGAGGCTGCGTCTCCCCCACTCACCCTATCTGTTCTCCAGCTTTAATGGGCCTGCTGGAGAAGAAGGCTATCCTGGGGAAACGCAGATCCTGGTGTATGGTAAACACCTTCACAGCCAGCAGGTTAGGCTCACACAGATGGTTGATGAATCGACCGATGTTGCCAAAGAGCCTCGCATCAATGCAGTGTACATCTCCTACCTGCACAAGATGATGACCAACAACATGTCACACTCACATGTTCTTTCTGGGCGTACCTTTTCTATTGAAGCTTTGATAAAGCATAAAGGAAATACAATGCAAACTATTGAATACTGGATGTCCAGTGTACACTAAACACTAGGTAGGACAACATCTATTAATAGTATTCTTTTTGGAATATTTGTTGAACCTTTAAAAACCAAACAAGAATCTAAAAAGCCATTAATAATAAACAAAGCCAAGGTATACTTCTGATTTATATGGGTATATAATTACAACATAAATCTTTTGAAATTCCCAATACCCTGAATGAGAATAAAGAAGCAAAATAACCAAAAATCTTCAGTTTTAACATTTTTCTTGAAGTACAAATGCTGCTAAGGACTCAAACATAAGATGTGTTTTAATATAACTGCTTCAACAATTGTGGTTACCTGGTTACCATCAAAAAGCCGTCATTAAAAGACTGACCACAGTCTGTAAAACCACGAAGAACACTGCTGAGGACAGAGGACAGACAGTGCATCATGTCCTGATCAGTGTGTATAGGAGCAACTCTGCAGCTTCCCCTCTTGACCAAACATAACAGCACAGGCACTTTGGATGAATGTAGATTGCAGTGCATTTACACGTTTGAAGTAGCCTAACTTTTGCTACCATCTATGTATGAGGGCATTCTATGTGTGTTCAGTTTATTGTTGGGATTCCTGTGCAACTACACAACTTATTTGGTTATTATTCCATCGTTTTTCGCTACCTATCTCCTCCTATACCGTTTATGGTGTTTTCAGCCCTTTTCTGAATTTTACACTGGTGTCTATAGGAGAAGAATGTTAATGAGCTAAAGTGGATGATGGCATCAGTGACAAACACTAGTTTTTTCCCTTCAGCCTTATTCAATTTTTTTTTCTCTTTTCTTCTCTTCTTCTGGCAACTTTTAGCTTTCATAAACAATTTATATATGAAAGTAAAAGGGATTTTTGTTTTCTTTGAGGTAACGCTATTCTCCATCTGATAGGACCTACGGTTTTGTTACCATGTGGCCAAAAGCACAGACAGTGAATGCTCAATCTCTCATTCACTCCCATTATAAAGGTCCAGGAAATCTAGTGAAAAACGCAAATGAAGGCTGTTTCTAACTTGCCATAAATCCTTCATTTTTTTGGAATATCTTCACAAAAAGTGGATCAATTATTTTGATAGGTTTTATAGTTTTTCTGTAATCTTCTATTTTGTGAGGTGAAGCTTTCTCAGCTTCTCCTGTACTGTGCCTGCTTAAAGTGCCGTCACTCCCCCTCTCACTCTTGGCTCAGCTCACACAGCAGTAGCAGGGACCACAGGTGCCTGTGGTTGGTAATTAGACTGACTGGCTGCCTAATGTCTACTGCTGTTACACATGGGGACCATTCTCAGTGTGGGCCATGTTGTCTTCTCCAAGCAGGATGTGACAACACTTTCACAATAGGAGTCTACAGTTATTTAGAGGAAGTGACTCCACCTTTCTAAACTATAACATACACTCAAATATGGTATAGTGACTATTTAACCTTAAGACTCAGCATTTAATTGAGGGACATCTCACTGCCATACCTTATGTTGCACTTCCAAAAATAAAAGCCTTAATTTTGCATTCTTTCAAAATAAAAAAATTTGAAAAAAAAGCCATCAGGCTGTTTTAAGTCAGCCACGTCTTTTCAGAGCAGGCCATGTTCGGACTTTAACAATAAAAGTCTGCAGACATTTATAGGAAGATATTACATTTTTGTAAAGTATAAAGAATATTTAAAATAAAGTCCAGATTCTAGTATAAGTCTCCTGCAGCACCTCGTCCTTTCAAAATAAAAGTCTTTTATAGCATTTTCTAAAAAATAAAAGCCCTGAAATAAAATGGACGTTGGCTATTGGCATACAGCTTCAGGCAAATTAGGCTATTTTTAATGTCAGCCATGGTGTAATTTATAGGAAGATATATTTTTGTAAAGTATAAGGAATATTAAAAATAAAGTCCAGATTCTAGTATAAGGTCACAGGAGTCTGCAGCACTTCGTCCTTTTAAAATAGAAGCCTTTTTATAGCATTTTCTCAAAGTAAAAGCCCTGAAAGCTACCTCAATACAGTTCATAGTTCTCGACTATTCAAATTGTCAGGCAATTCAAACCATGCTTCAGCTGTTTAGCAGCCAGCAACGCAGTATGCCTCAAGCTTTTTTCAGCAGTCAGCAATCTAGTATTTAATATAATTTATCTGACGTGTATTGCCTCGGTTTTGCCTTTATAGTAGTGTGTGTGAACTGGGCAGCTTTAGTTGTAACACCAGAAACACCAAAGCTACACATTCTAATGAGTTATTTTTGGGACTGAAGTTGTAATGGTACATTTTTTTGGCAAAAAAGAAAACAGCTTTGTCACTGTAGTTGAACTAACAATTTCCATAATGTGCATGACTCAAGTTTCCTTTGTAAAATAAAAGATATAAATGTAAATTTTTAGAACAACATAGGGATTTTGTTTTCAGAAAGCTGAGGGTTCTTGCATCTGTTCATTTTCTTAGATACACTTGCATTGTATGCAGTTCTGTGTCCCACCAAACTTAAGAGCAGCTTTAACTAATTCAATCACCTTATTGTCAAGGGTGAAGAGGAAAAAATCATTCTCCCTTTTGTCAGCCTCAGCATCAGTGATGATCTCTCCGACATACCTGTAAAAGCATTGGAGAGAAAGAGCTCAGAGCCCACCCTCTGTTCAATATTTCATGCTTTAAAACACTAAATTCATTCATTCATTATTTCTCTTATCAGAGCCTTTACTCACTCGCAAATGAATGTTCCTTGAGGGATATCTTGCATGGCCCTCACTCCCCAGCCCATCTTCTGTGTTCTGAAGAGCTGCAGCCGGGCTCTGAAACAAACAGCAACAAGACAAATTTCTCAGTCAGCAGCTGATCCAGTGGCAGCACACTTCATTACATTGATTTTATTCAAGAAAGCAATATCAAAAGAGAAAAACAACTTGAGCTAATCATCTTCCTGGAAGTGACAAGAGTCTTTTTCCTGCTATCCTGATATAAAAATCACTGCCTGCCAGCAAAGTCCTGTGTATGTATATTGTCACCATCAAGTAAAATGCACATAGTGAACAAAAAAACCAGAGGGTACAACCAGGCCATAGGTTGTAGAATGTATAATAGTCAAGATTTTTATTTGTCACATATGTGGTTGTACAACAGTAGTGAAATGCAATTGCAACAACTCCAGACTCTGCAGAATAAAAATTTAAAAGATTTAAAAAGATAAATAAACACTCTAATAAGAAAAAAAAATATGTACAACAAGATGTGTAGGTGTGGAGAATATAAGTTATGTTGTGCAAATATGCAAACTGTTAAAATAAGAATGTACAAATATGCAAACAGTAGCATTGTTGTCATGGCGTAGTAAGTATTACTGAGGTGGTGTATTTAATGCCCGTATGGCCTGATGAAAAAAAAACTACTGTTCAGTCTTTTAGTTCATAGCCTGAGTGATCGGAGTCTGGATCAGAGATGGCAGCCACTGAAACAATTTGCAATTTGGGTGATGAGTATCTTTAATAATGCGCTTACCCCTGAACCTGCACCACCTGATGTAAATATCCTATAGATTCAGTCTTCGTGATGCACTCAGCACACCTGATCACTCTCAAGTCCTTTTTAACCTGGGAGCTGCTATACCAGACAGTAATATTCCCAGATACAACATACAGTACAATATTACCATTATAATGTACATAGTATATTTACTGTTATGGTTGTATGTTTTTGATTTCTGGTTTGGACTTTTATGTTGGGTTTCTGGTTTCCTTTGTCACCTGTTAGGTCTTTATTAGGTTTAGGTTTATTTATTTATTTATATTTTGTTAGTTGATTAGTTTCATCTGTGCTAATTAGTCTTTTGTTCCTGAACATATACAGTATCTCAAAGAAGTGAGTACACCCCTCACATTTTTGTAAATAGTTTATTATATCTTTTCATGTGAGAACACTGAAGAAATGACACTTTGCTACAATGTAAAGTAGTGAGTGTACAGCTTGTATAACAGTATAAATTTGCTGTCCCCTCAAAAAGACTCAACACACAGCCATTAATGTCTAAACCGCTGGCAACAAAAGTGAGTACACCCCTAAGTGAAAATGTCCAAATTGGGCCCAATTTGCAGGTGTGTTAAATTTGGTGTTATTGCTCTCTCTCTCTCATACTGGTCACTGGAAGTTCAACATGGCACCTCATGGCAAAGAACTCTCAGAGGATATGAAAAAAAGAATTGTTGCTCTACATAAAGATGGCCTAGGCTATAAGAAGATTGCCAAGACCCAGAAACTGAGCTGCAGCACGGTGGGCCAAGACCATACAGCGGTTTAACAGGACAGGTCCCACTCAGAACAGGCCTCGCCATGGTCGACCAAAGAAGTTGAGTGCACGTGCTTAGCGTCATATCCAGAGGTTGTCTTTGGGAAATAGATGTACAGTGGTGTGAAAAAGTGTTGGCCCCTTCCTGATTTTTAAATATTAGTCAAAGATAACACAAGTAAACACATCATGCAGTTTTTAAATGAAGGTTTTTATTATTAAGGGAAAACAAAATCCAAAACTACTTGGCTCTGTGTGAAAAAGTGTTTGCCCCTCAAACCTAATAACTGGTTGGGCCACCCTTAGCAGCAACAACTGCAATCAAGCGTTTGCGATAACTTGCAGCAAGTCTGTTACAGCCCTGTGGACGAATTTTGGCCCACTCATCTTTACAGAATTGTTGTAATTCAGCCACATTGGAGGGTTTTCGAGCATGAACTGCTTTTTTAAGGTCATACCATAGCATCTCAATCGGATTCAGGTCAGGACTTTGACTAGGCCACTCCAAAGTCTTCATTTTGTTTTTCTTCAGCCATTCAGAGGTGGACTTGCTGGTGTGTTTTGGATCATTGTCCTGCTGCAGAACAAGTTCGCTTCAGCTTGAGGTCACGAACAGATGGCCGGACATTCTCCTTCAGGATTTTTTGGTAGACAGCAGAATTCATCGTTCCATTTATCACAGCAAGTCTTCCAGGTCCTGAAGCAGCAAAACAGCCCACCACCATATTTTACTGTTGGTAATGTTCTTTTTCTGAAATGCGGTATTACTTTTATGCCAGACGTAATAGGACACACACCTTCCATAAAGTTCACCTTTTGTCTCATTAGTCCACAGAATATTTTCCTAAAAGTCTTGGGGATCATCAAAATGTTTTCTGGCAAAACTGAGACGAGCCATTATGTTCTTTTTGCTCAGCAGCGGTTTTTGTCTTGGAACTCTGCCATGCAGACCATTTTTGCCAAGTCTCTTTCTTATGATGGAGTCATGAACAGTGACCTTAACTGAGGCAAGTGAGGCCTTCAGTCCTTTGGATGTTGTTGTGGGGTGTTTTGTGACCTCTTGGATGAGTCGTCGCTGTGCTCTTGGGGTAATTTTGGTCGGCCGGCCACTCCTGGGAAGGTTCTCCACTGTTACATGTTTTCGCCATTTGTAGATAATGGCTCTCACTGTGGTTCACTGCAGTCCCAAAGCTTTAGAAATGGCTTTATAACCTTTTCCAGACTGATAGATCTCAATTACTTTCTTTCTCATTTGTTTTTGAATTTCTTTGGATCTCGGCATGATGTCTCACTTTTGAGGATCTTTTGGTCAACTTCACTTTGTCAGGCAGGTCCTATTTAAGTGATTTCTAGATTGCGAACAGGTGTGGCAGTAATTGGGCCTCGGTGTGGCTAGAGGAATTGAGCTCAGGTGTGATAAACCACAATTAACCCTATGGGGTCTGAGGGGGTTTTGGGGGCCTGGACAAGTTTTGACATGCCCTGACATTTGTGTTTTTTTCAGTTGCTTTTAAACATATTAATGGCTAAAGTCTAATAACACTGTAATCAGCACAAAATTGGCTACAATAATATGTGAGCAGCAAGTTTATACATTTATACAATGTGTTTTTGAGAAAACAGTGTTTATGCATGGTTAGTGGAAAACTCAAACAGTACATTGGTTCACTTAAGACTTTGGAGACCTGCATGTTGTAGGCTAAAGTGTTTACTTGAGAGTGATGTGAAAGTCATCTTGTTCACTCATTCACAGAAAACAATACACAAATTTTCTAAGACACTTTTTGTTTAGAAAAGACATATGCAGGAAGGTGTGTCTGAGGATGAATTGTCACATGATTTACCTGAGAAGACAAAGAACTGCATAATCAGCCTTTCAGTCAATGTGGCTGAGAATGAACAATACAATGCGGATCCAAACGTTCTTCATTTGAGTCATGTTTGTACTCTGAGGACAAAGTAAACTCTTTGTCGCTGTCTGGAACATACAAAGTGCTTCTTCACCCATGTAACGTGCCATCATCCAAACGCACAGAAAAAGTGAGTAAATTCTATGATGAAGTTTAACGTTTTAGGTCATTTCTCGGGGACGTGTACATAATTACCTGACTCACCTCAGATTATTTCCATATGAACAGTGTGCTCAGTGCGAGGCAGGATCAAATTAGCTGTAATGAGGTGACACAGGAGAAAACGTACTTCTCCTTACGGTCATACGGATTAAATAAAAAGTGATGATTTGTTTTCGACTTGAATTGTTTCATTTAAAAGAAAACATTTCAAGCTTTCTAGCCATATATTTCTTATTTTTATGAGGCAAGTATTCGCTGCGATTCAGGTTGTTTTATTTACGTGTCTGTGAAGAGAGATGACAGAGAGAGAGAAGACAGTGAGCGCACCGTCCGCTTTCTTTATTTTACAAAAGCACAGCGTTTTATTATTACTATGAGGATATACAACTAAACCTAGACCCTTTACACATTTGAATGATATATTTCTTTTATTTGTACAATCAAAATGGACGGAGTAATTTAAGTTTGTTTCGGCGTTATCAGGAGAAGATGCCACAAAACGCGCCAGCATGTCCGTCGACCCCTGAGGGTTAAGCTTGTTCAATCCTATTTGGGGAACCTCCTAAGTTAGTATTTAGTAATAATAAAGTCAGTGTTTTGGCTCAATCAACAGCTCTCTGAAACCAATGGAACACAGCCTGAACATTATCATCTTGATTCCTGTAGGCACCGTTTTCACTAGGCTTTCTTTGTTTTGTTTTAGGAACTAAAATTTATAAGCCTCTAAGGTTTGGAATTTTATTCCACTCCTATATTCCTGCTCTCATTTTCATCCAACAGAGAACACCCTCATTATTTTCTGAACCTGCTCTCTTATAGTAAAGCAAGGTTCTAGCTAGATTTGCTAATTTTACTCATTGCTATTGCAAAGTGGATACTTCTGCTTGTAATAAAAAATTTTCCCCTAGAAAAACCTAAGCGGCTTTCAATTTGTAAAGCAATATAACACAGCCTCTAAGCTTTTACTAGAGCAAATGCAGTAGTAAGGGAGGAATGGTACACTAAGAGACAGCCACACAGGGCTGTTAGATGAAAAACTGCAGACATCATGTCAAAAAGTAAAATATGTCACCTTAGTCCATTTTGGACTACTCGGTTCCTGCAGGTCCTCCAGCAGGAGCAGGCGTGGTTACACTCAAACAGCACTGGGGGCTCATGCTGACAGAAGTCCAGTGGCAGTCGACCCTCCTGTACACACAGCAAGGGACATGTTACAAACTGCTAAAAAACATTTTTTCTGTCATGTTATTTGCTGCTTTCAGACAGCCAGCTGTTTGTTTATTGCTAACCAGAAATAGATTTTTGACTTTTACTTAAAAAAAAAAAAAACCCAGAACTGTAGCAGGAAAACCTGCTGTTGAATAGAAAATATTGGAGACAGACAATTGACAGTTTAGTGAATTTTACCAGTGCCCACTGATACCCAATAATCTGGCAGTTACTCCAATAAAAACCAAACTTCTATTTGCAATAACCTAGGAGTTAACATTGTGAGCACAGTATAAAAACCTGCACAAGTAATTTGTATATAGATTTTATAAATGTATAATGTTGTTATATGTAAAGAATACTTAGTATGGTGTATTGCTTTAATCACAATCACACTTTGTGTGTGTGTCTGTGTGTATGAGAACTTACACTGTCATACCAACATCGTAGACTGAGCTGACCACACATGCAGATACTGGATGAGCAGTCATCTGTACAGCTGCAGTGCTGAAGGACACAATCAGTGAGCTACTAGAAGTCAGGTATTGTGACATTTTGCAGTTTTTAGCATACTTTACTGTATTATTTATTTTCATTTTTCAACATTTTCAATAGGAAAGTATTTCAAAGATACAGCTGTTTGTATTCCATATTTAATTGTATTCCGTAAGTGTAATAAAGGGTTCTCACACCCAAAATAACAAATGTTTCTTTTTTATTTTGCAAATTGCAACGGTAAAGACCAGAACTAATAATGTCTCTCAATAATTCACTACTCTGTGCAGCACTCCAACCTACCAAAGAAGTAAATATTTCAAAATAATTTACAAATATATAACTTCGTGTTTCTTTTTTTTAAAGCCTTTTTTAAAGTAATTTGCTAGAACAACTGGTCACTGTAATAAGTATCATTTCATCATGGTGCCCTGATGAGTGTGGAAATAGGATGGTTGATTCATGTGGGAATGAGTTAAAATACATTTTAGTGTTTGTTCATGCCAGTGTCACCCAGCGTGGCTCATTTTTACTAGTTTGTGGACAATAGAGCAACAGTGGAGCTCTATGGTAGTAAGAGATAAGATGTATCAGGATTTGGATATGCACAACACTACTGTGCACACATTGTTGACAAATAAAATACAGAATGCTCGCAAACATAATCTTTAAATATGGACAAAGATAAATATGATTCTTGTGTTAACTTCTTTGGAGCAGAAAGTTGAAGTCTTACCTGTAAGTGAGTAATGTCATTGTCTATGTTCAGTGGGGAGGTGACACAGTTGTCTCGTATGTATTTAAAGTTTTTAGGGCAGGGCTCGCTGTCAACACCATTAACACAAGTGATAGGAACTGCCTCATACCCCCGGGAAATGTCCCTACAAGGAAAAAGTCAGTTTTAAAGAGCTGATTCATATTTGGATATAAATATATAAGATTTAAAATGCATATATGTACAAAGAGAATATCTCGATATAATAAAAACATGATGTGGAAAACTGACATGACTTCTGTTATTTAATTGGGATAAAAAGGATAGAACAAAAAGAAGGTGCTGATGAAAAAGAACAAAAGCTACAGTTTGTGGATTTCAAGTCACTGCTTTGGCCATGTTTCAGAGCAGCAAAAAAAAGAGATGATTACCCAAACCACAATCTTTTTCTAAACCTAAGTAGTTTCTGTTCCTAAGTTTAACCAAGTAGTTTATGAGCATAAACATTTCAAAAATGTAATGGTATGTTCTATGAAGACTAAAGTCTGTAAATCCTGCCAGTGTAACAACGTAAGCGGTCCCTAATGTTGGCAGATGTCTTGCAAATCCACCTGTCAATGTGTTGAATTCTACAGTTTTTCTCCATTGCACTGGCCAATACTGAAGACACTTTTAAAAAAAATATTCATACAGTCTATATTACCAATATGCATCTTGGCCATTTAGTACACCGAGGAGGGAGGGAAGAGGAGATATGCCTCCTTGGTGTTGGCATAAAATAGATCCAATATTTTATTGTCTCTGGAGCGGCAGATCACATAATGTGTGAAGGTGGACACAATGGAGGATGAACAAGCATAGGTGAAGTCCCCGTAGATAAGAAGGAGGGCCTGTGGGTACTGTGTCTGCAGCCTGCTCACAGCTGAGTGCAGGATGTTGCCGGCAGATTTAGCGCTAGCAATGGATCAGACCTGTAGAACGTTAAGGAGGAATTTTTGACCACTCCTCCTTTCAGAACTGCTTCAGCTCAGTCATATTCTTAGGACGTCTGGTGCGAAAGCCTTTCTTGAGGTCATTCCACAGCATCTCTGTTGGGTTATCGTCTGTGCTCTGACTGGACCTCTCTGAAGTCATTCTGTAGTAGATTTACTTCTATGTTTAGACTCATTGTCCTGCTGCATCACCCAGAGCCTTCTGAGCTTCAGGTGTAGGATATCTTGATAAACTTGGAAATTGTCTGTGTCAAGTGGTCCATGTCCAGAGGCAGCAAATCATGATGCTCACTGCACTCCACTGTACTTCACTGTCGGGATGATGTTTTCATGCTGGTACATGGCTCTCTTTTTTTTCTCTTTTTTAAAATCATACATAGTGCTGTGGCTTTTTACCAAACAATTCTACCTCATTTTTATTAGAGAGCTATGGCTTCCTCTGTAGGGTCCTTCCATGGACAGCATGCCTGTTCATGTATGGTTATGTATGGTTGACTCATGAACAGAGATGTTCACCAGCTTCAGTGAATTCTGTGAGACATGGCTAGGGTCAGCTGATGCTGCATGTGAATACCAATCTGACACTGTTTAAGTGTTTTTATATGACAATGTAGTCCTAAACCACATGTCCATTCTCATTCCATTGAATGGATTCCAAGTTGCAGATAAAGGTTTTCATGCAGCACGTGTTGTAGTGAACAACAGCTGGATGCTGTGACTGTGCTAAAATTATTTATCATAATTTGTTCCACCACATGGTAGAACAAGTTATGTGCCACTAATTGCTGTAAATGAGATGTAGAATATTAATCAGTGAGCTTCCTCCTAATGTTTTTGACTTTGGACAGAGCCAGACAAGGTGTTTTCCCTGCTTTCGTAGTTTATGCCCTGCTAAACTACACATATTTTGACAAACAAAGCAACAAAGGGAGTTGGCAAAAAGTTCAACTATCCTTTTTAAGGCCAAATGGGCAGTGCCAGGGCTTTCTGGCTACTTAATGTGCTGAATCCTACCGAAAGAGTTACGCCAATGACACCCAGCTCTACCTCCCCTGGTACCCCCTTACCTCTCAGGTCTCCTGAACCCATACACACCCTCCCATACACTCCGCTCCTCGGCCTCTCTCCTTTCCACTCAACCTGCCTGTTTATCCACCCTGGGCCTCACAGCCTTCAGGCAATCAGCCCCTCGACTCTGGAACACACTCCCACTAGAAATCCGTTCAATTGACTCCATCTCCACATTCAAATCTCAGCCAATGACCTATACTCAACAATTAAATCTGTGTTAAGTTCATCACATTTATGTCTCGTGCATGGATATAGTGTAACGACATTAACAGGTGAGATGCTCTGTAACTTTAGCATTGCTGTCTACCTGCTGAGCACTCTTTCTCCATGACAGTCCCTGCCTCTCCTAGCATCTGTCAGCTTTTTGTTGGCGTTAAGGGCTGTCCACACTTTGGAGCCGTGGGCGCAGCAGTCCAGAGGCGTCTCTTCCTCCCTGTTCCTCTGATAGACATCAGCTCCACGAGACAGAAACAACCTGCAAATTGAGGGTGTTTACTGTAAGTCTCACTGGGACGAAGTTATAAAAAGCTCCTGACACAGAAAAATATGAAATAACAAAAACAGCACAGTAAGCCAAAAAAAAAAAAAAAAAACACTATGAACTGATGTATCGAAGGGTTGACTGATAGGGGGCCTTTGAACCTAATACCAATATCCTGAAGAGATTTCAGGGCTAAATTTGCTAGTGGTTGATACATTTTATAGCTAAAATTGAGTGACATTAATCATGTCCAACACTAATGAGCTGGAATATGGCATGATAAGGTCTAGTTCATAGTCAGTGCGATAGTTCATTTTACTCAGGTGTTGGAAGGGAATTAGATTCGAGTGTAAAACATAAGAACCTTACAACAAAAACCAAGATGAAGTGGAGAATGAGAGGTGAACAATGAATACTGCATAATAACCTGTCATTTGAATATTAATAAAATAAAACTACACTCAATGGTGGAGCCTGTGGGGGGTCAGTAGTGGCACAGGCCACACCTGAAATATGACAACATATAATTAGCACTATAAATCATAATCAAGATTAAAAATAATCAAGTTCAACCAATAATCTTAATTGTTAAGACTTAACTACAATCATACCTTTAAAAGATTATTTTTAACTCACCCCTCAATGAAATGTTGAATGGAAAACAAAAATGAGAAATTAACCCTTGAAAAGCAGATTCCCAAGGAGCTCATAGAGAGAAATTTGCTCCTGTTACTAAAATATTCAGCAGATGTTTTTTGACTAATTCAATTCAATTCAATTTTATTTGTATAGCATCATCTCAAGGCACTTTACAAAAACGAAAACTAAAAACCCAACAAATCCCTTATGAGCAGCACTTGGTGACAGTGGAGAGGAAAAACTCCCTTTAACGGAAGAAAAAAACCTCCAGCAGAACCGGGCTCAGTTTGGGTGGCCATCTGCCTCGACCGGGACTAGGAGCAGAATGTTTCAATTTGAGTGTAATGGAGTGGACCACTCCTGTTTCGCTGGCACATTTGAATAAAGAGATAAAAAACCCATGGCCATATGACATGCAATTGATTTAGCTTGCATTTAAAATTTTAACCAAAATACTTTAAAGTGAATTGAGTATTGAATTGGCACTTTGATCATTGAATTGTCAATTGCCAATTGCAAAATTAATTGCAAATTGAATAAAGAGACAAAAAGAGACTCCATTACAATATTCCTAGACACAATCCTGACATATCTGGACTTAAACAGTGTTTCCAGACTTCACACTCACATCACACACTCCAGGTGGTTCTCTCTGGAAGCAATATGAAGAGGTAAGTCACCATGAATGTTGACAGCATTGAGGTCACATCTAGCCTCCAGCAGAGACTGGGCAATGTCATCACAGCCTGACAGAGCTGCCCAGTGCAGGCAGACGTTCTCTTCCTGAACAAGGTGCAGATCAGAGGTTAGCACTGACAGTGTCTTGACACAGGCAGGGGTTCCATTGGTACAGGGTTCAGTGAAAGAACAAGTTAAAGGTCAGCTTCCTAGGTAAGACAACACAACAACTTGATACGCATGATGACCCACTGTTTTGCACTCTGTTTGACTAGACATAGGTAACTTGTCAATAACTCCCCAATAATTGAAGCAAGAAGACAGATAATGTTAGTGTTGACGGATAAGAGATGCTTACTCTATACAGATGTTGCATCCTCAATCTCAAAGAACATGTCTGAAAATGGTGGATCAAGACATGTGGTGTAACAAAAATGTAAAAAAAAAAAAAGAGTAACAAGCAGAACTTGACCCAAATGCTTTTTCAAAGGTTTCAAGATTTTAGATTTTTATTAAATTTGCAAAAATATCACAAAAAGTCTGCTAATTTCCTCGATCAATGTGACACAGCAGACACCACTGCTCTAGTGCTCCAGAGTACTGTAATATATTACTTATTTTAGTGGTAAAAATATGACCTATCCCATAAGATCTCAATTATCACTGTTGACCTTGATAAGCTGAAATGCTGTAGAAAGTGTGAAAAGAGGGTAATTATGGTGTGTGAAGGTGCATGTATGTGTGTAGAATGAGAAGAATGCTGTGTCATGTGAACTGACTTTGTCTCTGATGTTAACATCAGCCCCTTTGGCCAGCAGCAAATGGACCAGCTCTTTGTGTTTATACTCAATGGCCCAGGTGATGGGAGTCCATCCTCCATCATCCTGTACAGATACACACTGTGAAACTCAGGCAAAGATTGACACTACCACAAAACCTTTCTTTACACATTAGCTTTTTCGAACAGTTAGTAAATAAGGCAGTGTGTGTTTTTACCTGACAGTTTATGTATTTAGAAGCCTTAGAGAGCAGATGATGGACTATCTCATAATGCCCCAGTTTAGCTGCCAGATGCAGGCAGGTGAAACCCATGATATCCTGGGATGAGAACATAATTCACACTGAACAAAACCACACCGCTGTAATCAATGCTGTTAAAAGTCCATAAGAAAGGCTTCTGGACTGCATGAGTTAAAACGTGAGGGTTTGAAACATTAGAACAGAGAATGGAGAATGGAGATAAACGTGTTTCTGTGTGTGGCATATTCACGCTTACAGATTCAAAACAGGTGACTATATCTGGCCTTCACTGAACATGCAGTTCAGCAGGTGCATTGTGCTGAGCATGTCATTTACATACTGTGCTCCAACTGGACATATATTATCTGAGGTATTTGCCATGCTATGTTCTACTACATATGTGCAAACATGCTGTAATTTATTTCCTATTGCACAGTCAATCCACAATTGCATTGTTCGTGCAAGCTTTCTAAAATAAAACTACAATAGCCCCTGAGGTTTAGTAGTAGTGCATGAATAATGTATATTGTTGTTTCCTAGTTGGTCAAACTGCTTGCTTTTATTCTCAAAATTATTTTGACATAAAATGCTGCAAGTGGCAATGCTTGATCTAGACAATTTACATTGTTAATTGTGAACCTGTGAACATAGTATGAAAAGGTTTAGTATCACTAGTTAAGAAACATTACCCATCAGTATGTTTTTCTCATATTATGATATGCTCTCAAAAGGCAATACCTAGAGGGGGCTTCTACTGTGGCTGGCTTTGTGGCGGATGTCTCATGGAAGATTTGTTGCACACCACATGCCAGCTCCTACAATAAAGGACTAGAAGCCCATTGCTTGGGGATGAAATAAAAGTGGAACGTCCTAAGCTGCCTAAATGTTATTAATGCAAAAAATGTCACATGCACCACCAAACTCTGGATCAGTGTACAATACAAAGGTACATTCTCCTGGCTGCTATGGATGCACATCGTTGTGTCCGGGTTGTGATGTTGGTGCCCATGGGAAGAACCTGGCCAACAGGTACTGACAAAAAATACAAATAAAAAAATACTACCAAGAAAACAGTAGCAATATGTTTTTCAGGTGGTAAAAATTCTACCAATGGGATTTTGCTAATTCAATTCAGTTCAATTTTATTTGTATAGTGCCAAATCACAATACAAATCATCTCAAGGCACTTTACAAAAACTAAAACTAAAAACCCAACAAATCCCTTATAAGAAGCACTTGGTGACAGTGGAGAGGAAAAACTCCCTTTAACGGAAGAAAAAACCTCCAGCAGAACCAGGCTCAGTTTGGGCGGCCATCTGCCTCGACTGGTTGGGGTGAGTGGATAGAGGAGAGAGAAAAAAAACAATGGTCGTTCAACAGAACTGAGCAGTCACCACAGTTGAGTCAGATGGGACATACTGATGGATGAAGAAGCAAAATTTGAGCACACGTTAGGCTGACAGAAACTGACACTGACTGAGATGAGCCAGCAGACTGGCAGTGTGCTGACGCACCTTGTGGTTGATGGCTGCTCCCGCTCTGATCAGGTACTTCACTGTGTCCAGATGATTGTTTTCACAGGCCGCCATCAATGGCGTTCTCTGCTCTTCGTCAAACATATCCAGGTTCGCTCCAGCCTGTGGGGACACACATACATAGTGTGTCACATCATCCCTTATTACTGTAAGAAAATAGCACTGATTGACTAGATTTCTGATAGGGCAGAAAACATTTGGGTTACAGTTAATGATACCTAAGAGCCAATATGCAGTGCTGCCAACTGTACTTTAAAATACAACTTTAATTGATTAAAATCATAATATACAAATCATCATTGTATTAGACTAAAAAATAGAGGGCCTCAGGTGCATCCTGTAGTGAAAGTCTAATGCCCTTACCTGTACCAGCATGTGGCAGATCTCCTGGTGACCCTCAGCAGCCGCTGCATGAAGAGGGGTGCGCTTATTCTGGCCCTCCATCAAAAAGTTAGGGTCTTTCCCATCAACTGTATTATTAAAATTGACCAATGTGATAAAACAGATGCTATAAAACATACAGTAAGTTATTAAAGCTGAAGCCATTTCATTTCCAGTAACATAATTTAGTTACCTAGGAGATGAACAACTTTCTGGAGCTCTCCTTGTTTTGCAGAGATGTACAGCTGCCTGGTGGGGTATTTCACTTTCTTTGGTTTCAGGCTAAAAAAAAAATAAAATATTTATATGAAAGTCCAAAGTGCAGATCCACGCTGCACTTATTTTCCTAAATGATGCCAAAATATTTAACCTTACTTCTCATCATCCAGTGCTATCAGGATGCTCTCTAGTGACTCTTTAGGTAGTCCATCTGCAGCACACACACTCTCGCCTATTAACCTGAAGAGAAAAAGCAATCAGTATGATTTTATTTGACAAAATTAGCAGTAATTTGTAACTACCGTAGAATATTTTTGAGTTTACTGATTTCAAGAATGTGAATAAGCGATGATATGCAGCAAGCAACATCAGCCCTATATTACCTGCTTGGGCTCTCATCTCTGCCCCTCTGTGGCTCGCTGGTCTTCTTAGCTTTGAGCACCTGTGGAACAGCAGGTGTGGTTGGTACTGATGGCAGGGTGGCTACAGTGGGCACAGCTGGAACCAACAGTTCGGGGTTCGAGCTAGATACAGCAGGTGACAAATTAGCCTTCGGCACTGCAACTTCCTTGGCCCTGCTGGTGTCCTCACCACAGTGGGGACAAAATCGGCGATCCTTCAAAATAGAGGCACAGTCACGGTGAAAGCGGTGGGAGATGCTGCCATATGGTCTACACTCCATGAAGGTGCCCTGTGGGATGGACCAAGCAGACAAAGCATTAAGGTAAAGAAGTGCACCATCTGTCATTTCAAGTGACATTTTTTTCTGGCTGAGACAAATAATATTTAACATTTAAAGCAGTGGTTTTTAACCTTTTTTGTCTGATGTTCCCCACATTCCACATGTTCCAAATGTGTCCATACACATATATACACACTAGGGCCAAAGCATCTAGTAGCTCAGTGTTCCAACATCCACAAACGGCAGCTGCTATCACAACTAGAGATTGAAGAAATACAACACAAATGCTACGGCAAGGGGGAGCCAGGACGCCATGTCAGGGGGGAAACAACACCACCCCCACCCGAGATTGGGTATCAAGCCCCAATGACAAGCCCCGAAACGCTCAACACAAGAGCAGCTGACCTGAGAGTGAAGATCGTAAGCAAGATGGACACCTGGAACCTCCGCAGCCGTTACCAAGACTAAGTGAAGTACTCTCTGAAAGTCTACTAAAAGATGTGAATGCAGCATTATGAACAATCCCCACTGTGACCATCACCGAGACCAACAAGCTGATATACACCACGGCAACAGTGATCCTTGAGATGATTGGCCACAAAATACATTCCACCACCAAGGAGCAGTACCCTGCATGGAGAAGGAGGTTAGAGGCAAAAATAAGGGCAACACGGAGAGAAGTTAGCCAACCATCAGAACTGCAGAGAAGGGGGATGAAGTTGGGTAAGAAATACAGCAGGCTGTCCATACCTGAGGCCCTGGAGACTGCCAAACAATGACTTACAGCCCTGGCCACACGCCTGAAGAGGTACACCAGAGAAATAGAAGCACGGAGAATAAACAGGATGTTCTCCACCGAACCATCCAAAGTGTACTCTCAGTGGGGGGGCAGTAACACGAGAGCAGACCCACCAAGGCTGGAGACTGAACAATACTGGAAAAACATATGGGAGAGGGAGGCATCACATAACACCAATGCCCAGTGGCTGGCAGACCTGAGAGCAGACCACAGCAACCTCCCTGAACAGGAACCAGTAACCATCGCAACGGCAGATATCCGAGAAAGGGTCTCAAACATGAAGAGCTGGACGGCACCGGGGCCTGACAGAATCCACACCTACGGGCTAAAGAAGCTAACTGCCCTCCATGAGCGCCTGGCAGCTCAAATCAACCAGCTGCTAATGGATGGGACTCACCCAGAGTGGCTAACTGAAGGCAGGACAGTCCTGATCCTGAAGGACCCCCAGAAGGGAGCAGTCCCATCCAACTACCATCCGATAACCTGCCTCTGCACAACATGGAAGCTCCTGTCGGGCATCATAGCGGCTAAGATGAGTAGGCACATGGCTCAATACATGAGCGGGGCCCAGAAAGGAATGGGTAAGGACACCAGGGGAGCAAAACATCAACTACTGGTGGATAAAGCGGTCGCTCGAGACTGTAAGACCAGGCAGACCAACCTGTGCACCGCCTGGATTGACTACAAGAAAGCCTACGACTCAATGCCTCACACATGGATCCTGGAATGCCTGGAGCTGTACAACATCAATAGGACCCTAAGAATCTTCATAAGGAACTCAATGGGACTGTAGAAAACAACCCTAGTACCCAACCTCAAGCCGATAGCACAAGTCTCCATCAAGTGCGACATCTACCAAGGAGATGCTCTGTCCCTGCTGCTGTTCTGCATAGGCCTGAACCCCCTCAGCCAGATCATCACTAAGACTGGCTTCAGATACCGACTGCGAAATGGGGCAACCATCAGCCACCTCCTGTACATGGATGACATCAAGCTGTATGCCAGGACTGAGCGAGACATCGACTCACTGATCCACACCACCAGGATATACAGCAACGACATTGGAATGTCATTCGGACTGGACAAGTGTGGTCGAATGAGAACAAAGAGAGGGAAGGTTGTCAGGACTGAAGGAGTTGAACTCCCAGAAGGCAGCATAGCGGATGTTGAGGGGAGCTACAAGTACCTTGGAATCCCACAGGCAAATGGGAACCAAGAAGAAGCCGCAAGGAAAGCAGCCACAGCCAAATACCTACAGAGAGTAAGGCAAGTCCTAAGAAGTCAGATAAATGGGAAGAACAAGGTCCAAGCCATCAACACCTACGCCCTGCCGGTCATCAGTATATATATATATATATATATATATATATATATATATATATATAAATAAATAAAACTACATGATGTCAGCCGTAGGTGTGTCTACACTGTCAATGTGCTTTGTTTCCCCTTACCGCCCTGCAGAAAAGTCCACAACCAGGGCAGCACTGATGTTTGACCATGCCAGCCCGGTGGTCCTCACACAGAACCAGCAGATGGACTGTGTTGGAGGGTCGCATCATTTCCTGTTTCATCACTCGTCTCTGGCAACGACTCAGCTATGAAGAGGGAAAAAAAAGTTGAATATTTTGAAGTATGAGCACACCCCATTTTTTCTGCCCAATAATTGATCTCTAGTGGGGATGAGCAGAAACTCTGGTTAAACAACTCTGGTAACTGTTTGGGATATTTTTCTTAGAACTGTAATCAGATTTTTATTAATTCATGATCTTTACCACTCCATCCATGCTCTCCACGGCCATGCAGGTTTGATCCAGTGTGGACAGGCTGCCTCCGATGTGAGGAGTCTCCATACGACAGCAGCACAGAGGTAACTCCTCAGCCAGGTCTGTTTCCGTCAGCTCAGCATTCACTGCCACACCTGCGCAGATCTCCTATTATTTTAGTATACATCACACTAAAAAATGACCTACAGGAGACATAATTTAGGTGATCTTAGGTAAATCTTACAAAGCCTTATCAGTCACCTAACAGTGGGGGTGAAAGGAGCTCTTCTTGAGCTTTCAGGTCCAGACAGTCCAAAGCCAGCTCTGTGTATTCAACATGGCTGCCTTCTACTGCTGCTACTTCCATCTTCAATTCATTTCTGACAGCTGTCTGTTCTCCAGCCTTCGGAGTCTCTGGTGGAATCACTGGTATCGCCTCTGTTGCAGCTTGGTTCTTCTCCACGCTGGCTCCTGGGTCCTCTTTCTGATTTAAAAAAAAAAAAAAAAAAGGAATGACACCTGTATGCATAAGTGTCCATTATGTATAGCAGCACTGTCGGGAAACAGATAAAATAATGCTACAGTTCCTTACAACACATCCACAAACAAATACACACAGCAATGTCACCATTTAGCAGTTTGACACAAGCTATTTGCAAGTGCATGTGCAGCAGCTGGTTTATTCAGTGAGAAGAAGCAACTAAAAAATACCTACTTCCTAAAGTAAAGTCTTACACAGGTGACTAGTTAATTCTATACCTAATTACTTAGCAAAAAAGCTGCGTATTAGCTTGACCTCTAAACTTTCCTTTGATCAATAAGTCACAAAGACAATTCAATCATGCTTTTCACATGTCAGAAACAAACAAAAATAAACCGTTTCTCTCAGCTAGATCTTGAGAAAGTTGTCCATGCTCTTATTTTTTCCTATTAGGTTACTATAATTCAGTTTGCTCAGGGCTGAACACGAAGACCATCGCAATCTCCAATTAGTTCAAAACACAGCAGACTTTTGGCAAATATATTATATATAAATATATT
This sequence comes from Mastacembelus armatus, assembly GCF_900324485.2. Classification (NCBI taxonomy): domain Eukaryota; kingdom Metazoa; phylum Chordata; class Actinopteri; order Synbranchiformes; family Mastacembelidae; genus Mastacembelus; species Mastacembelus armatus. The sequence continues at coordinate 1,060,605 of NC_046641.1, forward strand.
ACCCCCATTCTTGCTTCTCTACAGTGGTTACCAGTAAAATTTAGAATTGTTCTTGAAATTTTACTCATTGTTTTTAAAGCATTATATGGTCTACCACCAAGTTATATCACAGACTTACTGGTCCCAAATTAACCAAAGTGCGATGTATGCTACGCATCTGCAAGCATATTACTTATTACAAAAAGAGACTGTGCCTTTACTTGTTGAGCACCACAGTTATGGGATGTCATCCACAGAGCAGCTTATACACAGTGATTTTAATGCGAAAAAGAATTAGTGTGACAGCATGTCAAAGATAAATTAATTACTGGGAGCAGGCTGGTAGTAGGTCTGCAACCAGCTTTGTCGCCGAACAGCAAGAAATAAATAAATGCACCTGCCTTATCATGCTGCTTGATGGCCTTGACCTTCTTTTTGGGGACCAGGTTATACATTCCCATCTTCCTTTTCTTCCTCTTTGCAGCTGGAAAAAAAGCAGAAACCAGAATTTATTACCACAAAACAATGCCTCAAACTCCTGACATCCTGCTATAGCTACTGTGTGCCCTTGAAAACCTTGATTACACCAGTAACTAATAAACACTCCACACCATTCGTATTCATATTTATCTGCTGTAGTCAGATACTGCAGCAGCTGCTGGTTACTCAGTACATGTGCTGTGTTGCTGCTGCTGGTTCTTTCTTTGCATCAGTTGCAAATTAAAGTACACCAAAAGAAAGGATCAGCTAACCTGACTGAGGTTTGATGGAGGTGGAAACCATTCTCCTATCTTTTCCGTTGCCTTTCCAGCTATGAGAAAGTTCGGTGTCAGATGGCGGTCCTGACTTCAGTGAGTCCGACAGGCTTGACTTCTTGCCTGTAGGCTTTAAAGCCAAAGATAAAACAAAATTCTGTATTTAATAAATAAGAAAGGAGAAGGAAAGAAGTTTTGACATTTCCATTAATTTGTGCAGTGTGGGGTTATGAGCAGCCATCACTGACTAGCTAACAGTCCTCTAAAAATTCTCAGCGTAAGGTTCACCATGGAGTCTCCCAACGCTTTCACTCCTGTCACACGTGCTCAGTGTGAACTTGCTCTCATCTGTTAAAAGAACAGGGCACCAGTGACAGACCTGCCGATTCTGGTGTTGTCTGGTGATGGGCTGTGAGCATAGGACATACTACTAGAGGACATTGGGCCCTCATGCCACCTTCATGGAGTCTGTTTCTGATAGTTTGGTCAGAATCATGAACACCAATAGCCTGATGGAGATCCAGCTCTCCTAGTGTAACAGATGGTCTCCTGGTATCTCCTCCATAATCTTAAAACTGTGCTGTTCTTGTAACTGCATGTGTCGATTGGAGTAACTGGACTACCAGTGCAACCTGATTAGGGTGCAGGTACTGCCTCATACTACCAGTAGTGACAAGGATGAGGAGAGAGCATCATATGTAAAACCATTCCTTTTGCTTGCTCTCTTGCTTTTGTCTCTCCATTGCACCTGTTGTCACTTTCAGTTGTACCAAAACAGGGGAAACTGATCACAATCACTTGTGCTTTCACTATTTCTATTCTATTCTATAATCAGGGCTCGCAAAATCTAGTAGCCCGACAGGTTATCCAATAGTCCAATGGGAGATAAATGGAGATAAGTGGAGATAAATTTTGGTAGCCCGACTGGAAGACACAGCATCCCCAGGAAGTCGGGCTAGTGATTTTGCAAGCCTATTTATTTCCCCCACCTATATTTAATTAATCTATGTACATATTGTGTGACCTGTTGTGACAAGCACACTGAGAGCCACAGTACTAGAGTCAAATTCCTTGTGTGTCCAACATACTTGGATATAAATCCAATTCTGATTCTAAATAGACAGATTGATATCCCTGAAGTTAGACTGCCTTGGAATTGTTCCTTTCATTTTTTTTCCCCCAGTTTATATTTCGAACACCAATACTCACTGAGCAACAGCTGCTTTGCTGGTTTAGCCTCACTGTGAATTACATCTCAATAAATACAAACATTTCCAGTTAGACACAACGGGACTATACAGGATCATTTATTTAGTGCAGTCGTGCATCAGCTTAATGTTGTATGAAATACGGTACTTGTGGAATTACTTTCAAGCTAACTTAAAACTATAGAATAGAATAACTAGACACACTTGTGTACTCATAGCTAAATACTTTATTTGCATTCTTTCATTCGCCAGGGAACTATTTTACATTAAGATGTTACTGATCTCTCCACTGAACACTGATTAATGCTATGCCCCATGGTAGCGTTTACAGCCTGTCTGTCAGCTTCAGCACAAACAGTACATTTAGCAGTTATCAAAAATAAGGGAAATATCCCAGCATTTGACATATGAACGATCCAAGATAAATAAACCTTGCATATTAGTTAATGGGCTGTCCTTCATTTGGCATATACTTATGATCGTATCTTTAGATAGTAGCTATAGCTCTTGAGTAGTTATACACTGAAGAGCTACAGTTCAGATTTTTTTTCTTGTTAATTAGGTAGTTTATTTTTTTGTCTAATCCTTTCTTGTGGTGCAGAACGGAGACTGAGCTACAGAATCAGGGATGCAGAGAGCAAGGCTGGAAACCTGAGTGGTGCATCAGCCAAATACCTAAAGAAAGAGTCAAGACGTCAACAGCAACACCCTGGCTCGGGGGGGGGGGGGTGTGTGTATTGAACTGTGTGTGCACGTGCATGTGCATAACTGTTAGACTGTTGCTAACCAGAAGGTCAGGTGTGTGGTGTGTGCAGCGAACCCAATGACAGGAGCATCACAACAGTTGCATTTTAACAGCTAGGATAAAAAATTGTATCTTTCTGTCAAACCCTACTGGTTCAATGATTTGTTTGTTTGCATTTGACTGTTTTGATGATATTAAGTTTTGATGTCTTGCAACTTTCTTGGAGACTGAAACACAGACAATTATGTTATAAATGAATGTAAAACATGACTTCATACAGCTAAAATCAAGCATATGCCAGAAATACAGGAATCATTTGTGATTCAGATATGAACCAAGAAGAAGAAGCTATTCCAACCTGTGTTCTACTTGCCATTTACCTGGAGAAAATGATTCATGGCTTCATTTCATCCTATCTTCATTATGCTGCTTCTCAACATTGTGTATGCGGTTTAAAAAATTCTCTTTGTAGTTCCAAACAAAATTTCTGGCATTCTAGCTCACACACTTAACTCAGCAGACAAAACTCTTCTCACAGTTCCAACAACCAGATGGATGTAAGAAGCACGCCTTGACTCTAATATCACCTGCATATGGAATGAACTAAAATTCTCTCTGAGCTTCCTTACTCATACTATCACAGAGAAGTTATTGGTCAATAGGAGAAGACAATTAACTAGTGTTTTTTTTAAATCTTAGAAATAACCCGAATTATTTTGTAAATACCTTGACGATCACAGGATTTTCCTGTAGTTTTTCTCCTGTTGTGGCACGTACAGAGCCTGAACTGCAAGACTGTTCATGTGAGCTCCCAGCTGCAGCACTGAGTGTCCCTCTGACAAGGGGAGCAGTCAGATATCCAGGTGTGTTCACAAACAGCCGGCCTGGAGATGCCAGCAATTTCCCAGGAGCTGCTCCAAGTCGTTTGCTGCGCAGAGAGCCATCACTGCTGACTATATGTGAGCTGTGGAAGGGAGTTATCCGTACTTTGGGCCTTTGACCACTCTGTGCTTCATGTCCCTTAGCACCTACAGGTGTCCCAGCAGCGGGACTAGAGGGGCTTCTGCCTGGCCCAGCCCCTTCACTAGCTCGACTGTGATCCATTGCCGTCCTGATGGGCTAACTGTTGAAAGCAGTCAGACTGGGGGGGGGGGCTCAGCAGCACCTGATTTCAAAGAAGTTTCACCTCAGTCATTAAAATATCAAGCACACACGCACTTTGACTCAAAGTAAATAACTTTCTGAGGAACTGGCCAACACATAAACACAGTATGTGCATCTGTGCAAAGTTCGACATGCAAGACAATAACTTTAGTATCTAGTGCACTAAAATTCCTTTGTATTACAACGTGCGTAACGATGGAGGTAACATTAAGGCGAAGTGGAGACAAGCAGAGAGCGTGAACAGGTTTCAGAGCTTACCGAAAGTTAGACGTGCCAGAAAGTTGGAGCAGCAGAGTCGCTGTGATGTAGCTGTGTGCGAGTGAAGATGGGGAGGGATATACAGGAAGACAAGACTTTCCACTTCCGCCCACACCCGCACGCCACATGATGCGCTGTGGTTCCTGTTGTCGCGTCCTGGCTCCTAGTGAGCTGCTTGTAGGCACTGCTTCCAGTAAGGACAACACTGATCCAATATTCCCTAACTTCAGCCGCGAAGGAGGATAAAGCTATCATACTAATGTCGACATAACTATTTTCGCGCGTTATTTAATGGGATTAAAGCGAACACGGAAGTGGGTAACCATGACTCATCTTGCCATCCGCTGATGATTTTGAGCAAAGATTATTTTTTATTCAGAAAAGGTTTACTGAATAGGTATCACATAACCCTAGTTCATTCTAGCACGGCAGATAACATCATAATTAAAGAATAAAGAAATGAAGACTTCTGTCCATGGACAGCACCTAAATAACAAAGCAGTTTAGATATTTAAATGGCCTGCAATTAATGTATTGTACTGAAATATTTGACCTTTTAAGCCACCTTTCTGAATTTCTGTCGTTTGAATTTAACTTTTCACACGTGAAATTTTCAATGAGAGGGGGTTGTAGCCAAAAGTGTGGTCTGTCCTGTCGGTGGCACGAACCATTACAGGAGCCGACTCTAGGGGCGCTGTTCTGTGGTCTGAGTGGCAGCACTGTGGCCTGTCTGGTCCGTGCCTGCCAGATGTCTGCAATAATAATAATCTTACCATTATTTTTATTATTTTATTTATTTTATTTTATTTTTTCAGAAAAAAGCGCTACATGCAGAGGGACCTCATTGATTAACACAGGAATCACAGAAACAGTAAGTGAAAAAAAAGATTTATACAAAGACTCAAAAAAGAAAAAAAGCAGAAGAAAAGCAAGCTTAAAATAAAGGTATGTTCTGCTTTACATTGTTAATGCATAAATGAATGAGATGCCCATCACCCTCTATAATTTGACTCACATGAAAAAATACTTTATTACACTATTTACTATAGTAAACAGTGGTAAATTTCTTATATACTATACTGTAACCTATACTGTTTTAAACCTTACTATAGTAAATATTATAGTAGTATACTGTAGTATTTATTACATCCATTTACTATTGTTAATAATACAGAATACTATAGTACACTATATTCTGTAGTATACTACAATTTAATAGCTTACTAGTAAATAATATAGTATTTTTCACGTGGGATAAAAAGTAAATTTTTGTGGGGTGTGATTATTATTAAAGCACTGAAAACGTGTACTTAATGTACCCTTCATTTCTACATAGTAATTTAAGCGTAAAATTATGTTTTTTATAACACCTGACTACAGTCATTATTTTACATGTGTTCTCTCTGGGTTTATTTATTTATATGGGCTATGCTGAAATTTCTTAGTCGGCCCGGGCCCACAGAATGTATTTGTTTGTATGTATTATATTTTGCACAAATACAGTGCAGAAAATATACAATTTATTGCTTATTCATTTCTTTTGTATGTTTAACCTTTAGGGCCATTTACTGATCCAGAGGCAGAACCTCAGTCTTCAGAAACCCCTCCATCATATTCTCAGACTGCTTCTTCACCTGCTGTACATGTATCTGCTGCTGAAGTCAGGCAAGCTCCACCACTTGACCCAGCTGACTGGCCCTCTATCTTATCAGATGCAATTAGAATTGATTTAGTAAACAGAGGCCCAATGCAACCCAATTCTGACTACATATTTCCTAAGAGGGAAGATGGTAGATCATGCCACCACCACTATGTTTACAGAACCTTGGTAAATGGTGAGAAAATGAGGAGGAGGCTTATTCTCCTAAAGTCAATGCACTCTTTTGCTTTTATTGTAAACTATTTTCTGTTAAAGAGCACAACATAGTCAGAAGAGGAGTAAATGACTGGAAAAATGCACCATCTTATTTAAACATCCATGAGATCTCTCCTGACCCCACCAAATATTGGGCACCATGGAAGAAGTTAGAGATTTGTCTCCAAAAAGAGAAAACTATAGATATGCAAGAAATGTCACTACTAGAGGTTGAGTAAAGACGTTGAGAGACGTTCTTTCCCGTTTAGTAGCCATCATTCAGTCGCTTGCATGCAAAAACCTGGCATTAAGAGTATCAAGTGACACACTGTATCAACTAAACAGGTGCAACTTCGTGATCCTGTAATGCAGCAACATATTGCAAGAGTACAATGTGCTGCTGGCAACCAGCCACATTACCAGAGGAAGACAATTCAGAATGAGCTTATTGCAGCAATGAGTGGCAAAGTAGTGGCAGAAATTAAAGCTGCCAAATACTATTCAGTCATTCTGGATTGCACCGGTGATGTAAGCCACCAAGAGCAAATGTCTGTTGTCATATAAACAGTCACTTTCAATGACAATCAAGGAATATTTCTTGTAGCTGAAGCAACCACTGGTGAAAGATTATCAGAGCTAATACTTGAAAAGCTGGAAGAACACAATCTTTCATTTGATGATTGCAGAGGTCAAGGTTATGACAACGGCGCAAATATGAGAGGCAAGGACAGGGTTGTCCAGGCAAGGCTGCTGGATAAGAATCCATGTGCCTTCTTTGTGCCATGTGGTGCACATACACTAAATTTAGTTCTGACTGAAGCAGCCAAAGCCTCTTTGGATGCAAGTAATTATTTTGGATACCTCCAAAAAGTCTACTGCCTTTTTCAAAGATGGACAATACTTAAATAAACATGTGGAGATCAGTGTAAAGGGATGGGCAAAAGCAAGGTGGGAGAGCAGGATTAAAAATACAGAGGCTCTACATTATCAGGCTGCAGAAGTAAAAGAGGCTCTCCTGGAATGAGGGACAAGACCAGTTATGGAAACACCAGAATTGAAGCTCAGTCTTTGGCAGAGGAAGTGGGCTCATTTCACTTCTCCATTTGCTCTGTGGTGTGGTATGACATTCCTTCTTTTGTCCAGCATGTAAGCAAGCTTATGCAGTCTCCTGATATGCAGTTAGACGTAACTATTGATCTGCTCAACAAAACACAAAGGTTCCTTACTGACTACAGAGTCTCTGGTTTTGCAGCAGCTCAAGCAACCTCCAAGGACATTTGTGATGCCATGAATGTAGAAGCCACATCATATTGTCATTTATTCACTCCCAGCATTGGACTGAGGTTTTCCCCAGTCTCTGGACAGATTTTTAAATTGGATTGACCTTACCTGTTGCAGTAGCTAGTGTAGAAAGAAGCTTTTTAAGGCTTACATTGATCAAAACCTACCTGCAATTCACCATGGACTAGGAGCACTTAACTGGACTTCCTATTCTCAGCATAAACTATGAAATGTGTGAGGAGCTAAAATATGATGATGCATCAATGACAGCAGCAAAAAAGTCATCCAAAATAAAAATTTAAGGTTCTGCTGCATTTTTGTTTAAATTTAATTCATTTTTATATTCAATTTTAATTTATTTTATTTATATTTTATCTTTTTGCCATTTTCTGTTTACATACATATTTTAGTTCTGTTACACTTGTTGCATTATAACAATGTTATATTGAATATGTTGCACTTAATAAACATTTCTACACTTAAATATGTAAATGTCATGATCCGCATTTCTGTGACTTCCTGTTTCGTACCTTTGTTTTGAAGGATCATGACAGGAACTGGTTTTGTTTGATTTTGTTTCACTTTACTTTGACCCAGTTGGTTAATTGTTTTCACCTGTGCCTTGTTTGGTCCCTTGGTTTATATGCCTCAATTCATTCATAGTTTGGTTGCCTGGTTATCTGATTTCATTTCTGCACAGCTTGCCAAGAAAGAACCACAGTCCCCTGCCTCGACTAAATACCTTGTTTTCCGTTAAGTAGCCCTGCTTTACTCTGTTTCCCTGTGTCCCTGTATCTCCTGTTCATGTTCCCTGTGTAGTCTGGTGCGTCTCCCTGAGTGTGTGTGACCCAGATCCTCCTGTCCTGTCTCCCCTGTGTTCATGTTCATGTCCTGTCCCCGTAGTTCATGTGCTGTGTTCAGATTCCCACGCCCTTGTGTTCCACTAGTTTCCTGCGTTCTTGTTTCTGGTTTTTCATGCTTTGTTCTAGTTCTTGTTTAAAATAAAGTCTTTTGTTTTCACCCGAGTACCAGAGTGGGCGAATCAGTTTAATTATAACCCCAACACATGACAGTAAATTGTCATTTTTGCGTTTTTTATTGTCACGTTTCACCAGTGAGGCTCATTTTCATGGTCTCGCCTATAGGGTCCCACAACCCCACAGGCCAGCCCTACTTTACACACACAATTTGTGATCTATAACAAACAAACTTGACCGGAGAATGTGCGTTCCTGTACACAGACTTTGAGCCATGCGTAGGCTCATCTTGGAGACGAGGAATATAGCGACAGATGGTGAGATGGGGAAATTAAGCCAAACAGTAGAAAATTAAATGTCAGTGTTATCTCACGATCATATCATATAATCCACTTCAGGAGTGCAGGAGGAGATGGCCCAACTGCTGCAACACAGGACGCATTAACACCCCCACCTTTGTGTAACTCTACAACTCTAAATATGTTCCTTAAATACTTAATCATATATATATATCATATATTGTAAAATTTTGGAACTATTAAACTCATATTATTTGTATTATCTACATCCTTGTTATCTTTCCTAATCATAATGCTGCTCCTAACAAAACAGGCAGATTGGAGCTACTTAAACTGATAAAAAGATACTGGATGGTTTATAGTCTACATCACAAAATTTTAAAGAGGGTTATTTTATTTATTTTATATCTCACCCAAAATTTAGTGTCCAAATAAAACAGGATGTATTGAGAATGTAAACGCAATGCTTAAACTGTCTGTGCAATGGCACACAACCTACTTTCACTCTAGGTGTTTTATTCATAACTGAAAAAAAATTTACTCAACATCTGCCACAGTCAAATTTTACATCTGATCAATGTACTCTTTATGATCCACATCCAGGAGCTACAACGGAATAATGCATACTGAACTACCACTTCCCTTGGCTACAATTAGGGTTACAATTTTCACAAAAGTGCAAAGTTTTGCAAAGACATATATATCTTTGTAGTTACTACCATGGGGACGCTCGCAGTGTCTATTTTCTAACTTTATTACAGTTTGATTCCAACAAAATCAGTTGTATGCTGAGGAAAACTGGGCCACCTACACTTTTAACAGGCTGTGCATGCTCTTGCAGACTGGAATCACTTTCTGGCACAACAGCAGCATGAAGAAACGTGTGTTTGCATGTTAAACTTTGGTCTTCAAATTGTTGGTAATGGGAGTAGAAAGCTCAGCCAATGACAATAAAACAGAAGCAACAGCATGCTTTCACTCATATTGCTTCTTTTTATTAGTGATCCTGCTGCTGTGGCCACCAAATAACGTTTTCTTTGGCATCGTTCTTACAGGTGTCTTCAGTGTCAGTGTCTGAGAAATTGACACTCTTTGCTCTATTCTCCCATCACCATGATTCACCATAACAAAACAACGAAAGCATGCCAGGCCAATTCATATGAGGATCAACATTCACGAGGTGCTGTGCATTGACCATTTGTGGTTAAAATGTGCACGTACAGGGTGGGATATGAGGCTGATTCATGTACATACAGTGTGTACGGAAAGTATTCAGACCCCTTTAAATTTTTCACTCTGTGTCATTGCAGCCATTTGCCAAAATCAAAAAAGTTCATTTTATTTCTCATTAATGTACACTCAGCACCCCATCTTGACAGAAAAAAACAGAAATGTAGAAATTTTTGCAAATTTATTAAAAAAGAAAAACTGAAATATCACATGGTCATAAGTATTCAGACCCTGTGCTCAGTATTGAGTAGAAGCACCCTTTTGAGCTAGTACAGCCATGAGTCTTCTTGGGAATGATGCAACAAGTTTTTCACACCTGGATTTGGGGATCCTCTGCCATTCTTCCTTGCAGATCCTCTCCAGTTCTGTCAGGTTGGATGGTGAACGTTGGTGGACAGCCATTTTCAGGTCTCTCCAGAGATGCTCAGTTGGGTTTAGGTCAGGGCTCTGGCTGGGCCAGTCAAGAACGGTCACAGAGTTGTTCCGAAGCCACTGCTTTGTTATTTTAGCTGTGTGCTTAGGGTCATTGTCCTGTTGAAAGGTGAACCTTCGGCCCAGTCTGAGGTCCTGAGCACTCTGGAAGAGGTTTTCTTCCAGGATATCTCTGTACTTGGCCGCATTCATCTTTCCTTCAATTGCAACCAGTCGTCCTGTCCCTGCAGCTGAAAAACACCCCCACAACATGATGCAAACACAGCTGGACTCCAATGAAGGAGCAGAACCATCTCAAGGAGGATCAGAAGAAATGGACAGCATGTGAGTTAAATATGAGTGTCACTGCAAAGGGTCTGAATACTTATGACCATGTGATATTTCAGTTTTTCTTTTTTAATAAATTTGCAAAAATGTCTACATTTCTGTTTTTTTCTGTCAAGATGGGGTGCTGAGTGTACATTAATGAGAAATAAAATGAACTTTTTTGATTTTGGCAAATGGCTGCAATGACACAAAGAGTGAAAAATTTAAAGGGGTCTGAAAACTTTCCCTACCCACTGTATGGGGAACAATTTGCACACCAATGGTTTTACAAATAATTTTCGGCTTTTGGGCACGTTTAGTAAGGATCCTACAATTTTACAAGACCCCCTGGAAACTAATGAAATAAAAATCGAAACCAAAAAAAACAAATTTATTAAAAATGTATTAGAATCCAGACAGTAGATGGAAAACACTCAAAACTATAAATAAATATGTTTTGCATGTATGAGGGGTTCAGCTTGATCAAGAAATATAATAAAATTATGATTACGAATGCCCCAATAAACCTCTACAGCAGTTACAGTGCTTTGCATTATTGTGCAACTGTTAAATCAGACATTCACGTAATTTAAGGTATGAACGCAACCTTGACATATTCAGCAGGGGAAGAAGAATATAGTGTACCATTTCTGAAAGAAAGGCTGAAAATGTGAAGACACAGTTCAAGGATATGTAATAAACATTCAAACCTGCCAGAAATAAGATGCTGAACTGAATCATGCATTATCTTCTTATAAAGTTAAGACAACTTGCAACTGCAATATCATATTGTTCATTATAATTGAAAAAAAAAAAAAAAGCCTATAACTGATCAAAGGCAAATAGAGAACAGGTCTTTCCCAAAACATCTTTCCTCCAGTCAAACATTCAATGTATATGTATGATTTCAACTGTTTCCAATAAAAAAAAATCCTTTAGGTTCTTTTTTTCTTTGCCATTTTAATATATGAAGATATTAGACTGAATAAGATAGGTGTTTTGTGCAGGTTGTCACAAACAAAACTTTCAAACTCGACATCACAGATGCCATTAATTTCTAAATAAGCCTCAACTTAAAAGTTGACTTCTGTTACTTTTGTAGTATGAGACAATAAAATTCTTCCATATTCCCTGTTTCTCTCCTTTGATTCAAAGTCCTAAAAACAAGCAAAGACCATTAATTTTAAATACAGTGTTGATTGGTTGTAGCTGGTTTGTTTTTTTTGTTTGATGTTTTTTTGGTTTTGATGTCAGCAACATCATCCAGGTGGGATGTTCCTGGCTTTTCTTCCACTTCATGTGTTGCAGCTCTCATGATAAGAAGGAGGCGCCTCTGTAACAGAGCCCATCAGACCTGGTTAGTACACAAACACTTTCCACACATGATGTCAAGTAGGAGAATTACTTAACTCTCTGCTTTATGACTGTATCTTTCTTCAATTTTAGCATGGTTGTAGGAGAACATTAACTGTAATTAGAAATATTAAAAGCTACTTTATTTTTATTTAAAATTATGCTTTTGCTATCTTTTTCAGCAGTAATGTCAGTGAGTATTCATTTCATACTACACAAAGCTTCAACAGTCAAGAAGCATATAGGCTATCTGCATTTTTGATGCACTGCTAGTTTCTTTTTGGTCTAATAATTTCTGAAATATCAGCATATGTACACTACTGATCAAATGTTTGAGAACATTTTCCATTTTCTATTGAAATTTAAACAGTTTAGTCCTACTTTGAAATTAAAGCACTGAACAAATAAGCAATTGTACATTGCATGGAAAATATACTGGAATAATTTTAACAAAATTTAATCTACATTTTTGAGTCAAAGTAGCCACCTTTTGCATACCCCTGACTGGCACAATTTGAGAAATATTGGCCATTTTTTGCAAAATATAACTTAACATGCAGAACCTGTGTCTGCCTTTTTTAAAATCCTGATGACAACTACAATTACTCTTTACTTTTTCTTTCATAAAGAAATGCTTTCTCTTTGATTATTTGTACATTTCAACACTGGTCAATATTTCTCAAATTGTGCCAGGGGTATTTAGATTGGTGACCACAACTGTATAACAGCTGGACACACTAGTGGTATTCTCTCTACAACAGCTATCAAATATTACCCAGAAAGCTCTTTCAAATTAACCAAAGCTAAAGAAGTTTGCACAAATGTTTTGCACTTGTAGGTTGCTTTGCTTTCACCCTTCTGTCCAGCTCATCCCAAACCAGCTCAATGGCGTTTAAGTCTGGAGACTATGCTCACTGACACCATGGCTTTGCTTGCAATTTCACTAAAGGAAACATCTACACTTCTAAGGGTTATGATGGCCTGTTTGTCTTGCTTTGTTAATTGCCTTTTTCTCACCATTATAAGAGCGATATAATACTTGCTGCAGAAGAGTACTGTCAAAATATTCCTTAAGAGGGTGTAGTGCAGCTTTCATACAGACAGAGTCATCAACAAAGTCTGAAATGTACAATGTTTTTCAGTTTCGTAACCTAAACTTTTCCCCACCTCTGGCAATTTACTGCTTACCTTTGTACAATTTCAGGTTATTCACTAGACCTGAATTACTTATATTCCAATAAAACCTGAAAAATGGGGTTGTTGAAAGACCTTTGATTGGTAGTAGACATAATATATGTAATAATACTCAGACTTTTGACAATAAAGTGGTAACAATGTTATGTCAAAGCTTAAGCGCAAAACAGATCTAGATGATCTCTGATGTTTAGCAGAGTATGGATGGTACAGAATGAGTGTGTGGCAGCTGACCATGTGGATAAGAAGAGAGGCCGTATTCAGGAGGCAGGATAAGTGCTGCTGAAGTACCACCATTGCTGGTAGGATAAGGTGTTGTGGTCCCTGTGGACCCACTGGTTACAGGGCCAGATCCATTGTGTTGCTGGTTCTGGGGGAAAAAGAGGCCTGGAGCATAGCTAAAAGCATTAGGGGACACTAGTTGAGACTGGCGCTTGTTGGGGAGGCCATCATTCATCGGAGTCCCACCCTCTGCACCCTCACAGTAGTCTGCAGGAGGAGCACTGGGGGAGTTATATGAGGACATCCTGGAGCGAGGGGCAGGCCGGGGGGCAGGTTTTGGGGCAGGGCGAGGGGGGAGTGTGGGGATGGTGGCAGAGGTGGAGGTGTCAGGGGCAGGGGCTGGAGTATCTTCAGTTGCAGCAGCAGAGGGAGGAGCTGCAGTTTTGGAATGCTGCAGCTTTTGGTCTAGTGAGACATTCCCAATTTGGATGGGTAACGTCAACTGGACATCTGGAGACTTTAGGCTGACCTGATTTATCAGAGGAAAATATAATGTTAGTTAAATCTATTGAAGGAATAGAGTTTGTACCCCCAGCCTCACCATGTGTTTGATTCTCTATGCATTGCTTTCTAGTAGATACTGTAAACTTCAGAATCCACAACTCATAATAAAGTACATTTCAGTGTAGCCAATCTGAGCAATGCTCCATTAAATTTACGTATTTATTCATTTCATCATTTATGAAGAACATTCAAAATCTACTGTAGGAAGTGAATGACCTGAATATTACTGTGGTTATGTCTTCTAACCTGTTTTGGACTATGAATCTCTACAACCTCATATTAGACTATTCAAAGTGTAAATTTGTTGATTTAAAATGATTTTTTTCACTTGTGTGAGAATTCAATTAATACATTTTAAATTACAAGAACAACAAGAAGCTTAATCTCGGCATATTTACCTTTATACCAATCTTTCCATTGTTGTGATAATGCTGTTTGTCAGAAATGTAACCTGGGCTCTTACACAAGCATGTACAGCCTCCACCACTTTTACAGAAGGACTTACATGCCAAGCTAATGATAACAGTAACACAGAATGAACATATCTTACTTTAACATAATAGTCAATCTTTATAAGATCACAGCCAGCAAGGGACGACTGTGGAAGAGGTGGAACAATGATCTGCTCCTTCCACTCCACCTCCTTGCCAGCCTTCACCACACCTCCCTCCACCTCTGCTACTGTCCTTAGATCATAGGTGGGCCTTTTGGTCTCATAGGTCACTATCTGAAAACACATATGGACAATGAGTCAAAGACTGACTTCAGTACATGGTACTAGGGAGCATTTATTACTCTACCAATTTGTTGACTAATGTCCTGTTTATGAAAGTGTTTTTTTTTTGTGTTTTTTTACCCTGATGATCTTAAAAAATGTTTTGGCTACTTGGATGCAGTCGAAAAACCTCTAAATAAAAGTATAAAATAAAATAAAAAAAATAGAAGATAAAATAAAATAAAGAGTTTATATAATTTATGTAATGTCGTGTTTCTGACTACTCCTCGTAACTCCAATATTCAGTCTTGTTTTATCTCTCTTTACCAACTCCGGAGAAAAATTATCTTGCTCTTCAGCTGCTAAAAGCTTCACTACACTTCCAGCTATCTTTTAAGTTTGTCTTTCTGCCATTTGGTGCTGGGTCGGGAGCACAAAGTGGATTTCTAAGAGCTTTTTTACTGGAAACAGCTGTCTGCTGCTGGTAATCAGGGTCCAAAACATCAGTTTTCTGGCCAACTCATTTGATTTTTTTACACTTACCTATCTATGTTTATCCTGTCTACCCATGAGAGTCAAGGCCTTTAACAAACTGTAATATTATTTTATCACTCATTTTGAAAGATGATTAAAATGGATGATAAATGACAGAAAAGACTGTCTTCTGCAGAAGAATTCTGTGTCAAAAAGGTAAAACACTCAAAGACAAATCAGCAACAGAAAAAGTTTAGTTAGTTAGTTTAGTCTGTCAGCCTGACCACCTGTTCTTTGCAGGTGTGGCCGGAGCTGAAAAAAAATGTTTACCTGCATCAGACTGGCTGCCATGTTGCCTGTGGTTTTCCCAGACTGGTTGTGAATGCTGGTTGTCACCTGGATGATCTGACCTGGTGTGTAACCTTTCATGTCCGTCTGGGCCTTAAGGACCACTGTGCCTGTTTTCATCAGCATGTAGGTGAATTGCTGGGTCACTGCAGATGAACAGGGTCCCTACATGGATAAGGACAGTATCATAACACCATGGATTCATCAAACCTGACATTGATCAACAACAAGCACACCACATTTGCACATTAACATATAGAACTTTACACCCCCAGTTAAATTTTCATCCATATCAATTTATGAATTGTGCCGTGATGGAATTCATCACTGAAAATGTCTAACTTGCATTAGACTAATCTAAAAGTTAAAGTTGGACCAGTGTAACACTATAGTGCAGTCTAAATTGTCTCTGTGAAACTGCTCTCAAGCAAACACTGCTAGTTGTGGATTTCATATACTGAGTGTAGAAATTAAATTAACAAGATACAATGTTGGTAGATATGTTTTTGTACTCTTAGGACTAACACAAACCTCATGTATTAATCTAACCAGTCAAGCACCGATCATATGCACACATATCTGATCATGGCTCACCCATATGTCTGGCACTTCATTCAAGTTTAAAAGGCCTAGCAGGTAGAAAGGTTTCTCTGTGTTGTAGTTCTTGGCAAATCGTGGCGTGTCAATAAAAGCCCTCACTCTGTAAATGATCCTACCATAGTTGCCCTGAAACGATGTCGGAGCAGAGGCTGTGGGAAAGAAGTCAAATACGTATCAGATTTATAACAGTTAATACAGTATGAAAGATTCAAGTTGTTAAAATGTGGTCATTACACAGTACCTTTTACACTGGGTTTTAACACTTGAGTTGCCGCTATCTAACTTTAATAACTGTGCAACAGAATATGGAGGGTAATTTTGCCATTTTACGTCATAATCACATAATGCTTGTAGCAGACAAAATTCCATAACCTCTGAAAACAAATGGGCAGTTAACTTTCTGACTTTTAATGTTAACAGAAAAACAAGATTCCAGACCGTGTCCTTATATGAGCACTCTAGGGCTGAACACTCACACATGGTTCAAATGACAACAGTGAAAAGACCGGTTGGGTTGGTTTAGAGTTTCAGTGATGTTTCTCTTCACCTGCAGACGTTAACCCGGCAGACAAGTGGCCTGATAAAGGTTAAACACAAGCTCTGGCTGTGTCTACCAATGGATTGGCAACAATGTGTAGACAAGATGTGAGTGACAATGTACTGTTCTCTAATTAGGACTGCAACAAAAATGTGTACAATCTAGAATAAAAACTCTTGTGTACTGAACTTTAAGTGGTCGGGTCTTCAAGTGACCTATTTTGACATCACAAGCTATTGCATCTCATTACCATAAAACACAAAGATGTTTTTCCCTGATCTTAACTGTCTCACTGTGTTTAGACAATTCATTTTTGTGATGATTTCTATTTTTACACCAACTATTTGAAACATGGTCGTAATATGTCACAATTAAATATCTCAACATATCAGAACAACAAACTCATGCTTTTATGATTATTTTAGGTGTTCCAACATGTTTTGACATCATCCGGCAGTGCTCTCACAGACTGCAGGGGACAGACTGCTGACATTGCTCAGTGGACATCAGGGCTGTCATTTCTAACTGTTGCATATGCACAAAATGGGTACACCACTTCCCGCACAAAAGGTCAACACCCCACTACAGCATACAATATTTCTGAAGAAATAATGAAAACTTCAAACAAAAACAAACAAAATTATATCCACACTCTAAACCTATATTGAAATGATTTCGGTATCCACCCCAACCCTGA